>NC_138031.1:23189758-23808272 GCF_964106645.2 Podarcis pityusensis | reverse complement strand
TTCAGCTGCCAAGCTAGCAGTTTTCCACATTTATTCGCCGACTCAAACGTTTTTTGTTTCATTAATTTAACCTTCCATTCAATTTCCTGATTTATCAATTTAGAATATTGTGTTTGATAAAGTTTAATTTCTCTCAGAGTTGGCTGTGACTTCGGATTCACTCTTAATTTCTTCTCTAATTCTTTTATTTTATCCAAGATCTTATCTTTTTTCTCATTTTGTGTTCTTTTCTTTACTGCATTCTGTTGTATCAAGAATCCCCTCATTACAGCTTTACTTGCGTCCCAGATTATTCTTTTTTCCACCATAGTATTCATATTTATCTCAAAATAGTCCTTCAAAACTTTTTGGGCCTTCTTGGTAATTTCCTGATCTCTAAACAAATTGTCATTCATCTTCCATCTAAAGGATCCAGTTGGTAATAGTGTCATATCCATCTTTACTGCATTATGGTCGGAGCGATTTAGAAGAAAGTAAATAATATAAAGTTCCTGACAGCACTGAGTCTTTGAATAACAAAATTTTTATTCTTTATTATTTGTCAGTATTTAAATTTAAGGTTTCATTTTCATCCCCTGTGTGCTTATTCTGGTTTCAAATAAGATGGGATTTCTATATAATAGTGGCTACTTAACTGAGCTGAACAAATACATAGATTTTTCCCTTGTAAAGTGTTCTGCATATATTGATCTACTGAACACACTCATTCCCAGTCTGCATTTGCAACATTGTACTATTGATTTCCCCCCTTTATTTCACAGTGCCACCAAAGTTCCTTCATCCATTTATCTCTGATAAAAATGTGCCATCCGAACTAGAATATTTGATCATTTCTTTCAAAGAACCACACATCTATCTAAGGCAATGGAGTGATGGGGCCATCTTCAAGGAGATCCAGTTTTCTACTAGGATTGACTGCAAACTGTTGGAATACCGAAATGTAACAATGCAGGCTGTTGTGAAGCCCTTTGGTGTCCTTGGACAGATTGCTATTTCTGGCAATTTAGCGGAAAAGATACTGGATGGAAATGTGATGGTGGATCCCATATTTATAAGCTTCGGGCAACATGCTATTCACTCCCTGCATAAAACCGTCCAAGCTTGGCAACAGGTAAGGCCAACAGCTAAACGTTAAATGAAAATGTTAATCTGGATACCCTTATTCAGGATTTCTGAAAATGGGGGTTACCAATAGGCTAGTAGGGTGAAGGGAGACGGAAGATAGGGCACACTGTTACCTGCCCTTTTTGCAGAACCAGAAACTTGATTGAAAGTAAATGAAATTAATAGGCAAAGTGATAGCATACAACATCATAAACACATAGAACCATAGAATCATAGAATCATAGAGCTGGAAGAGACCACAAGGGCCATCGAGTCCAACCCCCTGCCAAGCAGGAAACACCATCAGAGCACTACTGACATATGGTTGTCAAGCCTCTGCTTAAAGACCTCTAAAGAAGGAGACTCCAAAGAACCAGTTCACATATAATGCCAAACCAAGTTTCAGTATATTTTACATGAGTTGGCAGAACATAAACACTTCTAGAAATGAATAAAATACATTTGCAAGCATCAGACTCATGTGCACCTTCCTCCTTCGCACAGTCAGATTCAGTTGTTACTTCCTTTTTAGCAGAAACCATACTTTGCCATTATAACCAAATTGGCAAGCAGTGGTTCACACCTGCTGTTTGCATCAGCAGTGCAAGCTATTGTTTAATGGTGGTTTGCATTCTGACAAGCCATAATTTGCTGGTTTGGTGTAACGTCCAAGTATGGTTTACTGCAGACAGGAAGCAACTAACTGATCCTCAGTATATGGGAAGAAAAGCAAAGGGACCTTGTGGGCCCACAGCTAGTTCCTGATTTTCCAAACCATTGGGATAATTCAAAGCTGCCATGCATGACTAAATGGCACTTCCACTCTCACAAAGTGGTCCCCTAAATTCTGCCAACTCTCTGCTTCCACTACAGCCCCTCATGCCCATTTCATGCCATTTCAGAGGGCGCACTGACCCTCCAAAATATCATTTTCTGTGGTGGAGAAGGTTTCATTGGTTTGGGGCAGAAGCCCCATTGCATTAGCAGAAATCCACTCGCAACTCCCTGGATGCAATTCAGTGGAGTGGAACAGTACTTTTCTTCTAGAAAAAAAGGTGCCATTACTCACCATGGTTGTTACAGCAAGTGCCATACTTTTAACCAGTGCTTTTCTTCTAGGAAAAAAAGGTGCCGGTACTTCGGGGTGGGGGAGCACGGGTTTGGAGGATCAAAATCTTACATCTGAGTTGAGCCATGTCAGAATGGGCAGGGGCTGTGATACTGAGTTTCTGTCTCTTCGGTGAGCAGAGAGCTAACTGTGCAGGGCATGTGTGAACTTCTGAAGGTTTGGCAAAAGCTTTGGGAAATCTAGCCTGTCACTTTATTGTCAGATTTCCCCACATTTTAAAGTAAAAGTCTTTTTATTATCACATAAAACATGTTTTCAAAGGAAATTAAAGCTCCTTGGGCCATTTTGGGTGGGTTTAAGTCTATGCCAGTGAGATCAGGATCTGACCTGGTGAAGTATTTCATTGTACAGTGGTACCTCAGGTTACATATGCTTCAGGTTACGTACACTTCAGGTTACAGACTCTGCTAACCCAGAAATAGTACCTCAGGTTAAGAACTTTGCTTCAGGATGAGAACAGAAATCACGCGGTGGCGGCGCGGCGGCAGCAGGAGCCCCCATTAGCTAAAGTGGTGCTTCAGGTTAAGAACAGTTTCAGGTTAAGAATGGGCCTCCTGAACAAATTAAGTACTTAACCCGAGGTACCACTGTATGTGTTTTAGAAAGTCAGTGATGTTGGGATAAGCAACTATGAGGACCAAACGCCATGTGAGATGGAGATGTGGTCACAGATCTTCTGGGTTGTTTTCAGTATTAAGCCTACAAAGAGTAAATTTATTGAAATTATTTTACATGACTTATTTAGATTCATTAATTTCAGTAGGGCAACTTGGAGTAAAACTTAGTCAAATAAAGCCCTCTGTCAGGTATCACTAGCTATTTCCCCCTCGTTATATCATTGAAAGCATTTGTTACATCTTGCATCCTATTCTGTTCATACAAAAATAATGGTACAAGGCAATCCAAATATATATGTAGATTATTTTCCCCTGCAATTGTTCAAAATGCCTTGAGTTGTCCTAAGTTATCCAGGCCTGCAAGAAAATAATTTTCTTTACCAATCTAAATACCAAAACAAAGTACTGTGCATTAATTACCCATCGCAGAACTACAATAGCAAAGCTAGAAAAGATAAAAACATCTGTTTCGTATCAAGAGTTTCTTTTTTTCAAGCCATTCCATGGTTTTCTTATTGTAAAAGGACGTTCATAAAACAAGAGCTAGTGTGATTTAAATCTTTACAGCTGGTTCAAATATCACTGTGAAAAAAGAGTCTTTGTAGCTCCAATTTCTGCTTTTTGTCATATTTTGAGCAATGTGCTTAACAGAAAACAAGCAAACAGAGTTTTGGATGAGGCCCGTTACGCATGGGCTGGCAGGGCAGCAACTACTGCAAAATGGCCTTCAGAAAGGTCAGTTGCTTTTGCTGTTAAGGAGTATCAGACATCGTATACACATAAATAAAATGTAGTGTATAAATATTTAAATGTCTGAGACCACATCAGAGTGTGAATGACTGACTTGGACTACAGGGTGCCTTACAGGAATACTCTTGAGTTGAAAATAACAGAATTGTATATTTGATTAAGTAGAGCCATATGTTGCAGAGCAGCATACTCCTGACAGGTACATTCTAGGAATAGTTGGGTCTGATTTATACACGGGGGTGGCAATGTTCAAATGACCCACAGGAGGATATGCTTCTGTAATTGTTGTTGTAATTTTCTCGTTTCCTCTCATGTCAAGGGTTCTTGCCACCATCTTCTGATGTGGTGGGTGGGTCTCCAACCCAGGGTGCACTTGATTAAAAACTCGGCCTACTTTTAAATTAGGGGACATCAGACACAGAAGTGGACCCAGAGCTGCTTATTAACGTTAATTGTTAACAACATGTTCCTTATGTGGCTTCTCCTCTTCCACATACCGAAAATTAGCTTCCCACTAAGTGTTGTTTGGTGTGCAGCGCTCATAATCAACACATTATTCTGCTGGACAAAGTCAAGAGCACCACCGTTAGTTGAGTTTTTCACATTTTCTAGCTGAATTATTAGAGACAAGTAATTTTGTACACATTGTAGATGGGAGCTGACATATGAAGCATAAAGCAATTTGGCCTTGCACCTTTAGGTCAAGAGTTCAAGATTAACAGAAGCCTCTGTCAGTATTTGTTTCTGCCAATATGCAGACTAATTTCCCCCCCTAAATAATGATGGTAGTTTTAGAAGAAGAATTAGGCTTTAAAGACATCATCGGCCTCTTTGCTTGTAATTCTAGGTCACATGTTCAAATCCCAAGATGATGAATCTTTCCCTCCCCTCCCCCCCCCAGCATTGTTTCACTTTTGTAGGTAACAGTCTTAAGAGTCTAATATCTTACAGTGGAAAATGTCTTCTAAAACACCAGGGACACAATTTAGCCAAAATGATTTAGCTTAATTTTAAGCACCTGCTTAACTCTCCCATTGAAATTAAGGGAACAGAAACGTTTTTAACTTCAGTCAGGTGATTGATCAACTGATTGTTAATAAGGTACATTTAAATGCCAGTCTTGAATCGTTTATTATTGAAAGCAGTTCTAGAAGTCTTGAAAATGTGCACTTTTTTGGCAACAAAAGATTGGCCCAAAAAAACTATCCCCTCATCAGATTTGTGTTTGAACTGTAGTAAGATTCATTTAAAAATAACCAATTTATAGAGCATATAGGTAAATGAAAATATGTGAAAATGTATTATTTGCTTTAATTGCATAATTCCTTATTGCTTTAAAAATAGTTCTTTGAAATGAAATATAGTGGAGACGCTCCACATATTCCATAGTATTTCATTATTGCAAAGGGCTACATATTTAGGGATAATGAATTCTGTGGTGAATGGATCAGTTAAGTAAGAAAGCCCCGGATATTTCATTAGGGAAATGTAAACCATCCCACCAGACACATTCTTGTTAAAATAATTTCTAAAGGCCACAGAATTTATTACAGGCCACTTTTTAAATATGAGAAATCCATGTGTTTAAATCCGACAAGTTTCATTTGATGGTTTACCCTGGAAGACAGTGATTGGGAAGACTCACCCAATGAGCTTATTGCATGTGCAATATAAGACACAGATGGGATTGTGGTGAGTGGTATATTTTACCATGCTCTGCAACCTCTTGAACCAGCAGACAAATCCTACAATGATATACAGTGGTACCTCGGTTTAAGAATAGCCCTGTTTACGAACGATTTGGTTTACGAACTCCGCAAAACCGGAAGTAGTGTTCCAGTTTGCGAACTTTACCTCAGTCTAAGAACAGAATCCAAACCGTGGAAGGGCACCGGCGGTGGGAGGCCTCATTAGGGAAAGCGCGCCTTGGTTTAAGAACGGTTTCGGTTTAAGAACGGACTTCAAGAACGGATTAAGTTCGTAAACCGATGGACCACTGTACATGTGGCCATCAGGACATTTCCTGTCTTCTAGGAAGTTCCAAAACATAGCTACTTAATCAACCCTGCCTTAAAATTAGATCAAACAAAAGTGCAACCTCAACTACACATACGTAGTTTTACAGAGTTTTTACACAAAGGGTGAGTGGGCAAGAAAGGAATCAGGTACTATGAAGAGATATGCTGTTTTATCTCTGGGTTCAGAGAAAGGAGGAAGCAGGAAGAGAAAGTTAACACAATGGATACATTGCAGAGGAACAAACCATGTATCTGCCCTTCTAATTGGGTAAAAGCCTATATTGTGGAACTTCCCCATTTGAAAGGAAATATGTTTATTCCTAAATATTCTTCTTGTCTGATATAGTAATTGACAAGTACAAATAAAAGGGTTATAGATTTAAGGAGGCTGTGACAGGTCTAAGTCCTCCAAAACTACATACATGGATAGCTCTAATACTCATTCCAAGAAACTGACGAGTGGTGTACATAGAATTATTTATTTACAATAGCCCTGTAAGATAGATAGAGTGGAAGACAGTGATTGGGTGGACTCACCCAATGAGCTTTGTGACAGAAGGTGGCCTTGAATATGGGTTTCTCATTGCATTGCATTGCACTGCTCCACATTACCAGGAAAATTTCTTTAACTGGAAACAAATAAATTAGAGCTATATGTTGGTGAAAGTCTGTAGTTCAGGAGTATATTAGGCTTGTTTTTCTCCTTTTCTTTTTTCATGATACTCCCCAGATTTCCCAAAGGGAAAATAGAGGTCCAGGAATCTAGTCTAGATGACATTGGTGCCTTTTCTCTTTAAAGTGCTCTGCCCATAGACAGCTTGGGGTGTTGAAGTGCTGTTGAATCTTTTGCTTTTCAAAGCCCCCCCCCCCCAATGTCTTATTCTATAAATGTTTATTTCAGACTCCTGTTTTCTTCTTGTGCATCCAATCACTTGGCCCAGTTTGGTTAAGTTTAGCCTCTTTGTACGCAATCCTGACTGAGATTCAGTGTACGCATGCAACTACGTTACTGTGGCCATACTAAACATGTTCCCATACCTATCTAAATTGCAATCCAGTTATGCCTAATTAAATACATCAGACTCAATCAGCCTAAGCTGATGTGTTAAAATCATGGAATGCTGGGATTTCTAGTGACCATCACCATGCCTAGGAATTTCAGTGAATGTCTCAGGGGCTGTGAACACCAAAATTCTTCTGAGACTTTTCATACTTCTCTTTTCCAAGAGCTCAGAAATACATGCTGAGAATATATCAGGCTTAGCCTGCCCCACTTCCTTCAATTTCATATGTCTCACTCTCTTTTTTTAAAAAAATGATATTTATTGGGAATTTAAAGTTACCAAAAAGAGAGAAGAAAGAAAAACAAAGAAAAAAGAGATTAAGCAGTACAGATCAATAAAAAGAAAATAAAAAATACCAAACATACAATACACCAAAATCCAAAACAAAAACAATAAAAATAAATTTATGTCTCACTCTCATTGCTAAAGGGATACACCTTGGTCACAATTTCTCTTGGACTGGATGTGGATGGAACAAAGTGGTGAAATCCTTGTCCTTCCCTTGATCGCTTTCACTCTTTCAAAGTGTCATTTTAGGAACATTTCTTCTTTTCTATACTCCTCATTTGTTGAAAATAATAACTATATATGGCACCAGTTAAAGAGTTCCAGCAGTGTCATAATTTTGTTTGAAATGTATTTTGTTATAATGTTCATGAAATGAAGTACTAACAAAAATTATTTCAAAGCATTAATTCTATCATTCAACAGCAAGCTATCACTGTTTTGGAACACATTTTTTTTTAAAAAAAGCCTGACTAGCTTTTCAGATAATCTTTAAATTGAATAACTTTCTAAAGAAATGCATGAAATAGCTGATGTTATAGTTTGAAGTCTTGTTTATTCTATTATATTTTACTCCAACAAGACCCATTACTCCTAAATAGAACCCAATAAGGCAGAGGTATGTACAAAATATTTTTGTTTAATGTGCTCTCGTTCAGATCCCAATATGATATTTTGCAGGTAGCTCTTAGAAATATTAAATAATCACTACAATTTTGGACATATCATTTGACATATATTAAGACCCATGAAGTTCTGAAGAGATTGGCATTTTTAGTTTTGAAATATCTTAATTCTGGCTAAGCTTTTATGGTTTTTGTGTAATCAGGCAAGTCCAAAAGTATCAATTTTTTGAAATTTCAAACCCTCATAACTCTAAAACGGGATGAGATAAAAGAAATTAAAATTTAAAATTTAAACTTGGTTCTGATCATTCCACAAGTGTACAAAATATTAAGAAAATTGGATGACATGAGGTGAAAAATGGATCACTTGATTTGGAATGACCCTTCAATCCTTCAGTTAATATAACCAGTAAAATACAAGAATTCTTGTATGGAAAAAGTAGCTCTATTTTAGCTGGTCCTATTTGAATATTACATTATATCTTAAGTCTCAACTGGACAAATATATATTTATAACTTTATAGTGCATAAAGTGATATTTAATCACTTCAAATGCAGTTTCTAAATCTGTGGAGCTTATTCTGGGCTGCTGTATCTATGCTAGTAACTAGAAGATAAATATACTGACATTACAGTGTAGACTAGAACTTTGATTTGCACAGTGATGATCCAGTCTGTTGCAGATGCTTAGCTTCTTGGAGACCATCCTGTTTCCATTCTTTTAGATTAGGGATGGCCAGCTGCTGTATATCTGGAACCACTCTTTTCTCCAGGTGGTGGTCCTGGGCCAGAAGTGTATTATGCTTTATGTACTGACCCCCTCATAAGTGGGCAGGCTCCATATACCATTTGGCACCATCTAGCAGTAAGGGCTTTGCAGACATGCAACCAATGCACTGGGGCATAGTATTACATATAAATGTGTACATTTATGTATTACATACATATTAATACAAATAGAATGCACAAACATTTCTATCA
Source organism: Podarcis pityusensis (assembly GCF_964106645.2). NCBI lineage: Eukaryota > Metazoa > Chordata > Lepidosauria > Squamata > Lacertidae > Podarcis > Podarcis pityusensis. The sequence continues at coordinate 23,799,698 of NC_138031.1, read as the reverse complement.
GCTACACAGGTTTTAAAAGTATGATTGTTTCTCTTGGACTCCACTGAAGGTAATAACCGAGTGCATAGATTTCCAATAACAAGCAAATTCATTAACAAAAGCTGCATATCTATTTGGGGGTAAATCCCATTCAACTCAGCGGAACTTAGTTTGAAGAATGCATGCATATGATTGTCCTGTAAATCTGGGCTGATTGTTAGAGTGCAAGCCAAACCTGTTACCTCTAACCCCATGAGGTTTTACATCTGAGTATGGTAAGATGTCACCGACAAATTCATGCATAAGGAAAAGAAAAACGCTTTCAAATAGTATAAGGAGTTTGATATTACTCATCTGTTCTCTACATGGGTTTTCTGCTCATAGGCTTAAGCCCATAACCATGCAAAAATATTCACTTCAGTAAACTGACAATAAAACTTCAAATTATCTTATTCCACTAAGATGAATTTTAAACATGTTGCATTGCTAAGCTTTCAGTCGTTCTGGGTACAGATTTAACAAGAAAATCCAGTAGATACTTCCTTGAGGGGGAAATGCTTTATATATTCCTATCTGTACTGGATAGCAACATACTCAGTTCTTTAGATTTTAAATCCTTCCTTTAAAGAAGAACATTTCATAAATCTGTAACAAGGAAATCCATGTTTGTGGGTAGATTTCTGAGCATGTGGGTATGGCAGCTTGACAGTATAAAGTAATAGATCCACCATTGTAGAGTGCCAAAACAAACTGTGTGCTCTGAAGTGGCACCAGGAATGTCAGCCTTACTTTCCTCAGATACACTGTACATCCAGATGCTCTGTAGTAGTCTTCCCTGCTTACAAAATGCGAGTCTTTGGCTGTTCTGCTGATCTTTTCTGTATAGAATATGTTGATGAGAACAGGGCCAAATTAAACACCGAGATTTATACTGTAGCGTGGAGCCCATGGCTTTGGAACTCCCAAAGGAAAATCCCCTTAAATCTAGTTCTATCCCAGCTACCTCTGGTACCCTTCCCTGCATTCACCCATTTTTTGCCCTACTTAACTGGTTACACCTCTTTCACCTGCCACCTTGGGGGACAGCATTTAAATCAGCATCCCCATATTCTCTAGAATTGGATATTTTTTGTTATCTTTTGCTGGATGTCAGCATGTGTTAATACGTGTGTGGATGGACGGCCATCAACAGATAAATTTTGGAGAAAGCAAAAGGTGGGTATATAAGCAGCCTATATAGAGTGAGCACATGGCCAAAAAAGTGGAAGTGTATCATCCAAAATGAGAATATGGATTTGAATAAAATTTGCATATGCATAGATGCATATTTAGTAATATTATAATTTAAATAGATACACAATGCATCTCACTATCGCAGGAAAGATTGTAACAAGGTGACCCGTGTGCTTTCTCATTCCCTTTTCTAGGCGCTGCTCTCTGTTGATGGGCAACTTCTCTCTTATGATTATTGAATTTTAAACGGTACTTTTAAATGCACAGCCCTTCACATAGAGTACTTTTCTCTGTAAAATCGTATGCCTTGTCACCCTAGACTTATGTGGGAAGGGTGCAAGAAATATGTCTTAACATTACTCCTGCCATTCCTCCAATATTTTATTCCTTCTCTAGAAAAGAAAGCACTAAAGCCAAGGGGAGATGTTTTTGAAATGCAGGAATGCAGTAAGAACATAGTTACTCATAACAGAAAATGAAGTACTGTATACACATTTGAATAACTGGTCACCATAGAAACCAAGTTCTGCTTTGTGTGTGATAATGGGGGGGCGTTCATTTAATGTGTGGAAATTTTGTACACCCAAGAACTCAAAATTTCTTTTTCTTTTTTCTTTTGGTCAAAATGAGGTGTTGACAACAGCAGCTACCAGACTGAGCTCTGTGAAAAACTAGTGGCCAAAAAGGAGTTGGCTGGCTAGAGAGACCTGGCTATCTTCCTTGTTTTTATATGCTTCTACGCATTCTCTGGCATTTTGCTGACAGAATCTTGAAGCAGCTGTAATCAGCAAGGGAAGAGCCTGTGTTGGTACTGGTGCCAGGAGAAGATGCTACTATGGAAGAAAAGGACAATGGGAAATCCAGCTCTCTAACAGACTGAAGGCCATCTTGAAGCTGCCAAGCCAACCAGGGGTGGGGCGGTGGTGGAGGAATGGTTAGGGAAAGTCAAAATGGTTGAGGGGAAAGGCAACAAAAAGGGAAAGGAAACATTGCTTGGATTATATTGACTCAAACGGAATGTGTGAAACCAAAATAGAGTTCTTCATAATGTGGTATACAGTATTACATTGTTGGAAAAGAGACTGCTGTGAGTTGGAAGGTAGCTTCAAGCTGATGGAAGGACTGGATAGGAATATTTTAAGTCAATGATACAGATCTCCTTGAAGGACTTATATTGCCATATTCTGCTGGCATCAAATCATTCCCATAATTCAGTGAGTTACAGGGATTAATGAATCCCTGAGACATTGGTAATTTATATCAACCGTCAAGTAAGCCTATCATTCATACAATATTACCAGCGGAAAATGCCCAATTTGCTCGTAGCTCATCTGATCACTCAGAGCATCAAAGATGATACACGAGGATGTTGAGGAAGGATGATCACTATACTGAGGGAGGATCGTGAGATATTTTCTACAATCTAAAACAAACTTTGAAAGTACACTGAGCAGTGTAATACTTCAAATGCCAGAAGCTGTCTGTGTGCATTAAAAAATATATAAAAAAATCCAAGTGGATTTGCCATGCTGTGGTCCAGGTTTCATGTCCACACCTGTCCTTCTGTATATACAAATTAATACAGGGACCTTGCTCTAGAATACTGAAGCATTTCAGAGTGAATACTGAAGCATTTCAGGACACTTGTGAGTTGACATGGCATCAAATTACTCTTTTACTCCACAGAACCTTTGCACAAAGTGGACTTGAGTAAGTTGAATTTGCTTAAGTCAATGCAACAGAGCATTCTGGAAGCTAAAGGTGAACAGTGGGGCTAAGACCAGGTTAGAGAACTGAAGTAAATTTAAAAACAAAAAATCCAATCTCGGTATTTTGATATTTGTCATTTCTGCTTTAAAAAAGGAGAGCATGTTTGAGTGTGTATATGCAATCAAACATCAATTGTAGGAAAGTGCAGACTTTGATGCTATTTTACTTTTTGCTCCAGAAAGTATTAAAAATACATTTTATTTTTCAGAAACCTCACACTAAATCCTAAATATCAGTTCAGATGTCTTTGAACTAGTGGTTTTATTGTCAAAACCCAGGCATCTCAAATACGTGTGGATGCAGAGGGTCATTTGGAAATCTAAGAAACTGTAATGGGTCCCACAGGATATGCATTTCACAAAAGAAAGAAAGACAGTGCTCAGAAACACTCCACCCCTGCAAATACAAAACACTACAGCCCCCAAAACTAAATTGGGGGGGGGGGAATCAGGTAACACCTCCCCCCACAAAACAAGCAACTCCCTCCCAACCAAACAACCATCTCAAAAGCATAAAACTATCCCTTAATTATAAAGAAATACAGAAAGTTGGAACAGGCAGGGGGGTCTTAGCAAGCACTGTGGGGGGTGTCTGAGGACACCAGGTTGCCCATAGTTAGTATGTTGGGAACCCCAGGCATAATGGCTCATGAGTAGGTTTTGTATTGCTATGTAGAATCTCCTTGGGCTGTTCTGTACACTACTCTGCAGTAGTCTCTGGTGTTAATTTGGCTCAGATAATCTTTTAAAAGTTGTTATTTCATTGTCTTTTTGCTTGTGGTTTACAGTTCAAGGAATATAAATATATTTGGGGGGTACCCATAAAAATATATTTCAGGGTACCCATAAATTGCTTTGTGATTTTATGATATAGAAATAAAGTTATGTAGGAAAAGCTTGTGACAAGGGAGGGGTTTTTTTTGTGTGTAGAAACATTCGCCACTGGGCAGGCAGCTGCCAAACATATTGCAATTAATCTGACCCTTGTTTGGCTTTCATATTCTTTTCCTTTCAGAACCAGTGCCCTGAGGCAGAAGAATTGGTCTTCAGCCATTTTGTAATCTGTAATGACACACAGGAGACACTGCGGTTTGGCCAGGTGGATACTGATGAAAATGTTTTGCTGGCTAGCCTCCACAGTCACCAGTACAGCTGGCGCTCTCACAAGTCCCCTCAGGTATGAAAGAAAAAAGCATTACAAGTGCAGCGATTGTTAAAATTGGGTGGTGTTTTAATCATTGATTCTGGTTTTTTATTCAAGCATTCAGCTATCTTTAGCTTTCCAGATTCCAGCTGGAGTCACACGCTTTAGCTGCAAGAGACACAAGAGATAAACAAAATGGATGAGGAAACCCAGAAGTGTTTAGATTTCATTCAAGTTTGGAACTGAACACCCACACCCTTTCCAAATGAAACGAGAGAGAGAGAGAAACAGAGAAAACTGCAAGCTTCTGAACCCAAAGTACAGCAGTAATTTGTCAGGTTTAAGAGAGAGAATTTAGTCTTCAGGTTTTGGTATTTTAATCCTAACTGTGTGGACACAAAGCTCCCATTGAAAATAAAATTGCCGCTGTCATAATGCCTTCATGCAAATCTATGGTGTTGACCACACTTGGAATACATGCTGTGTGTGGTTTTGCTCTCTGCATGTCCAAAGGAGCAGAAAAAAGGACACTAAAATGATCAAGGGGCTGGAGCAATTCCCATGTGAGGGAAATTTATAATACTTCTGGCTTTTTAGTTTAGAAAAATGGTAAAAAAGACAGGGTAGAGGTGTGTAAAATCATGCATGGTGTTGAGAAAGTTGATAGAGAAAGGTTTTTCTCCCTAACTTTAATAGTTTCAGGGATCATTCAATGCAACTGGGTGTTGGGAGATTCAGGAGAGACAAAAGGAAGTTCTTCACATAGCTAAACTGATGTGATGGCCACCAGCTTGGATGGCTTTAGAAGGCCACAAATTGATGGAGGATAAGGCTATACCTTTTATATGCCACCTCCAGTACCAGAGACAGTATGCTTCAGATGCTGTGGAACAACTGCAGGAGAGCACTATCATATTCATGTTCTGCTTGTGGGTTTTTCATAGACATCTGGTTGGCCACTGAGAGAAGAGAATGCTGAACATGATAGGATTTTCCTCTGATTCATCTTATGTTTTAATGGTTAACAGTCCCTCAGTCTCATATTGTATTGCTGCTGTTGCTGCTGCTTCTGCTGTTTTCCCAGAATAACCTGCAGCCCCTAATGAGGAAGGATTGCAGCTTTGACTTCTGCTTAGGCAAAATCAGCTTGCAGGCAACTTATTTAAGTGCTTGAAGTTATTCAACATTTCTTTAAAATTCTTCATTTTAATTACCCTTTATTCCTTTGGCAACTGGTGCATGCTTTTTTATTTTTCAACTTTTCTCCAGCAGTGGAATGTTCATAAGAAACGTACATGAAAATCATTGTGAGGATACACAATGTGAGGATACAAAACTATATTCTTCCATGAAGGAAAACTGCTACATCAGAATTAGTTTTAATGGAAGTTGCATCTAAGAAGGGAGGGCTCCTTGCTTCACCTTTTTACTATGCTTTACCTCTGGTCAAGCCAAATAGAGAGGCAGTGAGATGCTATAGAAGCCTGCTTCATTTGCCATTTGTCTCCCAGCTGTAAATTTTGCAAGCATTTACAAGCAATTGAATCAGAATGAGGAACATTCAGTTATGACAAAATCCTACACAAAATATATTTCTTTGGTGAATATAGCAGGTAGCCTGCTTGTGATTTTTGCCCCTGTGTTATTTCAGTGTAAGCATGATGGCAGGCTGCCGCCCAGCGTTTATATCTGTGATACAATGCACATACTTGTTAAGTATATGTATTGTGACCTGCTCTTTCCTGCAAAGAAGTGCCTTCTAGGTACATGATGATGTGAATATCAGCCCACAGTGCTGTAGCATATGATAACTCATTTGTGAATATTCATGAAGACAGTTATCTGATTCTCTCTCTCTCTCTCTCTCTCTCACACACACACACACACACACACACACACACACACAACCATAGCACCTAAAAACAGCCAGGGTCACAATTTGTTCTGGGTTTTTGTGGGAACTGAAAGTAGAATACTTGTTCCATAACTAATGTAATTTATACTGCCACAAGAGTGATGGCTACTGGTTTATAGGTGGCTGTAAGAGACAATTGGGAAACAATGTAAAAAGTCAGAAATGATATATTATAGGGCTTTTTTTCTCTGTTTGCTTACACATATTTTATGTTTATGTGTAAGCAAATTGAGATTTCAAAATGGTCTTTAAAATATAAAGATTATTTACACAATTTTATCCTTACTGCAAGACAGTTACAGATACAAATTTGTCAGTAATGATGCTGGGAAGCAGGATGATGTACTCAGTGGGCATATACTCTGATCCAAGATGTTCTTAGGCCACATAAATGTATAGGTAGATGAGTCCTTTACCTGCAGGAGTACCAGTTTTGCTTTATGCTAAGATGTGAATTCTTCTACTTCTAATCACACGGTTGCCTATGAGATGCAGCTACAATATCTGGATGACAGTGTTATCCTGTATATTAAGGACTAGGATCTAGGAGCCTTGAAGTCCAGTTTCTGTTCTAGACTTGTTTATGTGTCCTCCATTCCCAAACTACAGGAATAATCAACCTGCCTCACAGGGTTGCTCTGAAGTTACAAGTGATAGCTCAGAAAAAAAGAATAAAAATGAAATACACACAATTTACGTTTGAGGTTTTTTTTTCTTGTATTGTTAGTTATCAGGTCTGTGAAATTCAGGTTGCTGTGCTATTCTTTGGAAGGGGACAGAACAAGTCAGCTGACTACATTGGCTCTTGTTATATGAGGAATGAATGGTGTGCCAGAACGAATGGGCATACAGTGTGAAGCAGAGCAAGGGAGAGACATGGAAAGCAGGTCAGCCGTGGAGCAGCTTATCCTACCACTGGCTGGAGAGCAGTTCTTGATTCTCTGAAAAGTTAGATTATTGGGATGTTTTCTGGCAAGAACTGAACTAAATGAGTAACTCTGTTGAATGGCCCCCAAGCCTTGTAATATTTTCTGTGTTATTATTGTTCTGCTGACACTTTATCGCCTCTCCCATGTCACCAGAATGTTGAGATCTCAGAAATGAACCATTTGGGTAATTTAACATACCAGGAGCGTGGGGCGCTTTTCGTGCATAAGTTGATTCCGTTCGTTAAATGCTGCAAAATCCCCACACCCAGATCTGGGTGTAGTTTGTATTGTGAATTTTAAACAAGAACTCACGATGCTATGTTCTCTGGAAAGAACTCTGGACATATTAATACCTTGTCATCTCAGATAAGCAAAGTTTTATTTTTAACACCGTGTCCTAATTTTTCAAAGTGGGGTGTGTAAGTCTACAAAATTAATAATGCAACTTAATTAGGACTTCAGATTGTTGTGCATATTTTATTGTGGCATATTCCAAATTTCTTTATTGCTGGAGACGTTCTTGAGGAACTCATTATCCAGAGGTCAGAATGGTGCCCAAGCATGGACAAGCCACTCGAGTGTCAGATTAATGGAATGCTAGATTACTTCATAGTTTTGAAGTTATTTCATTCCTCATGATAATTCTCATCTTGCCAAGTTAGTGAATTTTAAGAACTCTGAGAGCAGATTGTGAGATAAATGTGAAATATGAAATAATCCATACTTTTGGAGTCAGGGACTTTCCTCTAGGCATTAGTTCATACTTGACTTTCTTGACTCACACTTGGGGATAAAAATGAGTTAGGACAAGGTCTCAGATACCACATTCCCTTACTGGGAAAGAAAATCCACTTGCACAACTTTGGACAGCTCATGTTTCTTGTTACACAGGCACTAAGCAGCAGCGGTTGCCATAAAATACTTTATTTAACCTTTGCAAAAATGTTTTTTTTAGTATGGCAAGGCAGCTCAGTTAAATGAAAATAAATAGTTTTCAAAGGATTGGGTTTCATTAAAATTCATATCATTTAAAGTATTAATTTTTCTTTCACTGATTAAAGTTGAGGAGAGGTGTTGTAATTGACTGTTTAGAATAGATAATATAAATAAATGAAAGGAGTTTTAAGATTCCTTTGGTTTTGCTGTGGCGGTACAAAGCTAAAATCTCAAAACACATTTGCTTCAGAAGTAAATGCATATAAATAATTGAATCATTGGATTTAAAGTAAACAATTTATTTAATAGTCACTATGCACAGGCAATATATATATTCTATTTTATTTTCTCATATTTTGAAAAACCTCTGCAAATCCCAGTAAGTATGAGGGACTTCTCTTTTTTTAACCTGGAATTTCTCAAAATTATCCACTCCCCAGCATTCTTCCAGCTCCATAAAAGTTCATTTTTTTAATGCTTCATTGATGTAATGTAGTTAAGATTTTACTTCATTGGGAGACACTAGATCTCTCTCTCTCACACATACACATATATATATTAGATTTGAATCGTGCATTTGCTCTAAAGTTCTTGACCTTGCATTGGGTTCAAGGCATTTCTGATACGGTTCTGCACAACTTTGTATGTAGGAAACTGGTGAAATGTCTTTACTTTAACAATAACTTAGTGGCAGTATTTGCATGCAACAATAAGCCAATAACCTTGGTTTAGTAACCCATAATGTACACACAGCCCAATTGCTTCCTCTTCCCTCCTCCTCTGGCACAAGTAGGTAAACAAATAGTTAAGCATAACAACCGAACCCAGGATAGTGGTTTGCTTCTCACTCATAGGCCAATATTTGTAAGCCAGCAACAAACCTTGGGTTAAGTCTTGCCAGAGATCTCTGTTTATTAGAGAAAAAAGCCATAATCCCAGAATTGGAATGTTATGCTAGGTTGTTTTGTTTAGCTGCTCATGCCAAGAGAGGGGCAAAGAGGTAGTGATCAAACTGCATGCACTAGCTGGCAGCTTTTACACACTATGGTTTATTAAAGGTTCTTGACTTCTTGTTAAGGGAAATGCAACTAATGGTCTCATGGAAATCTAACTTTAACGTTTAGAAAAGTAAGAGCTCTTCTGAAGGCCTATTTTTCCGGACTGATAAGCAACATGAGCTGCTGAATGTCATAGTAAGCAGCAGCCCATCATTAGAGCCATTCCTTTAATTGTGATTCAAGCTACGGCGGAAGCCATACTGCTCTACAAAGCAACAAGATGTTTGGGCCCCATTGAACTTAAGTGAAACTCTTCTGTTCAGAGGTATCTTTCCAGTAGCTGCTTCACAACCATGGAGTCTATTACTGTGGCACAGTAGTGTGTCCAGAGGTCTTCAATAATAAACCCAATGCAGAAAAATAATGTGGAAATGAATCTAGGAAACTGCCTTACAGTACACGAGACAGGGTAGTGACTGTCCAAAATTTCAAACTAGGATCTTTGTACTGTTGTGCTCATGAACTGCTTGTGGGCATCTCATTGGCCACTGTGAGAACAGGATGCTGACTTTTGGTCTGATCCAGCAGGATTTTCCTGATGTTCTTAACCCTGTGTCCAGAGATCCCTTAGCTGTGTTATACCACTAACAGACAGCATCTTCCCTCAAACCCTGAGTTCTGTTATGGTTCTTAATAGGTCCAGTAATTTTTGTAAAGCAACTCTACAGAAGATCCATTGTATATAGGGAAGATCTTATCCCTGTTCTTTATACTATTTGTGGCTTCTTGATGTAAAATACAATAGTGGTCAAATTGCTTTTCACTTAAATCCTCTCCTGTCTGTTATCACCAGTCCACATATCCCAGACTGGCTTTCCCTTTCCCTGCTTTATCACTCTGCAACCAGGAGTTTTAATTTAGCAGCACCTCGTGGCATTGATGCCTGGTTCCTTAGCCAGCCTCCTTTGTTGCAGCATCATGAATTCCATGTCTGTGCCAGCCTTGCTAGAACTCACAAACTTTCCCACTTCTGATGATTGGCGTACAACGTTGATGACTTAATGATTCTGAATGGCAACATTTAGTAGCTGAAAATAGAAATCATGCAGGCAATTCAAATTAAATATTGAAGGAGAACAAATTGCAGTGGACTCTGTAACTAAGGCCAAAAATGATATGTGAGTCTTAAATGTTCCCTGTTCCTTCTTGTCTCTCAGTCTTGTAATTCAATTTAAACATTTCCATGAAGGCCTTGTGGCTCCTACATCTGTAAATTAGGTGGGTGGTTCTGAATTGGGTTGCACACCCACTAGATGAACATAGTCTGGGGATGCTCCATCATCCATCATTGTTGCTGGAGGCACAAGCAGCCAAGGCATCTCAGCAAACACCTTTCACCAGCTTGGCCACTTTGTTCTGTTTCATACCTTCCAACACAACGCAGCCCAAATCTGGCATGCCTTCTTCCAGGTCTGCTCTCCCACACCAGTCACGTGACCCACGTGAGCTAAATTCTCAACAGTTCTCAAAATGTGTGGGGTAAAACTTAAAAGGCAGCAAAGGTATCCCCTAAAGCAGTGGTTTAACTTAATTGGCTGAGTATGATGTTTGCTTATGTGTGCTCAGGCTGCTCATTCTGACTGCCATCTTGGAGTCCTTAGGATGCCCATTTAAATCATAAGGCACCCAACAAGGTGGTAGTAGAATCAGTGCTCGAGTTTTGTGGGGGGAAATAAGGAACCCTTTATGAAATTCTTAACCCTGGCTGTTGAATAGTACCCATGCCCCAGGAGAAGCAGGTTCCATTGGACACCTGGTGATGTATGAAGCAGCAGTGGGAGCATGGAGTCGTGAAGCTCCCACAAATCAGTGAGATATAAATAGGAATTATTTCCGTAGTACAGAGCTTACAATGTTATCAGATACTCGCTCCCAAGAGTACGGTTTTCCTAGCCTTTTCATGCATTTAACATGAAATGCGCATCAATCTCCGTGGTGCATTGTTAGAAAATAATCAGCCAATGTTTGTAAAACTTTCGATGTAAACTGATAGCATATTTCTGGGTGATATGAGCTGGCTGTTCATACAAGATGGGAGGAGATGCTCCAGAAGGGAAGTTCTGTGTTCAGACTCATCATTATCTATCACAGAGCATTTGTTTTCAATAATTTTTGAGCACATAGGGCCAGCTTTTGTATAGCATACCTACGTTTGTTTGTTTGTTTGTTTGTTTGTTTGTTTGTTTTCCCTGCTACCATTCTCTCTCAACAGTCAGCAGCCTTCTCATTTCTTTCATTTTGGGTATGCAGCTTCTCCTCCATCCCCACCACCACACACACAGGAGGCTGTGAGCAACTTGGTTTCAGCCACAGCAGTTGTTTCTCTTTATTCTGTGACTAAGATTTAAATATCAAAGCCATTAGGAGCTTTTATGTCCCAGAGTACATTTTCCCCTTAGGGTATACTTATTATCTTGTATATTTGTGTTAGTAGTCAAGGCCTAACTTTTGTAATTCAAAAGCCACCCACTGTATTGAATGTGTTTGTTTTACAAGCAGTTTTGTGCTGAGGGGACCAAAAATTGCCAGCAGGCTACTGAGTTGTAACATCTTAGCCGTTTGTTATTGTGGCTCCTTCTTAAAGGTCAAAGTCAAACTTCACTGGAAAAAGCATAATTTCAGTCCATTAGCCTTGATTCATTGCCCTTGATGTGTGGGGGCCTTCATTATCTCCTTTTTCTAGACCTTGATGTAACTTTTTTTTAGTACTGTATTCATAAATCAGAAAATTTGTGACTTTTTTTTCCTGGGCAGCAGTTTCATACTGAATAACTATATGATAAACCGGCTTCATTTGGCCTCTATTAAAATAGAGAAATGTACTTAGAAATTCACCTTTAAAGACTGGAAGTTGATTTGTTTAGTTTATTAAATATAAAGCACATGATTACCAAGGCCTATGTTGCTTTAGTACACTGGGTAACAAGGGTCATACGGCTTTGTTTGTTTTTAAAGAAAGGTATTAAACATGTTCAAATCTTATAATGAGAACTTTTGCAGTGATGGGACTTGGGTTTTGCTGTAAGGTTAGCTGATTAGTACAGGTCATCAATTAATGTGCTGCTTGTTTGCTTTTGGTTAGTTATTATTATTTTTTATCTTTTTCAGCTGCTACATATCTGTATTGAAGGTTGGGGAAACTGGCGGTGGTCTGAGCCATTCAGTGTAGATAATGCAGGAACATTTATCAGGACTATTCAGTACAAGGGAAGGACTGCATCACTTATTATCAAGGTCCTGCAGCTCAATGGAGTACAGAAACAAGTGAGTGTTCTTATGCATGTGCATTTTGCTGAGGAATTCTTTTTCCAACAAACATTAAGTTGTCCAAGAGGATGCCACTAACGAAGTAATTAAGTATTACTTACCGTATTTTTTGCTCCATAAGACACACTTTTTTCCTCCTAAAAAGTAAGGGGAAATGTGAGTGCGTCTTATGGAGCAAACGGCGCTGCGCAGAGAGGGAGAGCTGCGCAGCGCCCCTTCAGCGAAGTGCCTCTCCTGCGAAGCGGGAGGAAGAACAGAGCCCCTTCTGTTCCTCCTCCTGCTTCGCTGAAGGGGCTTCGCAGCTCTCACTCTCTGTGAAGGAGAGGCGCTGCAAAGTGCCTCTCTTGCGAAGCGGGAGGAGGAACAGAAGGGGCTCCGTTCTTCCTCCTGCTTTGCAGGAGAGCCACTTCACAGGAGAGGCGCTGCGCAGAGACAGTGGCCAGCTTGAACAGAGCCCCTTCTGTTTCTCCTCCTGCTTCGCTGAAGGGGCGCTGCGCAGCTCTCCCTCTCTGCACAGCGCCCCTTCAGCGAAGTGCCTCTCCTGCGAAGCGGGAGGAGGAATGGAGCCCCTTGATAAGTTCCATCAGAGTTCTTAGGCACTTAACATCACATAGAGTCTTAATTGATTTTAGTGAGCAGCTAAATTCTTGTATGACCGCGGGTGGCGCTGTGGGTTAAACCACGGAGCCTAGGACTTGCTGATCGGAAGGTCGGCGGTTTGAATCCCCGCAACAGGGTGAGCTCCTGTTGTTCGGTCCCTGCTCCTGTCAACCTAGCAGTTCGAAAGCACCTCAAGTGCAAGTAGATAAATAGGGACCGCTCTCCAGCGGGAAGGTAAACGGTGTTTCTGTGTGCTGCTCTGGTCCGCCAGAAGCGGCTTAGTCACGCTGGCCACATGACCCGGAAGCTGTCTGTGGACAAGCGCCGGCTCTCGGCCTCTTGAGCGAGATGAGCACGCAACCCCAGAGTCGGTCACGACTGGACCTGATGGTCAGGGGTACCTTTACCTTTACCTTTAAATTCTTGTATCTCCAAAATTGCTTAAATTGAAAGCATTCACTGTGACGATGCAATTGAATTTAGTATTTAGTTGAATATTAAATTATTGGTATCTGGTCAAAATAATATTTTACTGATGATACTTTTTCATTAAAACTTTATTATTTAGATGGTTACATTTGTGAATTTGTGCCAGCAGCAGTTCAGTAATATACTGGTTCAAATGTAACGTGAAAACATGATTTGGTGGACCAAGATTGTTATAGCTGAACTAGTATTATGTCTCTTTATCTCCATAAAATAGACATTTTTCAGCTTAAACTTTATTGTAAAAATCAATTCATATAAACTATTTATTTGTGTTTGTGTCTCATTGTCCCTGATTTAGATAATTATTTCTGGAAGACAGATTGTGTGTAGTTACCTCTCTGAAAGCATTGAAATGAAAGTTGTTCAGCATTACACTGGGCAGGATGGACAAGCAGTTGTAAAGGAACATTTTGACTGCCTTACACCCAAGCAGAAGCTGCCATCGTATGTCCTAGAAAACCATGAACTAACAGAGCTGAGTGTGAAGGCTAAAGGAGATGAAGACTGGTCAAGAGATGTCTCTCTTGAGTCTAAAGACACTGAATATAGCACAGTCATCCAGGTACACAGACAAATAGTTTGCAGATCAGAAGTTTGTAATTTTCTTAAAAAAACCTGATGTGTTTTCCAAGATAGCGATTCACTTAATATGAACGTGGATTTTGGATGAGCATAAGGATACTAATCACCCTCAAACCCATCTGCTAGAAAGAGTGCTTGTTTTCAGGATCAGGTGGGGGGAGTAGGATTAACCCTTTGTCTCCTGCTACAGTCCATATTGGACCTATCCACCCACCCACTGGGAATTTGCATTGGGGAAAACTCTCATTGATGCCAATAGGAACTTTACTCCTGGTGTCAGTAGGTGGGTGTAGAACCCCTGATCCAGAATGGAACCACAGTTGAAGCCATAGGGTAAAAGCCCCCCTATAACTGCCGTCTAGGTCCTTATCCAGACTTGGGCACCTTCTGTTTATTTAAATAAAAATGTGAAATTGCTAAGTGTGCAAATGGTTTCATGCATAGTTTAGCCCTATCTAAAATAGTGTGCAAAAAAAGAGAGATGGATTTTCTTTGAAAACTGGTCTTCTTTTGACTTGCCGTGTGTTGCTACATCAGATGATACAAAATATTTAGCTCCACAAGGCTACCGTAACCTCCGGCAATACCTATCTTTTTTCTTGTCTGCAGGTGCCATCATCAAACAATTCCATTATTTATGTATGGTGCATGGTTTTGACATTAGAGGCCAATTCTCAAGTACAACAACGAATTGTGAGTACATTCCCCATTGCCCAAATTAATATGACCTCACATGTTCTGAAACAAATTAAGGTCAAACTGACCCACAGCAGAGATTTAGTGACAGTCTGTTAGAGCTGGAATGCTGGATCCACCATTAAAAAGCTGAAACTGTTCTACTGCTTTGATTTTGTAGATTGTTTTCAGCCCTCTTTTTATCATGAGGAGCCATCTTCCGGATCCCATCATCATACATTTGGAGAAAAGGAGCCTGGGACTAAATGAAATGCAAATTATTCCTGGGAAAGGGCAAGAAAAACCATTGCAAAATATAGAACCTGATTTAACCCATCACCTCACCTTCCAAGCCAGGTATAGTATCTATACCTAAGCATGCTGGGCTGCAGGATGAGTTTAGCGTCGGAACAAAAGTTTACTAAAACCACCCGTTTCTCTGGTGGGTAATGGAAATGCCATTGTGCAGTGTAGACTCGAGACTGATTTTTGTGTGTGAATGGACTGTGAGCTCCACCATGGTGCTGAAAGCATGTGCTCAGATGTGCTCTTTTCCTGAATTTTTCTTACAGATATTATTTTATGTATACCACTTAGAGAGCTTTTTTAATTAAGTGGCATATAAACGTTAATAAGCAAATAGGCTAAACAAATTCCAGTTGTGTCTACCACCACCTCTGCCACTGTCTGCAGCTGGCTTCTGTTGGTGGGTCCACATGTCTATTAAAAAAAAATCCCACAAGCCTGAAGTCTGGTGTAGAGCACACACTCAGTTTCTCTGATTAACCCATGCAATGAATTACATCCTTGCTTTATTCTCGTGGCAGGGAAGAAGATGATCCTTCTGAATGTGCAGTCCCCATCTCGACAGCACTCATTAAGCAGATTGCCACCAAATCAAATGCAGGAGGCACTGCAAATGAAATACTTGCCGATTTCTATGGGTGCTGCAGCTCCCCCCAGTCTGTGTGGCCTTATACTAAGAAGGATTTTGTCAGGTACTGGTGTTTTGCTATTTCCCTTTGGAGTTGCACTACTTGCAATGAAATAAATACATTTGCAAATGGTAGGATCCTAAAACAACTTTTATTTCATTGGAAGAGCATAATATTTTCAGCATTTACAATAATTTTTCAAGGTATATCAGCTCCACCTGCCTCCTGGATAGAAAAGACACATCTTATTTTGTTAGCTCCTTAGCTTAAGCAAATTCCAAAGCAGAGAGTGGCTTTTCATATTGCAACATACTGAAAATATTTTTAAAAATCAGAATCATATTTTCAGGGGATCATTTGCTATCATATTTGTAGGACTAAGAAACTGCCAAGGAGACTGAATGCCAGGTGTTGTCCTGAGACTACTTTTAATTCAATTATTTCAAAATGTGACTTGCTTTTTGATCCTTGAATAAAAGCCTATTTCAATCAAAGAAGAAAACCAGCCTAAATCAGGGACAGATTTGCCCTGGCAGAATCTCTTTGTATTTCAGAATCATATCTGTTATCAGGAGGCACTCCAGTGTAACAAAAGCTTTATGAATGGCTAGGATGATAAACTGCAAATCTTACCAATGAATTAACCATTTTCTTTTATCTCTCCTTTGATACGTTACTTGGAAAAGCAGCGAACAGCTCACTCAGTGGGATAGCCCAATGCGAGTGAAACTGTCAGTGTGGAAGCCATGTGTGAAAACGCTGCTGATAGAACTCCTGCCATGGGCTCTGCTGATCAATCACTCCAAGTGGGATCTTTGGCTGTTTGAAGGCGAGAAGATTGTCCTGCAGATACCTTCTGGGAAAACAATGATACCTCCAAACTTTCAGGCAGGCATACTATCCAAAACAATATGCATTGTTTTATTTTAACCATTCTCTTTTCATTTGTGTACAGGGACAGATCAAAGGTTGCAAGGCCCACAACACATCCTACACAATATGTTTTTTATTTGTCAGTACGTGCAAACATAGACAAACATGCAAACAGTGGCAGGCTTCTTCCCCATATGGAGTCTGGGTACATCTGGTCAGTTGTTTTGTTCCTAATGTGGGGCAAGCAGTGAATATTGCAAATTCCTCCTTGGATCATAGTCAGCACATCATTGCTGTGAAAAATGAGAATAGCTACCACTTTTTAAGCTATGAAGAATTGTAAAGGGAGTCTTTAATCAGGAAACGGAAAATATGGTCATTGCATTTGGAGCCCCTAAATAAACTGCACCAAGACCCTTTGAAACATCTTACCCATTTCCTAGTTTATAGTAATAAATGGCAGCCATCTACTGTGGATTATTTCAGTGTCTTAATTTTTTTCCTATGAACCATTTGACCACAGGACCTCAAGATGGGCAATTCATGTACAGATTTAATTTTATACTGTACTACCTTGAATATATGTACTACCTTGAATATGAGGGATGCAGGTGGCGCTGTGGGTTAAACCACAGAGCCTAGGACTTGCCGATCAGAAGGTCGGTGTTTCGAATCCCCACAATGGGGTGAGCTCCCGTTGCTCAGTCCCTGCTCCTGCCAACCTAGCAGTTCGAAAGCACGTCAAAGTGCAAGTAGATAAATAGGAACCACTCCCGGGGGGAAGGTAAACGGCGTTTCTGTGCGCTGCTCTGGTTCGCCAGAAGCGGCTTAGTCACACTGGCCACATGACCCGGAAGCTGTACGCCTGCTCCCTCAGCCAATAAAGTGAGATGAGCGCCGCAACCCCAGAGTCGTCCGCGACTGGACCTAATTGTCAGGGGTCCCTTTACCTTTACCTTGAATATACGAAAAGTAATCTCAGCCTTGGCTTATACATTTAGCCAGTTAGGCACTAAGGTAGCATGATGGAGGAGTGGCTTAAGTCCCTGTCTCCTACAAACAGCCTCTGGTGTCAACTAGGACCTGATAACCAAATGCACTCAGGCCAAGTCTGGGCCTCCCCCTGTGTTTTTTTAAGAGTGTGTATGAATAGAATGCCTGCATCCAGACTGTTCTTAGCCTTGAGTACAAGTGCAAACCTACAGGGTGCCAGGAGAGTTTTGTATGCAGAAACTGAATGTGATAGCCGTTGAAATAGGTCATTTGCAAACATCAGAAGTGCTTGCTCCTCCCCAACAATGGAAATAAGTTTATCTTCTGTGAATGATCTTACCAAATGTATGTCTGTTGTGCTCGCAAGAGTGCATCCTCTGTGCAGTCACCTATAGAGTGAACCTAAAGGAGTTAAAGGTCATGCTTAGGGCACCAGCTAAACTGGGTACTTGGGTAACACAGTTGTTCTACCACATTACTGCTGCACCACCCACTAAATATATAGACAGACTGTGGCTTAAGGATACGGAATAGGAATATGGAACATAGAATAGGACCATGAAATCTTGTGATGAAATGCAATTCAGCATACACATTTGGCAACACTGCTTGATATCGCACAAGCACATTGCTGGGAAAAATATATAGAATTTAAATGTGATCAGATTTATGTTTGTGATCTCCTCTTGTCTTATATTGAGTGGAAGTATTGAAAACAGGAAGTACTGAACATGGCCCCCAATTTATTTATTTTTGTTTTAGGAAGCTTTTCAAATTGGCATATACTGGGCAAACACTAACACTGTGCACAAGTCAGCAGCAGTCAAGCTGGTCCACAATATGACATCACCCAAGTGGAAGGATGGAGACAACGAGGAGGTGGTGACACTGGATGAGGAAGGATTTGTTGAAGCTGAGATAAGACTTGGAGCCTTTCCAGGACACCAAAAGGTTAGAAATATTTAAGAGATTATTTCCTAATGTTGAAAGGAGAAAAAATATTATGTCATTCAGAAATATGGTAAACTAAGAACATTTACAAGATGAACTGATCAAGCATACCCAGAAGAAAACTGTAATTGGGAATGGTCTGTTCATATGGATTTGTTTAAAAAGGTAGAATAACCTTAGCTGCCTTCCCCTGGACAGAGTGATTGCAAAAGGAACATCAAAATCATGTCATTCAGGTGTCTTTTCAGACTCAGGACCCACTTTTAACATTTGGGGACTCATTTCTGAATCCTTCACCGTATATTTGCATGGTAGTAGTGCTCTTGTTACAACCCACTAGTGGATCCCAAGCCATCGGTGATGTAGTTCAGCTGCCTGCCAATGACAAAAATCCACTCTTGCCACATGCTGCAGAACCTCTAACAAAGGGAAGCCTGCCACCTTCCAGGATAGTTTGTTCCACTTCCAAGCAGCTTGTACCATCCTAATGTATGGTTTAAATTCTTTATTTATAAAATAAATAAAGAAATATAAAATAAATATAATAATTATAAAATAAATATAAAATTCTTTAACTGAGGGTTAAAGTGGCAGCAGACAGTGATTTGCTAATAGATTTTCTTCCTTGAAATAGTGCTTAAGGTGGTGTACACAATAGGGTTCCTATAGTTTTGAGCATCAAAATGAATTATTTATTTAGCGGTTCTTACGTTGTTGGAAAATATTTGTCCTTTACCTACTAATTTTCTGTTCCTGATATTATCCTGCAGCTGTGTCAGTTCTGCATTTCTTCTATTGTTCAACGTGGTATTCAGATCCTGCAGATTGAAGACAAGAGCATCATCATCAATAACACCCCATACCAAATATACTATAAGCCACAGCTATCTATTATGAAGTCTCAACTAAAAGAGGAGGTAAAATATTAACACTGTATTTTTTGTTTTAGCTTCTACAGTGGGTATAAATTACTATTTATATAAAGGCTAAACTTCTTATTGAAAGGAAAACACTGGATCAGGACTTAATAAAAGTCACTCATTTAGATTGTTTTAATTGAGAACATAGATGCCACAATACAGTTGACCATGGTAATTAACTTGTGATCTCTGCATAGTTGCGGATCTTGATACTGTGTAGAATTAGTTCTGCTTGGTCCCCATATGTTCAGAAGCTGAAGGCTGCTGTTGAAACAGAGGCAGCATAATCCATCATAGCTATTGAAACAGTTCTAAGAATTCCCATATAGAAAAGGTGTATCTGGTTTATAAGCACTGGGAAAAAAGCCTCATTGAATTCACTGGGTCTTACTTCTGAGTAGGTAGTGTACTGTCAGGGACTTAAATCAACTGTACTTACTGATAATAGCAAAAATGAACAATAGCTATATTTACTTACTTAAATTATTTTATAATCCAGTCTTCATTGTTCACCCAATCCCAGAATCAGGAAAAACATAAAAAATCAGTAAGGCAATATTTCATTTAAATACAAAATGTAACATCAAAATATGTTGTTGTTGTTGCTGCTGCTGCTGTAGTTGTTGTTAACTTTTTATACTACAACATAGCCAAGAGAGGGGCACCACTTTAACCAAATGCTCGGATGAGTAACTACATTTTTACCTGACGGCGAAACTCCATTCATATTGTTGCGAACGGCACCTGAAAGCGATGCCACTATTGAGAATACCCTCTCACAAGTTGCCGCAGGCCATATCGCAGAGAGCTGAGGTGCCATAAGGAGTCTGGGCAGTTGTATAAGGGAATAGGGGTGTTTCATGTATACGTACAAGAAATGCATGTATAAAATAAACTAATCAGATGATATTCACGAACAGATACCACTGCAATTGTAAAATGCTGTAATTTCAGAAATCTAAAAAGCAAGTAATGTAAAGTTCATGGTAGTTTGCAAGCGTCAGTATAAAAACCGGAAGCAGCAGTCATGTGTGAGACGCTAGCAGGACAGTCCACCGGGAGCAGGGAGGAGAATGGGAGCAAGAGGCAGCATTTGCTGATCCACTTTAGGTAGCAGAATATCTTGGTGCAGCCCTGCATAGGTCTTATCAGGGAGAAAAATGCACATCCTAGATTGCAGTTGTTCACAACTCTTTAGAGATGCTTCACAGTTCTTTGAGTACTATTGCCCTGGATTATCTGGGAAATACATCTTTCATTGGTGTATTAAATGACAGGCAGACTGTTCTGGATGCAAAGGAATGCTTTGGCTTTAATTAAAAAAAAATCAATGCAAACTTATTTAAAACGTACGTTATAAAAGCTCACATTACTTCCTTTTTTGGATTTATGGAACTAATGTTTTACACTGCTTCTCCTACAAGTTTTTGGCATTACCACTCAGTGCCTGACTATAAGGACATCCTACTATACCAGTGCTTTTTTCTGGGGGGGGGGGGACACAGGGGGGCGCATACCCCTAAACATTTTGTGAATCTAAGTTTGGCCTCGTTGAGGGGCACTATTTCAGTATGAGTAGGAAAATGAGAGTACTCCTAAACATTTTTTTAAGAAAAAAAAGCATTGTACCATACCAAAGAGAAGTGGATACAGGCAAGATGTTTATGAATATTCTGAATTGTGCCCCTTACAAATTCTGCAGAAACTGAAGACTTGCATTAAATAGCTATGTACTCCCTTCCTTGTTTCCTTCCTAGTACTTGCAAGTTCCAGACAGCAGTACATTCAGCATCTGCTCAGCTACAGAGACTGACACTGCCAAAGCAAGTTCTGTTGTTTTTTGGGACTTGATGCCTGATATTACCCAGCCAGTTTCTGATATGCTCCCTCTTCAAAAGTACATGTTGCTAAGCTTCAAACATAGCATTAATTGCCACGCCATTTCATGTTGGAGCTCGCCAGCTGTCATCCGGCAGGAATTCCCAAGGCAGAGTATAGCTGTACCTCTTGGAAGTAGAGCTGAAAATGGATTCTGCACCAGGTATGTAGAATGCATGTGAAGGAGCTTTATATTGACAGGCAGAGGGCAATGCCAGTCTTCAAAAATGCAAGGGGTTTATTTAAAAGTTAAAATAGTGAGGCTGGTCCTCAGTAATGTTATAGGCCAGGCACCCCCAAACTCGGCCCTCCAGATGTTTTGGGACTACAGTTCCCATCATCCCTGACCACTGTTCCTGTTAACTAGGGATGATGGGAATTGTAGTTCCAAAACATCTGGAGGGCCGAGTTTGGGGATGCCTGTTATAGGCTCTTAAATACAAATACAGTGTTCTGCTTTTAATTGCTTAAACTTTGCAATTTTTGATATGAAAAATGATTTTGTTCTCTGTTCATCTACTTTAGTAGCATCTTGATAGCTTGAGAAATAAATGTGCTCTCAAACAGCTTGTGAACAATTATACTTTTAATAATCCAGTTGTATGTGTCTCTGTCTTCTACAGCAGTTTGGGAAGAAAGTTAGCTATTTAAAATGGCACAGTATATGTTACAAGAAGAGGGGGTGGGGAAACTTGTCTGGGAACAATACTGAGAAGTCGGTAGGAAATATAGAAAACTTTCCAAGTCTAAAAGGTTCCCTGTATCTAAAATTGCATCCTCTTTTGAAAATAAGCCACTCCGTGTAGTAAAAATTCCACAGCTTCATAGAAGAGATGATTTCCGTTTCCTGCCTCCCAAACTGATGTTGTTCTTACTGTATGATGCAGATCTAAATAAAGAGCTATACAGAGCCACGTAAGATCAGAATCAGCCATATGGTATTGCCCTTGCTGTGAGCTGTGTGGGAGATGCTTTGAAGACAATGTGTGCTTCAATCTCTGAGCATTGAGGAGGGAATACCTATATCAATTCAATTACTCAGCAGTGACTCTTCTGGGTGATTTATGAATGATGTGGCTGGACTCAAAGAGATTCCAATATGGGCCTTAGAAGAAAGGATGCTGACAAAATACAGTGATCCTAACAGGCGAGAGCAGGAGTCAAAAGCAGGATTATGAGAAAGAAGAAACTGTTCCCTCTTCCAAACGGACACATTTTTATCTTTACATATTCTTGGGGGGGAAATCACTCTAATAGAATAAAGGTGAACAGGCAGCTTTAAAAAGAATATGTGGGAACAGGAATTTGTCTGTGAACCCAATGGTGTAGGCATCACTGTCAATGGGCATGATGCATGATGCATGATGCAGTGGCCATCAACCCCAACCAGGTTCAGGGATGTTGGGAGTTGTAGTCCCACATCCAGAAGAGACCCATTGGCGGGAGGTATCTTTCTGCTTCCTTGGATTTTTATTGCGTTTCTTTCGTACCAGCAGCATTCGAGTTGCTTTACAGTGTATGCTGGTTTTCTATGCAAGAAGGCTATTTAATAGAATTACCATCAAAAGTTACTTAGAAAATAAAGTTTCTTTTAAAATCCATGAAAACCGAGGCCACCATCATGCAAACTTTTGTATGTGAACTTAAATATGTTCGTAGGAAGTTTGATCCTTTGTTGACATAGTTCCCTTCTCTTTCTTTCTTTTGAACTTCGTGTTGCTGGACACACAGCCACTTTTTTTTTAAGTGGGCAAGTATTCATGAAATCTTGGTTTTAAGAGTGGAGAAACTTCCCATAACTGGTTGTTCTTTCATACATTACTAGGTTGGTATGAAATTTGTAACAGTAAATTAAGTTGACTTTCAGATGTCTAATGTTACAATCTTGTTCGCTTTAGAGCTATTGCGCTGACTTATCAGGAACATCTTGGGGTGACGTACTTAACTCTATCAGAAGATCCTAGTCCTCGCATAATTATCCACAACAGGTGTCCTGTCTCATTGCTTGTGAAAGAGAACATCAAAGGTATGTTATTTATCCTGCTTCGACATAAAGTTTAAGCCTTTGAATTAATTGGCTTGCTTGCCTCTTAAATTCTTAATTTAAGAAGTGTGCTCAGAATTAACATATTTAATTCAAGAGGCAGTTTGTGTATGAAGAGGGTATGAAAGGGGGGTCTGGAAAATAAGCAAAAAGCAATAATTGTATTTCCTGATAATTTTTTGGGCAGAGCTTGTTACAGTCTGGCTTGTGTGTGTGCATTGAAATCAGATGAAACTGTGTTATAAATACAAACATCTTTCCTTAAAGAGCTTTCTGGATCTTTTATTAAATTCCAGACACGCCAAAGTTTGATATTTACTGCAAGCACGTTCCAGCTGAAAGTTCAGTACACCATGAACTTTATCATCAAGTTTCCGGCTATCCAGATTGCAAAACCAAAGACCTGGTTCCCAGCATCCTTTTGAAAGTTGTATCATCAGAGGAATTAACAAATGAATGGAG
This sequence comes from Podarcis pityusensis, assembly GCF_964106645.2. Classification (NCBI taxonomy): domain Eukaryota; kingdom Metazoa; phylum Chordata; class Lepidosauria; order Squamata; family Lacertidae; genus Podarcis; species Podarcis pityusensis. The sequence continues at coordinate 23,776,066 of NC_138031.1, read as the reverse complement.
TGATTTTGTGGATATTAATAACCAAGGCACACAGGTTAGTTCTTTGTTTTAATTCTGCATTTCCAGTGTGGCAAAATGATAATGTGAGCATAGAGTGAAATAAATTTAACATCCTCATCTTAAAACACAGGAGTTGGTTGGAAGTAAATGTGTTTTAGAATTAGGTCCAAACACAACCATAATTAGTAAATGTGGAAAAATTCATGTGCAACCCCCATTAAAATGATTAGAAATTGAACTTAAGATGTTTGTGGGGGACTCCCACTCATTTACATGGTGGTTTGTGCAAGGAGGGAAATGTAATACCTAATGGAATTTATGTTTCCCTTGCACCAGAAATTTGTTGCCATTGTTGTGACCTTTGCTTTGGCTCCGAATGTACACAGCTCTAATCTCACAGGATCACAGGACATTTGCTTTTTCAGTCTAGGCATTAATTTAAATCAGTGGTTTCAACCAGTGTGCTGGGGTGCCTCGAATGACGATCGGGGGTGCCATGGGCAACACTGGCCTCTGTCCCTCTTTCCTTCCCTCCCACCTCTGATGCCCTCTCGCATCTCTGCCTCCCAAAGGCTTGCACAGCTGTTTATTGCAGCAGCCCTGGCTACAAGCTCCCCGAGCGAATGGTGCCTCTGGCAGGCAACTCTCTTGGTGGGGGGCGCAGCTCAGAGACCAGGGTTGGCAGCTGTGGCTGCACAGAGGACTCCCAAGGAGAGAGAAGTTGAGAGGAGACTGAGGGAACATTCCACAAGGAAGGGTGTTTGAAAAAAGGTGAGAGGCTGCCAGCTCTGCAGGCAAAAGGGGTGACATAACTGGGCTCCAGGGCTCCACAGGGGTACCACAGAAATAATATAGTTGGTTAAGGGAGCTATGGACTCAAGAAGGTTGAAAACCTCTGATTTAAGCTAAGTGCTCTTTCTTTGTCTAGTAAGAAAGCTATGTATGTATTTACTGAAATTCACATCTGCCATCCACGATCAGAGGCAGCTCTGGCTCAGATTCCAAAGTTATTTGATTGAAGTGTTCAGAAAGAGGCAAGAGTTGCAAGGGGTGGGGGAGCACTTTCCACAATGCGAGATTAAAAGGATACTTGGTGAAAAGAATGTCTCTAAATGTAAAGAAACGAAAGAGAAATACTTCCTCCGCTGTGTTTATTTGACCTGTAGAATTAATTGCCATCAGGAAATCTTCAAAGAAATAATTTAGCAAGATGTTATTTCATATATCACAGCAGTGCTGTGGCCGCTAATAACATTTGTAAGCCAAGATAAGGGTAGTACGGAAACAAAAACTAATTTATCTAGCTTTTAATAACATGGTTAGTTTTGGAATGGGTCCTTCCTCTCTGCTGTGAAGTTAGTGCATTCCAGGGTTATTCACCTGACTCGAAAGCAAATGAACATGGGTCACTGGGAGGGATATTGTTAGATGGCTCCAGCCAATGGCGTTATGATGCAGTTACAGTAAATGAATTCTGGACCATTTAGATATAGCAATGTTTCTACTATCAGTAAACCTAGGAAATAGAAAGTGGGTCTGACTGCTGTAATTTTTCTTTAAGAAATGCACATTCTTTTGGTGGAATGTGTAGATTCTTCAGTTTCCAAAGCCAACTAGACTGCCCAATTTTTCTTCTGCCTTAATCAGTCGGGGATTCAGATTATTACTTATTAGTAAGATTGTGCGTTCTCCCCATTTCTTCTGCAGCTTTGGCTTTATCAGTGCCTTTGTCAGGTCTCACCAATAAACTACCTCAGTAGGAGCACCATATTTATACTGGTGTTTGTTACTGTGGGTGGCAACTGGTGTTTCCCCCCTATTGCAGTCAGATTTTTTTCTGCCCTGTCCTGTTCCATTCAAGGTGGTTCTCTCTCACCAGATCATCTCTACCCTTCTCTTATTCTCACTTAGCAGAAGCAGACTGGATGGCTTTACAACTGCATTTTAAACTATGCTAAGAGTCCCAGTCTACATTCACATGGTACCAGGAGTGTTGCATGACTACTTGTGCTGCTACTGGAGTGGAAACCATCACTGCTTTTCCATCAAGGCATTCAAGGGAAAGCTTGGCCAGGGCTCCTAATCTGACCCCACTATACACACACAAATGCACACAGCCCATGAGCAAATGTTTGCCTCCCATTTCCCTGTCTAGCACCCCACCCCTTGTTCTTTGCCCACATTCTTTGATCCAAGTGAAGAAGTGAAGACTTGACAGGAATAGGAGAGATGTGCTCAGGCCTTACATTTTCCATATCTCCATAATGATTTGGTTTTCTGAGAATATTATTACATAATCCTCTTGAAGAAGAGAACTTGTTTGGTTGCCAGGCTTTGTAATGCCACATATTGGGCATGAAGACCCTCCAGATGTTGGATTCCAACTCCCATCAGCTCCATCCATCTTGGTCAGTGGGCAAGGATAATGGGGGTTGTAGTCCAGCAGCATCTGGAAAGCCGCACTCTGCCATATGAAGATACCTCCACATGTGGGTGCTGTGTCCATGGTGGGCTGGATTGGGACCATAATATTTTGCGCCTGGAAAAATGTATGTTTCCCAGATAAATGTATTCATAACCATTGTGGTTGTTCATCTGTTGGGCGTAGCTTATTTCTGAGAGGGGTTAGTGCCATTCCTCTTCTGTGTTCAGTTACATTCTGCTAGCTGCTCAATCTTGCCATGTCATACTGTAAACATTTTTTCCATAGGTAGTGCATATGAAAGTTGGCATTGATTTTCTGCATTCTTAACAGAGACTTGCATTTTATTGCTATTGCACCATTTAGCTCTTGGCTTTCCTTTAGATATTTTCTATTTCATAAATAGAACCTTCTTGGCTTGTGTGTTCAACCTGCCTTGGTGTAGCTCCATAAAATCCACTCTGCATGCTGCCGTTTGGTTTCTTCTTCCATAAAAAAACAAAAACCCAAGCATTGCACTCTTGACTATGGAAAAAGTAGATCAGACTACAGCTATAACAACATTTCCAAGTTGTCAGAGCTGTTTAAACCAAGAGAGCTACCCCCAAAACTGTATGTCTTGCAAACCACTGCATGTTACATAATGTTCCTGCTGATACAGATTCTGCACTCCCCTTTGATTGGCTCCTTTGATTTCTCAAAAATAGCATTGGGGGGAAAATGAAAATCGTTCTATATTTAATGTTGCCTCTATGTAATTTCCTGAGAAATAAGCTTTTCTAAGTGTTAATCCAACAACCCCATACTTGAGGTGTTTGGAATCATGCTGAGTTCTTCCTTCCCAAAGCGGCATCAACAGCAATAAGATTCTCTAGGGCAGATTATTGCTTCATGAACAAATATGCTACTGCCCAAACTGTGCTGTCTTCTCTGCTTTTATTTTCACCTGAAATAAAGAGATGGTGTTACCTTCACCATAACAAACGATAGAAAGAAATGTCGGTGTTCTGGAAAAAATTGTTAATACAATCCTGATCTGTTTGCTTTGGTATTGAGACAAAAAGGAGGGCCACACTGAAAATTGCCAGAGAAGAAAAAAGAGAGGTGAACCTTAAGCAAGAGCGTGAAAGAGAAGCTACTGGCTCAAATACACTGCCCCCCCCCCAAAAAAACCCCTACCTTCCTCAGGGACAATTGTTTCTCCTATTTAATTTTTTAAAATGATTCCTCAGAATGCTCTTTAACATAAGATATTCTCCTGGAACATTTCTTTAGACTCCTTTTTTAAAGGATTACCTCCCTTCTTGCTTCACTACCCATTTAGACCCACAGCCTAAATTTGAATGTCTGCCCATCTGAGTCTTTATTTTGGTAGGCCAGGGGACCTGCTCCACAGTAAAGCCAGAGATCAGGGGTAGGGAATCTTTTTCAGCCCAAGGGGCCACATTCCCCCATAGGCAACTTTTCAGGAGCCATATGCTACTGATGGGCAGGGGTCAGAAACAAAAGTGGGTGGCAGAACGATGGATATGGCTCTCCTGTAGTAGGCCACATGGCTAGCTGCACCTCAGTGGGGAGAACCTTTCACAGACGTTGAACTGCCACTGAAAGTTCCTTTTCCATGGGCCCCAGTGCTGTGCACTCAGTCATGTATAGGGTTGACCAGTTTGGCTGTGAAGTAGACACAGTGCTAAAATGTCCATAACAAGCATGCCAGAGCTGGAAGAGTTGCCAGACGGGAGTGCCTGTGTAACTTAATCCAATATTGTGCTAACTTCTGAGGTATTCCCGTCTTCGCGCCAGTTTTATGTGAAATGTGAAATAGTTCTGAAAAGTTACATATGAAACATCAAAAATGAATCACGTTGAAGAGAACGCTTCCCTTTTCCATGCAGTGGAAGCATTTTTACACTGGAGACTTTTAAACACTTTTCCACGCTACTAGGCCATAGTAGTACTGAGATTATGAACGTCTTGGTGGCGTGATGAAGTGAATGATACTTCAAATAGCAGCCTGCAAATGGATATCAGTGGTCAAAGTACAAGATATTTTAGGCCATAGTTTCACATAAAGGTTAGTCAAATTATGTAGAACTCTGTCATTAGCCTCCTGTTTCTCCCCTCTTTCCCCTACTGCTAATAGGAAATTCTGCTGTTTTGAGGAGTGTGGTAATGTATGTTTATATGCTGCCTTGCTTGTGCAGTAATATACATACTACAAGCCTTTTTTGAGTTTCTGCCTCACAGAAATGATTGCAGGACTGTGTGACATACAACATGTGGCAGTGTGCACAAGCATGCAAAACAAATGGCAAGAGTGAGGTAAAGAAAAAACGTCTTGTGCCATGTCCAGTTCTGGTGGCTTTTAAAGAAACCAGATGTTTGAATTGTTGGATCTTTGTGTCTGATGCTGTAGGAAATCTGCTTTTATTATTTCACTTGAAACAGGAAGTTAAAACTAAAAGCTGCAATTTCCAAACAAGTTGTGTCACTATATTTGTACAGATGTCTATAGAACTACGTTGGAGTAAGTGTTTTTAGTCCAAAGAGTATTAACATTAATTGGCTCAAGGTGTAGCTGTGTTTCATAAATTTCTAAGTAAGCGTTTTCTCCGCTTCCAGATTGTGTTCTTAACTGGCTTTGGCTACGTTTATGTGGATATTGCTCATCAGTGTGGAACAATAATTGTCACTTTAGCGCCTGAAGGAAGACCAGGACAACAGATCAGTTTGAACAGGTATGCTAAAACTGCTTTAGAAGGTCATAAAAGAGAATTTTCCCGTGTTCAGTCCTTTAGGTGTGAAGTGACTTATTAAATCTAGCACAACTGTTTGTTTTGTCTAGTGTTGCTGCGTATGTGTTGCGTATGTTTAGACCACATGTTAACTTTTTGTATATCACAGTAAAACATGACAATCTTAACATCTGAGGTCATGTCACCCTAGGATAAACACGAAATGCCTGGTACAATAAACAAGGCTAAGAGAGGACACACAAGTTTAAAGTTTATTTGGCCAGATTGGCAGTCCTTACTTGCATAGAACTCCCATTGAGATCTGTGGGAGTTCTCACTCATGATGCAGGGCAGAAGAATGGTCCTAGGCAAACTAGGTAGTCGATCATCTTTATTACAGCTCCTTATGCCCCAAAGTTACAAAACCTTTGTTGCAAGCCACACTCAGCTTGAATTATAACATCACCTTTTTATAACAGTTGAAGTTCTTGGCTTCCAGAGGTGCATCACAGAAAGAGCAGGGTGCGTTTTTGTGGATTTTGCTTATATGCCCTATAATGGAAGTATTAATACCCATGAAATTAGTGATTCCCCGTGCTTAGTAGCCCACTTATTAGTTAAGTTTTGCCAAGAGTAGTTAACGCTATAAAGCAAGCAACCCATCATCAGTTTAAAATAGTTACAGTGATTTAATAAGGGAATATATTGCTTCCATAATGTGAAGTTAATGATCCATATTAGAAACGCTCTGTTTTGTCTGCTGCAAAAGAGCCAAAAACGTAACATGTGACAACGTGTGAGGATATTTTACGTTGTCTTTTTTAGCTTCATGCTACATTGCAAGTACGACCAAGAACTACTGTGCATAAAATGTTATAGTGAAGGTCAAATATATCTTTATGTTAAATGGGTGGGGAGGATGTAACTTGGCATAGACAAGCAATAATACCTCTTTGTATGCTTTGGCTGTAAGTATTTTGATCTCTAAATCTGGTTCCTATTTATAACATTTGCACATTGACGTACCCGATTATCATTTTTTCCCTTGGCTAATTTCATTTGAAATTGGAGGAAACTAGTTGCTGTTGTTTCTCCCCACCCCCCACAGAACTCAAGAGCAGAGCCTCCTTCTTAAAATGTTCATCAGCCAGCTGAGCCTCACTGTATATGATGACATCACGAGCCCAAAAACATCGTCTGAACTTTTGCGGTTCACAGTCGACCACATTTACCTTCATATGGTTCCAGTTGCCAGCTACCTTAGGCCTCTCTCTCATGAATTTCACGGAGAGGCCACCAGTGGCCTTCAGCAGTTTTATACTCTCCATATCTATTGTGGAGACCTGCAGCTGGACAATCAGCTTTACAGCAAATCCAATTTCCATTTTCCTGTCTTGCTGTGCCAGGGAGAGAAAAACGAAACCACACAGTGGACCAAAGTGCACAACCTCATGGTATCCAACAAAGATCTGGAAGAATATAATGAAAATTCCTTCATCAAACTCTGCCTCACTCTGTCGGAAGAGCAGAATTTGCTGTTTCATGTGAATGACCTCAGCTTTGAAATGAAACCAGCCAGGTTATATGTAGAAGACACATTTGTTTATTACATCAAAACTTTATTTGAGACCTACCTGCCAGACAGCAAAGGCATTTGCCATTCTGCAGAAGCCTCGGCTATTAGCCGGATACTTCCTGAACCAGTAAGGCAGCATGCAAATGCTTTAGCCAATCCAGTGAAATTAAGGAAGTTAGCAATCCAGCCAGTGAGCCTCTTGGTCAGCGTCCATGCTTCCCTGAAGCTCTATATTGCTTCAGATCACACTCCTCTCTCCTTCTCTGTGTTTGAACGAGGACCCATTTTTACAACAGCCAGGCAGCTCATTCATGCGTTGGCCATGCATTATGCTGCAGGAGCATTATTCAGAGCAGGTATGTTTGTTCCATAACATATTTGTACCTTTTTGACATAGCCCAATGTTTGCCACATGCGACTAAGTGTGTGAAAGCAGACAATTCAGGGTACACTTGATTACACACTGATGATGATCAACAAGCTTAAATCCACATAACTATGATTAGGCTGCCTGTTGGTTTTTGTTGGGGAAATCAAAGATGACCAAGGCTTGGACATCACATTGAGTAAAATGATAGATCTAAAAATGCTATGAATGCGAAATAGTAGAGATCAACATTCTCTTGCAGGCTATTTTCAAAGCCCGTGAGAAATATGGGAATAGTATTCTGATTTTCTTTCTTTTGTCCTAGCCAGCCTGCACAACTCAGAATTCATAGCAACTAATTCCTAACATGAACTCAACAAAAGGAATTTCTTTCATGAAATTATTCAATCTGTCTCGATACATTTGAGGCAAATTATGCCATTGAACACTGTTTTCTTGTTCAATCTCCTTTTGGCTGCCGTTTATGATTAGCAATCTGTCTTTCTTCACAGAATCCTCATGCTAGACTGGCACACAGATGTTTATTGTCCTTTGATCTGAAGAGTGTGTTTGTTTTACTGATTCTTTCCCATACAAGATCAATAGTGAGCAAACAGTCTATTAGATTAATGGATACCTTGTCTCACTTCCATACATGTGCATTCATAAAGTGACTCCATCTCTGCTGTACCTTTGCTATATAGGAACATGTACGTTGCAGTGGAAAAGGAGACTAGCCTTTGATCACCCACAGCCAATGCACAATTGCTTTTGCTGAAACATGATCATTATCTTTCTCCATGCCAGTTGCTGTTGGGCCCTGTACCATTCAACAGTCTGTGAACCACTTTTATTGTGTGTTATGTGCAATTAAGAAAGTCCTGCTTATTCAACAGTCACATGCACATTACAACACCATAGCCGGATAGGCTACTTGTAGGAACTTGGAGTGCTCTTTGATCATACCTGATTCTCTTGTAGTGCAAGCCCATGCAGGAGCACATTCATCTACATCAGGGTTTCCTAAACTTGGGTCTCCAGCTGTTTTTGGACTACAGTTCCCATCATCCTTGACCAGCAGACCTGCTAGCTAGGGATGATGGGAGTTGTAGTCCAAAAACAGCTGGAGACCCAAGTTTAGGAAACCCTGGTCTACATGGACTGGCACACAAGTGACATGCTATGCATAAAGAAGATTCTGGCTTGAGTTCCTGGCATCTCCCAGAGCTCTAAGAAAGACCTATGCCTGAGACCATGGAAAGCTACTATCAGAGTTGAAAATACTGGGCTACAATAGCATATAGGACGAATAGACTGACTTGGTATAAAGCAGTGCTATATGTTCATTTGTCATTCATTCATTTATTTATTTAAGTTGTATAGTCAATAATGATAGCTTTCCTCATGACAGTCCCATCACTTGGTTGTGCAAATTGGATACAGGGTCAATTCAAACAGTCTAACAGATCAGACGTCTTAGGATAACAGTAAAGTGGTATGCAATCTGAAAGGTGAGCCTCAGAATCCCTTACGGCAGGGATGATTCACCTGTGACCCTCCATCATCCCTGATCATAGGCCATACTGGCTGGGGCTAATGAGAGCTGGAGTCTCATAACAACCAGAGGGCCACAGGTAAACTACACCTGCCTTACAATGTTACAGGGGATGTTAGGGCGCAAAGCTTGCTATAAATGTGATTTGTATATTGCACTCAAGTATCTTCTGCAACATTTGCATCCTGGTGTGCATATGCAGCTATTTGGGATGGTGCCTGATGAGACACTGCCATTTGGCTGAGTCCCAAGAGCGAAGAAAACTCTTCAAGTGGTTTTTGTAGTTTCACATATTTGCAGCAGGATCAGATAAACCCCAAAGGCACAAGTCTTGCTATATATGCACATGTTGGCAGAAGCAGCAGCCAGTCAGCAAGTCTCTATGGAATGTACCCACACATATTTTTTAATGTAAATCCTAGTATTTAATAGACAGGTTTGTGATGGTGATGATGATGATGATGATAATTTGAATTGATACACCGCCCTATACCTTGAGCCCTTACTAGCGTTTGGTTGCATTCATTTGTATCTTTCCTCCACTTGTCTCCCAGCTTGTTTCCTCGCCCTAAGCTCTGGAGTATACAAACTTGAGCTATGCTACTCAAACCACTGAAACCAAACTCCATAAGCATTGACCGTTTTTCTAAAGAGGCCTATCTTTTGGACTCCTCCATTCTAGGGCTCTGAACAAACTGCACAGCACAGAGGAACTGATTTTGCCCTCAAACAGGCGCCAGCTTAGGCCTTAGGGTGCCAGGACGAAGGAGAGGAGCAGGTTTTTGGGGGGAGGGGGTGTTTGGTAGCCTGTTTGCGAATTAGCTATTCAGACTCACTGTAGAGTCAGTGAAAAGGCATAGCTCTTAGTATATGAGACTTTTTCAGAAAGGAGAAGTCAAAAGGAGACTTTTAAGTTTCAGTATATGCAGAATCAAAGTTTCTGCTATTGAGGGGTCTGATTCATGTAAGTGCATGCTTAACAATGTATTTATTAGTTTGCAAAATTTAATTCGGAGAACAATTCCTTGTGATGAACATCATCAATAGAAGTAGATTTTGCCCACCTGCTAACGAATCAGGCAGCGTACCAAGTTACTCCTGGATTTTCCACATAACCTTGTTTGACTCATTAATTAATAGATATAAATCCCTCTCACATTATGGTTTGTTACAGAAGTACGTTACTGAGGCATACCATTGACCAAAAAGTACAGATGTGGGAAGGGGAATTGTCTGTCTGCTCTGCCGGTACCTACTATAATTGGCAGCTCAGTTGATCATTAGCTGCATGATTAAATGTCTTTGTTTTACTTGTACAGCCAATGCACAACCAAACCTGCAGGCAGAGACCACTCCTGTAGTTTTCTGAGGTCACGGGCTCTCTCCAGGTAGCCTCATGGGGCTATGGTGTTGGGTGCTGCAAACATCCAACAGTTGTGTGACCTTACAATCCCTTTTGACAGTTCTTTTCTGGCTTCCAAGTCAGCATAGCAGCACAGCTTGTAGCAAACAAAGGACAATGCGCTTGGACATCAGGCTACCTGCCAGCAACTGTAATTTTATGGAGGAAACTAAATCCTAGGAATCCTCCATACTCATCCCCTTGTGGGGAACTCATAAGGGATCCTCCTTCTGAGTAACATAATCAGCATGCAAATGTCATTGCTGTTTACACAACTGCACTGAGCAAAAAGCCATTTATCTGGCTATAACTAGACTCTGCAAGAAAGTGATCAGCACAGAGCTGTTGGGGTGGATTAAAATAATTCCTTGCGCACTTGTCAAAAATCTGCATCCCCTTTCCCAACACCCCATCAAGCAGTTTGACCTTCACACTCCCCCAAGGCTGTACACTGCATCACTGTAAACTAGCTGTCATGATTCTTTCACTGTGAGGACGTGAAATAACAAAGTTGCTTTACAAGATGTAAAGCCTTCTAAGCAAAATAAGCCTCTGCTCCTATTACTTTGAGCTATTTGAATGCAGCATCCATCTCTCCACACGCAGTTTTAGCAGAAATACGGGAGGCTCATGGAAGGAAGTCATTTTAAAGCTATTTGTGTTTTTGCCAAAGGGATTTCTTTGATTTAGAAAGCATGAAAGATTGCCATTGCTGAATCCGTAGTGGATGAGCTATTTCCCGTGTTTTTCTCAAAGGAAGTTCGTGATGTGATAAATTTTTGTGTAAAAGTGGGATGGAGGGAGGGAGAGTAGAGGGGGTTCCCCTCCCTTCCTTTTTGGTTAAACTGCTTTTTCTGTAGTTTTTGTGAGCATCAACTCCTCCCCCCCCCCCTTTCTCTCTCTCCTTTTTCCTTATGTAGGATGGGTTGTTGGATCTCTGGAGATTCTTGGCAGCCCAGCAAGCTTGGTAAGAAGCATAGGGAATGGAATCGCCGATTTCTTCAGGCTCCCATACGAAGGGCTGACCCGTGGTCCTGGAGCCTTTGTTAGCGGAGTATCCAGAGGAACAACATCGTTTGTAAAACACATTTCCAAAGGTAGATACCCTGCTGCGTTTTTTCTAAGGGTTTTCAAAGATAGTGCTGAAGCTCTTAGATTTGCCGTCCTCATCTTAGTTCTAGCTTGTTGGGTTTCAGCAAAATGCTGGGAGGGTAAGAAACCTCATCTCTGTGTTTTTAAAGCAAGCCGTTCCCTTTAACATTATGCTAGAAACACTCGCGGTTTAAGCTTTCCCGCATGGCCACTTTGTCATGCAGCAACTGAACGGAGATGTTAAAGAAGTTCAGTACTTTTGCTGCACCTTGGAAATCCTACACCACATTGCCTCATCATATGTAGCCTTTTAAAGAAGGAAAGTAGGCACCATCGCGAAGTATTTCTGAACATGTTTTTGGAGAAAGCGTACATCTGGATTTTCCTGGGCTTGGACACAGACATAGTGCCATCTTGTGGCTTCAAAACCCAGCTGCAAAATGCAGAGGATTCAAAGCAAGAACTGTTGCTCTTCCAGCATTGCAGAGCAATATAAAAGGTCCCTATGTGGACTCATTTTTCTGTATCTGTGTGGCATTAGATTAGCTGAGCAATTATCGCTAGAAGGCTTGGCGGGTTACAGTTATGCCAGGCCTCATAACAAGGAAGACTGAAGGGCTGTGGTAAAACCTGCACTGTACACCAATAAAATGCATTATTGATCCTTAACATAACAGAACTACTGTATAGATTTTGTGCCTTGATTGAATGGACAAAATGGACAAAATGCCATGGTTTCAGCAATTTGTTGATTTGACTTCCTAATCTGTTTGCACTTAGGTACACTGACATCAATTACGAACCTGGCAACAAGCCTTGCTCGGAATATGGATCGGCTGTCCCTGGATGAGGAGCATTACAACCGGCAAGAAGAATGGAGAAGGCAACTCCCTGAGAATCTGGGAGAAGGACTGAGACAAGGCCTCTCTCGGTTAGGCATCAGCCTTCTAGGTAATGGTTGTATGATTTCATGATCACTATACCCAGTCTTGGGGAGGATGGGCTCCAAAAATAGTTACAAAAAATATTTTCTTATTTTTAGGATGTTCATTTGGGGATAGTGTGTCCCCCCCCCCCCCGATTCTTGTGGGTTGAAAGACAAGAGTGAGACAGGCTTTCACAGTATATTTGGTCTCATGGGGCAATAGGTGCATAGCTGTTGGAGGCAAGGGTGGGAAGAGAGCAGACTGCACTGAGCAAAGCACACGTCCTCAGCTGCAGTTAGCTTTGCTGCTTTTTTCCCCTTAGCAGAAACTGACTGGTATGTTCTTAGGTTTTGTTCTCCACATTCATGCAGACCAAAGACTGTTGAAATGAAGGCTTATGTCAGATCCAGCCAACTGCCAAGTGAAGGGCATGGGGTCTAGGGAAGAAATCCAGGCAATGCTGACAAGGCAAAGGCAGAAGGTCCATCTGTTATGGGGTAGCAGCAAGCTGAGTTCTCAAACTGTGGGGTAGCTGCTGCTGGTGGTTGTGATGTCCCAATGAAAGTTATAATTCTGAAGAAGATGGAGCCTTCCTCTTCCTAATCAGGGGGTAGGTAGATAGATTGTCTTCAGCAGAAAGCTCTCACTGGCTTATATCCTCAAACAGAAAGCTCAAGGATATGAGCTGCTTTGTTTATTTGTGCACAGCTTTACTTACAGGAGGAAACCGGGGTTCCTTGTTCCGGTCCTCTTGTTATGCCAGTGTTGAGTTAGTGTTTCACATAAAGCAGCAGCCTGTAATCAGTTGCATATGAAAATTGTCTTTACCTGTGGAACAGGTAGTTAGAGGCTGAGCATCGCAGGGTAGAGTAAATTCAGAAGAAGGAGGCAATTTCATGAGAAACAGTGGTTCAGATCAAGTCTGACCTGCAACCTTCTGTGGAAGTGAGGTTTTGCAACATGGCCTGCCTTTGCTTATCAGTGTTGCAAATTCAGATCGGTATGTTCTAGCTCCCCGCCTGTGGTTAGCCTGTGTATACAGCATGGGGATAAATCCCTGGCCATATATATCCTGATGAGGAACTGCTGCAGTCTCGAGTTCCCGACTGAACAGGTTATCCTGCTCTTTAATCCAGCATTAAATATTAGATTCAGTGTTCTGTTCCATTGCAGCTAGACAGGTTACAAAACATTTTCTGATGACCCTGTTAGATGAGAAGGGAGTTTAATGCACATTTTAAAAACAAGCAAAAGCCAGCTGCATTTAAAATAGTGGCTGCAAGGGAATACATTTTTATTGTTAATAGTAATTGTGGATATTTAGAAGTACAGTTATCCTTTAATTTAGATGTGGCAAAAGATGCAGGGTGGAATGAATGTCATCACATAAACAATATAGATACAAAGACATGCTCATTCCAGTGTTTCCTTTTAATGAGCTACAGGAAAACCTTTCAGACTGATTATTTCCTTTGCATCATAGATAACTTAGATGCTTGTTTTTGTTTGAAAAACACTTGAGTATAGTTCAAATGTCAAGTAAATGTTGACAAAAAATATTTCTGCGGCAGAAACAGTCACATCACATCAACGTTGTATAATAATATTAAAACTCCAGCCAAAAGACTTAGCTAGGGGACAAGATCACCATGGGTGTTTTAAACTATTACTTGCAAGTTTAAAAATTAACCACTTCATAGTAATTTGTGAAATGCAAGTAGGATTTAAAACTGAACTGTTTAGAAGCATGTGCATTGCAGAGCGTGCATGCATCCATTTATTAAAAAGAACACAGTTTATATTGCTCAGTAAAATGGTTTTGTGCATACTTGGGAGTATGTATCACTCTAAAAGATCAAAATGCTTAGAAATCAGCAGGCTTAGAAATTTAGAGGCTAACTTCAAAAAAATACTCACTTTTAAAATTTTCAGTTGCTATACAATTCAACCGAACAGCAGAACTTTACATAAGAAACCATCAAGCTGTCATAAACAACAGCAGCACCATCTCAAGCTCTCTTTGCTTCTTTCCAGTAACCTGTACTACAATTTAGCTCCTTTCTGACATTGTTGTATTTCACTGTGTATTTCACTGTCCACACCAACAATATTTATTTACTTCTAGGCTACCTTTTAGGGAAAGCCCTCAAAGCAGCTTGCATAAAAACAATTGAAGAAATCAATAGCCTGTCCCAACCTGGTACCTTCTGGTGTTATTATAACCAAGTCCCATGTTCCCTGGCCATTGGCTCTGCTGGGAATTGTAGTCCAGAATATCCAGAGGGCACCAGGTTGGAGAAGATTAGACTCCAGTATCATGTTTCAAGGCAAATGGGCAGCATCTGGACACAAAGTAAGTTCAAGTAGCTATTATAGAGAGAGAGATTCAACACAGAGCTGCCAGCTTCAGTGGTAGATTCATATTTCTTTTAATGTATTGCCAAGGAATTGGTGAAATGTTGGAAATTAGGTTAGGGCTGCTGGAAATTATTTCATAGCATGACATAACAGGGGCTTTGAAAAATGCAGGATGATGCAACAAGATTTTTTAAAATTCCCTAACAGTGGGTGAGTGCCATTTCCTTCAGGTGCAAAATATCATAGTCTATTAATAAAAATGTCCATGCAGCAGAAAGCAGGTTTCCTGAGAGTGGGGAATGCAGATATAAAAGAAGTATATCTACAGGAGTTAGGATCTAAAATACTGAAGAGCAGAATCTTCAACAAAGATCTCCACTAAAATGAACCGGAGCAATTAAAGATCTATCATATTGTCCTGCTAAGTTGCCTGTTGTATACTCAGCTCACAGCAGTGAAGAAATGTTGATCTAAAGGGTGTCAGTTTTAAAGAAGCATTGTTTTCTGTTTTAGCTATGATAGGAAGCAGAAACTGGAGTGTTCTTAATACACATCCAGAGTGTCCACCACTTAGTGGGGCTACTGGGATCTACACCACCATATAACTCTGCGGAAATGTTCCTCAGCAGTTCTTCTAATTTTTGGGAAGTTAGTAAAGTCCACAGTGTGGTAGAAGTCATGGCATCAGCAAATTGCTCTTAGCTTAAGCATATATGAGATCTACTTAATTTATCTTTCTCTAAAGATTTCCACTCTTGACTTTGTCTGGTTGTGGAAGTGACAGTTGTTGTTGTTGTTGCTGCTGCTGCTGCTGCTATTGTTATTGTTATTGTTATTATTAACCCTACACCAGCAGGTCTCAGGGTGGGTTACTAAAATTTAAGATTCAATATTAAAAACAATTAAAACACAGGTAGGTAGCCATGTTGGTCTGACACAGTTGAAATAAAAAATAAATTTAAAAAATGTCCAGTAGCACCTTATAGACCAACTAAGTTTGTTCTGGTATAAGCTTTCGTGTGCATGCACACTTCTTCAGTGCTTCTTAAAAACTGCACATGAACACTTATACCAGAACAAACCGAGTTGGTCTATAAGGTGCTACTGGACACTTTATTTTTTTCAGTTAAAACACAGTCACAGGGTGAGCCCTGAAAACACATCTCAGGTGTCAAAGGCCAGGATAAACTGGTACATCTTCAGCATTTGCCAAAAGCTTTATGGTGAAGGTGCCAGGCTTTGACAAGAGAGTTGCACAATTTAGGAGCTGCCACGAAGAATGCCCTCTCCTGGGCCACGACCACCCAAAACTTCTTAGGGCAGTGGAACTAACAAAAGAGCCCCTCTGCTGATCTTAATACCCAAGAGGGTCTTTAGGGTAGCAGGTGGTCTCCCAGATATTTGGGACCTAAATTGTTTACGACTTTAAACACTAGTGTCAGCTCCTTAAATTTTGGCCCAGTAAGGGACTAGCAGCCAGTGCAGCTGTTTTCAAACAGGGGTTATGCGAGTTCTAAAGGCAACCTCAGCCGGTAATTTTGGCCAGTTGAGTTAAATTGGAACAGTAGAACCCCTGTTTTTCAAGCAGGTTAGACATTGTGCTGGAAATCTGAAGTTATTGCTGTTATATTTAAGCATACCAGACTGCTTCTTTTTCTTTGTTGCTGCCTTTACTCAAGATATGGACGACAAACTTTAGTTTATAAATTGGCTTAGACTGCAGTTGCCTGCACTGTTTTACTTACACAGAACGAGGAACTTAACCCATCTCTCTGATTCTGTTTACAAATTCTTTATTGCTGAAATAATGCCCACTGTTCTTAGTCACAGAAGAAATTAACCACCCAAATAAATATATGCACGTGCATTGTAATGTGAACAAGCAAGTGCCCAGATTGTATCTTACAAGTGAGAGATTAGCAGGCACAGTTGTTCACGGGGCATCAAATTTCATAGTTTGCTGTGCAATCCAGCATGCTTGTATAGTTCTGTAAACAATTGGCCCATCAGCACCCAGGCCATTAGTGTCATTCTTGCAATCTCTGCTTTGTCTCTCGATAGGCTGGTAGGTTGTGATATGTCATGGCTCTTCTAGCTTCCACTGGCTTATCTGATGTCATAAACAGGAGTTTCAAAAAGTCCCAGTGCAGCTATAATTTGAATGCAAAGCACCCACAATGAGAAATATTCAGAAGCATTGCAGAACATAACCATATTGACTAGTAGCCATCAAGAGCCCTCTCCTCCATGAATTTGTCTAATCCTCTTTTAAAGCTATCAAGGCTAGTGGCCATCAGGAACAACAACATTTTAATGAGACTGAATTAACTGAAAAGCAAGATTCTTTCCTCAAAAAAATAGAAAGCAATGAGGGGCAAACTACATGTTGCATGATGGCTGCAAACTACATGTGAAACACTGATGGCCCCTTCTGTTATCCCTTACACATTAGGGAACTTCACCCACCTTCACTATTCTGTGTTTTTGGAGGCAGCCAAAATCGCTGAACAGTAACATTTGATTTCATGTGCACATAGTGAACTGCAATTGACCAAGGTGCCCATTTTTGTTGTCCACATGGAACCAAATAGATGTCCCTTCCAGGGCAGCTGTTTGATCTCTCTGTTTGTACAAAGAGGTCTAAAGACTTTACCCAGTGATTTCCTCTGTGCTGAACAACCGTGGCCTATTGCTCAGGCAGCTAAGCTTCAAATTGTTGTCACGTAACACCTTGTCACTTTGTTCAATCATTGTCCTTTTAGTGAGTTCCAAATAGCTTATCCATCAAAGTTACAACAACTAGAGACATCTCTGTGGTAAGTGGCTTGAGTAAACTCGAGATCAAAGAGAGATCCCACCTTACATACCTGTTTACATTTAAGAAGATTTAAACTGCAGTCCTCTGTTGATACTAAAAGCCGGAGGGGTCATTAAGGCACTTGTAAAAGTTTGACCCATGTACATTAAAGTAAAATATGGTTGTGTTCACAAAGATAGTAACAAAAAGTCCCAAAGCCTAATTCTACTAAGCTTGGTAATATATCAGAGGTTGCATTAGTTTATGAGCATTTCTGGCAATAGAAGGGGATATTAAAATGATATATGGAATGCAGGTCTTTTTTTTTCTTATGAAGTCCATCTTAGGCTTACGTGAAAATCTCATTTCCATAGCAGCTAAAGAACTCTGAATGTTAGCAGACATTTATTCCAATCTAAAATACATATAGATAAACAGTATCCTAAATCCTTTCCAGTCAACAAATGCACTTGGAAAGAAAACACCCAGAATAAATGCATTATGAAGCCACCAAGCGGCCTGGTTTGCACAAACCTCAGCTTAGTGAGAACATACTAGCTTCCAGGAGTTTCTTCTTAGTTATAGCTCATGGTTAGTTGGAAAGAGCTTAACCAGGAGCCCAGGCCTGGACAACTTGCTCAGCCAAACCTTGGCTCAGCTCCGCTCAGCGTAGCAGGGGGAAAGGGCTGGGAAGGAGCAAATTGTGTAAGCTCCTCTCTGGAAGCCCACACATTTATGCTCCGCCAGGGTTTGGCTTCGCATGAAGTATGAACCAGGCCAATGTAAATGTTTATATGAAAAAGAGAAACACAAGAAGGGACAAGCGGAGAACTGAATTCAGTGTATTCCTCAGGTTAATTGGTATTCCTTATTTCTATATTAGGCAGGTGATAACTCAGATTCTCAGTCCAATATTCTCTGTTAATATTTATTCTTGTTCTGGGAGTTTATCCTTCTGTCATGCTCTCGTTACAGGTGCGATTGCTGGTATTGTAGACCAGCCAATGCAGAACTTCCAAAAAACGTCAGAGGCCCAGGGTTCAGCTGGACTCAAGGCCAAAGGTGTTATCTCTGGTGTGGGGAAGGGAATCATGGGAGTTCTCGCTAAACCCATTGGGGGAGCAGCTGAGCTAGTGTCACAGACCGGCTATGGTAGGTTTCAATGAATCTGTGAAACTCTTTGTGTTCTTTATTAATTGCCAGTTTTTTTCTTCCATAATTTGTTTTTATTGGTATAATATACACACACAAAAAAGATAAGAGATTACAACAAACCCCCAAGTCCCCATGCCCCCAGTCATCATCCTTATACCCCCATTGATATCTGGTTGGATAGCCACATAATTGCCTTTTTGATCAGTGGAGGATAAATATATGTATAAAGTTTAATGTCCAGGGCGCTATTTGGAAACAGGTCCTATGAACCATTCTAGCCAAGGAAGTTGACAATACCCTAAGTCACAAGGTCATTGTCAATTTTCAAATTTTGTTTTAATTGTAGCATGCTGTGTTCCTGCAGATTTAAAATAGTATGTGTTTTCATAGAATCCTAGAGTTAGAGAAGACCCAGAGTCATCTAGTCCTATCCCCTACAATGCAGGACAGATGGCCATCCAACCTCTGGTTAAAAACCTCCAAGGAAGGAGAGTCCACTACCTCTCTTGGGAGTCCGTTCCGCTGTCAAACAGCTCTTACTTTCAGAAAGTTCTTCCTGATGCTTAGTCAGAATCTGCTTTCTTGTCACTTGAAGCTAAGGGTTTGGGTCCTACATTCCAGAGCAGGAGAAAACAAGCTTGCTCCATCCTCCATGTGTAACAGCCCTTGAAATATTCGAAGATGGCTATCATATCTCCTCTCAGTCTCTACCAGACTAAACATACCCAAATCCCTCAACTATTCCTCATGGGATTGTTTCCAGACTCTTTATAATATTGGTTGCCCTCCTTTGCACATTCCAGCTTGTCAGTATCTTTCTTAAATTGTGGTGCCCAGAACTGGACACAGGTGTGGTCTCACCAAGGCAGAATAGTATGGTATTATATGCTGTGAGCTAACAGGGGAGGACATGTGACGCGGGTGGCGCTGTGGTCTAAACCACAGAGCTTAGGACTTGCCGATCAGAAGGTGGGCAGTTGGAATCCCTGCGACGGGGTGAGCTCCCGTTGCTCCTGCCAACCTAGCAGTTCAAAAGCACGTCAAAGTGCAAGTAGATAAATAGGTACCGCTCCGGCGGGAAGGTAAACGGCATTTCCGTGCACTGCTCTGGTTTGCGGCTTAGTCATGCTGGCCCCACGACCCGAAACTGTACGCTGGCACCCTCGGACAATAAAGCGAGATGAGCGCCACAACCAGAGTCGGTCACGACTGGACCTAATAATGGTCAGGGGTCCCTTTACCTTTACATTTTAACAGGGGAGAACAACCCCTACACACACACACACATTTCTGGATAGCTCAGTTGGTTAGATCATGGTGCTGACAATGCCAAGGTTGCAGGTTTGATCCTTGTATGGAATAGCTACATATTCCTCCATTGCAGGGAGTTGGATTAGATGGTCCTCAGGGTCCTTCCAACTCTAAAATTCTATGATTCAAGGTACGTCTGGCTACATTGCTCAGACTCTGCCTGGCAATTCTTATGCTGGCAGTTAGATCTGCCCTCCTGCATTGTGCAAAGCTTCCATTTACCAAACTGAGTGAGGATGCTTCCTGCTGTTTTTGATCAAGAGGACCTGTACTGGGGAGAGTGGAGAATAACTGCCAAAGATAATGTGAGTCCTGCTGTAGCATGTTAACCACTTACTCCAGCACAACCCCACAGGTATAGTTGTTCCATTGATTGTTAAATCAAAAAATCTAAGGACTTGCAAATACTTTACTTTTTACTCATATAATGTGAAAGTCCCTTTTTCTTTAATGGGCTCAAGGTTTCCCTTCATAAAAGATGAGTCACTGACCACTTACACTGGCAAAGCCCCACTGAAGCTTTTAGATTTCCATTAACTAAATCTGTGGACATCATTTTTCGCCCAAAAGGTTGTTGAAAGTCTGACCGTGAAGTCTCTCTGTTAGGCTCTCCAATGCTCTTTCAAACATTTTGAGGTAACAATCATGTCTGTGAAAGACCTAAAATGAAAGGCTCATGGGTTCCGTTTATTTGCAAAAAAATAAATTTGTGTTTGTGTCCAGCAGTTATGCCTGTGGAATGGGACTTTCTGGCCCCAACCACCTCCCTCCTGTGACACCCCCCCCCCAAAGCATCTCCTGGAGGATGGGAGACCATCAGGAAAGGCTGGACTGCGACAAAGGGGGGGATTTGGATGCAAATATTGCCTCTGTGTATTTGTACTTGTCTTTAGACTGTTGGGCAATTAGAAGTCTGGTGTACAGATTATTTTCCCATCATGACCATATAAGCTTGGGATAGCTTGCTTTTAGTGAAAACTAAGCCTTTGTGGGATGGGGGGTGGCATAGAAAATAAAAATACAGGTAAGTTCAATTCTTTTGAAACCCACAAGGAAGCAGTACAAAGCTGGGAGATGCTGTGCGTAATAGGCTTCCCATGTATTATTTTTAAAATGTTAGCAAGTGGTAAACAACCCAAAATAATATAGAGATGCAAACAGTGACTTGGATCCAGAGAGTTACTTTAAGGGAGGTCCACAAGGTTACAAGCACTCAGTAGGATTCACCTTTCCCTGCTTTTGCAGTGGCCACACACACACACACGGTGGCTGCTGTCCAGAAAGCACAAATTCAGAGTTACCTTGGTTGCACAGAGTCCCCCCCCCCTTTTTTTTTGGATGCTAGCCAGTGTCTGTAACATATTTTACTTTCTATATCCATTGAACAATAGTGCTAGGAGAGGATACACAAGTGGCTTCAGATCATAATAGATGGTACTGCATGGTTGAGTACCCTCATCCCACCTAGACTGCAAATGGGATTATGCCCAATAAAGAGGATGGGAGACCACACAGAAGTCAACACATGTTCTTTCTTTCTCCACTGCAAATGACATTTTCATTCGCATAACACTGTAAAACCTCAATCAGCTAATTGTTACAACTGGAATGCATCTTTTAAGCATTTCCATAAGCAGTTAAATATTAAACTATACCACCCCCCTTGCCCAACATAACCAGTGCATTACTTAATCTGGGCATTAGTTATTAGTTTTATGAAATAGACTCTTGAGTTGCTTACACCCCAGTGCAAAAACGTCTGCTTTGCCATGGAGTTACTTGACTGGTCCAAGTCATTCCTGCCTCCCCTCCCCAAATGCTTACATCTTAGTGCTCAGTTCTTTGCTGCATCAGGCTTAGCCTAGCTTCGATCAGCCTTGTAAAACTTTTATTATATCTGTGAAGTTTTTACACCCCGCTAATTCTCCGTCTAATGACCATGCCTTCGTTTATAAAAATTTACAAGCCATCAGAAACCGCACATGCCAGGTCACCCCTTAGCTCTGGCAGTTCTGCTCAGAACAAACAGGAAAAGAAGCTGCTCCGCAGAGCTCTACCTTGGCACAATGAAGCACTCCTCATATTTTGGATGCCCCAGGAGAACCCATAAACGTTTGGGATCCATGTTTAACAGCTGGA
The DNA here is from genome assembly GCF_964106645.2 of Podarcis pityusensis. NCBI lineage: Eukaryota > Metazoa > Chordata > Lepidosauria > Squamata > Lacertidae > Podarcis > Podarcis pityusensis. The sequence continues at coordinate 23,754,231 of NC_138031.1, read as the reverse complement.
TTAAGTAACCTCTATTGAAACGCAGTATCTATGGCAAGCTTGCCTTCTAATGTTTACTAATCATGACATATACATGGAAGAATCTGAATATGAAGCAAGAAAGTTAACAGTGGCCTTGACTTTTTATGCATACATTGTTAAATGACGTTTTCAGTCCCATTCTGGACTGATGGCTCTCAAGAGCATTATGTTTCCCCTAATTGCTCGTATGTGACTGACATTCTGTCTTTTGTTTATTTCTAGCTAATGCTAAAATCCACCAGGGTTAAGTGTACGATTATTGTATTCTAATGTTGAATGAATTATCTCCGCTAGAGTGTCCAAAGATGTGACATCACTTTGGATCTGCACTGTTTTATGGACTACTCTAAGAAGATGACATCACTACATGTTCCTGTTTTCTGAAAAAACAACTAGTAAAAATCTTAACTTCTCTTACCACAGGTATTTTGCATGGAGCTGGACTTTCTCAGCATCCCAAACAGCGTTATCCTCCAAGCGATCAACATGCTGAGCAGGCACCAAACAGCCACGTCAAATACGTCTGGTAAAATTATTGAGACACTTGCTCATTTTTCTGTCCACATTGTTGATTAATAGATTTTGGCCCGTGGTCAAGTTAACAGGCTATTGACCTAGGAAGAGGTTGAGTTACAACAGTTTATTTAGGAACGCTAAGCAGAGTTACTGCACAGAGGCCCATTTTGCAAATGATAAGCGGTTGATCTCCTTTGAGCTTTCTAACTCCGATGCTACTCTGTGTTTGTTTATCTAAGCTTTTACTTAGTTGCCTTTGCAGTGGACCCAAGTTCTGCACATTTCCAGAAATAGCTGCTGGTTTCTTTCTGCTCTGTGTTTGGTTCCAGCTTCTTGGGGTGGATTCTCCACGGGGAAAAGAAATGAGTTGGAAAAAGAGAATGCAATTATGAGCATCGATTAGGTCAGCTTTGCTGCAGATGATTAAGGAGTTTTGATAATGTTACAAAATAAGCATGACATCCTTTTGATTTAAAACTGAAATGGGATTTGCAAAAACTGTGGTGCTTAGTATCCTTCCAGCTTGCTGTGATTCTTTTTATATATTTTTTAATGGCAGCTTCACTGAGAAACGATGCAATTGACCGTATCCTTTGAGCACAAGTTCCTAATCTTGAATTATTCTTTTAACAGGAAAATGCTTCAGTCTCTAGGGAGGCCAGAGGCCCACATGGCCTTGGATGTGGTAATTGTGAGTGGATCAGGCCAAGAACACGAAGGATGTTTGCTGCTTACCTCAGAGGTGCTGTTTGTGGTTAGTGTCAGTGAAGACACACAGCAACAGGCATTTCCAGTGACAGAAATCGAATGTCTACAAGACAGCGAACAAAGCAACCTGCTGAAGGTGCAACTCAAGCAGCAAAGAGTCCCTTCTGATTTGGAGGTAAAGCTTCCTAAACACCGATTTGTAGCCTTTATTTAAATTTGCAGCATGAGTGCTGTACATTTCAATAAATCTGCGTTGTCTCATTTCAGGCAGATGGAGTAAGAGAGAGATTGTCTGAACAGCAGTACAACAGACTTTTGGACTACATCACAAAATCATCGTATCACTTTGTTCCCAGCACTTTATCTGTGCAAACCACAGCACAAGTGGTAGCTGCCGAACCCATTCCGACAACAGTTAAGACTTACCAGTACCTTGTTGATCCTGTTTTTGCCCAAGTATTCATCAGTAAATTTACTATGGTAAAAAATAAAGCCTTGAGAAAGGGATTTAATTGAGAACACCCAGTGGCAAGACTTGTTTTCAATTTTTAAAGTAACATCTATGCAGTTGCCTAATGTGAACTTTTAATTTCACATTGTGTCAAACACATGTGTTTAAACTTTGTGGGCTGGTGTAGTAAAGTAGCACTTAAAAAACAAACAAACCCACAATAGTCTTATTTTTTGCCCAGCCTATATGAAATGTGCTGATTCTCAATCTCTGTGCATGAGGCAAAAATTCAGGAAATATTAGTGATGCAAACCTTGTTATAAGCTAAGCTGTCTAGTAAAGGGAAATGTAGCAGCCCTATAGAATGACAGTGAACACATTCAGTCCATTCTTTTAACTGGAAATCAGACAGGCAAGGGTAAGCAAAACTCTGCATGTTGCAGTGTTCTTGTCCCAGAAAGAATATCCGTGTTCTCTGTTGTCCTATTTTAGGGTCTGCCAGTTTCTATTATAAGCAGAGTTTATAACTCAGCTGTAAAAACTAGCTCAGGGCTGAAACTTTTACCCTAAGTTTTCCATCCAATAGCAAAACATTTCCTCCCACTCCAACTGAAAGCATTGAAGTGGCTGTTTTAAGTTACTAGTGACAGCTGGGTTTTAGCACTGCTCTAACCTTATAATAGCCTTCTTTATTTGACTGAAATTCTGCAGGACTTTAGTCCTTAATATAAACTAGTGCCTTTGTGTAGTTTGGAGAGCAAAATGGTAACTACGGCATTAATTTATTTTTGAAACTTCCTGTCTGTAGTAATCTTATTCCCCAGTCAGATTTTTCTTAAGACTTTTGAATGTATATGATGTTGTGGATTGTTGGGCAATACATAATTATGCAAGGTACGTCATCTCTTATTATTGTGGGACCAGTAATATGCATCGTATCAATTTTAGGAGTGGTGTTCAGTCAAGTGTACCAAAAAAAAACTAGACAAAACTCAGTCTCCAATCCAAGCTGCATTACTCAGAGGTCAGTCCCACTGTAAGTAGTATGATTTACTGCCAAGGATATTGTTTAGGGCTGTTCTGTCAGTCTTGTTACACATTTCAACCTAAATGCTAATTGTATGCATTAACTAATCCTGAGGCCTATATCTGTGCTCTTCAAAGAGTTTATGTAATTTGAATATTTTATTCTTGGTCTCAAACTTACCTATCCAATATTTAAAGGTTAAGAAATGGAGATTTAAAACTAACAAATGTTAGTTTTACTATATCTCTGTGGATACGATTTAATGAAGATAGATGAATCTTGTACTAAAACGATCTAAGAACTGAACAATCTGGAAGCAAATAGATCATTCCTTTTGACATCTTTGTCACCACTTTCTACACTGAAAAACTCACTTTAATTGGGAAGGACTTGTTAAACCATAAAACTAAATTCCAGTAGTTTGGGGTTCTGCTCCTAATGCTGTCCCTATTGTGTTTAAGAAGCCTTATCTTAACCTCTGCATAGAGAACAATTAAAATTATGCCTGATGGGGACTCAATCCCATATTGGGGCTATGAGTCACATCACATTTACATTTACATTTAGCCTGATTTGATGGCCTCTCACACCCTTAAAGGAGCTCCCATTTGATTGTCTGTGGAGTTCTTCTTGCACATTTAGGATTTTAGTGTTTTGATTGAGTTTTGTTATAGGCGATTCAAATTCTGTTTTCCTCTTTTATTTTAGAAAAATCACTGTTGCCATAAGAGCTATTATATTTGTGGATTGCAATGAGATCAGCAGTCTTAGGTTTGAGAAAATCTATTTAATGTGGGTTCTTAGCTATTATCTGTTTCTGCTTCAAAACTTTTGTTCCAAATGATACTCCTGGCTCAACCTCTCAGGGCAAGAACTCAACATTATTCTCTGGAGATTCTTCCTATACATCAAAACTATGCCCAAGACAGGAACTGAAATGAAACCAAGTCATTACCGTAATAATGATCTATTTGTTGTTGTTGCTGACATCTCCTTTGCATTCTTGGTACAAACTACAAGAACATTTTGATTTAAATGCTTCTCTTGTAACCCACTTTGGTATGAGTTACTTCTGGAAGCCATTTTTCTTATTTATTGATCATGATGAGCGTGAAGTGAACACAGCCATTGTTAACATCTCATATGTTGACTTGTCAAACTGGTCATTGTTTACCTTTGAAAATGTATACATTTTATTCTTGAATCTTTTATGGGAAATAAAGAGTTATATTGCCAGTGTTGCATGCTGACTGCATATATTAGAACAAATTTATTCAAGGAAAACAATTTTTGTGACCCACACACAGATAGCTGAGGCAGGCAGGCAAGCCACCATATTGGTTTACAGGACTTTTTACGACTCATCTTTGAGTGAACTGAACTATTCAAATATTTTAGCACCTTCCCTCCAAAAACACCTTCCCTGCTGTCGCCCAATTCCTGCAGACACAAAGGAATGGTGGGAGGCACCAACAGGGCAACCTCTCAAGGGAAGATGGCTGGGAGGCAGTGTCAGAAGCTGAAAAGGTAACAGTGTTTAGGGAGCAGGCAGAGGCTGTGGCAGAGAGAAGTCTAGAAGCAGAATCAGGAGAAAGGAGAGGCAGAGATGAGTCAGCCTGGTGAAGAAGGCATACTGTCTCTTCCTCCTGCTGCAACAAGCTCCCCTCCCCACTGGGCTCCCAGGACCCGAAACCTGGGAGAGGAGGAGACTTAAGTCAGCTGTGGACTTTCAGTCTATACAACTGACTCATAGAGGCAAGACCTACTGAGAAGAGTTGCTGTGCTCATTAAGCCTGGTGCTCCTGAGCAGGCCTTATTTCTTCTAATAAGGTGTTAACTTCACTAACAGTGACTTACTGCTAGCTGGCTCACTGACACACGCAGTCCTTGCTTACAATGACAGCATAATTTTGCTGCAGCTACACTACTTATATCAAGAAGCTGCTTGAAATGAATAGTGCCTTTCCATGGTCCCTGCACAACCCTGAAGCAAAACACAACTTTTATAGGAATTTTCCAAAATCTATCTACGCTGCCCCAAATGTTCAATGAAGCGACAAATTAATCTCCATAATTCTGCAAGCATTTTGGTCCATCCTCTGTAGACCAGTTTAAAGTAGTACCTCATATGCTCTCACTGATGGCAAAACTACTCTTTAGAATAGAGTTTCATTAGTTTTAATGGTTTCAACCTAGTCCTGCAGTTTATCTATATGAATAACACAATCACCCATCAAAAGGTTGCTGCTTGTGATCTTTTGAGCTGGCTATAAAATCTTCACATAAAGTAGGATGCCAAATTAAGCCATCTGTAATGTATTTTCAAGCTTGTAAATTCAAATCCCGATAGCAAAACATCTACTTCAAATGGACCATTAACATCAACACTTTGTATATATACACATTCTCCAAAACCATTCACTCTAGTAAGCTACTTAGTAACTTCTTCGTTGATTCAAAACACAAAGTTGCAGTAACAAGGGACTTTCAGACTTTCCAGGCACTAGACTCTTGCCTTAAATTAGGGAATACATTTTTACTGGCATTTTTACATCAGTATTTGGAAGACCTCTAATGGACAAACTCACTCACACACTGTTCCATTAAACATCAGCTGGAGAGCTGTGTACCGTTGGAAGCAACACTATAGGATACTAGCGGACAAAGTTCAAGAGTGTGCAAGAATGCAAGAGCTAAGGAAAGCTAAATGATCAATAAGCCAGTCACGATGAGATGTTTTAAGGACTTACTGGGAATATCTGAAAATACAATTACATAAGTTGGCTGCTAGTTGTACAAACTAGACAGATATTAGGGGAACATAAAGGCTGGCATGCCTGTGAAAACAGATGTCAAGCCTGCACAATACAGATACTGCTATGTCTGCAAATGTGCATCGTTATCCACAACTAATCACACAACTACATATATCCTCCCTTATCGTAAGGCAAATTGTTAACTGATCTTTGCTGAAGCATGTTCTAGTACCCATTGGGTATTTAATCAGCTTTTTTAGAGGCAGGTGTGCCCATTATGGACCTAGCAATCATCCAACACAGCCCAGCCATACCTCTCTTCCTGCCTGGCTCCTTTACAGCAGTGGTGGCCAAACTTGACCCTCCACTGTTTTTGGACTACAACTCCCATTATCCCTAGCTAACAGGACCAGTGGCCAGGGATGATGGGAACTGTAGTCCCCAAGCAGCTGGAGGGCCAAGTTTGGCCACCATTGCTTTAGAGCAACAATGACCTGCAGCCCTATAAAGTTGCAGAACTACAGCTCCTATCTTCCTATCAACGATGCTGGCTGAAGTCCAACATCTGGAAGGCCGCATACTTCCCACACCTTAGAGAGACAAGTGTTAATAAACAAAAGACCAGGATAAACCAGATAGAAGGCTTTTGTTCTCGATCTCCCTACCCAGTTTCAGTGAAAGGAAGATGTAATTAATCAAACATAGAATCCAGCAGATTTTTCCTCTCATTCATCAATCATTCTCCAAAAGCTTTCTAAGAAAACTTGAAATGATGACTGGCAGCTAGTACCTCAACAATAGTACATAAGGGGGGAAAAAACAATCGTACATAAGCATTCTGGAACAGATATTACTACCTCCTCGCTATCCAGTTTGAAATAAGTCCAAACATCACTTAACTGAAGTACTTAATTTAATGATCAACGTTACAGCATGATCAACACCAAAGTGGATCACAAGGAATAGTTCACTGAAACAGTGATGTTCAGTTGTCAGGTATCTGGAGAGGAGAGTCTGAAAAGGAAGAAACAACAAGTTATAAAATGAATCTGTTTTTAATCTCAAGGCCACTTATGTAAAGGTTTTTGTCTAAAATGAGCAACAGGATGCTTTCACCTATATATTTACGCCCCATGAAAACCAGTATTGTGTAATAGATATAGGAGTTTACAGACCAAGTTGAACAAACCAATGTGAACAGAGACAAATGTGTAATACACATATGCAGATAAACACCTCACTGCAGGCATGGTTAACAGTTCTACCACTAGGGGGCTTTGAATAAAACAGGTTTTGAAAAGTGGGTAGGAAGGCAAAAGCAGCAATACAGCATAGGTATTCCAGAAAAAGAGGTCAAATATTTTAAAAAGTAAGGGGGCTAGGCCAAGGGACAGGGAAAGATAGCAGGCCCCATCATGGGGACTGAAAAGACGATATATAAATGTTTCTATAAATAAATAGGTTCAGATGAGTAAGTCTTTAGTAGAGATGCAATCAAACACAAAAGCTAAAAAGTAGAACATTGCAGGGCTATCTATTGATAATAAGTACATAAGATGGGTCTGGTGGATACAGAGCTAAGACAAAACATCCACCATACCTAGTCAAAAAGTAATATTCTTCTGCCAAGGTTAGACAACGGAAAGTTTTCAGATACCTACTCATGATCATTTGGGTGGTGCACTTTCAAACACCCCAGCTTTTCTCATGGCCTCAAACTCCTTCATGGCATCATAGGTTTTATAGAACTCAGCATATGCTCTTTTCCTTGGTTCAGCCACACCAAACTAAAGAGAAAGAGATAAGACCGCAAGTTATTACTGGAAAAAGTTGCATCCTCTCACTAAGACAGTCTTAATAAAGAACTAACTCACAAACTAACTTCTTAATGCACCACATTCTGACCTTGTATCCAGCTGCACATCCCATCGAAAAAAGGAAAGCCACTACAATGTGTTTTCTTAGACGACTGGCCAGGAGGCCTCTCATCTGGGGCTTGGGTAGCAAAGCAGCAGACATGGTGATGTTTTCTCCTAAAAAAGGCAAATCAAAGAAAATTTAGCAAGGGCGTGCTGTCACAAAAGCATCTCTACGACCAACAGTGAAAAGAAGCAGCAACAAAGATGTGGTTATTCAAATCTCTAAACCCTATGCAGCTGAGCCAAGCTTCATAGGCAAGGAAGTCACTTATATAGCTCCCCAAATTACTCAGAAATTCCTGTTTCTTAGATTTTCAATAAATATCTAATGAGGCATGCATAGAAGCTCTACAACCTTTATCACTTCAATAATATGTCTTACTTGTAGACTTAATTTTTGCCTTACACTTTTGGATGCAAGGCATCATTTGCCCACACAATAGGAACAAATGGGTGTGTGGAGCAGGGGGAAGACCAAGGGCGATTAAGCAGCCTTTTTTATTTATTTATAGGATTTATAACCCTTTTCAGCCAAAAAGACTCCCAGAGTGGCTTACATACAGTCAGTTAAAATAAGACAGTCCATGCCCACAGGCTTGCAATGTAAAAAAACACAATATACAAGGGGAAAGGGACAGTGACAGAAGGAACTCAAACTCAGGCGCCAATTATTAAACATTTGTTGTTATAGTGACCACTAGGCTCCATTCGGGTAGGAGGTGCCTGATGGAGCTAAGCTTTTGACCAAACTGATGGAACAAACTGCGCTTCCTATCTCTCCCCCAGAGGTAGTCTGATGGAGTGCCTTCCCACCTAAGTAACAGTTGAGAGAGGCAGCCTAACAGAGCTGGCCAATTACAGCAGAGCTTATGGGAGTGCTCTGCTTCCCATCTCTCCCACTAATAGAATGGCTGCTTCCAAATGAGAGTTAAGGGAGGAGGCCTGATGGAGCTGGCTATATACAAGCTATCCCAGTTATGGTTCATAGAGGACAAAAAGTTACCGTGTCTGCCCTGTTTAACCATCATTTTGCATATGGTTCCACCCCCAAAGACATTACACATACCTTGGTTTTCAAACAGCTTAGTTCTTGAACATTTTGGCTCCCAAACGCTGCAAACCCGGAAGTGACTGTTCCGGTTTGTGAACTATTTTTGGAAGCTGAACGTCTGACGGGGCTTCCACAGCTTCCAATTGACTACAGGAGCTTCCTGGAGTCAATCAGAACCAACGCTTTGGTTTCCAAACATTTTGGAAGTCGAACAGACTTCCAGAACAGATTCCGTTTGACTTCCAAGGTATGACTGTATTTTATGTTCTGTTGCTAAAGGTGCCTTCAGTATCCTAATTCTGGACACATTTTCTTACAATATTGTACATGCTGTTGTCATATGGAAACATAACACCTGAGAGCAGCACTCGAAATTAATCACTCGCCAGCTGTTTTCTGTGACACAGGAGCACCACCTAGTGACCAAGTTTAGATTTCCAGTCACATAGTTTGTGACCGGCTGTGCAGGAGAACCACAGCATCAGTTTTCCCTTTCTGCCTGATCCCCAGGAAGCCTTTTGATGTGCTAAAAGGTTGTGGTTTGCAAACAAACAGATAAGCAATTGGGGGGAGGAGCAGCAGGAGAGATCCAGCTGTTTTGCCTCTGGTCACAGAAAAACAGATAAATTGGTGCAAATTCTATAAATTAGAATCTTTTAGAAACGGAAGTGGGGTCCATTTGTATGAACTTTTAAGTGCAAGTGATGCCAGTAAATCCTAGTTATCAATACGGAACGGTTATCTCTTTTTTTCTTTTTAAGTGCAAACATTCCCCACAGACTTCCTCTCATCCACACTCAGTTCATACACTACAGCTGCAATGGTAATTTGGGATGGGGGCAAACCAACAAAGAAACTAATGGTCTTGAAAGAGTGGAGCATCACCTACTTTTTAAAGATTTGCATGAGTGCTCCTGTACCATTTACAGGGAAGTGCTTTACAGAAATTAAAACATTAGAACTTTGAAAATAATCACATTACATGAGCACGAATGGAGAAAATGTCCCTCACTGGTAGCTCCATCTATCACAGAAACTGTGGCTTTGCAAACTGAAAAATAGAGTTTCAACCCAGTGAGAGCAAGTGTGTGTAGTAGATTGTCTGTAGGACCAGGACCTGGGAGAGCTGGGTTCAAATCCCCACACTATGTTACTGTCCTATACATGTCTAAACTTAAGTCTCACTGTTAACCTCTGTATGACTTGTTTTGCTGTGGCTGGTTATAACCCTCCAAACACCACAAATTACAAAAAAAGACCAAGTAAATTCTCTATGAAAAAATAAATAGAAAGTGCTGTTGCATTGAGGGGAAGGGTGATTAGCCATTGTTTTTGCACCTGTAACCCAGGTTCCACAAGCCATGTAGGCAGTTTCTAACACTGCTAGGAGTGATGCGCCAACGTGAGGAGCAGTCACACCTCAGAGCTGCCAACTCTGAATAATGTAAACCTAATGTCTTGGATGCTAACAAAGAGCTCTTTCCTCTCCTACTTTTGGGGCCCATGCAAGTTTCTTTTGCCAGTCTTGACTTTTCTACTTGACTCACTCATGGGGTCACAGTGGATCAATATTCCACTGATAATAGCTTTCCTCTGAGTAGATGAAAGGAATCATAGAATCATAGAGTTGGAAGAGACCACAAGGGCCATCGAGTCCAACCCCCTGCCAAGCAGGAAACACCATCAGAGCACTCCTGACATATGGTTGTCAAGCCTCTGCTTAAAGACCTCCAAAGAAGGAGACTCCACCACACTCCTTGGCAGCAAATTCCACTGTCGAACAGCTCTTACTGTCAGGAAGTTCTTCCTAATGTTTAGGTGGAATCTTCTTTCTTGTAGTTTGGATCCATTGCTCCGTGTCCGCTTCTCTGGAGCAGCAGAAAACAACCTTTCTCCCTCCTCTATGTGACATCCTTTTATATATTTGAACATGGCTATCATATCACCCCTTAACCTCCTCTTCTCCAGGCTAAACATGCCCAGCTCCCTTAGCCGTTCCTCATAAGGCATCGTTTCCAGGCCTTTGACCATTTTGGTTGCCCTCCTCTGGACACGTTCCAGTTTGTCAGTGTCCTTCTTGAACTGTGGTGCCCAGAACTGGACACAGTACTCCAGGTGAGGTCTGACCAGAGCAGAATACAGTGGCACTATTACTTCCCTTGATCTAGATGCTATACTCCTATTGATGAGGCCCAGAATTGCATTGGCTTTTTTAGCTGCCGCGTCACACTTTTGGCTCATGTCAAGTTTGTGGTCAACCAAGACTCCTTGATCCTTTTCACATGTACTGCTCTCAAGCCAGGTGTCACCCATCTTGTATTTGTGCCTCTCATTTTTTTTGCCCAAGTGCAATACTTTACATTTCTCCCTGTTAAAATTCATCTTGTCTGTTTTGGCCCAGTTCTCTAATCTGTCAAGGTCGTTTTGAAGTGTGATCCTGTCCTCTGGGGTGTTAGCCACCCCTCCCAGTTTGGTGTCATCTGCAAATTTGATCAGGATGCCCTTGAGTCCATCATCCAAGTCGTTGATAAAGATGTTGAATAAGACCGGGCCCAAGACAGAACCCTGTGGCACCCCACTAGTCACTCTTCTCCAGCATGAAGAGGAACCATTGATGAGCACCCTTTGGGTTTGGTCAGTCAGCCAGTTACAAATCCACTGAGTGGTAGCAAACATTTCATAGCATCACAGCAGCTTAGCCAATGACAGACTACAGGTGAGTTTGGCTACAGCCAATCAGATACAAAACTATCCAGTGGGCTATATCCGTAAATATGGAACCTGATGAGCTCTACATTTAAGTAAGCAAACAAAACCTCTTCCAACACCTCCAATTCACATAATATTTACTTATTTTTATCCACACATCTTTGCCCAATAAGTAAGATTCTCAATGGTTGAAAGAACTTAGACATGCCCCATTGGTCTTTGGAAACTGAGCACCAACCCAGCCTCCAACAAGATACCCTTGTAAAACATGATCAGGTTTTTGCCAAGTTCTTTCAGCTACTACAGATCAGCTTACCTCAATGAAGCTAGCTATGTTTAAAGACTCCTCCATGCCAGAGATATCAAGCTGGATCATCTGCAGGTCTTTGCATTTGATAACAATGGTGCCAACAAAACATTTTTCAATGGAAAAACCATTGAAAACCTTTACCCTATGCCCTGCCAGGCTTATGCTGGCAGGGTGGGAGAATGGTCCATTTTCTGTTTTAACTTTTTTCCTTTTACGCTTAAGTTTCCACTCCCATTAAAAACAGTGGTAGGGAAAGCAGAGGGAGAGATTTAGTCACACTCAAAAGCATCTCTAAGTTTCTCGCTGGGCTGCAGATTGAAGCCACTTGCTGGAATGCCCCATTTTTAGCTCTTCTGATGTCACAGCTTTGACAATAGTTGGGCTAGGACTTTGGAAGAGCCAAAGGTGGCTGGGAGGCAAACTCCAACTTCTGACATCAGAGGAATCGATCTGATGTATCCGATGCCCTCACATATAACTGCATCCTAACTATCACATGCTCACATAATTACATTACACAATTGTGCCCTAGAAGAGTTGGTCATGGAACCGACCAATCCTTGACTTCATCTTAAGTGGCACCCAGGACCTGGTGCAAGATGTAACTGTTGTCTAACCAATTGGGAGCAGTGGCCATAGTACCATTAAATTAAATATACATGGATATGGCCAAGAAAATCCAACATGGCCACATCAGACTTCAGCAGAGGAAACTTCCCAAAAATGAGAGGTGTGGTAAAAAGGAAGTTGAAAGGCAGAGTCAAGGTCAAACCACTTCAACATGCTTGAAAGTTAAAATTACTTAAATATGACTGTAGCAGAAGGGTGGCTAGAGAGGCAGTTGGTACCTTGGATGACAATTGAGCCAAAGGTATGCTAAAGGAGGATGAGATTGCAGAGAAGATTGCAGAGATTCACAGCAGAAGATATAGGGCAGATCTCTGTTCCTCAGGTAACTTTTGCAGGAAGGAAGTATGAGGAACTGAGGCATATAGTAGTGATGAGGGATGAAGTTCTCGGCCTAATAATAGAAAAACTGACTAATAACCAGGTCTGGATAGCATCAACCTGAGAGCTCTCAAAGGTGAGAAGCAGTTGCACCCTTGGTGGCTTTTTAGTTTAGAGGAAATGTGCACAAGAGGTGGTATGACTAATGAAAACAGTGGATAGAGAAAGGTTTCTCTCTCTCATAACTCAAAAAATCATGGATATTCAATGAGGCTGAATGGAGGATTCAGGGCAGATAAAGGGAAGTACTTCACACAGCACACAGTAAAACTGTGGAATTCGCTCCCACAGGAGGTAGTGATGGCCATCAACTTGGATGGATTTAAATGAGGATTAGGGAAGTTCATAGAGGTAAGGGCTCTCAGGAAACTGCAGGATGAGAGTGCTTCTCATAGGCATCATGTTGGTCACACTGAAAATGGGATACTGAAATAGGCCAGTGGCCTGACCCAGCAGGCTCTTAAGTACAATTTTAACCTGCTCTTCCTGTTTCATTCAATGTGGTGTACAAGGTCCCACTCCCCTTTATCCCCAATATTCACCCTAGGAAAAAAGTTAGGCTAACTTAAAAAGACTGGGCCCAAGGTCACCCAGTAAACTTTGTGGCTCAGGGTGGAACTAAAGTCAAGTCTCCCAACGTTATCTACCACACCGTATGGACAATTTATATATATATATATACTCAGTTTTATGCACAAGCCTAAAAAAACGGAGGGTCCTGACAAACTACCACTTAGCTACTCAAAGTTTAGTTTCATGCTTTTGAGAACCAGCACAGCTCAACACAATTCTTTTCCATTCACAATTTTGTTAAAGGGATTTGCGGCCGCAAGTGCCCATGTTCCAGGAGACAACAACTAAGAATTTACTCCTACAGCTTTCAGCGTTTTCCTAGGCTACAAGAATTGTGAGGGCGTGATACATACATATACAGTGGTACCTCGGGTTAAGTATGCTTAATTCATTCTGGAGGTCCATTCTTAACCTGAAACTGTTCTTAACCTGAAGCACCACTTTAGCTAATGGGGCCTCCTGCTGCCACTGCGCTGCCAGAGCACGATTTCTGTTCTCATCCTGAAGCAAAGTTCTTAACCCGAGGTAATATTTCTGGGTTAGTGGAGTCTGTAACCTGAAGTGTATGTAACCTGAAGCATATGTAACCCAAGGTGCCACTGTACATATATATACACACACACACACACACACACCATGAAGGCCTGCAGCCTCCTCTTTGTTTTTAAAAATGTAACATTGTCTCTCCATGCACACACATGCTGCAACCATGTATGGAGAGGGGAACAAAAGCGACGAGGAGCCAATTTCTCGCCTTGGGCCTCCTAAGCGCAAGTGTGCCCGCGCCTGTTGACGCGGGAAATTAAGTCCCCGAAGGCCTTCAGAGGCTCCGCCCCGCCTGGGCGTCTGGTAGCCAAGCAGCTCGCCTTCCGTGCACCTGAGGAGCCTAATTTCGAGCACCTGAGGAGCCTACATATGCTTCAGGTTACATACACTTCAGGTTACTGACGCAACTCCAGCACGTCCTTTGCAAGGAAGTGGGAGGGCGGCGAACAACTCCTGTCCGGGCCAGGGGCAGCTTCCTTGCCTGGTGGCGGGGTGGGCGCAGCTGCCCTCACAAGTACCTCCCGTTAGCGCCATTGCGACGGGACGGGCCCCTCCCAAGGCAACAAGGCCGAGGAGAGAGGAGACGGGCCTGGCCGCAGGGTAGCCAAGGACCAAGGCCCAAGCCTCCCCCTCAGGCGCTTCTTCGTCCCTTCCCCTCCTCCGAATCCAAGGCAGCCGAGTCCTCCGCGCCCCCCCCCCCCGCCAACGGCCCAACGGTAGCACCAATAACGCGCCGCTCTCTGGAACGCGCGGGAGGAGGGGGAGGGCTGAGGAAACAGGCACGGGCGGGCCCACCAACCAACCCCCTGCAAAGCACTCACGTCTCACGGAAAGCTCTGGAACCGCAAGGTCCTCCTCGCACACGCAAGTATCCTGCGCTGTCCTTCCTCGTTCACCTTCCGAACCGCAGCTCCCGCCTGCGCACGCGCGTTACGATCGACGGCTACGGGAAGGAGCACGGGTCAAATTTAATAGGGCGCGGAACGCGGAAAGGTCTCTCCTCCCGCAGTCTGATTCTGCATGTTTAAATTTGACTTCCTTCAGTAATGTTTTGTTCTGGGTTGTTTTATTTGATGTTTTAATGTGTTGTAAACCAGGTTGAGATTTTTTTTTTTAAGGCATAGAAATGAAGTGAATAATAATAATCACAGAATCGTAGAATTGCGGCGTTGGGATTCCCCGGACTCATCTATTCCAACCCCCAGCCTTCTGGGTAATAGCCACACACACTGACCCAGAAACGGGCTAGCAACTCTTCCATCATGTTTGTTATAATAGCCACTGCTTCATATTAAATTGAAAAATAAATCTAGCTGTGAATGTGTCACAATCAAAATCAGATTTCTTCTTCTTACTGTCTGAGGCCAACTCTTGCTTTAGGACCAACAGATGTCAGGCCCAAGACAGTATACCACCATTATGAATCTGGGATGTTAAAGTGGCCATTAAATAAAATTATCAAAATTGTATCAAAGTTAGAGACATATCTGTTAAGATTTGTTGATTCAACACCACAAATACTATGCAGTAATACAGTTCTAGTAACAGCACACTACAAATCTGCCATCTCACATTTGTGTGATTCTTCTTATTTTCCAGTATACCAATTAATTTTTCTATTACTAAACTTGTGTGCTATATCCACAACATTTTTGGGTCACTTCTAGACTAATAGTATATTGCGCAAACCTCCTGATTTGTTTACACAACATTTGTGCAGAGGTTATATGATATGGCCATCACATGGTTGTTATCCTCTTATTTTTTAACTGCATAAAGTTCATTTTCTTCCTTTTTTTCCTTTTTCTTGGAAGCAATTGCACGAAAGCACTATTTAGCTGTTCCCATTTATTACAGGCTGCCCACTTTGTGGTAGGTTATGAAGATGCACTCTTTATTGTGCTTACAGCATGTACCTGGATGTGCAAAAGTGAGACAGTCTGAAAGCACCCCTGGTGCCATGGTTCAGTTTTAAGATTTAGATAACTCTTATCTAAATCTAGACAAGGTTCCAATTTACAAACCTCCAGTGAATCAAGCTTTTTAAAGCTTAGACTATGCTTGGCATCAGTGTTTTCATTGCAAAATGGCCTGTTTCTACTTTATTGTTTCGTTAGAAAAGAATCTAATTAAGAAATAGGGGATCTCATGTTTCTTCTGCGTTGACATGTTTGAGCTTAGTGATTAACAGAACTGGCAATAGATAGCAGCGTAAACAATCCCACTTAAACGTATTTTGATTAAATGAATTTGGTGCACATTTTCGCAAAGCACATTTGGCCATGTTCAGCATGGTACGCTATGTATACATAATGGAAAAAATTGTGGCGGCCTCCAATTCCCACCCCCAAGCAGAAGGTATGCAATTGCTACAATTCATAGCCTCCCATCCCGGTATTAATTAGCTTGTCTCACCAACCCGAGCTGTAATATATATAAATGAAATTCTAGAAAGGCATCGGCAAGAACAAGATGTTGAAGCCAAATGGAAAACATGAACCAATAAAAAGGCTGAGCTAGTAGAAGGGCAAGCGTAGCCTTTGAAGTTGTTTCAAGTACTGCATGCTTTAATTTTGGGGTAATCGTATGACGATAGATACAAACAAGAAATGCAGGAACAGCTTTTGTAACTTTGGGGCCAACTGGAGACAAATCAATGTGTTGAAGGTTACCAACAATTGCCACAGCCATTGAAAGCATTAGTTATTGTTAAGTTGGATTTTTAATCACTGGCTTGAAAAAGATTTGTGAAGGTGGCGTGAGCACAAATTTCCAGTGCCAGCACTTTTTAAAAATAGGAGTAAAGCACCACAGTTCTTAAGAACCTAGAGAAAGAGATGATCTTAGTAGTTTGGCAAACAATAAGAAGCCTGCATTTCTTCATATCTGATGTTTACATTGACTTGTTCAACTTAATGGACCTGTTTGGGGTTAATTTACCATGGCAATAAATTAATGATGAGTGCTCAAGAAACATGTAAGTTGCTTGCCATCATTATTTTAGATCATACTCTTTTGGGTTATGTTTATATGGTTTTAAAACAAAATTGTTGTTGTTGTTGTTGTTGTTGTTATTGCTTTTTTAAGAAAAAAAGGTGCCTGTACTCACCATGAAATTGTTACAGTAAGTGCCACATTTTTAACATTTGGCGGGGAAAGGTGCTGGTACTGTGTACCCTTAAGGACCCCCAGAAAAAAGCACCGATGATGATGATTATCATCCCCCAAGCTTCACCCTAAGGTGAAGGGGCAGGTTGCATCAAGTGAAACACAATATTAAAAACAGTTTTAAACAACTAAACAATCATAGAAATAAGGTGGATCATTGTTGTTGCTGTTGTTACTATTAAATGCTATATCACCTGGTGTCCCCATGGCCACACACTGAGCCCCACTGAGCTGTGGGGTGTAACAACTCTTCCCAACCATCCCCAAATTTGGTCAACTGGGAGTGGGAGACTGGCTTGGCATGATGTGTTTTTTACTTTTACACAGGGCACCAGAAAAACAAGAGTCAAGGCTATCCCCTTCCCAGAAGAAAATCCTTTATATATAAAAAATGCTGTTCATCATCTTAGATTAGCCAATGCCAACCTGATGCCCACCAGATGTTTTGAGCTACAACTCCCATCAGCTCCAGCCAGCACAGCTTTTAGCGCAAAGTTGGTAAACCTTTGGTCCTTCAATTGTTAGACTACAGCTCTCATCAGCCCCAGCTAGCATGGCCAACAGCCAGAGATTAGAGTCCAACATCTGGAAGGCCCCAGGTCTGTCATCCCTGCCTCAGAGGCTCAGCACTCTTATGCTGTACTGATCCAGTATTGGGCCCTTGTCTAGTGTCCCCCCCTTACTTTTCCACGTAGAAAGCACTCTCCAGCCTCCTTCTCAACCTCTGCATCCTGCTCTGGCAGCAACAGCGGATTGCTTAATGAAGTTTTACTTTCACTTGGTTTAATTATTTGAGGGCTGTGTGCTCCCTGATCTATCCCAGTTTCCCCCAAATATATGTTTTTATTAATAGTGGGGGTGTCCCTCCCCCCTCCCCATTTTAACAACATTATAAAAGAAGAGTGAATGAGAACAGCTTTAAAAAGTGTTTATAGGGTTAGAAAATACAAGGTTTGCCAGGTGTGTAAGCTTCAAAGCATACTACTGTGTTATGTTTTTACATAAGATCAGACTAGAATGATTTAGGCCTACCTAACAGAAGGTTCTCCATTTACAGAATAAATGAAAGGGTTCCATTTTGCATTTAAAAAGGATCTGGTTGGCCAAATCTCTGGATGAGTGTACTTTGTGAGTCAGTTTTTCCATTTGAAGGGAGGACTCCTAGATAGCGTTGATAGTATAAATGTAAAGGGAAAGTGCCATGCCTTTCCAGTGCCTCAGAAATTTCCAAATGTGCAGCAAGGATGAGCCAATGTGATAAAGATCTGTAGGAAGCAGATTTTTTAGCTCTTCTGGGAAGATGCCCAGTTGAGATGGCCTAGGAACTGGGCAAATGGTTTGGCCTGCTGTTTTGTTGATTGCTTGATACGTCTAATCCAAGAATTTAAAGATTACCTCACAAGCCCACATGTGATAGAAGAAGCTTTGAGTTCTTCTGCAACCCCACCAAGCATAGTGAAGAATGAATGGTGGAGTTTAACAGTGAAATGACAAGAACAAAGCATGAGTTTTAAAAAGCTTTCTGAATTTCTAACCAGCTTTTTTTAAACAAAGGGATAAAGAACAATGTTTATTCCCACACCCCAATATATTTCTTGAAGATTACATTAGGTTAGGATCCTTATTTCTCCCTGATCATGCTTTAAACTCTTAGCTGGATGCCATCTTGGCTTCCCTGTTAATAATTTACCTTGGACACCCAAAAATCACTCCTGTCTGGGGGCAGAGGGTCCCAAGGAGGTGTCATGGCATCGTATATAGCTTTGGATATGACTGAGCTACCTCAAGAGGCAGTTGTGGAAGGAAGGGGGAAGCAGGTTTTTTGCGTCTCTCTCCCACCATATTTGAAAGTACCAGATACGAAAAAAGAATTTGTTCTAATAAACAGTATAAACCCCAAACAAGCCACATGCTAGCGCTTTCTGTTAATATAACATTCTAAAATGGGCTTAACGTTGCATCAGAGAAACTGAAAAGCTTGTTAGAACTGCATTCTGTTATTGCAGCTGCAGAAGTATTTGATCCATGCTAGGGATCATTTGGAAAGGGACTGAAAATAAAAGTGCCAATATAATAACTCCACTATATAAATCTATGGTGCGACTGCATTTGAAATACTGTATACAGCTCTGCTCACCTCATTTCAAAAGGGACACAGTGGTACCTTGGTAGTCGAACAGCTTGGCTCCCGAACAAATCAGTTCCCAAATGCCACAAACCCAGAAGTCAGTGTCCTGGGTTGCAAACGTTTTCCAGAAGCCAAACATCCAACGCAGCTTCCGCTTGAGTGCAGGAAGCTCCTGCAGCCAATCGGAAGCCACGCCTTGGTTTTCGAACCGTTTCGGACTCCTGGAACGGCTTAAATTCGAGAACCAAAGTACCACTGTATTTTGGAGTTGGAAATGGTTCAGAAAAGAGCAACGAAAATGGTCAAGGGGATGGAGCAACTTTCCTTTAATGAAAGGTTACAACATTTGGCACTTTTCAGTTTGGAGAAAAGGTGAGTAAGGACTTGAACACAATTTATTGACAGCTGCACGAATTATGATAGCTAGGAAGTGGAAGGGGCAAGCAGAATATGAAACGGAAGAATGGTATAAAGAGGTGTGGGATATATCTATTAATGATAAATTAACACGTGCCATTAAGGTTAGACAGGGTATATGCAGGAGAAATGATTTTGAGGAGATCTGCAAGGTGTTTTGTAGAATTTGTACTGTTAAAACAGAAAGGGATCAAACCACTACATGAGGTGTTGAAATTTTGGGAGGTTGGATAGTTACAATGGAATGGTCTCAGTCATCGGGTGCACATTTTTATTCTTATTTATTTATGATTATTACTTTGTCAAAATAAACTAATTAAATTTAATTAAAAATTTTAAAAGGTGATTAAGAGGAGCTATGATAGAAGTACCCAGTTACTTAAATGTACTGTGTATCCCACATGTAAGTTTACCCCACTAACAAAGTCACGGAAAGGATGAAGTGAAGATATTGCTAATACTGGATCTAAAGGGGAAAAGAATCATTGTTCATTCAAATGCACATTAAAGACAATGCAAAATTTTCCAGATGTGGGAAATGCAAATAGCAATTTAAGAGCTGCTTGTAGAAACTGCTTAGGTAAACAGACAATTTAGATTAGTAGAATGACCTAGCATCAGGTATCATTGAGAGAAATGTCAGCAGAGTGCAACACATTAAGAACATTTAATAGGAAAGAACTGATTACCAAACGTTTGATTCCTCTCGACATCCACCTCTGCTCCTGCAAACACTTTTTTAAAAAACCAATGCATCAAAACACATCAAAAATACAACTAGGTAATAGTACTATTTCATGACATTAACATAAAATCATTTCTTTAAATAGTCACAAAGAGTGGTATCAAATGGTGTCCGTCCACTGATCTCTGGAATTAGTGCAGAGTGAAATCAGTGCAGAGTAACAGGGAGAGGGAAGTTTCAGTGGTACCCCCTGCAGCTGTGCACCCATCAGAAACTGCACCATGGGGCCCCCAGTCTTCTGAAGCAGATTTGGGGAGGCACAGAGGGCTGCACGGGGGAAGAATGGATTGTCCAAGGAGGGGCTGGTAGCTCGGTGGTAAAGAATCTGCTTTGCATGCAAAAGACCCCAGGTTCAATCCCTGGCGTCTCCAGGCAGGGGTGGGAGAGAATCCCATCTGAAATTCTCGACAGCTGCTGCCTGTCAGTGTAGGTACCGTATTTTTCGCTCTATAGGACGCACCGGACCAAAAGACGCACCTAGTTTTCAGAGGGGGAAATCAAGGGGGGGAAATATTTCCCACACCCCAAAGAGCAAAGAAGCCAAGACAGCCAGCGGGATCCATCCCGCTGGCTGTCTTGGCTTCTGCCATAGCCGCGCAACCTCTCCAGCCGGGAGCTAAACCTCTCCAGCGAGGCTAAAGAAGCCAAGGCAGCGAGCGCAATCCATCCCGCTCGCTGCCTTGGCTTCTTCTTTAGCCTTGCGCAGCCTCTCCCGGCTGGAGAGGCTGCGCACAGCTATGGCAATTCCCCCACCTCCCACAAAAGCCCACAGGAGCTGCGCACCCTTTAAGGAGCGCGCGGCTCCTGCAGGCTTTTCTACGAGGAGGGAGAAGGGACTGACTGGCCGCGTCAGTCCCTTCTCCCTCCTGGGGAAAAGCCCACAAGAGCCACGCGAAGCTTGTGTGCGGCTCTTGGGGGCTTTTCCTGCCTGCCTCCCCCCTGCATTCGCTCCATAGGACGCACAGACCTTTCCCCTTAGTTTTTAAGAGGGAAAAGTGCGTCCTATGAAGTGAAAAATACAGTAATTCTGAGCTAGTTGGACCAGTGGCCAGACTCAGTATAATGCAGCTTCCAATGATCCTCTGTACCAAGCATTGCCACTCAATAAATCTGTTAGTCTTTAGGTGCAACAATGCTGTTTTTTTATTTTAAATATCCAGTTGGGAACAAAACATATGGGGCAGGATCAGAAGTAGAACACTTTTTCAAGTTCAATTGATTTGCAGGGAAGAGACTTGAGGTCATGATAAACTTTCTCATTAAAATCAATTGTATTCAAAAGTGTTTAACTTGGCTGGATCATGACTTGGCCCAACTGTTAGCTAGATATATGAACATCAACATCAATTTGTGAAGTATTCTGGAAGACTTAATGTTGGTAAAGGAATGAATGAATTACAGTCAGTCGTGCAAAATTCTACCTATGCAGCAAAGCAATTCCAGCTCCTTTATGACAGGCAAATAAGACATTCAGTTACACCACCTCCATCAAGACCACAAGGGAAACAAGTCATTTAATTGAATGGGTGGATATAATTCTGAAAGGCTGGATAGCATTCATATGACATTTTATCCTCTCTGACATGTATCTGGATAATATCCTTCATACAACAAGTCCACCTAGTATGACTCAGAACAGAGCTACCAATTAAGATATACAGCAGGATCTTTAGTTATTAAGTTCTTCAAAATACAGTAGACAACATGGAAGAATGAACTGATGGACATTTGGACATGGGTAAACCAAATGCTGGGAGTGTAGATAATTTTAGATTGTACTTTTTTATTGTAAAAATAAAAAACGGAAGCTACCTAGAAGGCTCTTTAATATATGATGTTGACCCATTGCTACTGTAATTTCTACTGAGAAAGGAAATGATCCTGATTTCACTTGTTTACCTAAGGAAGCAGTCTGCCAAGAGATGGATCTGAACCAAATTATCAGTAGTAAAATTGTTCATCATTTAACTGGAATGGTGAAAAGGGAAGGAATATCTAATATGTGTGGGTCCTCCCACCCCACCTCACATCACCTGTAACCTATAGAAAGAATAGGCTGTAGCTTTAAAACCAGTATGATAAACACCAGCACAGACCTTACAAGGAATTACAGTCCCTCAGGAATCTTCACATAGTGGGTTTTTCATATATTTCTAGCATTTGCTGAGCAACGGCCTCTGTCCTTAGGATAGCTCTTTCTACTGATACTCCAACATGCCAGAAAGCAAAGGTAAGTGCCTTGATTTTGCTTGTATCTTGATAATCAGAATAAGAATAGTACTAACAGACCCTCTTGCTAATATCATTCCCAACCATCAGCAGACTCACAAGCCATCTGGATCCCTCCCCCTTTGGCTCTGAGCTGCACCAAGATTTATATTTCAAAGGGAACTTGAGCATGGATAGCTATCTTTAACCAAGGCTGTTAGTCCATATAATTTAGTATTGTCTACACTGACTAGCAATGAGCATATCCCTACATGGAAATACCAGGGATCTAATCAAGGAACTTTTCCATGCAAAGCATTTGTTGAACTATAGCCATTCCCTTACACATACTTCATACAGTTGTGTTGATGGACAAAATCTCCACCCCCAAAGGGGGGAGGGACTGTAGTACATAATAGCACAATAAATAAGGCCAGTGCCCCCCTTGCCACTGAAGGAACAGGGGTACAAGCAAATTGCCCACAATAGTTTATTTCTGCACTGGACTGCTCCCAGAGTAGCAGCAAATCCATCATGTCTTCATCACATTCCACACTTAAAGTTTTGGAGTTCCTGGGCAGGGGGAAACAAACCAGAGCATTAATACAACGTGAAATAAAAGGTGACTCAAACCTGTAAGGAAGAAAAGTAGCAAATAATTTAGGAGCTTATGCACTTGTGATTAAAAAAACTCTAGGCAAAAAAATGTTTATACCTATTTTGATCCCTTAGCTAATGCTAAGAAGTGCATTCTTTCCATCAAATACTGGTGGCAGGGACTGAATGTGAGACCCTGGAATACCATTGAGCTTTATTTCCTAATCCTACAATAACACCACATATTGGCCTTGAAAAGTTACATCACACTTTTTGCACTTTAGCAGGGCTGGGGAATCTATGGCCAACTCAAAGCTGCTGGATTCTAAATCCCATCAGCCCCAGCCAGCATTGGTCAGTGGTCAGGGGTGATGGGAACTCCAGTCAAGCAAAACATATGGAGGGTCACAGGTCCCCCAATTTAGATAATTCACAACTCAATACTATAGAGATGATCTTATTTGAATTATAGAGCTTAGAAATATGTCTACTCAAACTGGAATGAGTTTGCATGTTTTCATGTTTATTGTGCACAGATATGGTGAAAGACATTATAAATTGCTGATTGCCATCTTCAGCACAGAGAAAAATAACACCTCCCAAGAACATGGTCTCTCTGGTGGAAGAAAACTGATTTTCTGCAACAGCTTGATCCTATGTGTGATTACTTAGAATAAGTACCACTTGAAAGAAAGAAAGAAAGAAAGAAAGAAAGAAAGAAAGAAAGAAAGAAAGAAAGAAACTGACTTAAGTAAACATTTGTAGGATGACAGTCTACACTGAACCAAGGGGGTTTAAAGATCGTATAGAAGAATATGCATTGTAGCAGAGAAAGCAATCTGATTCAACATGTGTTCACTCTCAAGAAAGCCCCACTGAATTCCATTTGACTTTCTCCCCAGTTAATGTGCACAATATTGCAGTCTTACAGCCTAATGCAATGCATGTCTATTTGGGATTGTCCTATTCTGCTCAGTGGGGTTTACTTGCAGGTGGGAGTTCACAGGGATGCAGCCAAAGAGCCCAAAGGGTAAATGAAATCAGTGGAAATGCTAAGTGCATGCCTAAGTACACCCCACTGAGACCAACCGGGGGGGGGGCTTAACTTTGGGCTGGGTAACACCCTCAGAGTGTGAAAATACTAATATTTGTGAACAGGAACCCTGCTGTGTTGGCATGACGCCACTGTGCAGATGGGGAGTTCTGCAATAAGACAGACTAAATCCCCAATGCCAGTGTTTCTTGTGAAAGTGGACTTTGGCAAAGCAAAAGGCGAAGGAAGCAAGCACAGCAGGAGCAGCTTCTCCACAGGGCAGGCAGAATGACAAGAGCATGAAGTCAGAGCAGCACAGATAATGATGATGATGATAATGATGATTATAATAATAAATTATTATTATTATTATTATTATTATTATTATTATTATTATTATTATTATTATTTTTTATACCCCGCCCATCTGGCTGGGTTTTCCCACCCACTCTTGGTGGATTCCAACAAAATGTTAAAATACAATAGTCCATCAAACATTAACAGCTTCCCTAAACAGGGCTGCCTTCAGATGTCTTCTAAAAGTCTGGTAGTTGTTTTTCTCTTTGACATCTGGTGGGATGGTGTTCCACAGGCTGGGTGCCACTACTGAAAAGGCCCTCTGCCTGGTTCCCTGTAACTTGGTTTCTCGCAGCGAGGGAATTGCCAGAAGGCGCTCGGCACTGGACCTCAGTGTCCGGGCTGAACGATGGGGGTGGAGATGCTCCTTCTGGACCGAGGCTGTTTAGGGCTTTAAAGGTCAGCACCAACACTTTGAATTGTGCTTGGAAACGTACTGGGAGCCAATGTAGGTCTTTCAAGACCAGTGTTATGTGGTCTCGACAGCCGTTCCCAGTCACCAGTCTAGCTGTCACATTCTGGATTAGTTGTAGTTTCCGGGTCACCTTCAAAGGTAGCCCCACATAGAGCGCATTGCAGTAGTCCAAGCGAGAGATAACTAGAACATGCACCACTCTGGCAAGACAGATGGAGGCACAGAAAGTGTTGGTGGACAGGCTGCAGCCGTACCTGGGCTTTCATTGCCAGTCTGCAAATACAACTTAAGGCTGCATCAGGCTATTGCTCCATCAAGCTCAGCGCTGTGTAGCAGCTCTCCATGGTTTTGGACAGAGGGTCTCTCACAGCCCCAGTGAGATGTCAGAGATTGAACCTGGGATGTTCTGCATGCAAACCAGCTGCTCTACCACTAAACTATGGCCCTTCCCATAACTTGGGCAAGTCACGTATGCAACAAGACAAAGGTAACTTAATGAAACACCAAGGCGATTAGCAAGGTATTGGTCCATGAAGCATGCAGAACAGCTACAACATTTGAGATATATATTTACTTCCTACAACAGCCTTCCCTAGTCTGAGGCCCTCCAGATGACACCTCTGGCTTGAGTATCACCTAAGAGCATCAACAGTATTTCAGTTTGTTTAAAGTAGCATTAGCAAAACACAGTTTACTGAGCATTTGATGATATCACACAGTTCAAACAGGAGAATTACGACCCCACCCCCCTTGAAACCTACTTTCACTGTCTTTGGGATTTAATGGACGTTGTTTCACAAAAGCAGAGCTGTAAGTTGTTGTGATCATGGGTTTTTCTGATGGATCGCTCTTCAGTGTGAGAAGGTTTGAGAGCTCTGAATGCCAAAGAAAGAAAGAAAGAAAGAAAATCTGAAAACTGCAGGAAAAGTTTCAGGCAATGCAGCATTGAGAAATGCTGCTATGTTTTATAGCTAGCCCAGCATAATACATGGAAGGCAACTGTTGTCATGATCTGTGGGACAAACAGTGAGATGCTCTAGCAAAATTACAAATGGGTTGGGTGGGTGTAAGTTGGGAGTACTAGACTGTACTTGGGTACAGTACCAGAATAACAGTTGTACTTTCTTGCACGATATATGCTACATCTTGACCCTCTCTTGTACAAGCAGTCCTTGGATGGAAATTCTCCTTGTCTCAGATATATGCAGGAAGGGATTATACAACAGACTAGGAGAGGCTGGCTCACAAAGGAAAAAGGGGGAGCAAACCACCAACAGCAGCCAGTGGCCCCTCTCCCTCTGCCCTTCTCCTGCATTTCAATCATATTCTGCCTGTCTTCCTGCTTTGTCTCTGCATTACTATGTTCTGGCCTCCTCCCACAACTCTCCAGGAAAGAGGGGAAAACACACATTTCCCTATGCCCAAGCTATTTCTCTTGAGAAAATGGAGATCAAGCACTTCAGAAGCATGTCAAGGTCAGATGACCGTTCTCAGGCTTCTAAGCACTCCCATCTCCCCACACTCCCAAAGGGACCCTAAACTTTGACAACCCTAGAACTGGTGTAGTTAATTCCCTTCCACTGGCTACAATGTGGGTTGGGAAAACCAAAAAGCTTCTGAAACCAAAAAGGGGAGGGAAGCTTCCTTCCTTCTCCTGCTAAGCAACAGCAAGTCTTTGTTATGCTGTTGAAATATACTCAGAGTCGAGAGTGGATTTCATGCTCTTTATTCAGCTCATAGTTGTGAGGAGGAATGGAAGTTCCCCCACAATATCTGCTTTATATACATTATTTACACAATGGGCTGCACGTGATTGGCTAATTCCGGGATTCTCCTGTAGGCCAATCAGGTTGTGGATTCACTTCCACCTGGAGCTGGATTGGGTGGCTCCTGCGGACCAATCATACTGCTGCATTGTTCTAGGACCAATCAGACTGCTGCATTTTGGATCCTATTCAACACAGTACATAATACCTGTGTAAGATAATGTCAATGCTTTTGCAAGCAAAACAGGATTTTGTTTTGTTTTCAATGAAGCTGTAAAAGAGATTAAAATGCTGTAGCACTATAGGCAAAAAGGACAGCCGAAACCTCTATTGCAGCTCTCTAATAACCACCTGTGACCAGCAAGGCTTATCTTTGAGATTCATGCAGTTGCTCCACCATGAAATCTTACTGCTACCACCAACAACCACCCTGCTCTGCCCAGGAAGCTCCATGAAAAGTATTCCATAGAAGTGACTGGATATGCAGCTGTTTCATACATTTAAGTGAGAAAATGAGTCATAACTGGATCCACAGTGACCTCTCTCTAGCAACAGAACCTGATGAAAAACTGACCTGTATACGCTGATGACGCTATTGATTTTTTATCCAGGTCATCTTGGATCTTCAGAAGAACTCTTTCCTGCTGGAGAGCTTCTAGGTACTTTGAATAAGACCAGGAAACCTACATTAAAAAATAAACAACACCAAGAAATTAATTGTGGCACAATAGTTTAGTGGGCCTTTGTTTTGCTGTGTAAGATAATGTTAATGTTTTTGGACGCAAAACATGGTTTTGTTTTGTTTTTAATGAAGCTCTAAAAAGGTTTATCATGCTGTAGCACCATAGGCAAAACAGACAACCAGTTAATCTACTGCAGCTCACTAATAACCACCTGTGACCAGCAAGGCATATCTTTGAGTTTCATGCATATCCCCCAACCACAATTTCAGCCTGTATTGGACCTCTCCTGATTTATTTTGCACAATGGGGTAAGTAGGAAAACCACAGCAGGCTGCACTTTGTAGATGCAGTCAGATGGAACACTGACATGGAGCTGTCCCATATGGTTCTGTATATTCTCCAAATTCCCACTTTGGAGATAAGGAGCTGAAACTCAAGCAAGAGACGGTCCCATACAGATGCATCTCACATGCCTATTGAACCTACAATTCCACCAGGCGGTTCTGTTGAGCAATCCCCAGTGAAAAACATAAGAACCAGCCTCGTTCATTTCAGTGGGGCTCACCTATGAGAAGTCCTGTGAGGGCTTGTATATTTTGACTCAGATCTATGTCCCTCTAAGAGGTGAAAATACATACCTTCCTTCTGCAGCTACCATGAATGTAACTAGGAAGAAAACATAAGAGGGGTCTCTAGATCAGGGTGCCAGAGTAAAATATGTTGGAAAGGCAAATTCCCTATATACTCTGGGCCCAAACCTGTAATTTTTCATTAAAATATGTCAATTTGGATTTGACATTGAACTATCATTCCTACTTCAGTCCCATATTATGTAAACTGCTTAGAAATTTTGATTAAGTGGTATATAAATCTTGTTAAATAAATAACAATAATAACAGAGAAATCAGAAGTCATTTCTACAGCTCTGATTTCTCCGATTGTTAATAGATTAAATTTGATAAGTACCATCATATCAATGATCATAATACCTTGCTATGCCATATATTAATAGCTATTGGAGGATCAGTCCCTTTGCTTATCAGCTGAAAATATTGCAATATGTGTGGAATATGCTAGGCCACATTTTGGGCTTTCTTAGGGATCTGAAAAAAGGTATTCATGTCCCTTAATACAGGTCTAGCGATCCTGTGTTTGATCTCTTATTTTCAAAGGACTATTTGTGTCTCCTCCTTCATCAAGCATAAGGACCATATGCAATAGAACAAAGTGCATGTTTTGGTATTACTGTCACAACACTCAAGGGGTACAGCTTGCACTGGGTGTCCCTCCCTTTAGTTTTGCCTCTGGGGAAGTTCTGGATTTTTCTGTGTGTGTGTTTGTGGTTTTAATTAAGAAGGTGAAAAAAAAAATGGGGTTTATTCATCTGTTTGCACATTTTTGTTGTTGTTTAGTCGTTCAGTCGTGTCCAACTCTTCAAGACCCCATGGACCAGAGCACGCCAGGCACTTCTGTCTTCCACTGCCTCCCGCAGTTTAGTCAAACTCATGCTGATAGCTTTGAGAACACTATCCAACCATCTCGTCCACTGTCGTCCCCTTCTCCTTGTGCCCTCCATCTTTCCCAACATCAGGGTCTTTTCCAGGGAGTCTTCTGTTCTCATGAGGTGGCCAAAGTATTGGAGTCTCAGCTTCAGGATCTGTCCTTCCAATGAGCACTCAGGGCTGATCTCCTTAAGAATGGATAGGTTTGATCTTCTTGCAGTCCATGGGACTCTCAAGAGTCTCCTCCAGCACCATAATTCAAAAGCATCAATTCTTCGGCGATCAGCCTTCTTTATGGTCCAGCTCTCACTTCCATACATCACTACTGGCTGTTTGCACATGCACCCCTTCAAAACAGTAAAATGCCCCTTCTTCTTTTTGCAATGCCCAGCATTTAAAAACATTTAGGGTATCACTGTTAGTGTAAACAGAGCTACAACTAAAAGGATGGGTCCTTGCCCGAAAGAGCTTACAATCTATATTTTGACAAAGATAGAAGGAGAGAAGGGAGGACAGAAACTACCAAGTAGCAAGGGGGAGAAGGAATATTGGCAAGTGCAGTTCCATGTGGGCAAGCTTCATTTCAGTTCCATGTACTGTACGAATGAAATCAGTTGGATCAGAAACTGCTTGCAACCTGCTCTAAACAATGTCACTGATCTGTAACAGACTGTGATAAATGCAATTAGAAATTTAAGAACTAATAGGCATGTCCACCCCTTTAGCCTTTGTATAAATATCAAACTACCAACTCAGATATGGGCCTAGTAACAGCAGCAGCTTCAATCTCCCATTGACACATAAAGGAACAACTTTACATAGTTTATCACCAGTCACCTGTTTGCCATATTCAGTAAAACTCGGCGTAGATGAAAGCTCACTTTTACTCATTTTACTCTCAAGAACAGAACCCATCTTAACAGACATGGGAGTTCTCTTCCCAGATACCTAGCAATAAAAAGAAAACTTGATTAATCTCAGTTTAAGGTGAGTTAAAGCACTGTACTTTATATGCTTCATGAGATTTTTAAAGCTTTGCTGTACACCCTTTTATACTTTCATTTTTTTTTTCCAAATTCCCAAAAGCCAGTTAGAGCAACCTCTCAGTAATACCACCTGTTTGGAGAGCTAGAGGAGTTGCAGAAGTGTCTCTGGCTGCTACCCTTCAGTGAGATAAATCTTTCCTTACGAATCAAATGAGATCCGTTTTATGCAACTCTTGAGACACCACCAACAAAAGAATCAAGAGCTTGGAAAGGAACTTCAAATTAACATTCACATGATGTGAGCACGGATCAGAGACAACACACAAATGTTCATTAATTTATATTTCGGGTGAGGGTTTATCTTTCCTCCTTCTCAGGTGCTCAGCATCCACCTTCAGGGTGACTACTATGGGGAGAGATTGGGCTCAGAGACAGCACACTGCCACTCTCTGAACCTATTTCCCATCCCTTCTGCAATCACTTGAGGGTGTTCAGCCTCCTTCCCCTCCCCCCTCAACAACCTTTGGGGAAGAGGAGAACATTTGCTGGTCCTTGTGCCTCGGCCCAGTATACCTGAAGGAACATCTCCACCCCCATCGTTCTGCCCGGACACTGAAGTCCAGCTCCGAGGGCCTTCTGGAGGTTCCGTGATTGCAAGAAGCAAAGTTACAGGGAACCAGGCAGAAGGCCTTCTTGGTAGTGGTGCCCGCCCTGTCAGATGTCAAAGAGATAAACAACTATCTGACATTTAGAAGACATCTGAAGGCAGCCCTGTTTAGGGAAGTTTTTAATGTGTGACATTTTAATGTATTTTTAATCTTTGTTGGAAGCTGCCCAGAGTGGCTGGAGAAACCCAGCCAGATGGGCGGGGTACAAATAATAAATTATTATTATTATTATTAAGGCTGAAGGAAGCTACCAAAGTTAACCCCCCATCCTAATCCTGGATCCTGGTCAGAACTAGCATCTGCATGTTGCCTCCTGCTGTCCAGGGGTATTCCAAGAAGGGAACATGCACCACCCATGGCTGCAGCTTGAATAATCTCTACTGTTGGTGGATTTCCTATTCTAATCTGCCTTCCCATCCAGTATGGGTAAGGTGTTTATCTGCTATTGCTAAAGACTCTGCCTGGATACCTCCCCTACCTCCCCTTCCGCTGGGACTCCCAGCATTCCAGATGTGGCAGAGCTACTTTGCTACTACATGTATATTTAGATGAATGGGCCCATGTTCATATGGAAGCAACTCTCTGAAATGATGGAACACCTTTTCTCTGGAGATGCTTGAAAGCCCAGGGTTTTCTGGCATCGCTAGAAGCTGCTTTCATTTAGACTAAGCTTTAGCTTGCAATGTTACATTTCAGCAACATTTCAATGTATGCTTTATATTAAAATATTGTACCTGCTTCAAGTTCCAAGGAGGGCTGAAAACAAACGTAATGAATGAATTAGATTAGCATTTATGGGAGGGGGAGGGAGAGAAACAGAGCAGAAGAAACACTATTTTTTTAAAATCTGGACAGTGATGTCTTTCCATTGACTTCAGAAGTATTTGAGTCAGATCCATATCAAAATTGTTTTTACTGTCCCGCCTGTCTAAAGTTGGTGATGTTCTTTTGTTTCTTAGCTTTTCTCACCACGCCATCTGTTTCTCTTGTTTTTCTCAGCTTCTTTTCTCTTCGCTTCTCCAGAAGAGGCAAAATCTTCTCATCAGCCAAATTGCTTCGGAACTCACAAAATTGTGGCCAAAATTTAAACAGAAGAGCAAAAATAGTCATCTGGGGCAGGAAAAAGAAGAGAGGACTTTTATTTTTTTTAACAGCATATAGAAGAAGTACGCAGAAGGTGGATCAAAATCTACTAGAAGATCTCCAACTGATCTGAAGCAGATTGACCAGGGTTCTGACTTCCAACTGTTCAATAACAGCAAATGCAAAACAGCTTTCCCCACCTAAGTTGGGCTGCTGAAATGGAGAAAGGTAAGGAGGGTCTCTTCCTGATGAACTGTGTTAAATGATGTTTCATCAAGCATTATCCCACCTTTGCAGTATGTTTCCCCATCAATTTCCTTCTCACAAAAATTTCAATTTGGGAGTGGATTTCTTGAGCAAAATCTCCAAATCATCTCTAAACCTGAATTTGCTAGTACGTAATAAGAATCCCACCTAAAATAGGAACAGCCTGGAAGTGTGAAAGGACTTGGAGTTCAGATCAGCTCCAGTTCCTAGCCTTACAGTGTGCTCAGAGACACCCTGTTCCTAAATTCTAGCTGTCTCTCTTTTACGCTTGGCTCTGGTTAGTAGATCTTGGGAGTTTTAGTAAAAACCAAAGTAGCTCCAACAAGCCTGGTGTCTGCTCATCCCTCGTATAGAGAGAAACTGATGGTGCTGCAGACAACTGGGATATTTGCCATAAAAACAAAGCACATCTCTCTTTCCTAATGCCCAGCACAAACCATCACCTCCCTCCATATTGTTGCCCAGTATTTTGCTTCAGACCTGCACATACTTCTAATCAGTATGTGTTTATTGCTGATGAGAAACCTACCTAAAACCACAGTTAATAAGCATTTCATTAAAAGAATGTCCTAAATGATTGCTTGCATTAATAAAAGCACAAAATAGCAGGTTTTGGTTTTTTTAAAAATGTGTGTGTGTGTGTGTGTGTGTGTGTGAGAGAGAGAGAGAGAGAGAGAGAAACCAACTATTTTCCAGAATATTCAATTTACAAAGGGAAGGGAGCTTTTTTAAAAAACAACAACACATTGCTCTTTAAGAGAAAGGGATTTCATTACTGAGTAAGTTCTGAAAGAACAGAGCTGGCAGGAAATGTTTCAAGCGATATAATGTTTTTGAAATGTATGTTTTAAACTAGGGGGGGAAATCCACACAAATTTGAATGCAAAGACCAATACTGTATTCAAAGGCTGGTCTCAATTAAAGCATTAACACATTAACCTATGTTGCGTGGATACTACCATTATATAGTTTAGCCAATAGGCGGCACTGGACTTAGTTATATTGGGGTGAAGTTGAAAGTCACTGTCCATCTAGCTCTCTGACAGGTGTGCCCTTTAAACAAATGACAGTTCCCAGGATTCTTTGGGAGAAGCTATGTCATTGTTAGCATTGTAAGCAGCCATTGTTATGAAGTTTTGTGGCCTACTCCAACAGCTCTCTCCAAGGCCTCTTTCCAGAACGCAGGGAAAATCTCTTCACATGCAGATTGCCTCTAATGATGTTAATGGCATATGATCCACTAGTTCTCACAATAAACACATTGAGTCCCATTTTAAAGAGGGAGATCTGAGGCAAAGCGCTAGGGAACACATTGTGCCTGGTGCAGTCCATGAATTTTTGGCTGAGGTGACATCTGAATCCAGGTCTCTTGGACTCAAGGCTACCCGCTATCCATATCAGCCTGGTGAAACTATCCACCATCTCTGGGTTTAGCTGCATTTTCCATTCATACATTGGAGCCCTTTATCTACCCCACAATCTGTTCCTACTCTTGCGATCAGGGATGTTTTATGGATTCATATTAATATTTGTTTAAAAGGTGAGGGATGTTGGTAGGGAAGAACTGTTGGTGGTATTTTGTGGAAGTGAAGAATTAGCTAAATGGCCTTTCAAAACAGAAGCATAAAAGGTAGTAACTGCTGGTGGTCAACAGTACTAGTTTTTACAGATGACCCTATTTGGTCAGTACAGCAGAATAGGCATACTTTTTTTATTTAAAAAAAAGCAGGGAGGAGGGGGAAGAGCCTACAACCGCATCCAATAACATCACTCATCTAAAGAAAAAGGGCAGTGCATCTGATCAAGTTAAGCTGCCCTTGTGCATTACTGACATTTGCAAAATCCCTAGCACAGATCCAAAAATCCTTAGGCGTCTACACTCACACAGTGGGATACACTGATTTTTCATATTGGCAGCAGCTTTTATGAACTACATTGGAGGTCGAGAGAGAGAGAGAGAGAGAGAGTGTCCCCTGACTTTCTGGAGTAGTTTTACAAGGATCACAAGCTGCTGCGATGGAAAGGAGGCTTCAGCAGTGCCAGAACATGGGCAGAGTTTTCTGTGCATGGCTAGAAGGTCAGTCTATGAGTGACTACTTCAGTCTGAATCTTTCATATTTGGTACTTCATACAGTCGTACCTCGGGTTGAAGTAGCTTCAAGTTAAGTATTTTCGGGTTACGCTGTGCGGCGACCTGGAAGTAATGGAGCGTGTTTCTTCCGGGTTTCGCCGCTCGCGCAGATGCTCAAAATGATGTCACGCGCATGCGCGGAAGCGGCAAAATGCAACCCATGCATGCACAGACGCACAGACGCGTGTTACGGTTACTTCAGGATGCGAACGGGGCTCCAGAAAGGATCCCGTTCGTATCCAGAGGTACCAGTGTACACTAAATTCTGATCCTGCCCATGAGTAAATGTATTGCCTATGGCTCCTTAAATCCAGTTTCATACACTAAAAATCTGATGAAACTTAGAGGTAGGTTCTGGTTTTCTGGGCTGAGATTTGTGCCGGTAAATAACTGTGGTGGATGCAAAGCTGTTTCTATAAAAAAACAGCTTTGCATCACCACAGTTATTTACTGGCACAAATCTCAGCCTAGAAAACCAGAACCTACCTCTAAGTCTGATTCTCAACACCTCCCAACTAAACCCAGGGTTTTCATCATTCTTACTATACCTGTGCCTCTCTAAACACGTAAGGGCCTAGCTCTTTCCTGTGCTCCATGATCTTCTGGGCCTGCTCCTCGGGTATGTCAATCTGAAGAGCTGGTGGAATGGCAGAATTTATGAAGCAGTTGATGATGGTCGTGATCTTATTCTGGATGATAGCACTGTCACAGTGGGAATGGCACAAGTCCTGGAAGGGAAAAGTACAATAGGCAGGGTAAAGACTCTCTGTAATGTAAATATTTTATTTCAGGTAAAGACTCTCAGAGCAACAAACAAAA
Source organism: Podarcis pityusensis (assembly GCF_964106645.2). Classification (NCBI taxonomy): domain Eukaryota; kingdom Metazoa; phylum Chordata; class Lepidosauria; order Squamata; family Lacertidae; genus Podarcis; species Podarcis pityusensis. The sequence continues at coordinate 23,719,663 of NC_138031.1, read as the reverse complement.
ATGAAAAATAACACAATACAATAAATACATTAACACAACATAAAACAGCAACAACAAGAAGAGAAACAGCTTAAAGCAATATAGAAGCCAATTTCTTAAAAAGCTGGGGCAAATAAGGCTCTAGGTAAAGGTAAAGGGACCCCTGACCATTAGGTCCAGTTGTGACCGACTCTGGGGTTGAAGTGCTCATCTCACTTTATTGGCCGAGGGAGCCGGTGTACAGCTTCCGGGTCATGTGGTCAGCATGACTAAGCCGCTTCTGGAGAACCAGAGCAGTGCACGGAAATGCCGTTTACCTTCCCGCCTATTTATCTACTTGCACTTTGACATGCTTTCAAACTGCTAGGTTGGCAGGAGCTGGGTTTGAGCAACGGGAGCTTACCCCATTGCAGCAATTTGAACCGCCGACCTTCTGATAGGCAAGTCCTAGGCTCTGTGGTTTAACCCACAGCGCCACCCGCATCCCTAAATAAGGCTCTACTTGGTGTTAAAAACACATTGGACTCAGTGCCAGATAAGCTGCCTTTGGAAGAGTATTCCATCATTGGCACAACACAACTGGAAGACAATCTCCCTGGTCACTGCTGCCTCATTTCAACATGCAAAAGGACCTGAAGGAGGGTCTCAAATAAATATTTCAATAACGGGGCAGGTTGGAGGAGAGTGAGGTGGTATTCCTTAAGTTAACCTAATAAAACCCACCCTTTAAAGAGGAAGATCTTATTCCTTACCCTTTTATTACCGCTCCTGTAATAGTTGTAAAAAGGATTTCTATTCTCTGAAGACCTTTTTAAGGCTTGTTCAAATACATAGCTTAGCCATATCATGTCACTTATGCATTAGCATTGTTCCAGACATCCACTTAATCACCAAAGTGGCAAAGTAAGGTAGCTTGTAGGCAGGTTAATAGCCACAGCCACATGAATTTTCTACCACCTCAGTTCCATGATTATCCAGCTGTTTGGATACACATCCACCCTGGTCCAGTGCCTCTACAGCACATGCAGGGGGGTCTTCACTATACAGATCAACCTACGTACAACTTTCAGGTCAATGTTGGAAAAATACTCCATCTATTCAGTTCCACTGCATGTACAGAGCATTTCCCAACACTGAGAGAGATGTGGCAATCCTATACTGTATACTAAAGCACATGGCTTCCCCCAAAGAACTGTGAGAACTGTAGTTTGCCCACCACAGAGCTAGAATTCCCAGCACCCTTTGCACACTACTTTTTAGGCGAAGCCATGCACGTTAAATGTATTGTGTAGTTGTATTAAACACTAACCACACCCAAGAGTGAGGTCTATAGCAGCTGGATAGCTCAGTTGGTTAGAGTGTGGTACTGACAACGCCAAGGTTGCAGGTTCGATTCCTGTAAGAGACAGCTGCATAGTCCTACATTTACGGGGGGCTGGACTAGATGATCCTCAGGGTCACGTCCAACTCTATATGACTCTATGAGATTTCTTTGAGATATCTATGAGATAAGTAGGCTTGGTGGATGCCCCAAGGGTTGAGGAAATGCATGCATGCATGCACACGCACAAAAATTTATATATATGTATATATATAAAAAAACAAAGCAGGGAAAACTCAAAATAGTCCAACAATGACTGACTCTTTTCTGTTTTTGAGCATGCTCAAAATGATGAGTGTCTGTTGGGCGGTGAAACAGGGGTGGGAGCATAGAATGGAGTATCATGGAAAGAGGCCTGCCAGGCTGCCTGGAACTCTGAACAGAAGCACTCCACACACTGCAATACTCTGTTGCAGGTCCCACTTGCCTACTTGAATTCTCAGACAAGCCTTCTGTATATATACGTCTGGCTACCAGAAAGATGGATTCTAAAAACAGAACAATTTTTCAAGTCTTATAGTTGCATGATGAGCCTCCAAATGGATTTCAAACATGCCTCATCTCTATGGCTGTGTACACAGTATACCTTTACAGCACACTGGAAGCACATTCTCATTTCCCTCAAATCATTCCAGGCTCTACAGTTTAACCCTCACCAATGCACAATTCCACAGCTGCCCTTAACAAACTATTGTGTGGGCACAGACTTATGTTGAATATTTGTGGTCATCCAGACAAGGGCTCCTTGTTCCCTACAACTGGAGGGATGTGTCTCATTAAGAACCACGCGGCTGTCATCAGAGAAGAATTCAACATCTTTGACACAGTCGCTTGAGTCTTATACGAACAATGTGAGGCGTTTTTTGTGTACAAAATGTGAAAATGAGCTTCAAGCCCTCTGGTCTTCCGGCCACAAACTTACTCCCTCACCTCTGCAGGAGGAATGATCTTTTGTGGGGACAAAAGGAGGAAGTCTTCACAATGGGTTGCATCAATGGTCTCAGCAGAAATAAAGCAATGGCCCATCAGCAACCCATAAGAAGAGTTTGGATTTGATATCCCGCTTTTCACTCCCTTTAAGGAGTCTCAAAGCGGCTAACATTCTCCTTTCCCTTCCTCCCCCACAACAAACACTCTGTGAGGTGAGTGGGGCTGAGAGACTTCAGAGAAGTTTGACTAGCCCAAGGTCACCCAGCAGCTGCATGTGGAGGAGCGGAGACGCGAACCCGGATCACCAGATTATGAGTCTACCACTCTTAACCACTACACCACACTGGCTCTGAATTGGGCCTCCTGAAATCCAGCCAGTCTACCACCTCAACGAACTGTGTCACCAACCTACTGTTGCTGTCCCTGCCTCCCACACTACCAAAAACCCAGCCCTACAAAAACAACACAAAACATTTGCTAAAGTCACCCTAGCCTGTCCCATACTGAATCTGGCAAGCTCAGAGTGATAAAGTGTGTTCTGATATCCAGCTCCAAATCAGAGGATCCGTAACTATCATCCACCTGGTGTGGGGAGCCTCTTACTCCAGCAAGCCTCAAGGAATCAAGTGGTCAGCCCCAGCTTTCCCCTATCCCAAAGAAATACAATTGCAGACATAAATGCCACAGTTTATAAGAAACTGAGTTGTTTCCATTCCTTGATAGCCCTGTACCTTATATTTCTGCACCTCCTGCCAGAAGATCACTCCATTCTCCAGTAAATCTCCTTTCAGAGACACATAGCGTTGAAACTGATAGGCTGTGATTGGATTCAGCAGGGCTTTGCGGAAAGTAATTATTTCCCGAGATGAAGAAACCCACTTACTGTCCAAATGCTGTCAAAAGGAAAGGCAGAAAGCACGGTGAGTAAACTCTGTTTGGAAAAGCAATACTACAAGCATTAGTTAGGGTAAACTGCCTGATACTTATCTTTGCAATGACCCCCAACTTTCAGTAGTTTATTACAGGGACACAATAAGAACTTGGCAGCCATTTTCTCCCTCCTATTTCTTTTGTTTGATTTGGGCAACATTTCTTTGGAAGGGACGAAAGGGAAAAGGAAATGACTAACAGTGATTTAGAACATATGACTCCATAGTGTAAGTATGGAAACAGCCATCATTGTTGATTATGGCAAGAAACTCTTTTTTACTTTTTCTTTTGCAGGCGGGGTGGAAGGGGTTATGAAGAGAAGGGGAAGAAGATCAGTTTGAGATCTTGTGGAAACAAACAAGAGCTGGGAAGAAGAGGGCAAACCACACAGCCTACACATCTAAAACTCCCCTTGAAAGCAACCTCACTAATAAAAGCCGCTTTGAAATCCACTGCCACAAGCACAACGGAAGCTGAAGATTTGTTGTTTCTGGAACTCAGTTTCACCAACAGTAAAACGCGATTGAATGTCATCAAGACATTTGGAGGATCTTCACACTGAGAAAATAGGAGCGTGTAAAGCAGGTGCAAACAAGGAGAAAGCTCAGAAATAAAACTTGAAAGAATTGGAGAGAATCTATGGGGATTAAACAAAAGACAAAAATGACTGCAGAATCAAAAAGCTTCCCTTCCCCCAGTCCAACAAATCACCTTTAAGTCACTCATCACCAGCAGCAGTAGTTTGCGGGTTTATTTACAATTAAGCGGTATATGAATTCTGTTAAACAAATAAATAAATTACGTTTGAATGTGGAGCTCTCACAAATATAGCATAAGCACTTGCAATTCCTCTTGCCCTCCTCCACCAGCAATTATGACAGGAAGTTACTACTGGGAATAAAAGACTCTGTTCCCTGTTTCCAGGCTATTCTTTACCTTCCATATCAAGTCTTGACTTGAGCCAATATCTCTGCCCACCTTGTAAAGAAACTTCCTACCTTTCTGAAACAGCCCAGACAGCTGGGAAATGAAGTAAGCAGAGATAACGGAGGAGTTGCAAGGAGAGGGGGCTTCACGTGATTCACTTGCCTCAACCCTCTTTAGAATTCACACACACACACACACACACACACACACACTTTCCTTTATATCTCAGGCTCAAGGTGTGAATCCCAATGCTTATGCAGTCAAAACAGCAGCACCCATGCAGAAGATAAAGGTGTCAGAAGGTTTGGGGGAACACCAGATATTGCAGAAGTATCTTTTTTAAAAGATCGTTAGGGGGGAACCCTGAAAAGGGGAATCTGAAAAGCAGCCCAGTGAGAAATGAGCATAATCAGTGGTCTCAGAATGCTGCCCAACTGTTTCATGGCAGGAAGGATGCAAAGAGAGGGGAAGGGGGCAGAAGGATTGGAACAATTAGCAGGAGCACTCCACACCGCAAAATGCTTTAGCAGGCACTATTGTTCCTCATTATGCTAGAGGAGATATCTATCACACTTCCTTTGGGCACTCTTGGAGCAATGTGCAAACTTACACATCTCACCCATTAGCATGTGTGAGGTGTGCCTGCCTCCAGGGGTCCCATACCTCCTATGAGGGGACGGGACATGAATAGGTTTCCATGTTGCAGGGGTGCCATCTTGGATAAAATATTGTGGTGGTCCAGGTAAGCCCCACCCTGCATAATCAATCACATGACACATTACACACCCCCAATTAAACAGGAATGCCCATCACCTTTGTCGGGACCCAGCTCCCTCAAATATTTTCTGTGGAGGGCAAAGCCCCCATGGCACCTAGGAGTTGGTTCCTGTGCCCCATTGCCCATGATGCTGAAAGTGGAAAATGAAGAAAAACAACTTGCATATTAGGGCACATAGTGTGTGCATTTTTGGATGTAGCCCACTGACTGTAAGAAGTTACTGCTCAGCTCAGCTCCTACAATAGGAAGCAGAAAGAGCTTCTGTTTGTAGGTTGGTTCTTGCCGAGAGCACACTGGCTTTGCATTTTACCAAGGATGGGGGAGCTGTGGTCCTCCTGAAATTTCTGGAGCATCATCCCATCATCACTAACCATTGACCATCAAGCTGGGGCTGACAGCTGTTGAAGTCCAACAACATCCAGAGGTCCAGGCGACACCAAGTTTTGCTTCCTTGAATTTGCCTGGTGCTTTTTGGACCCTGCAAAACCTGGCTCTTGGCTCTTGCTTTGACGTACTTCCCAGTCCTGCCTCTGCCTGTATTCCCTGGTTTTCCTACACCTGACCCTGCCAAGATATACCTCTCTGTTTCTGATCTAGCAAATTGCATTCATATCTCAGCTGGCTCCTGGCACTGGCAATATGGAGCCCAGACAAAAAAGAAAAAGTCCCCCACCCCTTGCATAATGTATACAACATGTGTTATACAGAGCTTGCTGCTCTTTGACAAAGAAAGGAAAAATAGAACAGAAAGGCAAAAAGCCCTCCTGAGATGACATGTTACAGTGCTTTAAGATGTTTAACAATTGATATGATCTTTGCATTAGAATGCAGTTCTAAATGAAACAGATACTGTGAGATATGATTAATCCTGCCCACTTTGCTACATGCTTCGGATTCTTTTTTGGTGACTGCATTTAATCGCTCTCAATAATAAATTATCTTCCAGATGCTGGAGCGAACAGCTTGTCCCAATGAGTCTAGTGAATGCAAAGCACTGAAAATGTGCATTAAGGTTACCACATTAATCCCTGACCTTACAGTCATGGCAAACAATTACATTTCACGGAAGTCCAAAAAATAATGATGTTATGGCAGCAGTGGAGTTGTCCGGAACCCAGTTGTCTTCTTGCGCATGCAAGAGTTTCCTCATGTACTGCAGCTTTGCTGGCATGAAATGGTGGTCCAGATCCAAACCCCAGTCTGCCAACTGCCCGCATCTGCCTCAGAAGGCAATGGAATGAAGCAAAGAACTAAACACGCCTTTGCAAGAGTCTGCCCTTGCTCAAGAGGTAACACTGTGGCTTGCCCAGAAAGGGACATGTCTAGCTCCCCTGGAATTAAAAATGTGTGCCTATCTCCCCAGGAAGCATTTACATGCCCAGTTACACCATGAGCAGTTTCCTGTGTTGGATAATACAATGAATGCATCTGCAAGTTGCTTCCACATTTATTATAAATCACCTTCTAAACAACTGTCTCAAGTCAAGAAGATAAATAAAAACAGTTAAAAACAGCGAATACATTGAAAGCAAAACTGAAAACATGCAAAGTAAATATTTGTGATAAAGACCCATTTATCCAGCTGGGAAAACCTATTGGAACAAAAATGTATTTGATTGTTCCTGGAAAGTGCAGTTAGCAGGCACCTGTCATATGTCAACAGGGATGCTATTCCACAGAACAGCGGCAAGAGAAACTTGCAGGGAAAACTCTCCCACCACTAAAAAAATGCATACATGTAAATCTTGTAGTGAACTCAGTTGTCTGGCTGCTGCTCCCTCTGTAGCCAAAATACCATCCATGCAGAAGAGGGAGGTTATCACCAGGCTCAGAGGAACCCTAAGGCTTGCAGAGTATAAAAAAGAACTTGGTCATGGGAGGAGGGACTCCTAAGGGCAGGGCACCTGAAAATAGCCTAGTGAGCATGCTCAGTAGCCACAGAATGCTGGCCGACTGCTAGAGGAGCCAGAAATAACCAAATAGAAAACTGCAAAAGTGGGTGTGTTGGAATGGAGTTTCCTGGAAGAGAGCATGACTAGCTGGCTAGAAACCTGAATAGGAGCAATCTGCTATCCTGCTGCAGGTACCACTTGACTTATTTATATATTTGTATCCATGTTTGCAGCCCATGGCAAAACATGCATATGGTACCCAAGCAGTCTCCCATCCAGGCATAATCAGACCAAGGCTTCCTTAGCTTCAGCAGCGGTTACTGTAGGTTATGCTTTCAGATCATGTCCCCTGGGCTCACTTACATTCTTCTTAAGTTACCATTTCAGATGCAGGAGTGATGTAAGAGAGTACTGCTATGCCACGGGAATGACTGACCGGAAGACTGACATCCAAACCATGACCTCCTGTCCACATTCTGGGGAGCTCCATTATCAAACTGTACCGCATTATCAAACACAAGGCTCGCGTGGCAGGGGCTGGCAAACCAGGCAGTGAAGGGCAAACAAGGAACTTCGGCAAAGAGCTTTGCAGCCATTCAGGAACTAGCCTTGGAGCTGCATGCTGACCAGACAGAAGCCACCTTCAAGGTATGCTAATGGGTGAAGCAGAGCTTCTACATGGTGACTGCACAAGCTGAGGTAGGTGGCAATTCTGGTTCAAGTTGATAGTGAGGGGAAGTGATCTTGTCTATTTGATTTATTTGCCTCCCGTGGGTTCCAAGCAATACGCTGCAGCTCAGGTTGTTTTGAGATATAAGTGCCTGTAGATATCAGCAGCGTGGGAAAACAGGGTTTCGGCATAAGGAAAACGTTTGAGGACAAGATGACTAATTTAGAAGGCAACAATTACTTTGAAGAATGACACCACTATGGCTTCCCCATGATCTGAAGGCCATAAGAGTTTAAGATGGAATAACCACAGACTGATAAATTAGACAATGCTGGATTCTGGGAATTATTCATCACTCAGTATGGTGCTGAAAGTAATAATTCCTCCTCACCTCCCTTTTTCCCTTCTCACGGCCCCTCCCCTTTCCATGTTGTCTGCACTGCCTTTTGTTCCAGATACTCTCCCACTGAATGCCTGCTATACTGTCTTGTTTTCTGGATGTATACTGGTAAACATAAGCATGTATCCAGGTCAGGGATGGGGGAGAAATTCAGTTTGGTTAGGATTTTAATGTGAACCTAACCAATTCCCACCCCCACCCCCCAAAATCAACACTATTCTCACTATCCTTCAAAATTCTTACTCCTCCAAATTTTGTGAGGTTGTTCTCCAACCAAATTATGTGAAGAAAAACACAGTTATTAGGGGAAAGTGTCTGTGCAAATGCATATACAGTGGATGCTCGGGTTGTGAACATGATCCATGCGGGAGGCACATTCGCAACCCGCAGCGCCGCATCTGCGCAGGCACGGGTCGCAATTAGGCGCTTCTGCGCGTGCGCAAAGTGCAATTTAGTGTTCCTGCACATGCGCGAACGCTGAAACCCGGAAGTAACCCATTCCGGTACTTCCAGGTTTGGCATGCTGCGCAACCCGAAAACGCTCAACCTGAAGCGTCTGTAACCCGAGGTATGACTGTATTAGCGGAAATGACATGAAATGCATTTTATTGGGCAGAATTGTTTTCAATGATGTCTATATTAGGAGAAATTCTCACTAAAATTTGCTCTCACAATAACTTTTTTTTTAAATTGCAAACTGACCTGCAAATGTGAACATGGAAGTATTAATCTAGTGACATCTGGAGGGCTGCGAGTTAGCCAACCCTGGTTCACAGCATCATGAAAGGAATAATGATTGCATGTGCCCAGCACCAAGTCTTTGTGCCCAAATGTGCAAGGATTTACATTGAAAGTACTGAGCATTCTTACTAAGAAGTAAATCCCACAGAGTTCAATGGGTTTTACTCACTAGTAAGTGTCCTTAGTACTGCAGCCTTAGAGGTATGTAAACCCAGAATACAATCAAGGACAAGAGGTAACAAACATAGCTTGCCTTCCATGCTTCTGCTCTCTTCTCAAGTCTTTGAATTAAGATATCTTCTGCTGCATCTTGGAAGTGTGGCTGCAAGGAGGGAGTAGGAAGCAACACAGTAGTTATTGTTGATGTGCACCTTCATAATTTATTTGAGTGCTCCTTATAACAATGTAGACTGGTGGACAATGAATTCCGGGGGCAAGGAGAGGATTGGTAAAAATTAAGATTGATTGTTCTGTCCCTAGGAAAGCAGGTGACAAGTTTCCATTGAAGTTAGGAAAATGTAACATTGTGTGCGCAGATTGCTTGTGTTTGTCATCTGAAAACGAACCTTTTCTAACCTGAGGACAACACTGCCTTGTAGCTAACCTCATGTGAATTGTGGGCAGAGCCAAAAAGGTGTGTATAGCCAAAGCCTACAGGGCCGGCTCACAATCTCTCTCACAAATGCACATGAACACACTTTGCAGATATACAACACACATATGCACTCTCCCACATAAGCTGTCTTGTAATGGCAGGAGGTTGTGTGGGAGTCATCCTTAAAATATGACAGGTATGTGGGAAAACCACAAGGATTTGTTTCCTGAAATAATCTGAATCTGGTCGCTTTCAGAGAGAGAATACTGAACTGAACAGACCACTGCTGAAAAAGTACAGCTGCCCATATAGCTGCAGATGCTCTCGCCAAAAGTGATTATCTTTCCCGGTCAAAAACCCCCAACTATATAAAAGAAATCCTGGAAAACAAAAACAAAACCAGGTTTCGCTCGTTCCTTTCTCTGGCAAGTGTGTGAACAGCCAGCAGCACTACCATAAAAATCAGTGAAGTGAAGACTATGCAAACTCACTAGTTTTTCCTCTCTGATGTGGCACCGGGCTCCAAAGCTCATCCCACCCAGTAGACTCATTGTGCAATGTAGCAAATAATAATTCTTTCACAGTCTGTCAAAGGCCTGGCTGATAGCCAGTCACTGACACTGCCTTCCTTAACAATTGTGCAAGAGAAGAAGGGATCAGAACCATTATTAAAATAATAGACAGGCCCAGATGGGAGGATGAGGAGGGAGCAGTGTGAGAAACAGACGGGGCGGGGTGTTGGGAAGCTGGCTCATTTTCTTCGGGCTCATGTTCCTCTGTGCTACTCAGCAACTTCCAGCTTCCAATGTGTGGCTGGATTGCATTTGTGTGCTCTAGAGAGGGAGGAACCATGTATAGAGGCTGGAATTCTACAGCAAAAATTAAGCTCTCTGCACATGCAGTGCACTCCCCAATACACACTTCAAAAGTTGCCAGATGTGGAGCCAGACTTCAACATGTCTTTGGTTGCTAATGGGAATACCTGCTAGATGGGGTGCATGAGAAGCAAAACTGCATGCAAAGCTATGAGTCTTATTTGGCTTTCTTCACATATTCTCCTGTTTGCAACTGATTCCGAGCTAATTGGCCATTCTGTTGTGTGTCTGCCTCACCCACAAGTAAACGACAGGCACAAAGAAATAATAACAAGGCAACACAGGCGGGTGAAGCCTTACCTTTACCCTTGTCTGTGGTCCTGATTCTTCGCTTGTATAAAATAGTGGCAGCCACTGCTTCTCTAGTCTCCTCTGAACACACTTTTGAACCTCCAGCAGGATCACAGGAACAACTTGTTCGTGAAGTAAATAACCCCAGCCTCCACCTGATTTCATTATCTACGGAAAACGCGGATATATCAGCAAAATATATTGCCCTGTACCTTCAAAGCACATTTCCCCTCTGAAAGCAGTGTGTATTTATTGTGTCTGACACCTCTGGGCAGAAGGATTTGCTGCCCTTGAGGAGAAAGAGCTGCACACAAAACTGTCTCTGATGTTGAGGTGGCAGCCGTCCCAAGAGCCACTTCAGGGAAGGCACGCAGCTGGTATCTATCAAAGGGGGTTGTGGTGGGGAGGCTCTTCTGAGGAAAGGGCCTCAGTTGAGGGGTGCTACCCTTCAAGTCTCACTGCCAGTGCAACACCCTTGGCATGGCCTCCAGCTGCAGTGGCCCAGAAAACACCATCTTGCTAGTGTCTCTTGAAGGGAGCAGGGGAAGGTTCTCTGAGGAGAGCTGGCAGGGCTCTGTTGCTGATGCAGCTGTTGGGGACAGAGCAAGGAGTTGGAATAAGTGTCCGCATCCTGGCGCCTCTTCTCTCCCCCCAGCCGTGATGCAACGCCTCCTCAAATTCGAAAGTGCCCCAGTTTGCCCACCTCAAGGGCGCTGTAATTTGTGTCTCTGTGAAGGCTAAACTACAATGCCCAGAATGCTTTGAGGGAGAGAATGTGCTTTGAATGTGCTTTAAAAGTATAGTGGGTACACAGCCATAGTCCAAAAACAACTAGAAAAGCATGAATAATTTCTATGAAAAACGAAGCCTGGCTACTGTGCAAAGTACAATCTAGAAATTCTCATTCCTATCAAATAATTGTTTATGCAGACATAGCCAAACTCAGTGACACCAGGATGGTGGTACAGTGGAACAGGGTCACCAATATGACACCCCTGGGTGTCTGTGTGCTCACTAGTCCTCCCATGGCAGCTGTGAAATTATCTTAGGAAATATCTCCTCAAAAATCCAAAATGCACAAGGGACTGTATGCTCGCCCTGCTCGTTCCCTGATTTTCAGCCTATTGCTGTTCTGTGTCAGCTTCATTTCTGTTCAGTCTGGATCATTCTGTACTGGGTTTTTAAAAATTGAAAAACACCCAAGAGCTGCTATAAATTGTATGCACCTTTCGTATGCAGCCAGATGGGTGGGGTATAAATAATAAATTATTGTTATTATTACCATTATTCCCCTAATTTTATTTATTTAGTTCCATTTTTAAACCACCCTTCACTGGTGAAGATCCCAGGGTGATTTAGAAAACACAGCAAAGTCATTCAACTAAAAACAACAGAAAACCTTAATCTTTACTTTGAAACAATATTCAAACAGATACATCAGCAGAAGGCAATATCAGTGTATCTGCCCTAAAACACATTTCTCTCTTAAAAGCTTGAATGAAGAGATTTATATGCTTTTCAAGGCATTCGTTCCCTTAATGTATGTTTTTATAAGTATTTTCCATGCAAAGCAAGGGATTTTAGTGCGGTTGGGTTTAAAAAAAAAAAAATTAACAGTGATTAGATTCGGACACACACATAACTGGATTAATTGCTATGTCCCAATCCACATATAAATCCAGGTGAATTACATTGGTGAATTATGCTGGGTTTGAAATGCAGACGGAACAAGTTTCACCCCTAGTGGAAGAATACTTTTGTATATATCTTGTCACCTTCAATTATTTTATACCAGGGATTTTATATATAACAGAAGCCACACAGAGTAAGTCCTCAGTTCTTTATGTTTCATACTTTATGGGTTTGAACTTCTCTCTCTTTTTTATGTTGATTGTAGGTCTTGGCTCATTAGGCAGTGGGAAAATTCTTGGCTGTTTTCACATAATATCTTGGCTAGTTTTTCTTCAATTCCCTTCGTCTCAAGGCTAATCTTAGAGTTCCCTGACTCCAAGACACACCATAAAGTCTAATCTCTTTCTGCACTGTGGTAAAGCCATTGAGGGATTATTTCAACATATCAATTTCTTACCAATGCAGAAGTCTTCTGCATTTCTTACCCCTCTCCCCCCTGCCACCACCAAAATGCGTGCGCACAAACAGTGGCAGCTGATGATACGAACCACGCTATAAATTAAACCTGAGAAAGAAGCACATCTTTGGGAATGTAAATACCAGCAGTCCACCAGATGGAGGTCAGTTTTATGTCATGGAGTTCCAGGAGTTTCCAGTCATGGGGACACAGCCAAACTCTCCACACACACCAAGCATGGAATGTTGCTTTAGCTGCAGAATAACAGGTCACTGCAGCACAGTTTGAATGCTGTAACTAGTACGGATTTAAAGCTGAACCTACCTACATTCACACACTCCAAAACAATACACAGACCAAAGCACAACAATCCTTTGACATGCACGCTTCTCCAAATTTTGCAGCAAGCTGGGCAAGGGGCAGGTAGAACAAGCCATTAGCGGGTGTGACATGTGCCAGCTCCTCCTCCAACGTGGGGAATTGCTGTTGTCCTATCAGCCAGGCCTCGGGGTCTGCGGCTGCTGAACGCCAGGTTGGCTCTGAGTAAGACTTCCTTCATCCATGATATGATTGTGGGTGAGAGGGCTTATCTGGTCTGCATCACCGAGACCTGGGTGGGTGAACAAGGTGGAGTTGGTCTCACCCAGCTGTGCCCACCTGGGTATTTGGCGCAGCATCAGGGCAGACTTGTGAGATGGGAAGAAGAAATTGCTGTGGTCTACAGAAGTTCTTTCTCTCTCTACAGGCTCTGTCCGGTTTGTGGGGGGGGGAGGGGAATCTAGTGCATGTGTTCCTGGCGTTGGGCAATCGGGACAGTTCGGTGATTCTGCTGGTTTCCCACCTGCCTCGCTGCCCAGTAGTCTCGCTGCCTGAGCTGACAGAGCTGGTCTTAGAGACAGTGTTAAGGACTCTGAGATTGCTGGTTTCTGGTGACTTCAACATCCATACCAGAGCGACTGGCTGTGAAGGCTGCCATGACAACCATGGGGCTGCCTCACACTGTTTTCTCAGCTGGATAGGAAGAGAGTGATCTGAAAGTGAGGGACATTGACCTCAGTCCTTTGTCATGGTCAGATCACTTCCTGTTGAGATTGAGGCTTTCAGCACCTCTTCCCTTCTGCAAAGGCAAGGGACCTATTACAACGGTCTGCCCTAGGAGGCTGATGGATCCAGTGGGCTTCTAGATGGCTCTGGGGGATTTTCTGGCTGATTTGACTGACGGTCCTGTCGAAGCTCTGGCCAAACTCTGGAACATGCAAATGGCTCAGGCTGTTGACACCACCATCCAGAGCTTGGGAGTACATTTTCAGCAATATGCTGATGACACACAGCTCTACTTCTCTTTTACATCCGCAGGTAAAGCAGTGGATATGCTGGACCAATGTCATGCCTTGGTAATGGACTGGATGAGAGCCAGTAAACTGAAGCTCAGTCCAGATAAGACTGAGGCACTGTTAGTGGGCAGTTCCCTGGATGGATGAGAGGTGGCCTGCTCTAGAGAAAGTAAATGTTAATTTAATGTGAGAACTGATCTGTCCAACACTGTCAAATCTTAAGTTCTTAATAGCAACTGATTACCTGCTCTTGCTCCATCTTTGTAGCTGGACTGTCAGGCCCAAAGAAGTATTTCCTATTCAAATATTTATTCTTAATGTCCTTAGATTTTGCTTCTCTCAGTTCTTTATTTCTGTGAAGCATCCTACGGAACTGTTCAATGTCTAGCCAGCACGTGAGGTCGATGCTGAAAATAAGGTAGAAGAGTACTTATTTCCATCTCATTACAATTTCCATTGACCAGTTAACAAATTAGGTCCTTAACAATCAAATATCCATTATCATATGAAGGCTACAATCTTCAACAGAAAAACCAGGAGGAATTGCTCCTGAGTAAACACGCATAGGATTACACCAGGGAGTCACTGTACACCACAAGTAGTTTACCAGCCAGACAAAATTATTTTCCCACACCTTCACAGCCGTCATGAAGAAAGTCTGGCAACAGCATGGTAAGAGCAACAAAGAATCTTCTAGCACCTTGATGTTTAACAACTCAGACACTATCTTCGTTACACATTTAAGGAGTATAATACCACAGTAAACACTTGTGGCTTCCCCCAAAGAATTCTGGGAAGTTTGTTAAAAGAGCTGGGGGGGGGGGGTTTAGGAGACCCCTGTTGCCCTCACAGTCATACAATCCCCAGAGGTCCCCCAGGGAAGAGGTACTGACTGTTAAATCACTCTGGGAATTGTTTTATCTGATAGTTAGATGTCATTTGTATATGTTTTGTTTTGTTTTGTTTTGTTGCATATTTTAGAGTCTCTAACTATTTGACTCCATCTGTACCTTACATTTAAAGCACCCTTATACAGTGGTACCTCTAGTTGTGGACTTAATCCGTTTCGGGGTGCCATTCGCACCCCGAAAAGTCTGCGACTAGAGCGCCTCTTCTGCGCATGTGCGTGGCACGATCGAGCGCTTGTGCCCATGTGCACAGATTGTTTTTGCGCATGCACGTGTGGCAAACCCGGAAGTAAACACTTCTGGGTTTGCCACGTTCGTAAGCTGAAAGTCCGTAACAAGTGCAGAACGCAACTAGAGGTACCACTGTACCATTTTGACAGCCATGGGCACCCACAAAGAATGCAGAGAACCACAGTTTGTTAAGGGCCCCTCACAGAATCCCCAGAGTTCCCTGGGAAGAAGGATTGAACATCCTTAACCCCTTAACCAACCATGGAATCCCAGGATTTTTCGGAGGAAGCCATTCAGACAGTAGTACTTTAAATGTATGGCTATAATCCCAGAATCTCCTGTGAAAAGCCAGCCAGGGGAAGGGATTCTGGATGGAAAGCTTCAGCTGAGTAAGACAGCAAAATGTCTTGGACCAGCCTTGCACAGCTTTTATATTTCCTTTCAGTTATATTTTCCTTTCTGGCGAGAAATTACATCTGCGGATATAAACGCCATGTGCCTCCCCCACTGACATGAATGAGAAAGACCTGATGAGCAGGCCAGAGGAGAGTGGAAGGTGCCCCACGTGTACCTGGGAGCATACATAAGGCTCTGGATTGGAACACATGTGTGTCTGTGATACACCTGCACCACCACATACCCATAAAACCCATTCCTGAGATGGAATTCTGAGAAACAGCTGAGAGGCTCATTCCTTCTGGATGCATGAAGGCAATGACTTTTTTCATTGCAAAAAATCTAGCTCAGCCTTCCCTAACCCAGATGTTTCAGACTACACCACCTATGTTCCCCAGCCATATCTGGAGGGCATTACATTGGAGAAGGCTGATCTAGACACTGCAGCAATAATTTTATCACGAGACAAGATACCAAATATCACAGGCTCCGGTCAAGAAGACACACTTTCATTGCAAGGACGTACTAGCACAGGAAAAAATACCTTGCAGACTGCTGTTCAAGGAAGGTCCGGAAAGCTTCCAGCTCCAGTTTCTTCTTTAACAGGTCGTGAATGCTATATGATGTAGCTTCTTCAGGAAGTGCTTGACTTGGGGGTACTGTGACTACGGTAGGTTCAGGATGCAATGGGATCTCCTCTTCTTTGACAGCCGAAACCTAATGAAAGAATTGTACCAAGCACTCTAGTTAATCTAATTAACGACCCATTTTCATAAGCCTTATAGGTTTTCCTCTGCCTTCCTACTTTCTACAGATTGCTGTTGTTTTCTGCTTCTCCATGGAATTGCATTTCAGGACCAAACATTAAGGGGCAATTACATGTATCAAGATATGAGACAGGGTACACTCCACCAAGGATGACTGCCAAGCGACCGACAGTTATTACAAAATGGCTTCTATGGGAGCCAAGCGCTGATGAAGAGGAGATGGAGATGTGCGCTGAAATCAATGTTTCCTTATCTCTGAGGTGAGGCTTATTATGTGACTGTAGAAAGCCTTTGGATCACATTTCTGGCCCAAGAGCCACATCCATGCTTGGCCAACCCTCTGGGACTGCATGCCGGCAATGGATGTGGCTGAAAGTAGATGCTGAGGTAGAAAAATAAAAGTTGGTAGGACCAGTTTAATTGCTGCCCTCAGAATTAAAATGGGGGCCCTGATGTAAGGAAGGATTGTCAGATCAATCAATCTTTATAACGGTCCAGAGACCCAACAAATCGTTACAAAGCAATACACAATTCAGACAGCCTCTGATTTTCCCGGGAAAGGCACCAGCAAGGGTAGTAGGATTGCCAGATCAGCTAACTAAGGCCACATTCACTCAGTATATTTCGAGCACTAAGATGCCACTTCAAACAGTTATGGCTTCCCCCAAATAATTCTGGTAACTGTAGTTTGTTAAGGGTGCTGAAAGATGTTGGGAGACCCCTATTCACCCTCAAAGAGCTACAATTCCCAGTTCCCTGGGAAGAGGGGTTGTTAAACCACTCTGCGAATTGTAGCTCTTGAAGCGGTATCATGGTGCTCTAAATGAATGGAGTGAAAGTGGCCTAAAAAAACATGTGCTGTACAAACTAAAGCTAACTGGAGGCTATAATCAAGTATGGCCTATTGATTAAAATATTCAGAGCAGATGTGGCACTGTCCTTTAAGGCAGCCTTTCCCAACCTGGTGTCCTCCAGATGGACTACAACTCCCATCAGTCCCATCCATTATGGTCAGAGATGATGGAAGCTGTAGTCCAAAACATCTGGAGGGCAGATGTTTAAGGAACCCTGTTTTGAGGCAACACCCCATGGATTAATCCTCACCACCTAGACAATTCGATGTAAAAGTGATGTGCATTCTCCTAGTGTAAAGACTTTGGGCCTATCCACACCACTTGAAATGCAAGCAAATGGAGGCTGTCCCATGTGTCACTTGGGTCTCATGACTTTTCATAGACCTTGTTTCTGTCTTTCTTCTCCTCCTCCTTTTGTAGTTTGCATGATGACTATTACTGATTTGTGTGGCTGGCCACTTCTCATGAAACATTTCCTATCTAAGTTTTCCAAGGAGATGACATGCTGTAGCTTGTTGCCACGAGCTGGACCTTAGCGTGGGTAGTGTGTCCCTCAAAAGCCAGTGATGCCGAGCCACGGTGTGTAAAAGTCTACAAGTGTCTACAAGTTATCCCACCCGAGAAATACAAAGAGTTAACTTCCTGGTGCTAGGCAAAAATAAAGAGCTTGTTTTTGTTAATAGGTGCTTGTCTTACCTCATCCTTCTTGGAAATGCTGTCTCCATGCAAAGCCTGCAGCTTTCTAAAGTACACTGAGTCCAGCTGTCGAGTTTCTTCCACCAGCTCCACCTAATAAAAATAATATCTTATGTCATCCACACAGTACACATTATAGAAAGGAAGATGAAGGGGTTGGAGAGGCAGCCTGCCAGTGACAGTGGGTAGAAAAGAACCACATTTGCCAATAACAAGACAGATGTTTAGGAGGCATATCTCTGGAAGTTGCATCCTCTGGAGCAGATGGTTCAAGGAGAGGATTCGCTGAAACAGCTAAAAGGAAATTCCCTCCCAGCGGTGTTGATGCTTCTCCCTTGGGGGTGAATGCACCAGCGAAAAAGGAAGCATGATAAAGTTGTTGCGAGCTTTGTGCAAGGACTGGTTTTTTAAATTTTATTTTAAAAATGCATTCAGAAGGAAAACAAACCAATTTTATTTAAACTCATCCAGGATACTGTTTTAACTTTCAGATAAATAACAAATACATATATGTACAGAGGAGTTATCTTGATGCTGGAGGCACAGAGAACTCCACTCCTTTTAACAGCGAGCTCAGGCAGCTGGTGCTGCTAGGATTATAGCCAAAACAGGAAACTAGGAAAGCAAAAGTAGGTATTACCATCCTTGGGGAAACCCTGAGATTTGCAAAATACCCAGAATGATAACAAAAACAAACAAAGGGGGCAAAAAAATCTAAAATGCAGCCCAACATGGACTGAGCACGCTCAGAAGCAACAAGTCCCACCTGTGATGACCGAACATTCAAGCAGCTGTTATTATATAATAAAAACTGGACAGTGTAGCATCCTGTTAGCCACACTGACCTGGATTTCCTTCTTTCTTTAATAATGTTTTTATTTCATAGAATCATAGAATCATAGAGTTGGAAGAGACCACAAGGGCCATCGAGTCCAACCCCCTACCAAGCAGGAAACACCATCAGAGCACTCCTGACATATGGTTGTCAAGCCTCTGCTTAAAGACCTCCAAAGAAGGAGACTCCACCACACTCCTTGGCAGCAAATTCCACTGTCAAACAGCTCTTACTGTCAGGAAGTTCTTCCTAATGTTTAGGTGGAATCTTCTTTCTTGTAGTTTGGATCCATTGCTCCGTGTCCACTTCTCTGGAGCAGCATAAAACATGTGACATCCTTTTATATATTTGAACATGGCTATCATATCACCCCTTAACCTCCTCTTCTCCAGGCTAAACATGCCCAGCTCCCTTAGCTGTTCCTCATAAGGCATCGTTTCCAGGCCTTTGACCATTTTGGTTGCCCTCCTCTGGACACGTTCCAGTTTGTCAGTGTCCTTCTTGAACTGTGGTGCCCAGAACTGGACACAGTACTCCAGGTGAGGTCTGACCAGAGCAGAATACAGTGGCACTATTACTTCCCTTGATCTAGATGCTTTTTGTTCTTCATGGTACAAAAGATACATTTTAGAAAACAATTATTAAACCAATAAACAGTGAACTACTTGTCCCGATAGAACTAGAGATTTTTGTCATGCTATGTAATAAAGTTTCACTTTATTACTCTAAAATATCACGCTAGATCTGGATGTCTTGTCTTGGAGAATTTTGTCTAGCCCTCTCTGTGTACAATTGGGAAGGGCGTGATGACCATTCTCTCCCGGACAAACAACAACATCTATGACCCACAGGGCATCAACATTACAGGCAAGGGATCCGAGGCAAGAAGATGAACAGGCTTAAGGTTAAATCCTATTTTATTAGTTGCTTAGAGCCCTCAAAAAGCCAATGAACACCCAGTATGCTAGAAAATACCAGGGTTTTAAGGGCACAGACAATAAATTAAGAGTCGGCACTCAATTAGGGGGGAAAAGAGGATGAAGTTCTATTAATTATTTTGTAGCTTAAGGGTTGCTAGCCTCCTTACACAAGCCAACAACCAGTTCAACACTGCATGACTCCAAATGCAGGGATTTCAGATGCAACAGTTTAGCAATTCAAACAAAAGGGGCCAATGAGGAGTTAAAAACAGTACCACTTCTTTCTCACTTCGTATCATATATCCTTAAATTACCTGCCCATAAGTTTTTCTGTCTTGTTCTACCATCTTCATCCATGGATCTAAAAGAAGGATGAGGATGTATTCTTCTGCTGAGTCGAAGAGATCCTCAAATGGTGGCTCAATTTTCTGGTAAATCTCATTTTTTGTGATCTGTTGTAGTCCAATATCCATGCTAGCAGAAGGAGCAATGTAATTGGCATAAAGAAACTGTGTTAAGTGGAAAGAGAAGCAAACAGTTAGATGGCCACCCTAACAGACACAATAAATTCATTTGTCTAACTGCTTTGAGGTTGTTGTTGTCGTTTTTAAATAATCAAGTGGTGTATACATTTTGTGAAATAAAAAAGGGGGAAATATTAAAAAAACATATTTGTAATTTGTGTTTTCTGCAACATTAGCTCTCATTTCCTATTCTCATTCTGCTATTAATTATTCCAAAATTCAGTATCTGCTGTCAGTTGTTATGCTGTTTATCAAAAATATTTGGTTTTCTCTCCAAGTTTGTTAAAACTGCTAGAAACGGAAGATCTGTGAAGGGGAAACTACCGGTCCCCAGGATACTCTGTGGTAAGTCATGTGCTTTAAATGTGCATTGAATATGCTTTAAATGTTCAATGTGGATTTGCTCTTTTGTGATACACACTATTTTAGCACAACACAGGAACTCTGCAGTTTAAACACTAAAAGATTTGTTTTAACAAATTAAAACTAAGTAGAGCTAACACAGAAAGCAAAATGGAATGATATATCCCACCTCTTATTGTGTTCTGCCTGGTTGCAAAATAAAATGCAATTTTCAGATACACAACAATACTACCAAAACTTGGAAACTTCATGGAAAACTAATGCTACAGTTACATCAAATTTTAATATGATCTACACTGTTCAAATGTAAAAAAAGCTACATTAGCAAAGAACAGAAAAAGATTTTAAACAATGCAACATCTATAAACGTTTTTTCTTAGAAGGGGATTAGCTATTTTATTCAGACTGATCTGGCTAAATTGATTGCCCTCCTATGACTCATAAATTAACACATAGGAGCTGAGAATAGGAAAGGATGAAAGAAAGAAAGTAAGTTTTCCTTGCCTCGCTGGAAATGTTCTCTCACCAATGTGTGCGTTTTTAGAAGCTCAAATGTCATCTTTTTGTTTTACTCATTGGAAAAGTGGTGGAAGCTGTGTGTCCATTATTTACAAAGCCATTCTGCAGGCATTCATGTGCACTGTACAGAACAGTAATCCTTACATTTTGTTACGTTACGAACATTACCTTTTGCATAGCAGTTGATACAAACAAGGCTTGCTTGAAAAGCTTAAATTTAGAGGGCTTTTAGGCTCTTGCTGGGACGGCTGCGTTGGGATTCAGTTGCACTCCAGAAAATTCAGGTTGCACAATTAACACTGAATTGGAGCGCTTGCGCCACAAACCTACTTCCCCCAAATATTATACTTTTTCCAATAAGTAAAGTGAGGGGAATCATAGAATCACAGAATTGTGGGATTGCAAGGTACCCTGAGGGTCATCTAGTCCAACCCCCTGCAATGCAAGAATCTCAACTAAAGCATCCATGACAGTTGGCCATCCAACTCTTGCTTAAAAACCTCCAATGAAGGGGACTCCACCACTGGAAAGTTTGGGGTAGCATTCGTTAGGCACGACATCATCCAACACTCCCACAAACAAATCAGAATGAATGCTCAATAAATAGCTGGCCTCATCTGATCTCCCTGGAAACAAATCAATAAGCATGTTCAATAAACTGGCCATTTGGAAGCAACCCATATTCGTACTTCATTCTGATGCAGAAAAACATAGGGACATGGGAAGCTGCCTTATACCAAGCAGATACTTAGCAGCTCCCCAAGGATTCAAAGAAGGGTCCCGCTCTGCTCTATTTGGAGATGCCAGGGATTGAACTTGGGACTTTCTGCATGCAAAGCCCATGTTCTACCACTGAGCCACAGCTCTTCCTGAAAGGCTTGTCTGACAAATGTCTGAGTGGCACAAACATAGGAATCAGCTTTACTCAATGTCAGATCACTATCTAGTTCAGTACTGTTTATACTGACTGGAAAATGACAGTATGTAGGGCAGGGCTGGGGAACCTGTGACCCTCCAGATCATGTTGGCCTCCAACCCCTATTAGCAACAGACCAATGGTCAGGAATGATAGCAGTTGTAGTCCATCAACATCTGGAGGGCCAAATGGTCTCCCAGCCTGTTTTAAGGGATCATCGACATCATTAGCATCCCACTTTTCTGTTAAAAGCAGAAGCGATTAAAACAGTACCGTCAAAGCCATACAAAACAAAAATCAACCTATGCATAAAAGGTGGTATGCCTCTCCATCACTTCCCCTGGTATACACATTCATTTCTGTGGTCCCACAGACATCTATGGTCCAACAAGAGTTGCAGCACCACACAAAGCCAGAGGTGATCACGGGATACAATATGAAGTAATATGGTTACTTCAGGTAACCATATTTCTACCACACAACTTTCAATTTCAACTCACACAAAAAAAAATCCATGTAGTTTATCTCCAGTTTAATAATGCAGCCTTTTTCTGGTGCAAACCTACGTTTGAACATATGATGGCAACAATTGCCAATGTTGTTCTCACTCTCATTGGTGAAGATTCTCCTTTAAAGATCACTTTATTTCCCACTCCATCTGTGCTTTCCAGACTTTTTCTGGGGTAGTCAAACTTCTAAATGCCCCTTATACATAATAGGGCTCTGAACAATTAGAGTATGATACCGTCCATTACATGGGGGAAAATGTTTTAATGGGGTATCTATAAACACCTGAAAAGTTCAGAGAAAAGTCACAGTACATATAACAGCATATCAGACTTCATTTATTCAGTGATTTTTTTTCTTCAGTAAAAAGAAGAATGCCTTTCCTTATATTGCCTCTATATAATTTCTCAATAATATAAAAGCAAATTCCAGATGTGGACTGTGTTCAGTGTTTGCATCTTTACACTATTTATAAAGATAAAATCTGGAGGCAGTAAATTTATCCAGCACCTCCCTCTATTCCCAAATCAGGTCAGCATTCAGGTATAAAACCCTGACCCCAGGAAAGTAAATTGGGCATTGTCTTGGCTTAGTACAGACAAAACTTGTCCTCAAGTCTTTATTTCTAAACTCCCAAGTATCCTGGTTGAACCAGAATTAAGTATTAAATCCCTTTGAAGTAAATGAGAAAGTTAAGCACGTAATATAATGAAATGTCCAAAAGTTAGGAGATATATTCGCGAGCACACACACACACACACACACAATTCAAGTTGTCAACATTGTTTTCAAGCAATTTAATTTCTGTACATAAAACAGTGATAGCTCTTTTCATCTAAAATTGTCCCTGGCATAACAGCAGCATATTTCCTATAACAGCATTACATTTTTCTACCTCTAAATAGCATTTCTTCCTCCAGCCCCAAGCAGATTTCCACATGTGTTTGTCGTTTTCCTTTTCCAATTCATTTTACACTTTACTATATGTACTTTTAGCAAAATAACCACAGTGCATTCCATTCGCTGTGCATACAGTGGCGTGCACACACACACACTAAACCCCCTGGAATGCACTGTCGTTTCTTTAATATATCACAAAGCTTGAACAGAAATAATCAAAGAAATTATAAATGCTTTTTATATTTTTTAAAAATCAAATTTAGTGCTTATTTTCAGTGGCATAATAAGCACACCCACATAGCACATATGAAAGGCTTTGGGCACAGTTCATGCAGAAGTTGTCCTATGCAGGCCTCGAAGGAAGGAATGAGTTTTACAATGTCAAGCCCTGTGAAGCATTCAATTCGCTTGTACAAGAAAATCAATCCCATTCATAGGGCTCAAGGAAAGTTACAGCACCAAAGCATCCATTTAACAATAGGATAAAACCTTGTGCCCAATTATAAACAAAAAACCCTGACCACCAAAAGCCAAACCAAATAGAAAGTCTTTAATGCTTTCCGTGGAGGTGTGTGAGATAGGGCTTATGGCAGGGGCAGTCAATATAGTACCCTTCATGATGTTGGAATCCAGCTCCCATCAGACCCAGCCAACATGGCCAGTTGCAGAAAAAGCAGCCATTGTCATCCTTAACATGTGGAGGGCACCAGGCTGATTCTCCTTGTTCTATAGTGGGGTGGAGTGGGGAATTGATCCAGCCAGTGGGCCAGATCCCTTTTGGCTCTGACATAAGTGGGTAAGTTCGCCCACCTGTCAAGCACGATGGCATAATGACATCAGGAGACAGCTTCCAAGGAGCAATGTCAGTCCCAATCAGACAACATATTCAAAAGGGCTTGCTATAACCACCAATCAGCTGAATCCAAACCACGCCGACAAATTGCCATTTTCCCTCTGTAGGCAAATGCCATTCCATTTCTACATTTCTTTAAAATGTATTAAAATACATAATTAAACACTTTTAAAAATAAGCATTTAAATGTGGATTTGGTCTCAAGGCATGTATTTACATGCGTGGTTTGATACCTTTAAGCTACTGCAAATTATTTTGCCACTTTCAGAGAAGTGCAAAAACCGATGGATTAGCTAAGTTTCATTCCACACATGAGGTGTGGATCAGATTGTTTTGCACAGGCGTTCACAGATAATCAAGTTCCTCAAACATCCCTTTTTGAGTGGCATAATGCCTAAAAATCTGGATCGGCCTCTGTGTTGTTGCCTAGCAGGGCTACCTTTCTTGCAAACATCCTCTGAACACTCAAACATGACTAGCTTTATTGACGTACAGCAGACGGAGCCCTGCTTACTCCTAGGCTCAGACTGGCTTCCTTCTCCCACTCATATCTACAGGAAGTTCTGTCCTCATGTACTTCACCTTGACCCAGAACTAGTTATATACATAGCCTCCAGGTTGGCATGCTTTGCCCCAGCACTTCTTGCTTTTCATAGTCAATATTGTTTGGCTTCAGTGGGCTCTTTCAGATATCACTATTAACATAGCTTTTTGGAGCTTTTGGTTATTTCATTTTACAATATTTTGATACAGGTTATATTTTAAAATTTTAAAGTGGAGACAACAAACGCCTAAAATAAAAGCACTGTGGAACTATAATGCACGATTCACAAAAATGTAAAATTCACAGTGACCACAGTAACTGCCAATATAGCCAAGAAAAGCCTGGATAAACACACAGGTTTTCAGCGTGCACTAGAAGCACAGCAGAGTCAGTGCATACCTTTTATCTGTGCCTTATTTATTTACTTTTTGCTATGCTGGTTTTTATATTAATTGTAATTATTGTATTGTGATATCTTTATTGATTGTTGTTAGCTGTTGGCAGTACGTGGAAAAATAAAATAAAAATAAAAATAATTTAAGTCAGTCTCTTAAGATATCTCCAGAGCACAAGTCACATAATTTGTTCTAGTTTACAGCTTTCAAACTAAAATAATAACAAACAGGATTGTGCATACTCTCCATTAAATATATACCAACTACACCAAGGTAACCCAAATTCTATGCCAGTTTGAGCTGGTATACATATATTTTATGTGAATTGGGCTACTTTGCATGCATTTGGTTAGTTTGTACAATTTATTCTGCTTCTGCTTTTCAAGGGGAGGGCTAAGAAGCTTGCAGAACATTGAAGCCCACTTCTGATAACCATTTTCAAGCTTATCTTTGAACAGAGTTGAGGTAGAAACTTGCTCAGCGAAGTGGGAATTCTCAAGATTGATGAATTCTGCCTCCAGTGTCATTTACTGTATCATCAGAAAACCGCAGAATACACATAGCACTGAGCAGTAATAAATGTTTGAAATAGAAGCAAAGAGAACACAACATGCTTTTCAAATCTCCCCTCATCTGTTCATGGGCATAATCAGAATAAGCATATTAATTTCCATGCCAATGGTGAGGGCAGAGTTTGGAAAAGCACAGTGACCAAAAGCAGCCTCTTTTCTTGATTGGATGCAGCTTGAGACTCATCTGCGTTCCAATCGCGTTATTTATATATATATATATGATCATGCTGCCATAAAAAGCAAACTCAAGAATGATACCAAATGTTGCCGCACATGTGTTGATTTGCTATGTTACATTTGGGTTGTTAGTTATGCTAATGGAACAGTTTCACATATTGCATTTTGATGTATTTGCTTTTAATGATCATGCGGATATCGCTTTCTGCAATTTCCTAGTTACACTCTTTGTGCAATGTTCTGCTGTCACCACCAGGCCCAGCATGGAAATGAGATTAAGAAGGAGAAAAAGAGTCAGAGGAAAGTCACAGCTTAAACATATATTCATGCACTGCCGGGCATATGCTCCAAAAGCCCAAGTTTAAAGCAGTATTGAAATTGTACTAACACAATTTCTTTCTTTCTTTCTTTCTTTCTTTCTTTCTTTCTTTCTTTCTCTCTTTCTTTCTCTTTCTTTCTTTCTTTCTTTCTTTCTTTGAACTAAGGTTAACAGGTCTAACTTACACAACATTAAAAAAAATATTAAAAAGCATGATGGCTAAATGGAATGTTCCTTCAGAGAGGCAGACTAGGGTTGTAGTTCAGTGACAGAACACCTGCTTTGCATGCAGAAGGTTCCAAGTTAATAGTCAGCATCATGTCTGGTGTTGACCTATAAAGCCTTAAACGGCTCAAGACCACTTGCATGTTAAGCACAGTACATTATGGAAGTGAGGCGTGAAAGTGAGAAATGGAAGTGAGCACAGAAAGAAGAAAACCATGGTACACTTGCATTGACACGACTGGATACCTTCATCTGTCCCATATTTCTTGATCAATGACCAGCATGCTGGCTGGGGCTAGGATCATGGAGTTCAACCACACAGGGGACCAAGCTTTTGGGAAGGCTGGTTTAAATCATGATCCCCACCCCCTCTGAATTACTGTGCTTGTGATTGACAACATTCTCACTCAAAATATGATGGGTGCAAGTAATGGCTACTGAGGCTCCATTTCAACTGGGACTAACTAAGTCCGTACTTCCAAGGCATAAATTTAACTGGTGAAGCCTGTGCTACAGAAATGGGGGAGGTCTTGTTGGACCTAATAACCAGTATTCCTGAAGGAGCATCTCCACTCCCATCGTTCACTGAGGTCCAGTGCCAAGGGCCTTCTGGCGGTTCCCTCACTGCGAGAAGCCAAGTTACAGGGAACCAGGCAGAGGGCCTTCTCGGTAGTGGCACCCGCCCTGTGGAATGCCCTCTCACCAGATGTCCAAGAGAAAAACAACTACCAGACTTTTAGAAGACATCTGAAGGCAGCCCTGTTTAGGGAAGCTTTTAATGTTTAATATTCTGTTGGAAGCCACCCAGCGTTGCTGGGGAAATCCAGCCAGATGGGCGGGGTATAAATAATAAATTATTATAATATTATTATTCAGCCACTCTAACCTTTTCATTGATGCAAAAATATAAGAGTGTGCTATTTCCAAATAACAAGCAGCACAGCGACTGCACAAGGATTACACAAAATGCCTGGAGCCCAGATACATATCTGAGCAAACAACATGCCCAGCTAATGTTTAGATCATCTACAGAAACCATTTAAAGCATCTTTTGCTGATAGTGACTCCAGAATAATTTCCTTGGGGACAGACATACTTGGAAGCAGCCTTACTCTATATTTATGACTTACTTGAGCTTGCTGGCCCACTTTGAAAGGATGGATGGTTTCTTGATAGAAAAGCTGGTGATAATCCTGCAGGTCAAACCAAAAATACGTGCTGTTCTTCCACCGCTACAGATGGAGGGGGGAAATAGAAGTTATTGCTACCCAATTTTTGTGAAGTTTTCCAAAAAAGAAAAGAAGAAGTTTACATTTCCAGGGTTAGTTGATTGCACAGCTCCTTGGGGTTCACCATAAATCACACTTAATTGAAAAGAGCTTGAGTCATGTGTTCCATGCTGGCAGAAGGAGAGCTCACGTAAAAGCGCTGCCACTGTAATACATGTATTTCCAATACGTGCTCTATCTTTTATTGTATCCTCTTGCAAATAATTGGCTATTAAAATTGTTAGTGTGGTGGTTAACATTTGAAGATTAACCCACATTTGAATGGAATTAAGCCATCGGTTCATAATGCACATCTGAAACTTACACTGTGCTGGGACAGCATTTTTCTGCAATTGCTGAGATCATGAAATGTTTTTATCCTGACCATCTTACATTTTTTAATTATGCGCCTTTCATCCGCCCCTCACTAAAACTTGGTGCTGTTGCGCAGAGCCAAGTATTTCCATAGGGACAAAGCACTTAATGAACTCCATTACCTCAGAGGCTCTTGTCATTTTGAAACAAAATCAAGGGATTTTTTTCTGAAATGTTACAACAGGCATCAGTGCCCCAAGTTTTGACACTTAGGTTTGACGATTTTGGCCAGCCGGAGCCAAGACAAATGTAAATTTTGACTATGAAGTCTGCACTGTATGTGAAATGAGAGAGAATATTTTAGTAAGTCTGCTAGTTTGCTGAATTATGTTTTTAATTTATTTCCCTTTTTAAAAATTTGATTTATAACCTTTTCTGAATAATGAACAAGCAACCATAACATATTATCATCTTAAGAATTACACATCATTAAAGTATATATAAAAGTCAATATTACATAGTTCATACGTGGCACCCGGGGCGGTTCTGATTCTTAATTATTATATATGTTCTGAAGAATTAAAAGTTAACACTACTCTCTGAATTGTGTCTGTTAACTGGATAATAAATCCAAATGACTACAATGAAGAGTACTTCCAAATAAACCTGTTCAGGGTCTATAGGTAAGTCCCACTGATATCAGTGGAGTCTAGGGCTTGATTACGTTTAATGTTAAAAGCATCACCTGGTAATATTGTATGAGGTATTTCTACTTAATAGTAAACACAGGGGCTGCTTTGAATTGGAATCACAACATCCAGACAGAAGTTTAACATTTATCTTCCCCACCACAATGCAGACAAAAATCACTCCTTGGGGCAGCAATTAGCAACATGAAAGAAAGCTTCCATTGGTGCCAATGGGAGCATCTTCCTGTTGCTATTTGTAGAATGGGGAATATTCTTTCCCCAAGTAAATTGGAGGTAAAAGTCCAACCTCCCATCCATTTGTGCTGTGTTTCCAATTCAAAACAGACTCTGGCCTTACTATTAAACACACACACAGAGAGAGAGAGAGAGAGAGAGAGAGAGAGAGAGAGAGAGAGAGAGAGAGCGCTATAGACAATGCATTTTATGTCCCCTGTTGTTAGGCCCTAATTCCCAGGTGTGCATTAAGATTCTAATTTTCGAATGAAATTTTAAAACACACCTACTTGGAAGTAGGGATGAAGGAGAAATTCAATTCAGCTTTCATGCAAAGACAAAACCCTATTTGCTCTTTTTGAAACAATATGTGAGCTGAAACAAAGATATCCTTCTGAATTTACAATCTGAATTTTGCAATGCTGTTCTCCGGTCAAGAAATGCGTACAAAAATGCTTATGCTAGGGGAAAGCATGAAGAAGAATGCATATATTTATGAAAATGGTCTACAAAAAATTGCTTTGTAAAAATGAGTAAATTGCATATAAAAAGGTGTATAATACAATTTTCATGAATGGTTTAAAAAAACAAAACCCAAACTGATGTGGAAACATGGAGAATTGAAGTTAAGTTTAGAAAAATATGAAACCGAGAAAAAACAACATTGATAGATTTGCCGACCCCTACTTTAAAATAAGATCCCAGAAATCAATGGGGCACACTTCCAAGTAAGCAAGTTCAGGATAGAACATCTCAGATGGCAATTCTCTTGTCTTTACTCACATTCAGTCTGCCCTAAACAGAATATCCTACATAGGGTTTGGAGGACTGGAGTGGGTGGGATACTTCAAATGCTTGATTCTCTCACCTGTCCTCCACGGATACATCCTGCTTTTAAAATCCTGCAATGTGGTTGATCCCTGACATCTCAGGTAGCAAGTGACAGGAAAGACCTCTGCCTGAGACCTTGGAGAGCCACTGATAGTCAGTGTAGACCAGACTTCCCCAACACAATGCCTTCCAGATGAGTTCCAGACTACAACTCCTGTCATCCATGACCATTGGCCATGCTGGCTGGGTCTGATGGGAGTCACAGTGCAGAGCATCTGGAAGGCACAGGATTGGGGACGGCTTGTGTAGACAATACCAACCTAGATGGAGCAAAATAAGGCAGCTACATTTGTCCATATTTTTAATCAGGGACTATTTAGAAATACCTTCTCTAGCATCTTCCTTTACCAGTCAGCTATTTCCCAATCCCCAGCCCAATCTATCATCACCTTATTTAAAGGGAGATTATAAATATTTAGGCACGATAAGAATACCCAATGTGTCTCTGGGCCTCTGAGGTTCAAAACCACCCTTAGCTGCTCAGTTCAATGAGTTGCCAGTGTTTTCTAGCCTAGCCATCTTCACTGGGCTGGAGAGAGGCCAAAATGCTTCTGAATATTCCTAAGAAGAAGGTGCAAAGTGCCCATCGTAAGAATAAAATACCTTGATTTTAAAAAATCCTTATACCTTATTTTCCGACTTCTCACAGAATTCAGTAAAGATGTAGCCTGATCTGCTCTCCACGTTAAGGGACTGAAGCATTCTTTCCATTACAGAACTTCCCAGTTCTGAAACGGCTGCGGTCGTTGTGCCCTAGGATCACAGAAAGCACAGTTCAGCAAGGCATGAAAGCCTCATTCTGTCTCAGATTTAAATAGCGGCAGCCAAATAAGCCAGCTGAATGGTCTCACCTGTTTTCTAATCTCAAGTTTCTTGAATGTGGTACTTTTATCTCTATAGTGACACATTGCAACACTTGCCTCTCTCATTCTTCAGTTCTTGCCGTACTATCAAATTTTAGGAAAGAATAGTTTAATCCTCCCCTGTGTGCCTGTGAAGCACTGTGGAACATGGTGGCATTTCATAAATATATACTAATAATGAAATGGATGTTGCAGACTTAAACATTTGTGTGTTTTTACTGCTTTGTGATAGGACTGACAGGGTCCTTAGTGGTGGAGAGCCAGTGTGGTGTAGTGGTTAAGAGCAATAGACTCGTAATCTGGGGAACCGGGTTCACGTCTCCGCTCCTCCACATGCAGCTGCTGGGTGACCTTGGCCTAGTCACACTTCTTTGAAGTCTCTCAGCCCCACTCACCTCACAGAGTGTTTGTTTTGGAGGAATAAGGGAAAGGAGATTGTTAGCTGCTTTGAGACTCCTTCGGGTAGTGATAAAGCGGGATATCAAATCCAAACTCTTAGGGGCATCTAGTATCTGGGAAATCTTGGGTGAGATTTGGTTAAAAGGAAGTAGCATCACATCAACTGTCTTCCCTCCTATGGGATTCTCAATATGCATTTAGCAGGGAAATTAACTGAGTATGCATCTGGGAGCTTGTAGGGTGGGGGGGGGGAAAGTTGACAGGAGGGAAAAGGAAGAGAAAATGACTTGTTGGGAAGGGTTAAATATCCCTAAAGCTCCCCAACAGCTTCCTAAGCCAAAACGACAACTTTCTGAGACTGCTTTTCATTATTTCTTTTCTTTTTTTAAAAAACTGTTGGGGCTTTGTTTTCTGCAGTTTGCCCCTTAAGCAAGCTTGGCACTGGTTTACATTTGTAGTGCCTAAACATCAAGGTTTTGGCCTGAAACAGAAATGGCCAATAGGACAATTCTGGCCCCTGTAGGAACTTCATGTGACTGCTGGTAGCTCTGCCAGTTTTTAATCGAGGCATGGTAAAAAGGTTTGCCTCAGGTTCACTTCTAAGGAAAACAAAACAGAACAAAATAAAAAGGAGGTTTTGAAATTGTGGAAATAAGATATTTCACAGTTTGATGCCATCTCTCCCTCTCTCCTTTTTATTTTGCATGTAACATAAATAATATGCAAGTGTACTCATTTGTGTGGTCAATGCTGTGCCTGGTCACATGTGGTCCATTATAGTGAAGCCCTTATAGTGTGACAAATTCATTATGCAGCTTGTCTGATCATGGTAGTTATGGGGTGAGTTTTATGCAGCACAATATACAATTCAGACCTCAGACCACGGTCTGAAGAAAAAAGTAGGCTGCCTCTTGCCTTTTGTAGCCAGATTTGATGTTATCAAGAGGGTGGGGACTCAAGAGGTGGCTACCACAGGGTAAGCCCAAACAAGAAGCAATCATACCTCCACTCTGGTATGGAGGGCAGTATCATAGACACTTGGTCACCAAACCATTTTCAGCAGATCCAGGAATTCCAAATGCTACTCACAGGGATCATTTCCACGTAGGTGTATTTTCTATCCAGCTTTGGCATCAGATAATCTGTTTTGTCAGGAATTGTTGTCATATGAGCAGCTGTTGCTGGCCTGGACCCATGAAGAAGAAATAGGTTCAAAAGATGCTTGAGGATCATTGGAGACTATGTCATGTGTTACAAAGGAGATAAAATAAGTGAGTTCACGGTTAGGGTTATTGAGTTCTATTCCTAGAGACAGTGTCCTTACCTTTAAATGTTCCAAGCAAAGAGAAGATGCAGACAGTGTACCTCCAAACTTATTCCTCCTCCAGCTCTTGCCCTACATCCCAGGTGTGGGGAACCTTTGACCCTCCAGATATTGCTGAACTACAGCTCCCACCAGCCCCAGCAAATATGGCCAATGGAAAATAGCCAGGGATGATGGGAGTTGTAGTCCAGTTACATTGGAAGGAACAGAAGTTCCCCACACTTGCCTAACCCTTTCCCAACACTTGTTGGGGGGCATAATTAGAGCCCTGCCGGCAATAGTAAAGTAGAGGAGGACAGGCAGTGGGGCTGGTGAAGGAAGAGAATGAGAGCCACCAAAATGGTGTCCTTTCTCGGTGCCTCTGAACATTAAAAGACACATTCACCATTTCCAGGCAAGGGTCTTCGACAGGTGCTTATGACAAAATATTAAACGAAGATGCTGTCAGCGGAAGAATAAGCAGGCAATGAATGAAACTAAAATGTGGTGGAACATGTTATGAATGAAAAGAATAAACGCTTTTTGCATATAGGCAACTCCCTGTTTGCGCAGCTGTTGCATTCTGGGTCACTGCACGCGTCGGCGGTCATGCGTACGTCCGTTCCGCCCCCGCCCAGTTCTGCCCCCTGATAGGGCTGAAGATGACACGCATGCCAGCAGTCACACATCAATTAGACACATTCAAAATGGTGCATGCAAAATACTTTATATGTGGAGATCTAAGTGCTTACCGCTTCTTGTCAACATCCACTGAACTCAAGAGGAGGGCAGGAGCTTCCTGAATAGCACTTTGGCTCCGGGGCAGGACTGCTGATAACAGTCTGGAAGGCATCTGCTGATCTGTAGCTCCTTTTGGTGGTGGTGATGATCCTGTTTCTCCTCTCTAGAGAGAAAGAACTTCTCAGAATTAACTTGTCCTGTTCCATCTACTGCATGTCTGTTTTCAATAGATACAGTCTAGATATAGTAAAAAAATTAAAATCTTTTGTAATAACCAAAAATTCTTTGTACTAAAGGTAACTACAGCATCAGACCGAAACCATGAACTGCTTTTTCAATTCAGGACAATTTTGAAGATCAGTTTGGTGGTTCTGTAGCAGGGACAGCTCTTGAAAAGACACATTTAAGTACACATACCCAACTCACATGGCTTATGAATGCCATATATCTACTTGATAAAACCATCCAAACAATGTAATGGCTCCAGGGCCAGCTTTTGTAGGCCAAGGGAGCTGCATTTGATCCACTAGCTGAGTCAAATTTCCCATTAGCTGCATTTCCCACCAGCATGTTACGAGTTACAGCACCGTCTTTCTTGACCAGGCCTCCACTATCACAGTTCTTGCAGATCAAGTTATATAATGGGGTTCTGCCCTCTTCACCACCTGGTACAGGCATCATATATTATGGATGAAAGCCCAAGAGTGACAGTAGCAGTACCTGGGGCTGTGCTATTTTTGGCATGCAAGATTTAGCTCTCAGTGGCAAGAGTGATACCATCTGTGGGAACGGATCCACATCCATACGTGGCTTCTGTTGCCGAGAATGCCAGATTTTCAGTTTGGTGCTGGCAGCCTGTGTGGCTCCTGTATGGATAACACAAAACCGGGGACCCCTGGAGAGGATATAAAGAAACAAGTAGTTAGATGGACACTGTAAGTGGGCTCAGGTGAACAAAGAGAAACAATACTGCCTTTTGTTTCTCTTTGTGTCAGAGAGAGCCCTTGACCCATTCCTCTTGTTGCCCCCAACTGGCAGTGGTAGCAAAAAAAGGGGAAGGATGACAGGAAATATGTCCTGCTGCAGAAACTGAGACATTTTAAAATAGAATAGAAAAGGAGGAAAATCATATAAACATTGACATACCATATATCTACATCTATGTACAGCCCCCTTCCTAACAGTAATAACAACAAGCAAGAATCTTCACTCGCTCGTTAACTTTTAGGCTACCTTTGAGGGTGAAAGTCACAAGGCAGCTTGCATAAAAATGTATGAATAACAAAAATCAGTGCATCAAAAGCCACCAATGAAGCAGCAATATATAGCATCACCCCATTAAAAGGAGCATAAAATACTTGTATAATTTCAAGCCAACAGACCATGACATCTTAAGAGAAAGCAGTTTGGTTCTTCCCATGTTCAGCATTTAGCTGCTGATGTAGCAAACGTTTAGAGGCATAATTTTATCTTTCCTCCCCTCAACTCCCCACAAAGTGTTGAGACAAAACAGGATTTGATTGAATGGCTTTGATTTTCATCCTCTTACCAGTAAAGAAGCAAAGGTTTCACTACTTCAGGTTGAGCACGTCTTAAGTTATACATGTTCCACTGGTCTCCATCAATCAGGTTTAGCTTTATCAAAACTTCAGTGGTAAGGAAATAATCTCCATTGCTCACTAAGTAGGTTTTTTTCATTTTATCAAGCTGTCTTGAATGAAGGAAAACATTCACACAGAATATGCACAAACGCACTGCAGCTAACAACTGAGAAGAAGCTAACTATATTTTCAGATAAAATTCCACACAGCAGAAGATAGAATAGTTCTCTTCCCCAAAAGAAAATAAAAAATTAGGTGTTTCAAATAGTTCAGTATAGGGCAGTGCTGGGGAACCTGCAACTTTATAGATGTTGTTGGACCCCCAATTCCCATTAGCTACACACAGTCAGCATGACCGATCATGGGGATGGCTGGAGCTATAGCCCGTCATGACATAGGGACCAATCAATCAAACAAACAAGATGTGTATTAGCTAGGATGTTTACTACTAACTCAAAAATAATTCTTCCACTGATCTTCTTAGGTGCTAACTAAATCCAGTCTTCGTTAATCTGGTGCCTTCCTAAGCTGGTTGGACTCCAACTCCCATCAGCCCCAACCAGCACAAGCATGATGGGCAATTGAGTATAGCCCCATCCAGAGGGTACCAGGCTGACGAAGACTGGATAAACTGATTCAACATCCCCAGCCTCTTTTGGAACAGCCGAAAGGCTCAAGTTATAAATATTCACAACAGGAAATAAGGGAAATACCTTCTCTGTCTTTTAGGATCCCGCAGAACCTTTAGTCTTTCAATGTCCATCCAAAGCCGCAAGTACCTTTCTCCCAAAGTTCCTTTGATGAACCTCTTGAACCTTTCGAATTCATGCCTGTTGCCAATATCATAAGTCTTGTGGCTAAGACACCAGGCAGCCCTGGTTTCAGTGTTATCCTTTTCAGATTTCGTACTAGCGCTTATTTCGCTCCCCTTATCTGGTATATCATCCGCAGGAAGTGGAGGTTTTGGTTCGAGTGGCTCCATGAAAGGTTGAATGTTTGATATCTCAACTATAAACACTCTAGACGTTCTGTCAAAGTCGATAGCAGTCGGGTTGACTATGGGCGGCTGCCCAGTAATCTGTGCTACAGAGCTTCTAAGTATATACTGAGCATAGGCTAATGAAAACTCATCTACTGTTTGAAAATACATGGGTGGTTGGTCAAGTTCCTTGCTCTTTGCTGCTTGGAGGGCATGATCCCAGTCCTGCCCTACGTATGCTCTTAAGACAGTGCTTGAAGGAGTATCAGGAAGAGACACAGAGTGGCCCTCATCTATGCTTCTTCTAGCTACTACCCTCTGAAGAAGTGATGTACCAGATTGGGTGCGCTTCTTCCTCATCCTGGTTTCCGGTTCTGCATTAAAAACAAAAGGCTTTATTGAGAACTTAACTGACTCACCACCACCCCTTTTTTTAATATGCAATAGTTGAATGCTGTATTGCATTCTCAATTGCTTTCAGGTTTTTCTCCCCATTGTATCTGTCTTTTATTTTATTTTTCTACTTCTGCATTCATTTGCATTATTTGTATTATTACTTTTACTGTGTTTTGTAAAAAAGAGAGAGAGAAGGTCAGTTTTGCAAAGCCCCCCGCCCCAGGTCTTTGTATAACCTAGCACTTGATCATGAATAGAATTGTTATTTCTGGATTTTGGGGCTACCGCAAGCCACTAGAATTTGTGCCACCTCTCACTTACCTGGGATGTTGTTGTTTTCCCCCTCAGCGCCTACGTGTGCACAAAAGAGAGTCACAATGCTGAAGTTCCTCAAACAGATTGCCATGAAGTTTCTGGCAATCCCAAACAGCTTGCTTAAGACACTGGTGTGAGGGGCCAATATTGCTTGGAAACTAGTGCTGCAATGCCTTTCTGTTTGCCTGCTTGCTTACCCTCTGCTCCTTCTGTATAAGTTTTTATTTATTATTTTTATTGTATTTATATCCCCCAGTTTATCCAAAGAACTGAACGCGGCATGCATGGCTTCCCCCCCTTCTCATTTCATCCTTAGAATAACTCTCCAAGAGAAGTCAGGCTGATATACTGCAACAGGCCCAAGGTCATTCATGGCTGGTTTAGGGTTTGATCCCTCGTCCCCCAGGTCCTAGTCCACCACACTAACTATTACATCACTCTGGCTTTCTTCTTCATTAAAAAGAAGCCATCTATTACACACACACAAATGTTTTTGAGTATTCGGTAATATTCCACCATTGCTAGGGGTCTGATGCTACAAGCCACTTTCCTCTCAAAATTCCTCACACTCAGGGAAGTGGGGAGCATGGCACCTCCTTTTTCTCCATTTCTGCTTTATCCCAGGTCTATATGCAAAGAAGGCTCCTACACGATAAATGCCACTTACCTCCAAGGGCAACAGCATGGAGAATGGTGGATGAAACACTAGGCATCCCTTGTACTCCTCTGAAATCTAAAGCAATGGAAATTAAACATTAAAACAATCACAAGGTGAATCTCAAAACTCTTAGCATCCACCTTGGTATTTCCACTCAGTTATTTGAACTGACGGACATCTAAAACCTGCCCACGGTGAGAACAGGATAAAAGACTAGATTGGCCTTTGACTTGATATATCTTATATTCCTATTATTTTTTGCCAGCCCTTCAGACCCCTTTTCCTCTTCTTGGAATTCCTGTGAGGTGGAAGTTTTTTATTGTAAGATTATTTAGACAGTAGACTGGTTTTGTTTCTTTTGATGGTACTTTCTGATTCCTCCTCTACCCCCATTTAACAACCCAATTAAATTTGGAACAAGAGGTTTGACTGTATGTTTTGATGTCCCAAAGATAATCTCTTCCATGTGCTAGCTCACTCTTTCCATACTAAGCATTTTGTTAAAGGGGAGGTAGATGACACCAGTGGAAACTGGAAGTGTTTGCTAAGTTCCCCCACCTTGACCTGCCTAGGCTTCAAGATAATCTCAGATGCTCTCCCCTTCTGAGATGAGTCAGACCACTATAAATGTCAGACAATTCCACTGAGATAAGAAATAGTACCGGAAACTGCATACGTTCAAGTGTCTGTCTACAAACAGGAAAGGAAATCAGGCAGGCAATACGATTGGTATTTGCTATCACCATTTTTCCCCCAGTCTGCAGTTCACAGTTTTTATTTTTTCACTCTGTCATTATGTTTTCGTTCCCTACCCCCGCTGAAATCGTGTAATAATAAGGTAATGAATTCTGTAATCAAATTTGGCAACAGCAAACAGTGAGCTGGATATCAGACCCTGCAGAATCCAAACTGTAGCAGAACGAAACCAACGCTGCATGCAACAGGTATGGGGTGGAATGGAAAACAATGTCTTTTTACATCCCTACACGCCGCATCTGAGAAGACCAGCCTTTGTACTGGAGGTCTGCTTATGGAACTCCCTCTGCAAGGAGTTTCATCTGGCAGCACCAAACAAAGTCATTTTTACAGCACAAGCCTCTACATGTCGACTTGAAAGTGAAGCCCCATTGAGTTCGGTGGGATTTACTCCCAAGTAAATCCCACATAGGATTGCAACCTTATTTTCCCAGGCTGTTTCTGGTTTTTAAGTTCTGCATTTGAACTTCTTTGAACTTCTGCTTTCAATTGATGGGTTTTATTGTGATGCTATCTTATTCTGTTCTATTCTTGAGATTTTTATTGTTTTTATGTTTTGTTTGTAAACTGTCTTGGGAACCGTTTTTGCTGAGGGCAGTACAGAAGTGTTCCAGATAAATAAATATTGCTTCAGCTGGTTCCACTTCCACTTTTGGGAAGCTGTGTTGTCATTGCTGTTTGTTTTAACTGTTCTGCTGCTGTTAACCAGTGCATGTTTTTGAACTACGGGTGGCGGCCATTTTAGGAGAGTTCAATGGATGCGCAACCACTGATACGTGGGTCCTTTTGGACCTGGAAGAGGGAGGATTGGGGGTGGAATGGGGGGGTGGAACAGAACCCCCACGCAAAATGGTTGCCACCTGTATTGGTTTTTATTATGATTGGTTTATACTAGCCCCAGGAGTGGCATTACGGAAGGGCAAAACACATCATTCTGACATCAGGTGAAGTGACAGGTGAGTGGCCTCACCCACCTGTCAAACTTGACCCATGGCGGTGGGGAGATAAGAATCTGGCTCCTTGGCCAGATCCTGTTCCCCACCCAATATAGATCTTAAAAGCTGCAATCCTCTGCACACTTTCTTATAAGCTAGTCCCACTGAAGACAGAGCAACTTAATTCTGAGTAAGCGTGTATAGGGTTGTGCTGCAAATAAAAACAGGCAAACATAAATACGCAAACAGGCATTAATTAACAAATGGTGATCTGCAGGGTTTTGACAGGATCCGATATGCATCCAAGGCGCTATTGACCACAGTAGCCTAAAGGCATTTTGATTTTCAGCCAATGCTAGTCTTCTGTCATGGCTCCAATAAAAGTGTCAGACACTGACAGTGTACATATTTAGCCCTGCTCAAAGAATCCCAAAGGCTCTGGAGGAGTAATAGTGATTACCCAACATCTTATTTTTGTATCAGTTCCCATCCCTGAGTGCGTCACTAACCCATAATCTAAAGCAATTTGTGGGCTGGGGGGGGGCGTGTAGAAGAAGAAGAAGAAGAGTTTGGATTTGATATCCCGCCTTTCACTCCCCTTCAGGAGTCTCAAAGCGGCTAACATTCTCCTTTCCCTTCCTCCCCCACAACAAACACTCTGTGAGGTGAGTGGGGCTGAGAGACTTCAGAGAAGTGTGACTGGCCCAAGGTCACCCAGCAGCTGCATGTGGAGGAGCGGAGACGCGAACCCGGTTCCCCAGATTACGAGACTACCGCTCTTAACCACTACACCACACTGGCTCTGTAGAGAAGACAGGGAAGAAAGAATTAAGAAATAGAATGTTAACACCATGTCTTACAAAGGGGATCAAATATGACTTTAAAGACATATCAACCCTTTACCAAAGTAAAAATGTTCCATATGGAGCAGCTCAACCATACAGGAGGGACCATAGCTTAATGGTATATAGGGAACTGAGAGAAATTTGATTCAGCAAGCATTTAAAACCAGATCATTCAAACTCACTGTTTCCAAGACAATATGGAAACCAAACACAAGTACCCTTCGAAATTGCAAAGCAATTCTCCAACCAAACGACATTTGCAAAAATGCTCATATTAGGTGGAAGTGAGCACAAAAAAATGACATTAGTGAAAATAACATACAAAATGCATTATATTAGGAGAAACCGCTTGCAAAAATGTGCACAATAGTCAAAAGTGCATAGAAAAATGTATTTATTAGGAGAAAATTGCATTAAAATGCTGATGAGTTTTCATGCGAACTTTCTTTAAGAGAAATTCACAAATGTGGAAGACTGAACTTAATACTGGAAAAATGGAAAATGGAGAAAACAAAAATGGACAGCTCCTTCCATCCCTAGCTGCAACATGCAGAAGATCCCAGATATGCCCCAACCTTCCCAGTTTAAAAAGCAACAAGTAGCAAGAGATGAGAAAGGTCTCTTATCTGATACCTAGCAGAGAGGCTGCCGGTCACAGTGGATATCAGGTTAGGTGGACAAATAGTATGACAGCTTCCTATGTAGTCAGGAATGCAGATAAATTCCAAGGATATACAATTCTTATTGAAACTTTTGGTATTATATGATTCTCACCATAGAGATGCATGGATAGGATGATGCCCTATATGGTCACGATCATAGTGGTGTCCAATTTACTACCAGAAACTCAGGATGTGCAGCAGTCTATTTTTTAAGACTATGGTATCTTTTGACTCTCCGCATCCCCCCTCCCAGTTGCTAATGCCTGGGGGATGGGGAAGTTCACCTGAGTGCGGCTGCATGTTTTGCTTAATACTTATCTATGTTGATGACATTACCTAGGATTGAAGAAGATGACTCTGAAGGCCAAGGAGAAAAATGAACGTGGGAAGATGCCACTGGATGAGTAAAAGAATCCGTAGTAATCATGCGCTGACTTAGCTTGGCTAAAGTAAACCAATCCCGTGTCTGGGTGACAGTAGCCTATAAAACAGAACATTCAGTGGTTTAAGTTTATTTCAGTGCAAACCTTTATAGGTTCAAAAAGAGGAACAGATTTGCAAAATCTTCATTCCTTTGACACTTGTGTGAATAATCAAAGCAGAGGTCTATAAAGCTGAGATGACACATTGTAGAGCCCGATAACACAACACAATACAGTGGTACCTCGGTTTAAGAACAGTCCTGTTTACAAACGATTCGGTTTATGAACTCTGCAAACCCAGAAGTAGTGTCCCAGTTTGTGAACTTTACCTTGGTCTAAGAATGGAATCTGAATGGTGGAAGAGCACCAGCGGTGGGAGGCCTCATTAGGGAAAGCATGCCTCAGTTTAAGAACGGTTTCAGTTTAACAACGAACTTCCGGAACGGAATAAGTTCGTAAACCAAGGTATCACTGTATGTGAATGTTTAAGCAGTTAAAATCATGTATATGCAGTGTACGCCAATTAAACCATACAGAAAGTGATCACTGATAGCAACAGGTTGCAATAAATAACACGCCTGAGATGTCTATCTGACAAAAATACATAGATCTGAATTGTGATGAAAGGGACCTGAATATTTGTACTCATCTTCTTAACTGTACCCCAGCATGTTGTATATGTACCAGTGAAGGGCATTCAGTTCTATGTCCTTAAATCTGCATTAGGCATGACACAATTGTAGCCTTCCATAGATCTTGTGCCTTTATCATCATCGCGGCTAGAAAACGTTCATGCTTTTCCAGCATCGCAATGGTGAGAAAACATAATCTAGTTACATTCCCCTGACAGAGTTGAAATTCCAAGAGTTCCCTAGGAGGAGGGATTGATTGTTAAACTACTCAGAGAACTGTAGCCCAGTGCGGGGAACACCTCTCAGCACCTTTAACAAACTACACTTCTCAGGATTTTTTTGGAGAAATCACAATGGTTTAAAGTGGTTATAATACTGCTTTAAATGTAGAGTGCGGGTGGAACCAAAGTCAAAGACTCTAAAATAAGGAACAGAACAATACAAATGACAAATAATCAGCAAATAAAACTATTTTTAAAGGGGGGGGGGATCAAATAGAAGAAGAAGAGTTTGGATTTGATATCCTGCCTTTCACTCCCCTTCAGGAGTCTCAAAGCGGCTAACATTCTCCTTTCCCTTCCTCCCCCACAACAAACACTCTGTGAGGTGAGTGGGGCTGAGAGACTTCAGAGAAGTGTGACTGGCCCAAGGTCACCCAGCAGCTGCATGTGGAGGAGCAGAGACGCGAACCCGGTTCCCCAGATTACGAGACTACTGCTCTTAACCACTACACCACACCGGCTCTCAATAGATTACACAATTCTAAAATCAATAAATGCAACATAGTAAGACACAGATAATCAACCTGTGGTCCAAAGTCTTAGCCAAATTTCATGTGAACTCAAGAAGAGATACAGCTGTAAACAGAAAAAAAAGCTATCTTGGACCTGTTTAAGTCACACGGCATCTATTTTACCTGGCCAAGAGAGACGTAGAACTTTCTCATAATTAAGTCATTTTCATTCTCTTCAGAGGTTTCTGAAGGTGGTAGGCTTTTGGTGAACCAAGGATAATACGTTTTATCTATAACAACATTGACACCAGTTCTGCTCCACTCCACCTGCGATATCAG
The DNA here is from genome assembly GCF_964106645.2 of Podarcis pityusensis. Classification (NCBI taxonomy): domain Eukaryota; kingdom Metazoa; phylum Chordata; class Lepidosauria; order Squamata; family Lacertidae; genus Podarcis; species Podarcis pityusensis. The sequence goes on along the minus strand of NC_138031.1, from coordinate 23,677,454 downwards.
CTTAGCTAACCTACAGCGAGGTGACAAATATCATACGGTCACTTAGATTCTCTAACCGGTTTTAGCAGCAGCAATACTGTTCTCTTAAAGAAGCCAAAATGTTGGAAGACACTTTATGAATCTACCGCTCTTATCCTTTAATCCTATTCCAGGTTTAAAGCATTTTGAAGGGTACTTTAGCAAATAGCCTTGTCAGGATGCAACCCAGAGAACTCCTTCCCCAATGCTCATTTCAGTCTACTGCCCGGTTGCTCATTCCTCCTATCTGCTGGGGAAAGCAGGGGATATTGTTTTTCACTATCGCAGACTAAGAAGAAGAGGTCTTAGGTGCAAGGACATGGAGGGTTGCTGGGCTGGAAAAGCAGCAGATGCACATTAATTTGCATCTCTGGGAAGTTGTTAAAAGTGACAGAAGGATACCCTGTAAATACAGCATGACATTAGCCTCAGGTCATTCTGGAGATAGACAGATTACAAGTTGGCAGATTCCATCTGGGCTCTAATTGGTTTACAAACAAAATTACAGGTAGCACAGACTAAACCAGGATCAGTCAGTATGTATGGCCAGCTGGAACCCCATTGGCTCATGTCACCTGATCCCCCCTGGGCTGAAAGCTGCAGTACATCCTCCAGTCCTCTGCTGGAGCTGTAGTGCCAGAGTACAGGCCTATGCTTCCCTCTGCTTGTTAGCTGCCCTGCTGATGATGCACTGAGTCAGGCACTCGGACCCTGCCTGCCAGAGTCCCCATTTAGAAATCTTTGGAGCACTAAACTGTAGCAATTAATTATTTTTTATCTTATTTACAATAAAATTGGGACAACCCACTCTCCCCCTTCAATGGAGATGTTCAAAGCAAAATAAAACAAATCCAATAAATTAAAACAAGTAAAAACATTAAAAATAACAGCTCCTCCACACTAAAAACAGCTTTAGAAATCAAGGCGGGCAGAACCAACGCCAAACCACATGGAAGCAGCTGTTCTGTTTGCCTTGATCTCCTTGTACTTATTGTAAAACAAATATATGTATTTTCTGCCATCAATCACTTCCATTTCCTCTATAGTTTTCTTGACGCCCCGGGCTACAGACTGTGTTTTTGTAAACTACCCTGGAAGCTCTGCTGAAGGGCAGTATAGAAATATTTTTAAACAACTAAACAAACAGTGGCTAGATTCCCCCCCCCCCCGAGAAAATAGTAGGTTAGAGGCATTGCTGCCCCTAGTAAGTGCACACAATTGCTCATCATCTGCCTTGTAGGTTCTGTATTCATATTACTGCCTGTTTTAAATCAAAGCCAAAGCCAATTTAAGCTTCGTGTATGAAAACACTCTGAGTTCATATAGATGTGTCGCTCCCAATACCTTAACGGAGAAGAAGGTCTGGAGAAGGGGGAGTTGGTGGTGGGGCTCCTTCACCAGTGCTTTCTGTCTCTTGGACAAATGTCCTTGCCATCTCCCTACCAGAGTTAATCAGGGCTCCTTCCACACTGGGCATTTCCCATAGAACAGCTACATTTTGTTTGCTCTTTTCTCTTTTCAAAAGAGCGTCTGCATGTCATGAACAAAACACCCCTCGACTTCCATATTTTCCCTCCCGCCCCACAACAGCTCAGAAAATCCAACTTTTTAATACAGTGGAGCAGTTCTGCAATTTCCTCAACACAACTATTGAGTAGGTTCTGGGGCTGATTTCGGCCTGTACAGATATTGCTCTACCCATTTCCTTCCCTATAGTCCATCGCTCTTCCCTAGGAAACAACTTGGGTCACTTCCAGAAGACCTGTTTGTTCAGCATTCAGACTGATTTGTTTGCAGAGTGTTTGAAAGGAAGTTATATTACATTCAGTGTTTACTGAGCATTCATTTCCTTTGTTTGCAGGGAGGTATATGACATCTCATCAAGCAATTGATATTCCAACTTTGCAGTACATTTTCCTGCTATTTTCCTGACCACAAACGGTGTTGGTGGGGAATGGGTTTGCTGCAGAAGAGTGACAAATCAACTTTAATTGTGCAATCTGAATTTGCAGGTATGCAACTGAAAACCACCTGCAAAATAGCCTGGAATCAGTCTCTATCACTTTAATCCGACCCTTTCCTTTATATCCATTTCTTCTTCTCCCTCCACAGACCACCACCACAATGCAACTGGGGGAATCATGATCATGGGTGAGAGTATTTAATGTCTCCCCACGATGGTACAAATACCACCACCACCACCCCACACACATTTGGAGGAGGAGAAAGGAGGAGTGCCCACCTGGGTGCAGAATGTTATCTGGATTTCTAAAGTCTGGGATCAGAGTTGCTATTCCTCTTGGAGCTTAAAGCAGAATGTCAATGATCGGGTGCTGCTAAACCATCCAAACCTTGAATCACCCCAGGGATTAAGACTAAACAGGGTTAGCACTTAATTAAGCTTTGAAACCTGAATTTGAATTTGGTTTCAAATTAGGAGCAGCCTCTGCCCACAATGGTTAACTTTGGTGCAGACGTAACAATTAAGCATCAGTAAACCATGCAAAGAGGATCTGCCACAAAATGAAGGAGGCTGAGGGAGGAAGCCCATGACCCAATGGTACACTCCTGCTTCTCTTAACCATGGTTAAGGAAGCTGCCTTATAGTAAGTCAGACTACTGGTCCAGCTAGCTCAGTCCTACCAACATTGACTGATAGCAGCTCTGCAGGGATTCAGACAGGAGTCTTCTCCAGTCTTACTTGGAGATGCCAGAGTCTGAAGCTGGGACTTTCTGCATGATAGAACACATGCTCTACTGCTGAGCTACAGCAGCCTCCCTCCCCAGATTATGTCTACACCTCTTAGATCAGGGACGGGGAAACCTGCAGCCTGCCATAAATTGCTAGATTCCAGAGTATGCCTCTAAATGCCCGTTGCTGGAAACTACAGGAGGGGAGGATGCTGCTGTGTTCATATCCTTCTTGCATAGGCATCTGGGTGTCCACTGTGAAAACAGGATGATGGACTAGATGGTCCTTTGCCTTGATCCAGCAGCATCTTCTCACGTTCTTAACATTCATCAGCCCCAGACGACATCAGTGAAGATGGAAGCTGCAATCAAATAACATCTGGAGGACTACAGGTTCCCCATCTCTGACTCAGATGCAGTTGCAATTTGTGTTTTAAAGAAAGGCACAGAGATATACGGAGCAGATCAGGCAAAATGAGCCACAATGGGAATGCTGTGGGATAGATCTATTGATTAAACACTTGCATACCAATAAAGCTCGGTAATGATTAAATGTGGAACATCGTGTACAGGCGATAAATTAGGACTGCCTGTAAAAATTACAGAATGAGAGGCCATAAAAATAGCATCAGTTTCATTATCCACATAAGTCATTAAACTTATATAAGCTAGGCCAAAAGTATCTGAGAATTATTATCATATTTGTTCAAGAGAAATGTACAGCTTTAAAAACCTGCGTTCCAATTAGAAGTTCCAGTACCTGTATTCAAAGTAACAGTCGCTCTCTAAAAACGATGGGAATCTTTCCTTCTTAATCCACGCAATAGCCTGCTCTCGGTCCAGACACTAACACACATACACACACACATAAAAACCTTTGTAAATTATCTTTTACTTCAGGTATTATATGCCATGTAGTCAATAAACAGATTTGCTTACAGACTAAGGGAGCAATCCTAACTCCAGCAGTCTGGCAGGACTTTATGAAATGGTGAAGCCATGGTGGAAGAGGGGGCAAGTCATAATTTGGCAGCAGTGGAGACAGCTTGAGATCCAAAGATATAATTTGAAAATCACTGGATTTCAGAGGAATCCATACCCCACATTGTGATGGTCTGGGGAGATTAGAATGGGGAGAAGTGGACCTCTGCTCCACCCTGCTAGCCATACCTGCCCCCCCACTGGCACAGAGCTCCCTCTCGTTCACCTGCCAAAAGCTCTGAAACAGCAGTCTAATTGAATGCATCTTCTGTTTGACAGCTGTCCCGTCCAAGACTGATTTAAGAATAAAGAGAAATTTAAAAAGGAGAGCAGGAGCTTTAAAGTTGCCCACTGACAGTTAGCAACACCAGGACAGCAGACTGAGCAGCAACACAAGTCACAAGTCTCCCCCCTCAGAGTGAGATAGAGCACATTCCTATTTGAATTACAGTAATCATTTCTAAATTTGCATCTCTATATGTAAATCACCACATTCAAATTGGTGGAGTATATTGTCCTCTTTTTTGTGATGTTGCAGTTAATCATGCATGCCTTATTTGAAATGCAGGGTGAGCTGAATACATGTTAGAGCAGGGACATTTTCTGGCTGGTGGACCAGATCCTTATCTTCCCAACTCTGGCAGGCCAAATATGACAGGTGCTTGGGCCCACCTACCTGTCAGTCATCTAATGCAGGCATAGGCAAACTCGGCCCTCCAGATGTTTTGGGACTACAACTCCCATCATCCCTAGCTAACAGGACCAGTGGTCAGGGATGATGGGTATCAAGTATCAAAGTGATACTTCACTTTGAAGCCCTGGTTGTCAAGACTTCAAAGCGCAGCACAGGGCTGTTTGAAAGCCCTTTCGGAAACAGCTCCATGCTGCTTTTTGAATCTCTGAAAGCCAGACTTTTAAATAGCAATGAAGGGATATTTGCAAAAGGGCTTTCAAACAGCCCCACACTGATTCCGAAACAGTACCCAGCAGGACTGAAGTCTCAATTCATCAGCTGATGAATGAAGACTTCGAATCAGCTCTCTGCAAGGGTTTGAGCAGGATTTCATTCCCACTCTTCAGCTGAGCGTTTAGTTATTTATTTTTATTTAATGAAGTATTTCTAATTTGCACTTTCATAAAAGTATAACAATACGGCATATAGCTTACAATATATATAATGAAACCAGTAAAAGCTTAACTAAAAATATCAACAAAACATCAGTGAATATGGGTTAGTTAAAAATAAAAAAGGCCTGTCTAAACAATAGAGTTTTCAGAAGATATCTAAAATAAGGCAGGACTGATTCCCGAACCTCTACTGACAGGGAGATCCACAGGGCAGCAGGGTCTGTCACATTAAAGGCTCCATCCATAGTAAAGGCCAACAAAACCTCAGGGGTGTGGGGGAACCACCAGACGTGCTCCATCAGAGCATCGCAGTGATCAAGGTGGAGCATAAGGAATCAGACAGTGTTTAAGGTACTTTGGTAGGTTGTCTAGGACCTTGTAAGTAAACGCAAACACCACAAGCACTTTTACATTTTCATTAATAGTCACCGCATTGGCCTGAAATTGCTTCTTTGTGTCTATTCTAAGTGGCAAGGAATTGTTCCCAAAGGAAATAGTGAAATCCAAGAAGCCCTGCTACTTGGCAACCTTCATTTGGTTCTATAGGGTTGTGTGGGAAGCATGCTCCCTGGTGCCCCTGAACATCTGCAGAGAAGAGGGGGAAGCCTCACTCTAAACAACGTCCCAGAATAATGAATGCTGATGTTGGCCATGGATCACATAATACTTTTTGCAGAGGCAAAGGATGGCCGTTCTTCTCCTGTTAGAATATGCCTCCTATGGTTTACTGATAATGGTTTCTGGAAAGACTGAAGACCGCTTCTTTATTTTGGCCAATTTTTCTGGATGTAAGAAAATAAATTTGCAATTATTTATGTTCAGCTGAAACAAATTCCAGCCTTTTGTCTGCAGTGTTCCTGAGAAAAGATGATATGCCAAAGTCAGATTTATCATGCTAAGGGAAAACAAACGTCCAAAGTTATGTTCTAAATTTAATAATACGGCAATACTATGCATGTTTATGTGTTCACTGGGGTCTATTCCTTTGTATTGTATTGTATTGTATTGTATTTGGCATTGCACTGGAAGTATTTTGCTGTTGTTGTTATTAAGCAGATTATAAGGGCAGCCATCCTATTGAAGAAATCCTAAGCCCTTATCACGCAGCAAATGTATATGAAAGCTTGAAAGGAGGGGGCGAGATCGTGTCCACCAGTGCCAATTTTAATTTCCATGCATTCCTCCAGTGGTGTGTGCAAAGCTTAATACATAAAACTGTAAACATAATACGGTCAGGAAAAGGCAGGCTCTATGATCATGCCGGGGGCAGCTCTTGGTAATATGGCACCCTGTGCAAGGCCAAAATTTGATGCCCCAGCCCCAGCCTTGCCTTCCTAAAGCCACCAATTGGCTAAACACAGGACCCCACCAACTGGATAAACATTTTGGAATTGCTAATATATAGTACATCATATTGGGTTAATACCTCTTAAATGCATAAGAACAATAATAAAAATAACAGTACCAATCATCAATTTACCATTGTTGAATAATTCGGGTCAAAATTTAACACTGGTGGGGGAGGGGGAACAGGCCTGAGGTCTGGAATTTCTTGCTTTGCTGGCCTTATGACATCGTAAATGGGATTCCGGGGTTTCTTTTCACGCAACATCTTTTTCAGCTGGTTTTCCAGACGCTGGGGGGCATCAGTAGCAACTTCAAAAACGCCAAAGTCAGGATTAAACTTAATTGGCTCTGCAAAGGTCTACAACAACAGAACGTAAAGATTAAAATATAATAATTATCACAGCACTGATAGGTACAGCTGTGTATTGGTGGATGTTCCTGAAGCTGGAAGTCCAGCTGCTTGCTTACCTGGTTGCAAGTTCTCTGGAGTTCAGTGGGACTTACATTTGAGTAGGCTTGTATAGGATCGGACTTTCTATTCCTTTCAACCCATGTGATGTAATAATTTGCATTCTGGATGGGTTTCTCGCTGATTTTTTGTTGATTGCATTAGGTTTTGCTTTAGAACATTCTGAGATTGTGACCCTTCACCGGGGATATGGAATCTGTGGGCCTCCAGATGTTGCTGGACACCCCCAGTTCCCATAATCCCTGAGCCTTCACCATGATGGCTGGGGCTGGTGGGAGCTGGAGTCTAGCTACACCTGGAGACCCACAGATTCCACATCCCCCTGCCTTTCACCTTCTAAACTTACTAGGAAGATCTTCCATGCACTGTCAACATAGAAACCTTACTGGTCAGTGGCGTAGCGTGGGGGGTGCAGGGGGGGCCGGCCGCACCGGGTGCAACATCTGGGGGTTAGGGTTAGGGGGCGCAAATCCACGGGTTAGGGGGCGCAAATTACTTGCCTTGCCCCGGGTGCTGACAACCCACGCTACGCCACTGTTACTGGTTATGGGCATCTGGTGGCTGGTGGCTCTGCATCCTCTACCTCCTAGTTCTGCCACCAGTAGGAGGCTGCTTCGAGCCTCCTTCCCCTCCCTTCTTGTTTATGTTATTTTGACATTTCTTAACTTTGGGTCAGCAGGAACCTAATTATACAGTCTTTGCAATGTAAGAATTTGAAGTTTCCTGCAATTATTTAAAGAGGAGGGAAACACAAATAATAACAATAAAGGATTAACTTCTAATTCCAAATCGTTGAACCCTTGCTAGTTTATATGAGCATGCAAATGAAGCACGTAAATTCCATAATCTGGAGCTATTTGAATAGACACTAGATAATTTTAGTTGTACATTATTTACATAGAAAACTAACCAAGGATAACATTAATTAATCACTTGTATCTATTTTTAATTCAGTCCCTAGCTGTAGAGCCCAAGGGCCCATTTTCCAACATGCATTCCAATTAGCTAAATTGAAAACATCTGGTTCCTTTAATGTAGTAAAAAAGATGCCAATAACAATGTTTTAAATATAAATCGTATTGTCATTTTGGATGCTTCACCACCAATCATTTACACGATATATACAGGAATGGAATGAAACAACCAATTGCCTTCGCCAGTATGATTAGCACCAAAGTACTAAGTTAATCAAAGGCACATTCTCGAATTCAACAACTGACTTCACTCTTCTGAACTGGGCCTCACACATGCAAAAGGGTTCAGTGGTATTGGAGGAGGCGACTCACACTTTGCATCCCAAAGCATTGCACAAGCACGGCTGAACATATGAGTAGAACAGTGCGGATCACTTGGTTGACAGTTGGGGGGAACTAAACCCATATCTGCCCCCTGGTGTATGGCTTGCTGTGACTACATGAATATGCTGGCTCCCAAAGAGGAGCTCACATTCACTTTCCTCCTGCCCGGGCTTTTTAGGTCAGTGTGGGTTGCCAGCTAAGCCAAGCTCATCTACACATGGGATCATGGTTAAGGTCTCCCTTTCTTAATAATGACCAGTAAACATATGGGGAACCTTGGGTACAGATTGTGGCTAAGGAAGAGAGACTTCAACCATAATCCCAGGTTTAGACAACACACTAAGACAAACCTTGGCTTAGTTGACATGCCCCAATGAACCAAAAACCAAGGGAGGAGCAAAAGGGCTGTGATCTCCTCCCCAGTTAAGCCACCTGGCTAAACAAACCCTGTCTTAGCATTATGCTCAAGCCACGCTTATGAATAAACTTACTAAAAAGATCTATATGTATACCTGAAGGAGCGTCTCCACCCCCATCGTTCAGCGCGGACACTGAGATCCAGCGCTGAGGGCCTTCTGGCAGTTCCCTCATTGCGAGAAGTGAGGTTACAGGGAACCAGACAGAGGGCCTTCTCGGTAGTGGCACCCACCCTGTGGAATGCCCTCCCTTCAGATGTGAAGGAAATAAGCAGCTATCTTATCTTAAAAAGACATCTGAAGGCAGCCCTGTTTAGGGAAGTTTTTAATATTTAATACTGTATTGTTTTTAACACTTGATTGGAAGCCGCCCAGAGTGGCTGGGGAAACTCAGCAAAATGGGCGGGGTATAAATTATTATTATTATTATTATTATTATTATTATTTACATTCTGATGTAATTTCTATGCAAGAAGTGTCATTCTTCTGCCCCTTAGAAGTAGGCCACCCAACGACCACCATACCACTGAAATCCCCCATTATACAAAAACCACAATGTAATGGTTAATTTTGTCAGATGAACACTTCTAGCATCTATGTAGGCTAGCACCAATTCTTTCCCCTTAAGCACATGCTTCCTGGGGTAGATGACATTCAGCCCAATGCTATTCTTTAATTTAACCTCTTGCCTACATAGTAATGCTTACACCTGGGCCCTGTTTCTAGGCAACGGCTGCATAAGCACAACAAAGATAAAAGGCCAAATTCTAATGGTGTTTTAACAGGGGCGTCACATTCTTCCTGAGTAACTTGTGTGATGAGCTGCAGGAGAGTCAAACTGGAAATATAAAAATGTTCACATTAACCACATTAATGTTGACAAGAGAAAACTCTCCTGAGAAAATCAAATTATGATGAGGTCAGGGTTTCTCAACAGCCACTTTCCATTTTGTTGCTTTGACATGCATTGTAGCATTGTTCTCTCGACCTCGAAACCCACTGGGGTTTCCCGCATGAGATAATTCTTACAAAGTCAACATTCTCTCTGCGATATTTTCATGGGCAACCAGCTATGTGTGCTCACACTTCGGAAATGCAGTTTAGAATCTGCTGTGACCTGGAGGCAAGCGGGAGGGGCTATTCCACTTCACCTAGTCCACTTCAAGAATACCGACGTCACCCTATTACCCTATATTATCTCATAAACCACTTAATATTCACAGTAAGTGTTTAAGGAAAAGTTTATATCAACATACTTACGGGGAGATTCAAGAATTCATTAAAGAAGTCTACAAGCATATCATCAGTTGCTAAATAATCCTCCTGCAAGAGCCAAAAAGAACAAAACTATGTGATATGATGTGATGAAGCAAGAGCAGTTTACATCTAACAGGAGTAGGGATGTTGGAGAATTAAAAGGTAGCAGAAATTGCTGCAGCGTGCATGTTCTTCTGTGGTCAGGAATGGAAATCAGTTAAATATGATTTGCATTTGTTCACATTGTTGTTTGAAATCTGCAAACTACATGCGGTTAATTATTTTTATAAAACTGCTTTTACATTTCCTTTACATTGAATAATAACAATAATTTATTTTTGTACCCCGCCCATCTCACTGGGTTGCCCCAGTCCCACTCGGCATCTTCCAACAAAATATAAAAGAGCACAACAAAACATCAACTATTAAAAGCTTCCGGAAACAGGGCTGCTTTCAGATGTCTACGAAACAAATGTAAGTTATATAATTTACATTCAACAGTTGGCAGCAAAACTAATAACGTTAATTTTGGTTCAACAGAAACAGTGCCGACTGTGATGAATGTAGGTTAGAGTGGAAATTGCTGCCTTCTTAGAGGGGATGGCAGTTTCCATACTGTCAGTTTGCTGTTTGTGAATTGTTTTCAACTCTCTTTACAGGTACATAGGAGGCTGCCACACCAGGTGAGACTGTTTGTCCATTCAGTATTGTCAGACTAAACCATACTAGATTAGAAGGATAAATTATCTGGCCTAATATAAGGCCAGCAGCTCCTTACTGGACATTTACTATGTAACATTTACTACTACCTTGTTCGCTCACATTTTATGAAAGATTCTCCTCTCATGGTTTCTTTTTTATTATTTAATTATTTTATGATTTTCAATTCTATACATTTCAATAATTTTATAGTCATTTTAACATTTCAAATCTTGACTTCCTTCCCCCTCTTTCTGTGGTTCCTTAAATTTATTTTTAATATTTACTGCATATTCAAATTAGCTTAATATGCTCATTTATTCATCTACTTTAAATATATATTCATAAAACTACAGGTTATTACAATAATCCTGCCAATGTTCTTAACTGTTTACAGATCTTTTTGTAAATATTCAATAAACCATTTCCATTCCTTTATAAAAAGTTTGTTATCTTGAGTCCTTATTTTCCCGGTAAGTTTTGCCATTTCTGCAGATTCCATAAGCTTTTGCATCCATTCTTCTTTCACTCTGACTTCTCCTTTCCATTTGTGGCCTCTCCTCTCATGGTTTCCATCTTCTGTTTCCATTTTTAACTCAACGCAGTAGCTGTGCAATTATTTCCCTCACATGGCTGTTGCATAGATTGCTCTAGCCATTTTCATTCTCTGTGGTCTGCCTCTCCTCTCTAGGAATCAGCTCCATCACTTTAGCTCTTCACTCTTCAAACAGAATTGCCCTGATACCTTCCTCCTCTGCCCCTCTGAAGTAGGGGGCAATTGTGAAGGGGAATGCAGTGAGGGAGACAGGTGTATTTAAATACCCTTTCCCCACACACAATGGTCTCAATGAAAATCATGCCTCCCTCAAACATTTGGGGTTGAGGAAATGGGGGGGGGTACACACTTGGTGACTATTAGAAGTGTTACAGAACAGTTCCTATTCCAGCTAAAAGAAGAAAAGCCAGAAACGGCTTGATCATTAGGTTAGGGTTGCTTGGGAGGGGGGCAGCAGCAGCCCCCATCCCTTTTGAGCCCCTCAGCTGTTCCGCTCTCTTAGCACCATTTTGTCCTCTGCCTCAGGCAGCAAAATGCCTTGGACTGGCTAGCCCTAATGATAACAATGATAATGATAATAATTTATTATTTGTACCCCGCCCATCTGGCTGGGTTTCCCCAGCTACTCTGGACGGCTTCCAACAAAGATTAAAAATAGATTAAAATGTCACACATTAAAAACTTCCCTAAACAGGACTGCCTTCAAATGACTTCTACATGTCAGGTAGTTGTTTATCTCTTTGACATCTGATGGGAGGGCATTCCACAGGGCGGGCGCCACTACCGAGAAGGCCCTCTGCCTGGTTCCCTGTAGCTTTGCTTCTCGCAGTGAGGAAACCGCCAGAAGGTCCTTGGCGCTGGACCTCAGCGTCCGGGCAGAACGATGGGGGTATACTTCAGGTATACTGGGCCGAGGCCATTTAGGGCTTTAAAGGTCAGCACCAATACTTTGAATTGTGCTCAGAAACGTACTGGGAGCCAGAGTAGGTCTTCCAGGACCGGTGTTATATGATTGAGTGCTCCTAAACTGTCCACATCTGGAAGTACTCGGAATCTCTAGCACAGGTCTGTCCTTGATACCTGATCCTTATAACAAAAGGAATCAGGGCTCTCTAAGGGCCTTCTACATTCAAAGCATGTGTTCTACCACCCAACCAACAGTCTTTCTCCCAATGGCTAGAATTAAGGCATGTTTCTCCGGACAATCCGTTCAGAGAAATGACCCACCTCCACCTGAAAATAACTACCTTTAAAATAAAAGACATTGGAATTCTTATCAGAAGGCAACTATATTCATCTTCCTATTTCAATTTCTCATACCTACCTAAAAACATCTGGACCACAATGGTGCCAGATGGTGGGATTTAGAGGTTTGCACAGGGAGTTCCCAAACTAGAAATCTTAAGATTGAGGATAGGGCCTACCCTGGTCAGAGGCAGATTTAGGGGAGTGCCACTGGTTTGGTCACACTGGGTGTCAAGCCTTGGGGGTACCGCAACTATAATTTAGTATGTAGAGCATGTAGTATGTAGGACCAAATTTTGGCATCACACAGGCACTGCTGAAATTTGAGTGCCCAAAGTCTGCCACTGCCCTGGTGAGCTACTGTGAGCTGCATATGTGTAGCTCTCAACACTCTCTTTCAATTTCAGAAGGGAACAGGAGCCTCTGTGAAGCATAAGCCTGTGATTGGCAGGAAGTAAAAAGCCAGGCTCAGCCAGGTCTAGTCTTGAGATCAAGCCTGGTAGAAGACAGAGCAGCACATTACGTTTGATGCTTTTCAGCATGCAGTTTCCCGCTCAGGCCACTGACCTCAGAATGTCAAGAACTGGGTTTAGGTACAATCGCCAGGGCTCCATCCTGGCCTTGACATCCCCATTGCAAACACAGTTTCTCACGTGATTAGATAATGATGATCTCAAAGCGTAACAATCTCTGTGTAAACCTCTGAGATTAATGGGGTTCACACAGCAGCACACTAACACAGGCAGTGATCTGAGTCTTAAATGTTTAGTTGTGCTTTGCATGAAAAATTATTAGAAACAGGCCACAGTCAATAAACTGCCATATTTCACATTTATTCGGTCATCATATGCAGATAGTTTTGAAATCACCCCATTGCAGATGACTGGATTTGAAAAATTAACAAGAATTGCAGATTTTTCTGTCCCCAGGGAACTGTATAAAACAAATCACTTCTTAATAGAGGAATTAGAAACCCTTTAGAAATATGCAGATGTGTGCTTTTATTTGACCATAACCATGTTATTTGGGGGACATAACCATGTTATATGGGTAAGAAATATATACAAATTGTATCAATTAAGATATTTTACTACATTATTTACACACTTAGCGTATTAATGGAATTATCTTTTTTTTTAATATAAACAAAACTTACCCATAGACTGTTAATTGTTATTCCCCTTTTAAAAATCCACCTTTATTCCCCTTGCAACAATGGCAGCATCAGAGGGGGAAAATAGAGAGAAGGGGAGAGAAGGAATAAGGTAGATTTTGGAGAGAGCCAGTCCCAATTCACATCTTACAGTTTAAGGCTTAATCTTCTCAGATGAAAACAGCTGTAGATATCACGTTAATGTGTTTCACAAGTTACTCTGAATTCCATAAGAATTAGATTTGAGCAATTATGTTTTGAATTGAAGCCTTGAAACTTCTAATTTAAGATTCTGTTTATCTTTGGATTTAGTTGTTGTCCCTTGGTGCTGGTAGAAACACAAATCTTTTTTTCTGACTAAAGAACAATCCTGGGAAACCTTGATCCATCTTGTAGGAGTACATTTGCTTTTAACAATTGTATGACAGAAATTCAAGAGGAGGAAGTTATTGCTAACACTTTATGTTACACTGATGGGAAACGTCCCTGGGAAGTCTTGTGCAACAAATCCATTTCCTTAAAAGACTGGAGTCTTACAATAAGAAAAGCGATGAGGAAATACATTTGGAATTGTGAGTAGCACTTGCTTTGACATAAGGTCATCTAATCTTTCTGCAAATCAGAATGGATGCTTAATAAACAGTTCATTTGGAAGTGACTGCATTTTGGGATACTGTTACCTCCCTTCTCTTCCCTATTGCCTAAAAACCCATCCAAGGGTCTTTGTGTCCTCATCTCAGGCAGATTTAATAACAGAGTGCTTTGAGCCCTTTGATAATACAGCACTTAGTACATTCTGGATCAGTCCTTGCTGTGCCTACAGGGAACCATCCCAACTTTCTAGAACCGAGGCAAAATGTACCAAGTATTTTATCAACATTGGGGGTGTTCCCAAATAATTATGCTACTTGTTCCCACTTGTTCCCAAATAATTATGCTATTTTTTGCCTGAACCCTGAGTTTGAGCTAGCAGCCAAGACCAATAAAAGCACTAGAAATGGACTGTATCTTCTGCTAGCTTCAGGGATGTAAGATAGCAGAGACTTCCATTCTGACCTGTATTCATCTTAATCAGTACTTGTCAGGGGTTCAGGGACAGAGGCACAGGGTAGGCAGGAGATGGAGAGCGATGGGGATGAATCCCAGGACAGCGAGGAAGAGGATGACAATGACTCTAGAGATTCCATGAGTCTTTCCAGCGAATCAGAGGATTCCCAGAAGGGGGCGCCGGTGGTCAAGGCCAGGGGAGCCCCAGGGGGGACTTGTCAGGAGCAGGGGGCCAGCGGGGGATCCCAAAGTGGCAGCTGGGCGTCAGGACCAGCCTCCCCGCCAGAGTGCAGCGAAGGGGGTGGAGGTTCCAGTGTATCAGGGGAGGCGGCTCCGGCAGTAGAGAAAGGAGGGAGGTCGGAGCAAGCCACCCTCCCGGAAGGGGAGGGGAGTAGTGAAGGGAGTAGCGTAGCTGTCAAAAGGAAAGTTAGAGGTTGGGGGCGCGCGCCAAGTTCAAATGTAGAGGCGCGCGGAAGTACAGGGAGCCCGGAGGAGGGGCCAGGTCCCAAAGCCCGCAGGAGGGGGCAAGAGCAGTCTGATTCCGCGTCGGAGGAATCCAGGAGGGGCGAAACCCCAGTGGGCAGAAAGACCCTGCGGAAAAGGAAAGAGAGAAAGAGGTGGAGCAGCGCAAGCCTCTTAAACTGGTGCAGGGCGGGGACAGATTCAGAAGGGACTTCAGCGGTCTAAGCCTAGCAGACGTAGGGCTGCGCGCCTCGGATCTGAAGCAAACAATGAACTGCAATAAACACTTTTGTATATAAGAAAAGAAAGGCGTTGGTCTTTTGTGAGCTGAGACTTGAGGCAGCCCTGACAGTAAGTCCCTTCTCAAAAAAAACTGCAAAAAATTTTTTTTTGCAAAGCTCACGAAGTTTGGCAGACATGACTACTGAGGAGCAGATAACGACCCTGCAAAACGCAGTCGCTGAACTCTCCGTTGCAGTACGGGTCTCTCAGAAGACAGTTGCCGAAGCAGAAGCGCGATGCCAGGATCTGCAAGCCAGGTGGGATCAGGCGTGCAAACAGGGGTTCCCGGGGTCCAGATCAGAGGGAATCGCTCTTGGACGAAGGGGGGGCAATTTAGTAGCCCACTTCGATGGGAACCTGAAGCATTATCCCAATTTCAGAGCAGACGTCCTATACGCGCTGCATTTGCTTCGAAAAGACTTCAAAGATGAGGAGGAGAAAGTAGGCTTTATTGTGTCACATTTGCATGGGGAAGCTAGAACCTGGTTACGCAATTTGTGGCGCGAAGATGGTCTTGCCCGCAGGGACTCTGACGAATTTATCAAAGCCATGGACGCTTGCTTCCAATCTACCGTTGACGTTGATGTGGCGCGCCAGGAGATGCATGGATTGCGGCAGGGCAAGGCTACAGTGCGTCAGTACCATTCTCGCTTTTTTGCATTGCTGAATGTGCTGGGCTGGGAAAAAGACTCCCTGGCAGTGAGAGACTTGTTTTGGGAGGGGCTTCATGGCTCAGTAAAAGATGAGCTGGCTAGGGGAGACAGACCTCAAACCCTAGCAGACGTCGTCCAGAGGGCACTCACGATAGGGGTGCGCCACGAAGAACGCCCTTGGCACAGTGAGGAGGGGCGTCACGTCCGCCCACCAGCTAGAGCGCCTCCTTTTCTTCTTCCCAGGGACCTGGGACGTACAAATCCCTCGCCTATGCTGAAGGGAGGGGAGGAGCCAATGGAGCTGGGTCGTGCAAAGGCTCAGTCAGCTGCCGGAGCCTCAGCGTCCGGAGCAGTCAAGGCGAAGCCTCCTAGAGGGACCAGGAAGTGTTACATCTGTGACAGCCCACAGCACATGGCTAAAGAGTGTCCCCAGAGGCTCCAGAAGCACACTGCAGCCTTAGCAACAGTAACAGGGGAAGAGTTCCAAGGAGAACAGTTTCAGGGAAACGAGAATGCCTGGATGGAAGCAGAGACGCTGGGGCTCCACCAGGCAAGTCAGTGAAGCAGTCCCCAGCGCTTTTGCAGCCTACAGACCCCTTACCACCCAAGCCAGTGGTGCAGCTCACTGCTACTCTCCAGCTACCTAATGGACTCACCCTGGAAGTCCCCATTACGATTGACTCAGGGAGCAACGCAGACTTCGTGGGGATGCAGTTCATCAAGCAGCATCGCATAGCGCTACTACCAGCCACGCTGCCTCTGAACGTCGTCACGGTAGATGGCAGAAAGTTGCTGGGTGGGCAAGTGGTACAACAGACGCCACCCATGCTGCTGAAAATTGGGAATCATCGCGAGGTCATCAGTTTCAATGTCACCCAACTGTCAGACACGCCTATAGTGTTAGGCATGAGTTGGCTGGATAGACACAGCCCATCATTAGCGTGGTACCAGCGGCAGCTCACCTTTGGCTCGTCCTACTGCGCACAACATTGCATCCAGACAGGCCAGGAGGAGGAGGGCCAGGAGGAAGGGCAGCAGTTGCATCTAGGCATGGTGCAGGCAGTGCCCCACAAGTACAAGGGGTTTTTGGAGGTCTTCTGTGAAAAGGAAGCTGACCAATTACCACCCCACCGGCCCTACGACTGTGCAATTGACCTCTTACCAGGGGCGACGCTGCCGACTGCGAAGCTGTATTCCATGTCTGAAGATGAAATGCAGGAACTCCGGGAGTTCATAGATCACAATTTGAAGCGGGGATTCATCCGAGAATCCAAGGCCGTGGGGGGCAGTCCTGTGTTTTTCGTGAAGAAGAAGGACACGCCCCAAAAAAGGCTCATTGTGGACTATAGGGCCATCAACTCGATGACAAAGCCCAAGGCCTTCCCCATGCCCAAGATTGACGACCTGCTCGCGACGGTGAGGAAGGGGAGGATCTTCACCAAGTTGGATCTACGCGGAGCATACAATCTAATACGCATGAAGGAAGGTGACGAGTGGAAGACGGCCATGTTCACGCCGCTGGGCACCTATGAATACAGAGTTATGCCGTTTGGTCTCCAAAATGGCTCCCACTGTTTCCAAGCATTCATGCACCACGTGCTAGCAGGACTCCTCTACAAGAAGTGCGTATGCTTCCTCGACGACATTCTGATCTTCTCAGAATCGCAGGAGACTCACGAGAGAGACGTAAAGGAGGTCCTGCAGAGGCTACGGGAGCACAGGCTCTACGCCAAACTGGAGAAGTGCCAGTTCGACGTGACGGAGGTGGATTTCCTGGGCTACCGGCTGTCCGACAAGGGACTAGCCATGGACAGCGCCAAAGTCCGCGCGGTGTTGGACTGGAATAGTCCGCGCAATCGGAAGGAGGTCCAGAGGTTCGTCGGTTTCGCCAACTTTTACCGCAAGTTCATCAGGGGTTTCGCGAAAGAGACGGCAGCTATCACGGACACCCTCAGTTCCAAGAAGAAAAAGTTCACCTGGACGGACCAGGCGGAGCAGTCCTTCAGGAGACTTAAGAGTCTCTTCGCGTCCGAAGACCAGCTGCTACACGTGAATCCCGGCAGGCCCATGCGGGTTGAGACTGACGCCTCTGACAGAGCAGTGGGGGCCGTCCTCTTGCAGGAAGATCCGCAAGGGAACTGGAGGCCCTGCGCTTTCTATTCCCGGAAGCTCAGCAAGTCGGAACAGAACTACACCATCTGGGACAGGGAGTTGTTGGCCATCCACGCGGCTTTCAAGGCGTGGCGGCACTTCCTTATCGGAGCCAAGCACACCGTGCAGGTCCGCACGGACCACAAGAACCTAGAGTATTGGCGCACGGCGAAGCTCCAGAGCCAGAGGCACATGAGATGGGCGGAGTTCTTTGCGGATTTCGATTTCCGGATAGAGTATATCCCGGGAGACAACAACGTCATAGCGGATGCGCTCTCCAGGAAACCGCAGTATCTCGAGGAAGCGGCACCAGTGGCAGCCAGGCACATTTTCGCACCGCAAGCGTGGGCGTGCGCTTCCGCCGCCGTGGACCTGGACGCGGTACGACGCGCGCTACAGACGGATCCGTTCGCACAATCCAAGATGGAGGAGGTGCGAAGGGGGACAGCAAAGGACGGCGAATTCCAGATACGCGACGGTCTGCTGACCCGCAAAGGTGCTCTCTACGTGCCCGGAGACGATCTCCGCGCGAAGGTTTTACAGCAGTTACACGACGCACCCAGCGCGGGTCACTTCGGCAAAGAAAAGACGGCGGACTTAGTAGCCAGAGACTTTTGGTGGCCCCAGATGCGGGGAGAGGTCGCGGATTACGTCGCCAGGTGTGACATTTGTCAGAGGTCCAAGCCAGTGCACAAGAAGCCAGCGGGATTGCTGGAACCGCTGGAGACGCCACTACAGCCGTGGGAACGGGTGGCACTGGACTTTGTTACTGATCTGCCCAGTTCGCGGGGCAAGACGGCGGTGCTTGTGGTTGTAGACCTGTTCACCAAGATGGCGCACTTCATTCCTTGCGCGAAGGTGGCAACAGCGGAACAGACCGCCAAGCTGTTCATAGACCACGTGTTCCGGGTGCACGGCTTACCGCGGTCCATCCTGTCCGACCGGGGTCGCCAATTCATTTCCAGTTTCTGGCAGAAGCTCCTGGGCATCCTGAATGTCAAGATCAACTTAGCGTCGGCGAGACACCCGCAAACCAACGGCCAAGCGGAGAGGGTCAACGCCATCATGCAGCAGTACCTGCGATGTTACGCCAATCAAAAGCCTGCAACTTGGGTGGACTACTTACCGATGGCCGAGTTTGCCTACAACAACACGAAGCACGCGTCAACGGGGGTGACACCGTTCTTCGCCAACAATGGGCGACATCCCAGAACCTTCCCGGCGTTGGAGACAACGACGCAGGGGGAGTCGCAGGGAGCTGAGCATTTAGCAGCAGAATTGCAGGAGGTCCACGAGGAGCTACGACGGCACTTGGAACTAGCTAAACACGCCTACAAAGTGCAGGCAGACAGGCACAGGAGGGCAGGAGAAGACATCCAGGTGGGGGACTGGGTATGGTTAGCAGCCCAGGCGGTGCCGGCCAAGTCGTTAGCTAAGAAGAAGCTAGGACACAAACAGCTAGGGCCATACCAAGTTGAGGGCAGGATCAATCCCGTAGCTTTTCGGTTGACCCTCCCAGAAGGTTCCCGAATGCACCCGGTCTTTCATAGGTCGGTGCTTACACCCTACAAGGCCCCACACAGATTTCAGGAGCCAGGGACGGCACCAGACCCACGTAGAGAATCACCAGGGGGGGGGGAGTCACCGAGGACCCCGACACTCAACGAGGTCACGGAAATTCTGGACTCGAGATGGGGGGAGGAGGGAGTGGAATACCTCCTCGCCAGGGAAGGTACCCCGGCCAGCGCCAACAGTTGGGTGCCAGATTATGCTCTGGAGGAACCTCTTCTTAAAGACGAGTTCCATGCACTCTTCCCACACAGGCCCATGCCAGAGGAGTATTTTGACGACTGGCTTTTTACGCCCACACTTTCAGGCAGCACCTTCCGGGGGTTCTCCTCCGCAGAGGAGACCACGCCGGAATCGAGCCCTCCAAGGGGATCGTGCTCGGGGGTGGACACGGACCGCTCTTATTGGTGGGACGATCAACCAGAAGTGGGGTGGCGAAGGGGGCCTTGGCAAGCAGCATCGCCTGAAGTAACAGGGGGAGGGAAGGGTTTGGATGTGTTGGGGGAGGACCCCGGTTTCGAGCACGCATACACTGAACTGGAAGCAGAGGAGATCGACGTCGATGAACTGTATCCAGCGTCTACCCCCGCTACAACGGAGCTCCCGGAACCTGCGCCCGAGCAGCGGGAGGGGGGAAGGGGGGGCTTCGAGGGGGGGATGGATGTCAGGGGTTCAGGGACAGAGGCACAGGGTAGGCAGGAGATGGAGAGCGATGGGGATGAATCCCAGGACAGCGAGGAAGAGGATGACAATGACTCTAGAGATTCCATGAGTCTTTCCAGCGAATCAGAGGATTCCCAGAAGGGGGCGCCGGTGGTCAAGGCCAGGGGAGCCCCAGGGGGGACTTGTCAGGAGCAGGGGGCCAGCGGGGGATCCCAAAGTGGCAGCTGGGCGTCAGGACCAGCCTCCCCGCCAGAGTGCAGCGAAGGGGGTGGAGGTTCCAGTGTATCAGGGGAGGCGGCTCCGGCAGTAGAGAAAGGAGGGAGGTCGGAGCAAGCCACCCTCCCGGAAGGGGAGGGGAGTAGTGAAGGGAGTAGCGTAGCTGTCAAAAGGAAAGTTAGAGGTTGGGGGCGCGCGCCAAGTTCAAATGTAGAGGCGCGCGGAAGTACAGGGAGCCCGGAGGAGGGGCCAGGTCCCAAAGCCCGCAGGAGGGGGCAAGAGCAGTCTGATTCCGCGTCGGAGGAATCCAGGAGGGGCGAAACCCCAGTGGGCAGAAAGACCCTGCGGAAAAGGAAAGAGAGAAAGAGGTGGAGCAGCGCAAGCCTCTTAAACTGGTGCAGGGCGGGGACAGATTCAGAAGGGACTTCAGCGGTCTAAGCCTAGCAGACGTAGGGCTGCGCGCCTCGGATCTGAAGCAAACAATGAACTGCAATAAACACTTTTGTATATAAGAAAAGAAAGGCGTTGGTCTTTTGTGAGCTGAGACTTGAGGCAGCCCTGACAGTACTGTTTCCTCTCCACTGCAGTTGGGTTAGTGCCAAACGCTATCATACTCATCTCACTGGCTGCTATTTAACATAAATTATATGTGTTACATAACTATTCATGTAACATATTCATTTCCATGTAAAGGAAACATCAAAACAACATAAAAATGACTTAATCGTTAATTATGCATCATTTGCAGACTTCAGAAAAACCACAACAACCATGTGAGTGAATACTGATCGCATTCACTTGACTGATTTCCACTCCTGACCATAGACGAGCTTCTTAACTGTAGATATTTCCATTTCCTTTCCCAATTTCACTGGAATTCTCCGACCTCCCTAGCTATCTGGGGAAAGGGCTCAAAGAACAGGCAAGTCAATTTTCATGGGGCCTTGCTTGCCCTGTGATGCCATCTATGCCTTGCAAAGATAAAGGGGCAAGAAAAACCTTACTATATTTAAGCCTATACAAAAAGTGGGTGGGTAAAAGAAAAATTGGATAGTGTTGACATGGCCAAGCTCTCAAAGCCACAATGTAATAACAGCATGAGAGCTACATGTTTCAGGGAAATGATGGATGATGTTAACATGCAGCATTTCAGCAGCAGTTACAACCTAAACCTTTGTTATCTTATCTTATTTCAGGGCCCACCCTATTCCTGTGATTGTAATCTGACTGCAATCTGTTTTAACTGTTTTTAATTTTGAACTGCTGTAACCTGCCCTGAGACCTGCTGGTGAAGGGCAGGTAAAATTAAAATTAAAAAATAAAATGTGTGCCTAAGGTTGCAATCCTATACATGTTTACTGGAAGTAAGTCCCAATGAAATAATAGACAAGCATAGGAATGCACTGTAGGTATGAGTCTAGTAATTAAATGCATATCTGGCAAACCTTTAATTAGTAAAAAATAGTATGCTTTTGTTAGTTTAATTAGTCCATAATGCAATTTATCCTGTTGTCCTAATTTTGAAATTTGTCCTAATTTTGAAATTAATATCCCCTCTGCTTTGTAATTTGAATTTTTTGTAGGGTCTAATCCTATACAAATTTACTAAGGAGTAAGTTCTATTGGACACAATGTGACTTACTTCCAGGAAAATACACATAGTGCACCATTATAAAGAAAATAATAATAATTTTGAAATAATATGTTTAAAAAATATTTTCCAATTTCTATCCCTGTCTTGTGATATAAGAAGTTAATTTTCTTGGTTGAGTGGATGACAACTAATAGGGAGTAGAGTGTGAGGCATTGTTGCTCCTCTGTTTCATTCTTGTTTCACTTAAGAAATTGCATGACATACAGCAGTTATATTTATATCATACTTATATTTACTACCTGATTCATCTATAAACTGAGGGCAGGAGGGGGAAAAGTTTACTTACAAACTCATCATCTCTTATGCTGGGGGGCACTGAAACACAACACAAGAAGAGAAAGGGAATAAAAGTTATTCAGCCAAAGCATTTTTCATTTGTTTTTAATCTTACCAGAAATCAGTGATCACTAACTATGCAAATGTAGTTGTAAATATTGAGAACAATGTACATTTTAGAACCAAGAACCCATTTGCATATCCAAAAAAAGCAGCTATTTCACAATAAAATAAATATATTCCAGATAATATTCTTTGCAAGATACAGACTGATGTAGGGTACTTGTTTGTAAAGGACAGTAAGGAGGAGATGGAGATATAGATCATTTGGGGGGGCTCATCCCATATTGGGGACCTCACTGGGCCCTTTTCAGGATGTTTGGGTGTGTAAGTTTAGCCTTGGTAACTTTGTCATCAGCTCATTTCTTGCATATGTAAGAGCAGCTTGTTTTGCAAATATTAACATATCATCTGCTTATTAGCTCTATATACCACCCACAAAAAAGTTTCACCTGCTGATTCCTGCATATGAAGCTGCTGCTAAAAGCAAAGGAACTGTTTTGGAATGGGTTTGTTTTCTAGCCAGTGGCCAATTCTAATGAATTATTCTAAAAATTGAGGTACAGAAGTGAAAACATGTAGTGGGCCTAAGCAATAAAAAACCTGGGATTTTAAAAACAATAGTTTCCTGAAATATACTTTAAGGAAATGACAACTCAATTAGCCAACTTATGAGTTTGCAGTATCCACCTATAAGATGCACAGACACTCTAGAATTTCAGTTGTTGCATCAAAATTAAAAGCAGAAGACTTTTAAGAACATTTGCCAATGCACGTTGAATGATCGTCATTTCAAGCGCCATAGATTATGAACTCACTAAATCCTTATCTAGGACTTAGTGCATTCAGAATCTAATGGGTTCAACTCCTGGAAGAATCCTGCTAACAGAAGCAATCCTGAATGGCTGATACAATGGATACAGAACTGGACTCTAATCCAGGAACTTTTAAGACAGACACCTGTCACAGGTGCAGCTAACCTGTGGGCCACAACTTCCAACATCCCTGAGCATTGGCCATGATGACTGAGATGATGAGAGTGGGTGCAACAACACCTGTAGGGCCTTAGTTATGCCTGGTAACTAGACTTTTCCTTGCACAGCCTCAGTATCTGACCCTGTGCAATAAGTCACTATCTGTACAACTCAGTTTACCATGTAGATTAGAAAATGAAGGCTACACATGCTAGCACTTGTAAATAAATATATGACTGTGCACCTTTATAAAAAGAAGATAGGCCTATGTTACTAAATTTGTGTACAACAATCCCAGAATTTGGGACACATAAAATCTACTGATTTCAGTGACATGATTCAGCGCACCGCTCTGTGTTAAAGAGTGAACAGGGTATTTCCCCTGTGGAATAGTGTGGAGTCCATAAACACACTAATTGGACAATACATACAACCAAGTCCTCTGTCGTTTGCATGAGCTTTTGGAACATGGGAGCAGATTGCTGTTTCCACCTGGGCTGCATGTTCACACGTGACGCATTCCAATCTAAAAAGCGCTTCTGAGCATCACTTGTGAACATGCCCTTTAGGGTTGTGGGGCTTGGTGGGCTGACAATGTATTTTCCTTTCAGCGTTTCTCCCTCTCCCTCCCACTGAAACATGAACTGTGACGGGATGAAAGCGGAGCACATCCGATCCTCTTCATTGCCTGCTATGCTCTCCGGCCGCAGTACATACCCGTGGTGAGCTTCTTCTCCCGCATGGTGAGGATGGGCGCACTGCCTCTGTATAGCTCGTGATCCCGCCTAAGCGCCTGAGCTAAAGCCTCATGGTCCTCAGGGGAGCCCGGGGAAATAACTTCTGCCGGGCCCGGGGCAAAGAGACTGCAGCGGGCCTAAGCCTGGGCACGCACGAATTGCTCGGCGTTTACAACTTGTCCTAGTTATTGCGCGCTATCACAGCTGAGCTGGGTTGCTATGGAGCTGCTGCAGACCGTGCACAGGGGAAATGAGGCTCCTTGACTCCATGAACAAACATTTGTCTTCTTGGGGGCGAAGGCTTTCTCTCGGCTTGGCTAGCCAGCCGGATAAAGCGAGGCGCGCGGAAGCAACGAGCACACAAGTGGTTTAACCTGGGGGGAGAAAATCTCCCCGTCGGTGGACAGGCGACCGGTTCCTTCCAATACGCCTTGCCTTCACTTTCAGCCTCGAGGGGGCGCAGGACCGCCCTGCCGGGTCTGCAAACGACAGCGCCCTCTCCAGTCCTAGCCGGTTAGGAAATAGCTTAAGGGTCTCTCCCTCTCTCCCCCCCCGCCCCCCCCAAAAGCCCGCTGCGTTTAGACGGCTGCAAAGATTTGCGTTGGTGATAGGATCCTTCAGGTGTTGCCCACGCTGCTTGCAGCTCCCATCACCTGCAAGAGGAGGGGGTTGGTTCGCCGATATTGTGATGCATTTAGCAACGCGTAATGCTGCCTTGGTGACGATTGTGCTGTGTAGAATTCTTATCTGCCCTTCCTGGCAAGCCTCCCCCCTCTCTCCTTTAAGCAAACAACTCTTTGGCATGACCCCCTCGGCTTCAAAATAACGTCGACCAGTCTGGCAGGGGCACGTACATTCCATTTCCATGGAGGAGTTGCTCTTTGAACAGGCTTTTCTTAACTATCCTGGTGCAGATTCCAGCAGGTTTAGGGCTCAACAGGGGCAAAAGGTTTTCTCCATAACTTGAAGAGGCACGCCATAATTCAAAGCAAAAAGGGTGTATGGCCTTTAGTTGCCCTGGATTTGACTGATTCAGAATACATACCTCCAACAATTCAGCCTAGTACAGCCGAGATTCAAAATATCTCTGCAAAAGAAACGGTGCTGATGACATTTGTAATCAGAGTTAATTTCTCTGCATGTCATCAACTTTGAGAGTTAATTTTAAGGATTTCCAGGCTTCCCCCCCCCCCTTAGAGATATGTGAAAATACGGATGGTTTAAAAGCTGATAATTTAATCCTGCGGAAACTTACTTTGGGCTATGGAAAAGTGAGAGGTGAATAGTAAGTCGTATCAAAGGGTTCCACTGTCTCACTAAAGTATTAATTCTTAATCCCTGCTCCTGATTATGCCCTTATTCCTATCTCTGCTCATGGGTTGGCTGTCTGCCATTTATTTTCTTAATTCATTCAGTCTCCTTTGTGCCAAGAATAGTAGATTTGCGTCAAGTTAATTTTCATAGTGGCCATAATAGCCTGTAATTTACTGTATATTTATTTCTCCATATAAAATGGAAATTGAACGTCCAAGATCCCCGTGGATTTGTACATGTTAACACTTTGGTAGTAAACAATAAAATCAGAATTTATTTTATTGTTAGCAGAGGCTGACAGTGCAATCCTTTCATGTTTATTCAGAAGTAGCCCAATTCCATTCAAGGGGGCTTGCTCTCTCAGAGGAAAAAATAAGGCCTTCATCCAGTCTGGCATCCTTCTTGCCCACCCTTCTTCCATATCTGTGGGGGATTATCAGATGAAATTAATCAACATAAGTGAACAGTACTGAGCCTCTAAATGCCTCAAATCCCGGCTTCAGATTCAAACAACCAGACAACTACAGTGGTACCTCAGGTTACATACACTTCAGGTTACATACGCTTCAGGTTACAGACTCTGCTAACCCAGAAATATTACCTCGGGTTAAGAACTTTGCTTCAGGATGAGAACAGAAATCGCGCTCCGGTGGCACAGCAGCAGCAGGAGACCCCATTAGCCAAAGTGGTGCTTCAGGTTAAGTACAGTTTCAGGTTAAGAATGGACCTCTGGAAAGAATTAAGTACTTAACACGAGGTACCACTGTAGAGTCAACCCAGATAAAACTATCACTGCAATCAAGATACAGCTCAGGTTAAGAAGCCCATTTACTTCCTATGCTAGCTCTGTTGAATAGCACTTTATAAATGTAATGATTCCAACAAAGACAAATCTTTTGACACTACAATGAAACTGATATTGAAACCTGACTTTACTGATGACCAAAGTGTATTATTATTTTATAATTCTATGAGACCAACAAAACACCCACTAAATGAGAGGATATATTCCACAGAGTTCTGGAGGCCCATGGTTAGGCTATTCTAATCATCCTATCACCACAAGGAAGCAACAAGCCTGGGATTTGTCAGCAACCTAATGACACCCCAACTTATTGGAATACTTGTGTTTCCAGAGCTATGCTGAATATTCTTTTTTCCAGCAAATGTCCTCCTATGTGCGCTAAGCCAGCTGAGCTGCTAGGGAGACCAAGAAAGAAGTCATAACTTAGTCCTGATGAGCCAGCTTCTTCTTGCCTTCCAGGTCTTTAACATGATCTCACTGAAACAAGCAAAGACTTCTCAGAGCCATAAGTTATAACTGATAGCCAAAGGAAACACATTTTAAATATTAAATACTCATTGGCTATAGTTGGCAGGCAAGGCTGAAGCATGAACCTACAATGCTAAGTTTACAGATGCACTGAATAGCCTAAAAGCATTAGTTCAGGTTCCCTCCCCCCCCCCAAGCTTTTGTGAAGTATTTTTCGAAGATGAATCTTTGATGTCCCCTGGCGGTGAAATTGAGTATATTTCAATGAACAATGCACAGAAGAGCTTCAGATATTAAACACCAAGGGAATAAAAAGATGTTTGGTACTCTTAACCTACTCACTCCAAACCCTCCTACACGCCTCTTAGCCCAGGCTCCCCTGAAGATCCAAATTCAACAAAGAAAGAATGCCCTCCGTTTCTCACAAGATCATCTGGCAGCAACTTAAAGTACTCAGAAGGGGGGAGAGTAGGCGTTTTAGTGTCTGGTTTATATCACTTGGGTTCGTATGGCATGGTTACTGCTGTAATTAATTTCATTTTAGTAATGGAAAAGCACAGGCAATTTGGAACCATACTTCCATGCTGTGACAGAACTTTTTTTTGGAAAAGATTTCTTCTGGCTTGTTCTCTTTGCCCCTTTCTTATGAAATCTCGTATTAACTTTATCATTATCTGCTTCAACATACTTCATGTTGAAACAGTTAACGTTGCCATCTTCTATGTATTTTAGAAACACTGTGCCCTTATTTATGCCCATTACAAATTGCCGTCTATGCTGCTGATCCATAATTTCTTTAGGTAAACATTCTTGCGCTCTCTCTCTCTCTCTTACACACACCAAGGCATTTCCACGTGCAACAACTGGTTTGTGGACAAATTGCCACCGACTATGTGACTGCAGAAGAGGAAACACACACGTCAAGGGCTTTGAAGAAACACAAACTCAGGACGAAAGGGAGAAAGACACATTTGGCAAACCCTCACCATTAATCAACTTCTGCTCTGATACCTGTGTCCCCACTGTGGAAGGACGTGTGGATCCAGAATTGGCCTCCACAGTCACTTACAGACAAGACTGTGTTCATGGAAGACAATCTTACTCAGCTACGAGTGATCGCCAAAGAAAGAAGACTGTGTCCAATTCTGGGCACCATAATTTAAGGAAGATGCTGACGAGCTGGAACATGTGCAGAGGAAGGCAATCAAGAAGATCAAGGGACTGGAAACCTTGTGAAGAATGGTTGAAGGAGCTGGGCAAGAGGAAACTGAAAGGAGATATGATAGCCATCTTCAAATATTTCAAGAGCTGTCACATGGAAGATGGAACAAGCTTGTTTTTGCCTGCTTCAGATGGTAGGATCTGAACCAATGGATTCAAACTACAAGAAAGGATACTCCAACATATTAGGAAGAGCTTTCTGACAGAGTTGTTCAACAGTGGAATGGACTCCCTCCAAAGGTGGTGGACTTGCCTTTCTTAAAGGTTTTTAAGCACAGGTTGGATGGTGTTTCCTGCATTGCAAGGGATTGGACTGGATGATCCTTGAGATAACTTCTAACTCTACAATTCTATGATTCTATTATCACTTGTAGAGCTTCACTTGCATTCGCAGCACAGTTGATTAGGAGGACATGCATATTATCAATCAATTTCTGTT
Organism: Podarcis pityusensis; assembly: GCF_964106645.2. NCBI lineage: Eukaryota > Metazoa > Chordata > Lepidosauria > Squamata > Lacertidae > Podarcis > Podarcis pityusensis. The sequence goes on along the minus strand of NC_138031.1, from coordinate 23,649,205 downwards.
CCTTGTTAGGAGGAGGATGTATTATAAACACAGCTTGGAATTAAAGCAGTCGTGAATGAAGAAATTATATTTGTTTATTCTGAACTGATTATTTTAATGTATTTGTATATCTTCCAGATTGCCTTATGTTTGATCTCTTGTGACTTTATTATTCAGCTGCAACTGCCAGTTGCCTTGGAACTGTGGAAGGGGGTGAAATGATGGTCTAGCAATAGCCATCAAGCAGAAGGCTATGGACTGCCTACATGCTTCTGCATACTTAGAAGCAGGGAGCGTTGCACCTCTGTCCAGCTCAGATGATACTGCTGAGATTATCAATTTAAGGAGTAACAAATTTTATTAACTTGCAAGAACTGTTACCTAAATTTACTTGGTTTTCTCTTCCTTACCCACACCTTTTTCATTTTGCAGTGTGTCTATTAGTTAACTTGGGCAAGCAGGGAGTCTTTCTTTTGATGTCTGTATAAGACTTCAAAAATAATAATAGTGATGCTTGATATTAAATAAAATAATTTTGGCTTGATCTATGCAGTATGTTTTAATGTACTATTATGGCAATATCTTATCACATTTATCATAAAAAAACTCCTTAAAATGTAACGAATATTTAATTATTTTTAATTTACCATTGTGACAAGAACTGTATTTAAAATCTCAGAACACGGTTGTAAGATGTAGTGAAAACTACATTGAAAGTACTTTATTGAAATCTCATTGAATGTGTCTGGCAAAGTGACAAACACCAAGACAAAGAGTTTAAAATGTTTTCACTTTTTTCTGAAATGTATCAAAAGTCAAGTTTAGGATATTTACACAGAGAATTAAATTATCAACTTGATTAATGGTCAAAATTACAATATGTAATACTTTCAAAATGCATAATTATTTAAAAGTGCTACCTATACAAAATAGAATTGAGGGGGAGGGGAAATACGTTCCATTCATTTGAAGATATTTAGAGACGTTTTAAGTTTCTCTTGCTTTTTGCACTTCCTGGCAGAGCATCTTTTCTGTTTTGTCGTTTAGCAGATGGACTGCTACAGTCTCTTGATCCGTGGAAGGCATAAAGACATAAAGTGCAGAAGTCAAATGCACAGTCTTCCCGGCTACAGAGTCCTCTTTTTTGAAAGGCTTGGTATTTTGCAGGACACCGACATCTTGGACAAGGTTTTAAAGCTTCATCACTGAAGAGGGATTGGGCAACCTACATCAGGGGAAGAGATATTTAAGATTTGGTCATGCATTCATTTTTATAAGACTGCTAACTACCCCATCCTGTTTCTTTAATTTCTAGAGAGTTGCAACAGAATGAGTAAATTAATTTTCACTATAGAAATATATCAAGATAGAAGAGTCAACAAAATTTTATCCCAGATGACAAGATACAGCAAAAGAGACAAATGGTAAATGTTACTAATATGGGCCTACGGGCAGTATCCAACTAAACAGTTCCTCTACTGCAGGGGTCAGCAAACTTTTTCAGCAGGGGGCCGGTCTACTGTCCCTCAGACCTTGTGGGGGGCCAGACTATATTTTGGGGGAAAATATGAACGAATTCCTATGCCCCACAAATAACCCAGAGATGCATTTTAAATAAAAGCACACATTCTACTCATGTAAAAAACACGCTGATTCCCGGACTGTGCGTGGGCTGGATTGAGAAGGCGATTGGGCCGGATCTGGCCCCCAGGCCTTAGTTTGCCTACCCATGCCCTACTGCAAGGACTTTTAGCTGCAAAATGGAACTTCCCCATCATCTCCTCTCTCCCTGTGCAACCCCTGAATCTGTTATGAGGTTTTCCCCAGCCCTCTGGGGCCAACTTAGGGGGTCACATAGGAAAGGACAGAGTGAGGAAAGTCCAGCTAAAAGTCCTTGCACTAGGAGAACTATTTAGATAGCCCTATCACTTTCCCCTCATACTTCTTGTGGCAGCCTTCGCTTAACTTGTATCTGGCAACATTCATTACTAAAAGAATCTTTCTCACACATACTGCAGTTTCCTACCTTTACACACACTTCTTCTTTGCTAGCTGACTGAAGAACAGGGCTGCATCCACGAGGTGTCAAAGACTCGTCACAAGAGGGCTGCATTTGTAATACAGCAGGTTTTGCTTGAGCCTGGACTGATCGTAGTGCAAATCTGGTCATCAGAAGTCTAGTGGCAGCATCTTCAGTATCTGGCAGGTGTCTCTGGTAAAATAACCAAACACCACAAATCACTTCCTCAAAGAACAAACTAAATGTGCTGTTTACTATTTAATGCCAGCCATTTCCCATACTGGGAAGAAGGGGATGCCATGCGGTCAGAACCATCTTGGGTGCTGGCTGGAGAGGTGGTAACACAGAGACTGGGGAGCATGGCAGGCTGCTCTAGACTCAAGCTGCCTGAAGCCATGAGAGAAGCAGGGAGAGACACTCTTGAGAGGACAATGCTGTAAGATCTACAGCTCCCTCCAGCTACACTCAGGTTGTATATATGTGAATAAATTCACTAGTCTACACCACATCTTGACTCTCAATGGAAGCACAACTCCGGGTGAGGGGCTGGAACCCCCCAGAATTTTGTGCACTGCTTGGCAGAGATTGGGGGTTTGTGTGCCACCTTTGTTACAACACAGCTTGAAAAAATAGTTTGGCACAGAAAGGAAATAAAGATGATTCGAGTACGGGTCAAAGGGAGACGACTACGGAAAGGACCAGGTTTAATCCAAAACTGATCTGCCAGAAGCATTTTAAAAAATCAAAACAAACCCCCAAGAGGTCTTGAAAGAACTATTTAAAAATAAATGTGCTAAATGTGTGGCTAGACACTAAAGACAGTGGGTTATATCCAACTAAGTCATACTGAGTAGGCCCACTGAAATCAATAAACTATGAATCTACTTTATAGACACATTTCTATTCTCAGTATGAATTTGTTGGTTATCACCCTAAATCTTTTAATCAAAAAGTAGCACAGGTAAGCAGTACAACAAATTTAATCTGATGAAATGTCTATTAGATACGGAGTTTTATGTCTGCTTTTCCTCCTCTTCAACCCATACTGCCTCACCAAACACCCTCAATAATGCCCGTTCAGTGGTATATTACCTTAGCTTCAACTGCCAGCTGTTTTATGTACAACTTTCTCCTCCGATTCGCATGTCTATCTTGTATAACAATTTCTCGCCAGTTCTTGCTTACTTTCCACATACTAAAATAAAGAATCGCTATCAGCCACAATTCAAACATTTTGCTAGAATTCAGAATGGGGCTGCTTTGTCCTCAAGGAACCTGATCTGCATTAATGTCTTCACCAAGAACGAATAAATCAGCTTCAATGATAGCTGCAGCACAGGATCAAGGGGACAAGTGCTCTGAAGCTGATATACATCAAAGTATAGGGGTATTTACATATATATTGGTCATTTTTAATCATCATACCCTCTTGTCACAGAGGGACAGACAACAATATTATTTTATTTGCTAATGTTTACCATTAATACATAGCATTTTAAAATATTATTTATGCTTCAACCTTGCTATGCTTAATAGTTATATGCCGAATTCCCAAACCTTAATTAATGGAGGAATCCAAAAGATTTGTCATTTTGTAAAAGGCTATCATAATACAAAAACAGGGTATCCAAATGGGAAAACTGGAGTGAAGTTGTAACTGCAACAAAACATGGAATGCTTCAGGTTTATAGCCACTCCCTTCCATTTTTCCTTCCTTCCCCGTTTTTCATCCCCCACCCCAGGCACCTGTGCCCACTAAGGATGATCAGTCTTCTGTGGCCTGCTCTGGGTTTTGCTTAGATTTTTCTCCAAATAATTTTTGTTCTTCTGCAAATTATGATGCTCTCACAAGCCTCATGGTGCCTTCCATGTGTGTAGATGGTGCCATTTTGGCTACATAAGCATAAGCACTCAGATAACTGATTTCACTACTAGTATACAGAATTTCAATTATGTTACACTTGTACAATGTCATTAGGGGGCGCCCAGTGAAAGTCCCAAAGTTGTTTCTTTTACCTGCATAGGCTTTCCACAGTCAGGATATCTAAAATCAAAGTAAGAACATGTCTTAAGTCTCTGATTCTTAATTCTGTTAATATATCTAGTTTCTCAATGCCCATTTTCCTGCCAATGAGTTGAGCCACAATACACTTCAGCGCAGATATGTCAGCTCCATCAATTTTCTTCAGCAGGTCATCTTGTTTTGTTCTTTTACTTCTGTTTTGCATAAATAGCACACGCACTATCTGCAAAGCAGGGGTTCTTGACAGACTGCCAAAATCTGGAGCCATGCATTTGTCATCCTCATGAAAAACCAATTCATTGCTTTCGGTGATAGAGCCAGCTATCTTTAGTATGCATTTTGAATGAGCAACAGTGGTATCACAGTCCTCCTCTTTTTCTGATTGGGAACCACATTCTGAAAGTGTGGATAATCTTCTTGAGCGTTGTAGCTTTCTTACCTTTCTTTTAGAGTTTAGAGTGCTAGATGATTCTGTACGTTTTTGAAGTAGTTCTTGGAAAGATCCCTCATGTTCTGACAAGGACTCCTCCGATTTATCTAAACTAAGTGAATTATAGCTGCTGCTACCAGGGGTTGATAGGCTCAAGTCACTTATTTCTTTAACTGGAGGGGTATTTATTTCAGATATATTAAGACTAAATCCTTCTACAAGACTATTGATGGGTGTGATAAATCTATCATCATTTGTCTCAGACAATGTACAGTTAGGAGTTTCAATCAATTCTGGACAAGTGCTTTGATCATTAAAACTATTAAGAACATTGTCAATAAAAATATTAGGTGTATTTGTAGATGATTTAGGCTGGATTGGAGATAAACAACCTGGCTCGGACAAGCAGCCACCTTTAGATTTTGAATCATCTATTGTAGATGTCCTCTGCTGAGAGAAAACAAGCCTGAGTTTCTGACAACCAGAAATAGGGTCCTCACTTTTTAAAGTACTAGTAGCCAAAGGCTTGTAGCTCTTCTCTCTTGGAGAATCCAAGGCACCTTTTGAAATTATTTCATCAAGACTAAGAAAGTGAGCTAAACATGCTTTTTTCTGACGGCTCCCTGAAGGTACTTGTTTTTCAGAACACCCTAAAGAACCAACAGAAGCTGATTTAGACACAAGCAATCTTCTGCGAAGTGACAAGTCTTTTTTAACAACTTTTGGTGTTTCATATAAGTCTGTACGTGTAATTGGTTCCTTTCTTTCTGATAAAAAGATAACATTTTCATGGTCAATGGGAGACAATGAAGTGCTTAAACTAGAATGTGCATGTTTTGAATATTCAGGCAGGCCTGTTTCATTCTGTTCGCCTATATGTTCTGCATCATTATAATCAAAGCTTGGGTCTTTTAATGATCCATTGTATCCACTGTCATGAAATATGGAAGGGGAGCAAGAATCTTTAAAGCTGAAGTATCTTGCACTGTTGCCGGGAGAGGACAGTCTGCCTCTTTTAAGAATACTGGATAGAATTGAGTGGCTTTCTGACATCTTGTGCTTGGAACTGGTTATGATCTGTAAAGTGGAAACAGCATTTTACAATTAATAACATCATACCTGGAATCTCTGGGTACCAAACAAAACACTTATATGAAGCTATTTCATCAGAGAAGGAAGCCAGTCACCACAGTTGAATGCTGCTAGAATGAGGATTGCCTATGTACCTATTATAAAGTTGTAGGAAAAATACTCCACTATGTTCGTAGTAAGAGGTCACTCAAGTTATTTACCATTCAGTTGCCTCCTTTAAAAATATCATGAGATTACATATTCACAAATAAGGGTTACAGTTTTTCAAAAAGCTCGTATTGAAGTAACCGGAAGCCCCCGCCATGCAATCTCAACCATATCTAATCAGAAGTCCTATTTAATTTAATAGGGCTTCCCCCTCTGGTAAGTACAGTTAGAAATGCAGTCATAGCCTTCATTTGAGTGATATGGCTTAGAAACCTTGCATATATAGACAGAGCAAAACAAAAATCTGTCTTATCAATAAGCAGTAAAATGTTGTACTGCAAATAGCATGAAGGGCATTAGAGAGATTTCGGATTATGCTCCTATGTGGTATGAAGGCTCTGCTTAACTGCAAGCAAATGTGTCTTGATTTTTATAGTGGTTGGCTTGTAAAAATGATTTTAAACATTAGCTTAAATTGGTCTCTGTTTTTAGTGATTTAAAATCAATCCACTCCAGGGGCGGTGCATTCTGTTTTGCTGCTTGCTGCTGCCTCGCCATACCACACTTACCTGTGTTGTGCAGCGGCACCCACAAAGCACCAGCAGCAGCGCTGGCTTCCATGAGATCTCGTGAGATTTCGGAGAGATCTCATTGGATACCGGCACCACTGCCAGTGGAGGCAGAGAGACAGGCAGTGGAGGAGAGGTGGGTGCTGCCTATTGGTATTCTGCCGCTCAAAGTGGGCATCTCACCCTGCCTTGCCAATAGGCTGGGCCTGAAACCCTCCGCTCTCTCCCTAAGGCTTGCTGGTCTAATGGAATTGTTCGTTTTATTTAAACCGCTGACTCTCATGACAGATCACAAATTATTTTTGCCAATCCACCCAGTCTTACAAGTGGTTTGCCATGCACCTTTCAGGAGCTGTTCAAAAAACAAACAAATCCCGTTCTCATGGTATACTAGAACTAGCTGCTCAGTTCTTTCGATCCTGGCCAGTACAGTGGTACCTCGGTTTAAGTACTTAATTCGTTCCGGAGGTCCGTTCTTAACCTGAAACTTTTCTTAACCTAAAGCACCACTTTAGCTAATGGGGCTTCCTGCTGCTGCCGCGCCACCGGAGCACGATTTCTGTTCTCATCCTGAAGCAAAGTTCTTAACCCGAGGTAGTATTTCTGGGTTAGCAGTCTGTAACCTGAAGCGTATGTAACCTGAAGCGTATGTAACCTGAAGTGTAAGTAACCTGAGGTACCACTGTATTTGCAATGACTCTTCAACAAACTAAGATTTTGTACTTACCCTGATGGAGTCACAAGGAGGCTGAAGTTAAATAAATACTCCACAACTGTATAGGCATCACCTAGGATGCTGAGGGACAAAAACATTTGCTATTACAAAACATAGCATAGCTTTCTTAGACTTTAGTATATGGTGGGCCAAAGTTTCTTATGATTGTATGAGAATCACAGGTTGTGCAGAACACAGCAACCTATCCCATGATAGTTTATCAGCTGACAGTATAAATGAGGTCTCCCAAGTCCTGCACTGCCTTCCAGTTATAATCCAAGGTAGACCTATACAGTCTTAAAATGCATTTGTAATGCAGTTACTACCTCCACCCTCCAGTTAAGTTTGTACTGTGTGCTTGGGATAACATTTCATGTGTTTGATGAAGTGGACTCTACAAAGGTATTGTGAATTATAAATGTTTCACTCTTTAAGGCACAAGACTAACACAACAACACAGAGAACAAACTGACATTTTTAGTGTCTTGTACAAAAAAAGAGGCTTAAGTAGCTGAGTTTTTAGCTTAAAGACAGCTGAAGGAACATGACACAGGATTATAAAAACCTTGAACAATATAAAGAAAGTAACTAGAAGAAGTGTTATTCACGCTCTCAACACAGGAGAACCAAGGGTCATCTAACAAAACGGATTGTTCTGAACTTGCTACTAGGGAGATGGAAGTACTTCAAACAATACAAACATTTACCTAGAGAATCAACTGTCACAGTTGTTGCTATAGCCACTTGCACAGATGGCTTTAGGGTTGTCAAATCACAACCCGGAGGTTCCCCCTGTACTTTTAATCTAACACTGAATCAAAGGACTAGGTTAATTTCTCTCTCCCTATTTCCCTGTTTTTTTGCTTGTGTCTTGTCCCTCTGTGGTAGTAAGCACTCCTGATCAGCTGCAAATCATGCATGATTAGTCTCATTCAGTGGTAGACTTAAAAGTACAGAGGAGCTTTTCAAACCTGGAAAAGTGGAAAGTGGAAACTGACTATTTTTTAAAGGCTTAGATATATACACATTGTTTATTGCTTAGGAAAATTGCAAAATGGAACCTCCGTTGGTGGCAAGTTGTAATTACCAGCTATCTGGAGCAAACAGGAAATTATCACCTGTACACAAGATACCAGTGTCATCTTCCTCACTTGCTTGGAAGATGTTTAGAATTTAGAACTATGATCCTCTGCTTTAAGTAAGTAAGAAAAGAAACAGTTATTAGTATAAATGCAGAGCCAGTAGAAGACACATAAGGCAATAATGTGTGTTTCTGGAAACAACTAGGTTGGGATCATAATTTCTTAAGGCACCATCCACAGTATGCTCTAATTAAGTGGCCTGCAAATTAATGCAAAAAAGAATAATTGTGCCTAAAAACAAAACTACAAATGTAAAGTCTTAACGTTATAGCTTACTCTATAGTGACTTTTTAAAATATTGAATATAAAAAACTATTTGTCAATGTGTCTGTTTTAAGCAAGAGCATTAGAAAAGCGGGATTTTCTGGTGCAAATGTGTATTTTCTTCACCCTCACCATTTCATCACCTATACCACAGTAACAATACAATCCTACAGGTGTCTACTCAGAAGTACGGTAACTCCCATTGTTATTCCCAGATAATTGTGTACAGCCTCTACAGAACACTTTCTCTTCCAGCTAGGATTTCATTAACTCCATCATTCAGGACTGATTTAGGGGAGAACAGTGGCTGTGTGAGATCTCCCTCAAAACACACAACAGCCCTACTTACCTTGTGAATTTGAAAGGCAGGAGTCGCTTCTCATGAAGGCTTCCTTATTGTTAAAATCAGAATACCTTTTTAACCTGGGGAGGAGGGAACGGTGAAATGGAGGAAAGGCATCCAAGGTTGAAAAAAAGAAACAGAACAAGCCAAGCACTCTACCAAACATACAATCTTAATCATGAAACTGATAGATATGGTTAGAGTCAAAGAATGTTCAAATGAATGGATTAACATTAAATTTAATTAACTGTACTCTGTTTTCTTTTAGTAAATGGCCTAAAATAACAGGGACAGAAACGGGACTTTGAGGGGTTCAGTCACCTTGAGTGCAAAACACCACCAGCAGCAGTTCCACACACCCCAAATCCTCGCACAAATCAATGGAGACGGTGAAAAGGGCTCTGCTCCCACATGTGGAGCAAGAGATGGGTGCGGGGCGGCGGCTGGGAAGAGTGATTAAAGAGGGCTTTTAAAAGGGAACGAATTCGCACCCATCCTAAGAACTGGCAGGGGCTGCGCACAAGATCTATGCAGAAAGAGCACGGCTCTCTGCCTGTTGGAGAAAAAGCAGCAGCAGCAGCTCTGGGCTTCCCCCGCTCCAGCTCGCCTCAGCCCCAGAGCCTTGCCCTAAGCGAGAAAGAGAAACGCCTCCCGCTGCACTGCCCGCGTGCGCCTGCCGTGGTTTTCCCTCGCTCAGTTTTGAACTACCCGCCTTTTCCCAACTGCTGCAACTTCTCTCCTCCGCTCCCTCTTCCTCCGCGTTGCCTCCTAGGAGAGGAGCTGAGAACGGACGCCACGCGCAAGACCGGCAGAGAGAGGGAAGGAGGGAGGGAGACAGAGGGGAGAAGTTGCAGTTGTGCATTAATTGCAAAGGACAGAAAGTTTTGTGAACTGAGGCTGGGCAAGGAGCAAGTTGCAGAGCTTTTCTCTGAAGGCGTGCTAGCTAACACGCGTCGTTGGGTGTGCATTTTTATAACCTGGGGGCGTGTGAAGGAGGGCTTTCGCCTGTCAGTTTCCTATGGTTGACCTCCTTACCCCACGACCCACTTCCTTTCACAAGAACTGGATTTCTCTGACCGTCTTCGGTGTTTTTCAGCCACACATGAACACATTTTATACCCTGTATTAATTGATGTGGATGTACACCTTCTCTCCCCCCCCCTTCCCTATAGTAGATTAGAATTTCCACTTCCCCCCTATTAAAGAGGAGAAGAGAAATGTCATCTTTCACAGCAGACAGAACTAATGTTAAGAATGAGCCAGGAAATCCAAGGTCCAAATCCTGCAAGGACCACAAATTGCAGTTCCTTCACTCCACCTGCAATGTTGACTAGTGTTGACTAAGTGCAGTGTGGGCTAGGTGTGAGTGTATTTTTTAATTATAAGTTTTTTAAAAGTGTATTTTAAATGGCAATCTGCCGTGGGACTTTAGGGTGAAGGGCAATCAATACATTAAAAATTAAAATAATAATAAATATTATTACAAAACATTGCAAGATAATGGAAGTGAATTGCTTTGAACGGAATATCTGAACGGAATAATAAACGGAAATCTGCCCTTATTCCCTTATGGGGTACACAAGAGCCCTTGTAGAGTCCTTTGTTATTTTTCTCCAACCGATGGAGAACCTGCAGAGGCCAACCAGAGAATATTGAGAAGCAAAGCAGCTAGTAAGCCTGATCTTTATTGATCTGTTGCAACAGGGTGCTCCCCTCACACACAGGAAAGGAGGAAGATCCAGAACCCAGCTGTGTCCGCCCTTATATAGACATTTAAAATTGCCCGCCCTGGAGTTCAAGACCACCCCCAGAAACATCATAAATACATCACAGAAAGGGCAGAAATCTGAGTGCGTTTTTTATCTCTATCTCCTGTCGTTGTTTATCTCCTGTCTTTGTTAACCTGTCTGGCAGGTTACCTGTTAATGCTTACTTGATTGGATACCCTGGGGAGCCTGGCCAGTCTTTTGTAATGATAAATACTTAGTTCCTGAGCCAGGTCACAGGCTCACACCCTATTCATATCTTAAATGTGCCCTTAAGACAGGATTTGTGAGAAAAGAGCCAATGGCAAGGTTTCCCACTTTGGCCTTGCAGAGAAACATTTGAGGTCAATTTGTTCAGGACTTTTTTTCTGTGGGGTTTTAGACATGTGGTTTATATACCGTATTTATGTATGTGTTTGCTTGGTACATTTATGAACAGAGCAGTCTAAAATACTACTGTATACTCCTTAAAAGCTTAGTAGTAGTATTCTTACTACTTGCTTCTCTGTTTTTTGTTTGCTCCTACTGTATTTGGTTTACTCCTAGAGTGTCTAATTCTGTGTATAACTACTCAGAAACAAGCCCTACTACGTTCAGTGGGGCTTACAGGAAAGTGTTTATTATAGCCTTAAGGGCACCCAACCTATCTGAAAGATACAGAACTAATTTGCATTAAAAGACACCTTGTGACAAGACACGTTGCCTTCTAACTCTTTTTTTCTTGGTGGGGGTGGGAATTGGCGTGACTACTTGACAAGAGAAAAATACACGTTGCAAACGCTCAGATCCATTTTAATCATAACCAGCCTATAAACTTTAAGAGAGAGAAAAGGAGGGGTCGGGAACTAGACTACAGTAGGTGACACAACCCCTAATATAGATTTTGGGTCTGAGCTTTGAGCCACAGTTCGAGTTTTACCTATGATAAATGTTCAAAACGTACGTTGCAGTGCAGTGTAATACTGGAAGCTAACATACTGAAGTTGTTGTAAGAAAAAACTGCTCCTTTGAATACCTATAACGAAGTATTTGCTGAGCAAACCATTAACAGCGCAATCCTAAAACATGTCTATTTAGAAGTAAGTCCCACTGAATTCAATGGGATTTACTCCCAGATAAAAGCGATTAAGACTGCAGCCTCTTAGTTTACTGAGTAATTCTGAAAGTTTATAAAGCGCTAAATAGGGTTGCAACCCAGCTCTTTAACAACGCGCCTGAACTAGCGGGGCGGAACTTGCGGGCTTGCTGCGTGTGCTTCTAACGTCATCAGCCTGCGCCCAAGAGTAGTGCTCATTAGGCTGCGCCTTAGAGCCGTGCATGGGAGATACGAACTGGTAACGGAGCTGGTTTTTAAAAACCTGTTTTGGGTGGATTGTTTCTGTTGAAAGGTGAGGTGATAAATTCCATAATCAGGTCCTTCCCCAAAAGTTGTAGCTCATTCGTGCAGTTTCCTGCCTTCCGGGATGAGACTATAGATCGACCCGCGAGGGTTGGTTGGAGGAGCGGGTAAATAATGTAGCGTCTTCCTCGTGTCGCGTGCTCTTTTCTTTTGGCAATACTCTTGCTTGGTTTTAAAAGTAAAAAATCGGCGTAATAAAGAAATCAGGTAGAAAACTTCCTTTTTCCAGCCTGTAACACCATCACTCGATTTTATTTAACAACAAGCCTGAAGTGGACTTGTAAGAGAACTATGCGTACGAAACTCATAACAGATGTGCATGATTTGTCTTCTTTTTACTGACAGAATATGGACACCCAGAAAGACGCTCCTCCTCCAAAGCAGCAACCTATGATATACATCTGTGGAGGTAAGATCCTTTCATGCCTAACTGTTGGGAGTTGTGTGATGTATAGCCTCTTGGTAAGTTGACCATGCCACAGAGTGTTGCTGAAATTGAGTTTTGTCTCACGTTCATGAAGCCTGTCATTAATTGCATCTCAGAATTCTTTAGGTTTAAATGAGAGGGAGATGACACAAAGTGCCTGTTGCTGCTTTGTTTGGGGTCTCTGCTCCCCACCACAGGGCCATCTGCTACCAGCTGCCCTGTGGAAAGGAGTATCAGATCCCAGCTTGTGCTCCAGTGGAATTAGTTTTATTTTGACTGGGTGGTTCTTGGTGTATTTGTTGTACTTTGAGGACTGATGAAAAATCAAAATATAAATTGTCTATATAAGTATTGAACTCAGATGCCATTCTAATTTGACAAACCCCAATATGAAATGTTAAGAATCTTTCATAATTCTAGTGTAAACTAATTTATAAAATACAGTGTGAATATAGGTTTTCTGTCCTCACAATCTAAAGCATAGCTGAAGAGTAGATGGGTTTAACAGAATGGCAGGGCTGGAGCTACAACTGTGATTTAGGGAGCAACCCTATGCACACAAAACTGGCATAAAATAAGCTGTTGTAGTTATTACCAGATCCAAGCCCTGTTCAGTAGCAGGGCAGCCTAACCCACCTTTTCTGGTTGCAGACCTGGAACACCCCTGTTTTTGAACCTGCATGGGCCTCTGCTCAGCTCCAGCTCAACCAAGATGAGCAAGTTACACTGTTGTATCTTCAGCTGAGCTAGGAATTAGCCAGCTGAACCAGAAATCTGCATTGTAAACTGCTAATTGCAGCATGTCTTGCCATAGGATTGCCCCCTAAATCTGGATCATGTCAATGCCGTAATATGATGATAGTAGGGTCAGTCTGGGATTCAGAGGATTCTAGGCCAGCTCAGCCCCTACCTGGAATGTTCTAATTCAGGGTTTTCTGCCAGCTGCTGATGGCATAATCCCCCCCCCCCCATTAGCACCTCCACCTGCATGTTCAGTGGGTGGAATGGAGAGTTGTATGCCTGCAGTGATGCATCACTCCACAAGTAGAGTCCGGTAGGGCTGGACAGAGGGACACCTCCACTCAATCCAACTTTGAGTGCTACAGGGAACCAGACAGAGGGCCTTCTCGGTAGTGGCGCCCGCCCTGTGAAACGCCCTCCCATCAGATGTCAAAGCGATAAATAACTACCTGACATTTAGAAGACATCTTAAGGCAGCCGTGTTCAGGGAAGTTTTTAATCTGTGATATTTTACTGTATTTTTGGTTTCTATGGAAGCCGCCCAGGGTGGCTGGGGAAACCCAGCCAGATGGGCGGGGTACAAATAATAAATTATTATTATTATTATTATTATTATTATTATCATCTCTCCTTAACCCCTCAGGACTTGGATTGCAGCCTAACTTCTCTAACATTTTAGTAGAATGAGTTAGCCAGACTCTGTTCTTTTCAATAAAATGTGACATTGTTTATAGTATTTTGTGTGTTATAATAAAAGGACAGTTTTCCTTTCACATTGCTAAGCTTTGTTCTCATTGCTTTGTTTCAATTTTCATTTTTAATATATTTTCAGAATGTCACACAGAAAATGAAATAAAAGCAAGAGATCCCATCAGATGCAGAGAATGTGGATACAGAATAATGTACAAAAAAAGAACAAAAAGATGTATCCTTCTATGTGGGCCTGTTCATTGCTTGATTATTGCATGCTGATCCTAACTACCTGAACTTTTAGAATTTGTTTAGAGTTGCTGTAATGTGATGGCATAATTTTACACTAATAAAGGTCTACAAATTTCATCAATACTTAAAATACTTGTGCTGCGGTACTTTAATCCACTTTATATATTACATTTCCTATACAAATACTCTGGTTGGTAAATGTGTTCTTTGCCTGCCTGCCATTATACACAGCTTGGATGGATTAGTCATATTGTGAAGTGTAATGGCAGTCATAAATATTTTCAACTAAGGTTGTTACACCACATAGCACCATACTTGTGCATATGTATATAGTGTACCCTAGTTGCTTTTATTTGCATGTCAGTGCCATTGCATTTAGTGGTGTTTAAATAAATGGAACAGCTGACTGCAGAGGGAGATGTGAAAGTTACACCTTGAACATTGGAAAGAAGCACAGAGAACACAAAGCACAAACTATTTCTGCTTCTTGCTTATGCCTCTTGTTGAAATGTGTTAGGAGCATGAAATAATTGCTTGCATAATTCTTTATTATAACTAACTGTTTTTTTCACATGCTCTCCAACTTTTTTCTTTAACTCTACTATAGTGGTTGTGTTTGATGCCCGATGAAGAAAACAGAAGATGCATCTGGTTTATCGCAGTGTACTTTAGATTATTCATGTTAGACTTTGATTTTCTTACAGGCATATGCATTCTTCCATTCTGACAGTGTGTAAATTATTCTGTTATGACAATAAAGTTTTATTCCAGTGCTTGCTTGACATTTTTGCCAGTAATGAGATCTGATAAAACTTTTAAAAATCTTTTAAAGTTCTATAATATCACCCACTACCCTAAAATCTAATTCTCTTCCTAACTGGGTACGAAAGGGATACTATTTTATGTTAATAATAATCTCGTTTCTTTGGAACAGCTGGCAACTAATACAGGAAATCTGAATTTAGCGTGGTTCCAGATACACCAATGACAACATTTGTTATTGGACCCAGGATTGAAAACACAGGCTTGTCAGCCATTAACATGGTTTGAGAATTTAATATCTATGTGTGACCATGTAAGGGTATGGTGTCATTAATTTATGGAGGATTTGTAAGCAATTTGATAGGCCCTCTAGAGGGATTATGGGAGGGTATGGAAGACAGTTGTGAATGTGACTGGACACAACTTTAGACAAACCAGTTAAATCTGTCTCAGCATATGTTTGGGAAAATTCTATCAAGATAATCCATAGATGGTATAGGACATTGGTGCAATTACCCCATAGGACATACGGATTTGCTCCTACCTTTTGGGAGGGATACAATCACAGGAAACATGTCCCCTGTGATTGTCTTTCCCTATGGCCCAGGTCTATTGATGGACAATAGGTTTGGAAGTACCACAAATTATCCAGGAGCATGTGGACTTCACTGCTTAGTGTAGTGGTTATGAAAGGGCAAAAAAAACCCCACACACACATTTTATGCTGTTTGACGGTCATTTATTACATTGGCCAACAAATCAGGTTTACAAAACAACTTATCACCAGCATCATCACAAATTTGTATGTCATATTTCTGCTCTGAAATTTATCCTTGGATATCTCTTCTGGCTGAAGGAAATGGTACAATATACTCTGCAATACTCGGGCAATATACTCTGTAAGAACAACACAGGCAACAATCACTATATAAAAGAACGAACATGATTACTTACCTGTTTCTTGTTATAGTCAATTTCTATTTTGTGACTTTGTACGATATGTATATCATTGAAAAACCAATTAAAATAGTTAAAAAATCATTTAAGGTCTAATGTGATTGTAGCATCCAAGTCAAACAGGTGGCTAAATCTAGTTGTTAGACTCTCTTATGTTTGAAGGGATGGAAAGATGCATGGGGTGATGATAGTGGGTTCAGAACCAGGTTAGTGTAATGGTTAAAAGAATCAGATCTTCAAATGCTTGCTTGGCCTTGAAGCCCTCTGAGGGCATCAAACCTATTTTTCTTTAGCTTTGTGTACTTTGCAGAGCCCTAATAACTTGTCCTAAATGCCTTGCCATCTGATGGTGCAGAAATAATACAAATTGCCACCAGCTGTATGAAGAACCAAGTATTGTCTCCATTTACTGTTCCTATGCCATCAATTTCCAGCAAGCAGATGGAGAAAAGCTGGATCTCTTTTTTTCTCTTTTGTGTTAAATTGCAGCGTAACCCTGACATCTACTCAGAAATAAATCCTGTTGAATTTAATTGAGGGTTAGGCTAAGGCTGCAACTCGATAACTCCACCTAGTAGTGTGAGGCCCCATTGATTTAAATAGGATTTGCATCTCTGTGTACAGGGTTAGAATTGTGCTACTACTTGTGTATTCCATTGTGCAGGTATCTTGTTTGCCTCCTTGAGCCTACTAATGAAAAGCCACCTTTAAGGCGGCATATCGGTTGTACTGTTCTTATAGCAGAAGTTTAGTCCTGGGTGTTTTTTTTAATTAATTATGATGATGCTTTTTAGTTGCTGAACTTCATTGTTTTTAATATTTAGTATACCTGAAGGAGCGTCTCCACCCCCATCGTTCTGCCCGGACGCTGAGGTCCAGCGCCGAGGGCCTTCTGGCGGTTCCCTCATTGCAAGAAGCAAAGCTACAGGGAACCAGGCAGAGGGCCTTCTCGGTAGTGGCGCCCGCCCTGTGGAACGCCCTCCCATCAGATGTCAAAGCACTAAATAACTACCTGACATTTAGAGGGCATCTTAAGGCAGCCCTGTTCAGGGAAGCTTTTAATCTGTGATATTTTACTGTATTTTTTGTTTCTATGGAAGCCGCCCAGAGTGGCTGGGGAAACCCAGCCAGATGGGCGGGGTACAAATAATAAATTATTATTATTATTATTATTATTATTATTATAATTGCTCGCTGGTTTTGTTCGGCGAATGTAAAACATGGTAGGATTGGGATATATTTAGAACAAATTCAATAGACAAGAAGACGAAACAATAAATCGTTTTTAGATGTACGCTTTAATAAAGTGCGGAAGGAGGGGAACGAGCGTCTGCCTTCACAACGTTGGCAAGCCGCCCTTTCCAGAGCGACGGCGTTGGCGAAGCAGCGTCTCCTTAGCAACCGCCCCGCGCGGCCCTCGGTGAAGACTGTCTTCCTCGCGCGACGGTGCTGAGGTGGTGGTGGGCCGCTCGCCTTCTGCGCATGCGCTTGAGGGGGTACGTTTTGTTGCTCGAGCGAATTCTATTTAAAAAGTGGCTCTCGGCGGGGCCACCTGTAGGGTTTCACTCAGCGGCGCCGGTTCAAGGCCGCTCCGAGCGGCGAGGGGTGGCGGCAGAGCGTTGCTGGGGTCTCTCTCCTGTGGAAAGGACGTTGGAGTGGCGGCGTTCGCTGGGGAAGGAAGCAGGTAGGAGTGTCCGGTGCCGGGCAGGGGATGCTGTGTGTGGCCGTTTGAGGATAACGGCAGGAGGAAGAGGGAGGGCGAGGAATCGCGGAGGATGGATGGGGAGGGCTGTGGGAGATCTGGGGGGGGGGGGCGAGTCTAGGGTGATGCAAATGGGGAAGGTGCAATGATGCTGAGAGGCAGCTATACTTGGTAGAACAGGCTTCATTAGGGGGGCAAACAGGTGGTGTGCCAATGTATGTTTTTCTTTCTTAAAAAATAATAATTCTGATTTTTCTCTCCAGTAAGTTCAGGGTATGCTTTTCTCTGACTGTCTTCACAGCAACCCTGTAAGGTAGGATAGATTGTGGTGGTAATTGGCCTGAAGTCACTCAGCTACATGGGTGTAGCCAGATACCCCCCCCCCCAATCAAGTAAATAAATAAAAATGCTCAAGTAACTGACGAATCGTGTCACATGGAGCTCAGTTCTGCCCCCCAACATAAATCCTGCCCCCCCCCCACAACATAACTCCTGGCTATGCCCATGCTCAACCACATGGGCATTTGAAACTGCAAAAAGCCTCAACGGTATATATTACATGGGCAGCATACATGCGCAGCTGTTATCTTTCATGCTCCTTTTCCTACCCCCCATGGGCGCAGCTGCCCCCAATCAATTAAAATCAATACAAATTTGAGGTTCTGCCCCCCCTAACAAAAGCCCGCCCCCTAACTAAAATCCTGTCTATGCCCATTCCTCCCACCACCCCCCTTATTGCTCTAAGGGTGAACAAAGGGGTGTGACTGCTGTTGCTAAGGTCAGTTGTTGATTTTTGTGGGAACTGGGGCTAAGGCTGTAGAAATTACTTTGATAAAGGGGCGCTGGCTAGGCCCTTAAAATACTCATGGTACAGGTCCCTACCACAAATTCGTATGTGCTGCTTTATACAGATAGGTAAAAATTTAGACCTCTGGGCACATTTAGATGGTTGGTGGCTGGAGTCTTGCCAGCTCTGTGCTTTAAATCTATGCCCAGATGCCCTGTAAGCAAATAAAAGCATTTTATTTTAATTTTTTTATTTTAAAAAAAAAAAAGGAGAGGGAAGGAGATCGGGGGCCCAGCACAAATGAGCCAGTCATTTCAGACTTTCATATAGAATAAAGCAGAATACCTTCAAAATGTTGTTATTTTGGGAGCTTGCTGCATGTACTGAAAAAGTGAGGCTTGTTTCCATGGTGTTGTGAAACTGCGTAGGGCAGGGCCTAATTTCAGGAGATGGTGATCTCCTGAAATTTCTGAGCTTTGTGGCTCACTTCAGTACATAGCAACAGTTGCTAGTGGATTATTTATTTATTTGCTGCAACCTGTTCCTTTTTTTTAACTGTAGAGGGCATTGTCCTTGAATTATTCTTTATAAAAAACGTATTTCCCCATTACAGTGCTGAAATTGTGTTTTGATGCTACGTTGTAGGCTTAAATGATTCTTGTTTTATTTTTTATGTTTCAAAATGGGGATGGGTCAAAATTTTCTGGCATTCCATTTTAATGGGAAATTAGAGGGTTTGTTTGTTTTTTAATTGATGCTGACATTTTGCACTTGATAACTTGTACACAGTAAAATACTCAGTTTTCTTATAAACTGTAGCATTATAAACCATGTTCAAGAAATGAGCTTGTAGGTATTCTGTATGATTTGCATAAGGAGAACAGAAGGTAAATAATGTGGAAGATCTCTCACAACAGATAATTCACAAATACACAATGTTCTCCGAACCTATGATTCTCTAAGATCATTAGTCACATAATTTGCAGACAAAATTCAATCAATGGATTTATTTATATGCAAATGGATCTGAGAATAATTCTCACAAATAGGATTATGTTCAGTTAGTCTGTGTTATGGAAAAAAGTTTGACATTCAGATGGCTGCCAAATCTGAATGAACATAAACATTATGAAGTCTGCACTTGGCATGTTGTAATAAAAAGCAATTGTTATTGCAAATACAAATAAGAAAACAGTGGCTGCAAAGATTTAGAAACAAAAGCAGAATTATTCATGTGAAAAATTCTGCTGAGGAAATTCTTTTCACTTAATCATGTTTTTTTTTCTAGCAGTAGCTATTTATACATATAAGCATTCATGGTGCATAAAGTACTGCCCACACAAAAAGTCCTGGTCCTATAAATTGTTCCATTTCAATGGACTGAAGCTAGAAGGATTTAAAACAGCTGCATATGTACATAAGAGATTATAACATAAGAGATTATAACACATTATTCAGTGAGCTTATGCAATTTCAAAATATATATGAACACTGGGAAAATTTAAATATTACCTTTTATATTTCTAGTTATGAGTGCTGACCAAGTTTCATGCTTGTTAAGCCAAGGAACAACAAAAACATATCAAATTCCTATTGAGCATCTGGACTACAAATTCATTGAAACATGCAAAGATGTTAAGCATTTGGAAAAGATTCTTAAGATATTAAGGTAAACATTTAAATTACATATTTATTTTATTATGGTTTGCATATTTTTATTCATATTAACTAAACATTAACTAGAAACTAACAAGGCCATCACTTCTTTTAGAACCTTGTCAGAAAATTTGTTTAAAAGCTAAATATTGTCATAATTTAAAATAAGTGAAAATAGTTTAGTCTTGCTAGCATGGCATTAGTATAACATAAATTGGTTGTTTGGACTGAGGAGGTGATATATTTATACTAGCTAAGGCTGGGATATTCAGATTTAAGATTTTACAGACCTTTTGGTCATGCAGAATTGAGCCATTGAATGGTTATTGAGCTTAAAAAAGCAATACAAAAACAATACAAAATGTAGCAATGTCAGCTGTAAACTACTTACAAGTCTAGAGCAAATCAAACAAAAATAGTGGAAGTCTTTATATCAGAAGGGGGGGGGGGTGTTATAACAACTCCTGAAGTTAATATTTATGATTTATGCTTTAAAAATTGCTATTGCTGATATCTATTGTTGTATGTGCGGAGATCCACTCATCCAGCAGGACTTATTCTTTCTCTGCACTCTCTCTTGAGTTTTCCCTAACCTGTCATAGCATATTTTGAGGATGCATAGGGGCTACAGGGGACAGAAGAGAATTCCTGTTGTGCTTACAGAAGTTCGTATAATGTCACATTTATTAATTTTTAGATCTGGTGAAGAAGGCTTCTATCCTGATCTTGTATTATTTTGTGAAAAACGCATTGAGTCTTTGGCTCCAAATAGCAGAGCTCTGCGAAGAGATAAACCTGCAGCCACTGCTTCTGATTTTACTACTGAGGAATGGAAAGAAATAGAGAATGAAATGAAGGTATTGCACTTCTTCATTCTGTAGCATGCTAATTTTGTATGTGACTTTTAAATAACAAATAGTTGTTGCCTGGTAAAAAAACAATTTCAGATTTTGAAATATGTTTATGTTTTCTATTTCTTTCAGAGCTGGATTACCGAAATGAAAGAAGACGAGTATAAAATGCGGTATGCTACAACGGACGTGTTCAAGGAGAAAATGGAAAATTTGCCACCAGTTCGTAGTTCAGATAGCTCTCTTCCTTCTAGACAGGTGGGAATCTGTGTTTCTATACAATATTCAATATCTATATATGATTTTTTTAATGTGTTGTTGGCATCTGACTAAGTCATACCTGAAGGAGACCCATTGAAACATGGCCAACTTGTCCCTATTTCAGTAGGTCTACTCTGAGTATGACTTGGTCATATGTCAAATGGGAGGGGGAAAACATCTAATAACCCTGGAGAGAAGTACTCCACAATGGAACATTTGTCACAGGACCCTACTTGATTCAATTCAATTCAGGACCCTACATTCAAATTCTGTGAGTGCCAGTCGTGTAAAAGGAAGCTATCAGTAGGTTCAGGGCATCTCAAAGGTTTGCAGAAATAGGGGAAAAGTACAAACAAACCCCAATCAGCCCAGTGATGGCAGAGCATTCCATGCCCACTAACTGGAGGTGAGGAATGGAAAGCTGGAGGGAGAGGGGCTGGATTCTTGATGAGACAGCACTCTGTGCTGCAATGTTTAATTGCAAGTCCCACTTGGTTATGTATGTTGGCAGATGATATGTTTGCAATTCTCATTTTTTCCCATATGAGAATTTTTAATATCGAAATATTGACATTTATTCTTAGTTGATAAGCACATGATTGTAGAAAGGTTAGCAAGTGATTGAGTTCCTTACTGAACATATGTGAACTCCAAAACCTCAGTTTGAGGTAGCTAAAACATGTTATAATGCTCATATTACATGAAATGAAAAGTAACAAAACAAATTCTTTGATGAAGCTTATTTTTTTATATCTTGTGTGACTTCTCATTCTAGAGCAAAACTTCAAGAAATGGTGTAATAAAGAATAAAAATGTACCAAGGGACTATAGAGAGTGGGATAAGTATGTCAGATACCTTCTGCATATTGTTTAATTCAGTTATTTTCTAATGTTCTATCTAGGTTGGTTTTGAAAAAGTGAGGGTTGTTTCTATGTTAACGTGCCCTTGAAATTCTCAAAATCTCACAGGGCTAACTATAGACAAATGGTATTCGAAAGTCTAGTATTAATGGAGAACTTTACACAAAAATTGCATGTTGGGAGAAAGCGTTCTAAATATGAGTTGTATTCAACATCAAGATAAGGCAAGTATTTGATCTGTGCAATAATTTTTCCTTGCACAACATCTTGCTTGCCCTGCCAATATCCTCCTTAAATTGTGGTGCCCAGACCAGGGGACAGTACTCCAGGTATGGTCTTTCCAAGGCAGAATAGAGCAGTACTCTTACTTCATTTGATAGGGGCACTATACACCCTAGAATAGCATTAGCCTTTTTTTGCTGCTGCATCACACTTTTGACTCACATTAAATGTGTGGTCTACTAAAACACCTAGATCCTTTCCCACATCTTATATTTGTACAGCTGGTTCTTCCTACTTAAGAGTAGAACGTGCCCACTGCTGCAGCTCAGTTGGTTAGTGAAATATACTCAGAGTCGCAAAGTGATTTCATGCTCTTTATTTAGCTCATAGTGGTGAGGAGGAATGAATAAATGTCCCCTCACAGTATCTGCTTTATATACATTATTTACACAATGGGCTGCACATGATTGGCTAATTCTGGAATTCTACTGTAAGCCAATCAGGTTGTGGATTCACTTCTATCTGGAGCAGGATTGGGTGGTTCCTGCCAACCAATCAGACTGCTGCATTGTTCTAGGACCAATCAGACTGCTGCATTCTGAATCCTATTGTTCTAGGACCAATCAGACTGCTTCAGTTTGGATCCTATTCAACTCAGTACATAACACCCCTCCCCTCTAAGTTCCAGTCCTGCCCGGGAGGTCGCATTCATAGTCCTCAAGGTATGCCGGCGGCCTACGTGTGCGTTGTGGCCTGGGGTGTTCCCTGGTCCGGGCTCCGGGTTCTGGCTCGTGTTCCAAGGATGCTGGCTGTGATGCGGCTGTTTGGTCTGGTGCAACCGGCTCGCTCAGTCGTGGTTCTGGTTCCGGTGTCCTTTCGGCCTCACGGGTCCTCTCTGTATTTACTGATTCTGCCTCTCCTGCTGGCCCCTCCTGCTCTATGGGCCTCACTGCCCCGCTGTTCCCTTGGGACTCCTCTGACCTGTCCTCCTCCTGGTTTTCTCCCGGGAATCGTCGCCGTATCTGGTCGCAGTGGCGGCGCCAGCATTGCCCCCCATCCGTTAGCACCTCGTACGACACGGGGCCAGTGACCCTGGTGATTGTGGCGGGTACCCATGCTGGGCCTGCCCCAAAATTCTTTGCGTACACTGGGTCCTGGGCCTCGAAGGTCCGGGGGTTCCTGCCTTCCCCCACCACTACCTCATCCTGAGCTCTATCGGGGTGAAGGCGGTCCAATCTGATTGCAAGGCGCCGACCCATTAGTAGTTCAGCGGGGCTCCGGCCAGTCGTTGAGCTGGGGGTGCTGTGCTGTGCTAGAAGGAATGTGGCAAGGCGGTACTCCCAGTCCCCTTGCGTCATGCGGCGAAGGGTGTCCTTGGTGGTCCGCACCATGCGTTCTGCTTGGCCATTGGTGGCAGGGTGGAACGGCGCCGAACGGATGTGGCGGATGGCGTTCTGCGCTGTGAAGGTTTGGAATTCTCCTGACGTAAATGCAGTCCCGTTGTCTGAGACGAGAGTGTCAGGGAGCCCGTGGGTTGCAAACAGCCTGCGTAGTACCCGGATGGCTGCGGACGTGGAAGTGGACGGTACCAGTGCGACTTCCAGCCATTTGGTGTAGGAGTCCACCACTATGAAGAATGTTTTCCCCTGAAAGGGGCCAGCGAAATCCACATGCAGGCGTGACCATGGTGCTCGGGCGGACTCCCAGGACTGGACTGGGGCCCTTGGGGGATCTGGGCGGGATTCTTGGCAGGCCTGGCAGTGTTTGACCCAGGCCTCTATCTCTCCATCGATCCCCGGCCACCACACATAACTCCTGGCAAGGGCCTTCATTCTTACTACCCCTGGATGTGTCTCGTGTAGGGCTGTGAGGACCCTTTTGCAGAGGGGCTGGGGAACAACGACTCTGCTTCCCCATAACAGGCACCCCTTGTGGGCCGACAGTTCATGTTTGCGGGTTGTGTAGCCGGCGAATTCTGGCCCGGGGCTGCTGCTGGGCCATCCCCTCCACACCCAGTCCAGGACCCGGGAGATGACCCTATCTTTCTTGGAATGGTGTGCAACTTCTTGTGCCTGAATGGGGCGGTCGGGAAGCAGCTCCAGGCTCATAACCTCTTGTGCAGGTGCTGGGTCAGGGCCTGTTTCCGGTAGTGGTAGCCTGCTGAGGGCGTCCGCATGGCCCATCGCCTTCCCAGGTCGGTGAATCAGTGCATACTGGTAGCTGGCAAGGAAAATTGACCACCTGAGGACGCGAGGAGACAGCACTTGGGGGGTCTGCTTTTCGGGGGCAAACAAGCCAAGCAACGGCTTGTGGTCAGTCACCACGGTGAAGGGCCGCCCGTACAAGAAATCATGGAATTTTTTTACTCCCTTTACGATTGCCAGACCCTCCTTGTCGATTTGCGAGTAGTTCCGCTCGGTTGTGTTGAGTGTCTGGGAAAAGTACGCCACCGGTACCTCTCTTCCATCCGGGAGTTGGTGCCCCAGGACAGCTCCAATGCCATAGGGTGAGGCGTCGCATGCTAGCACCACCGGCAGCCTCTCGTCGAAGTGTGCCAAGACCGAGTTTGAGACAAGCAAGTCCTTGACTGCCTGGAATGCGGCCTCCTGGCGCTGGCCCCACACCCAAGGGGCCCGCTTGTCCAGGAGTCTGTGTAGGGGCTCCGCTACCGCCGCCTTGTGGGGAAGGAAGGAATGGTAAAAGTTCAATAGTCCCAAGAAGGCCTGAAGTTCAGTCTTGCTCTTGGGCGCTGGGGCATCACAAATGGCCCGTACCTTGTCCCCAGTCGGGTGGACCCCTTCTGCGTCCACCATAAATCCCAGAAAGTCCACCTGAGGCACTCCTAGTAGACATTTTTCCCGCTTCACCTTGAGACCCGCCGTCTGGAAACGGTGCAGAACGGTGCGGAGGCGGTCCTCAAACTCCTCTGGTGTGGGGCCGGCAATCAACACATCATCGAAGAAGGGGGTGACGCCAGGAATCCCTTTAAGGAGAGAGTCCATTATATTCTGGAATATGCCTGGTGCCACGCTGACACCGAATTGCAGCCGCTTTACCCTGAACGCTCCTCTGTGCGTCACAATCGTCTGTGCCTCTGCTGTGGCCTCATCTACTGGCAGCTGTTGATATGCTTGGGCCAAGTCCAGCTTGCCAAAAATTTTCGACCCAGCCAGGGTGGCAAGGACATGGCTGACCACTGGCACTGGGTATGCGTGGGCCGTGAGGGCCTTGTTTATGGTACATTTGTAGTCTGCGCAGATGCGGACCGAACCATTAGGCTTGACGGGTGTGACGATTGGGGTTTCCCAGGGAGCATTAGGCACCGGCTCCAGCACTCCTTGCTCTACGAGTCGGTCCAATTCCTCGTCTATACGGGGTTTCAAGGCGAACGGGACCCGGCGGGCCTTGAGCCTGACCGGTCGTACTGCGGGGTCAAGCTGTAGCGCAATGGGGGGGCCCGTATACTGTCCCAATTTCCCATCGAAAACCCCTGGAAATTCCTTGCATATGGCGTCCACGTCCACTTGTAAGCTAGTGTGGTTCACCCCGGTGACAGCTAGCCCCAGTGGTCCAAACCATGCCAATCCCAGTAAGCTAATGTAGGGGCCCTTGACCACAAGCAAGTCCAGTTGCCGCGTCCGCCCTCGGTATTGCACCCTGAAGGTCCCCACCCCCATTGTGGGGACCTTACGTTTCTGGAAGTCCCGGAGGGTGAATGGGGCCGGCCTGAGTTTGGGACCCCCAGTGGGACACAGTTTCCTTAAGGTCCTTGCCGAGATTATGGATAGAGTTGAACCCGTGTCAAGCTCCATGCGGCATGGGGCCCCCTCTATCTGTACCTCTACATAAATTTTCTCTACGTTGGGGTGGGGCAACTGGTATACCTGGAAGTCCGTGAGCTCCGTCGAGTTGCCTTGGTGCGTTGGGCCCCGGGACCTGGGGCTCTTGGATTGGTCATCTGATGCCTGGTGTCGGGTGGGCCGAGCCCGACACACCCGGGCGATGTGTCCCGATTTTCTGCACTGCCTGCACTCTGCGTTGCGGAAACGGCAGGTCCTCCTCTCGTGACTCTCCCCGCAGCTTGCGCAGTTCCCTCCTTCTCGTCGAGGCAGCTGTGGTCTGTGCGCTGCTTGAGTGCGCTGCTGTACTCGGTGCACCTCCTCCCTGTCGGATCCTGAGTCGTCGGTGAGGTCTTCATGGTGGACCCTCGGTTGGGATGGCAGGCTCGGCCGTGCCTCTTGGGTCGACCTCTCGGCAGCTTCTGTTGCCAGGGCCTCCTCCAGAGCGACCTGGAACGTTAGGTCCTTCTTAGCGTAGAGGCGTCGTTGCAGCTTCTCATCCTTCAGGCCACCGACGAGGCGGTCACGAAGCATGTTCTCCAGCTCTGAGAAGTTGCAGAACCGGGCGGCTTGGCGGAGAGAGGTCACAAACCCAGTTATGGTTTCCCCAGGGGCTTGCCGCTTTGCGTAGAAGGCATTTCGACGAGCCACCACTGAGGGCTGCGGCGAAAAGTGCCCCTTCAGCTGTTCCATTATTGTTTTGTATGGAACAGTAGCGACGTCTTCAGGCGCAAGGAGAGCCCGGGCAATTTCAAACGTCTCCTCTCCGCAGACGCTGAAGAATATCGCCCTCTTCTTGGCGTCTTCTTCGTCGGTGACCCCTTTGGCTTCTAGGAGGAAGGTGAAACGGGAGGCGTACGCTTCCCAGTCTCCAGATGCTGGGTTGAATGGCGAGAAGCTGCTGTTGGCTGCCATTCTGAGTTCCTTGTGCCCCGGAGCTGAAGCCTGGATACACGGTGCGAGGCAGCGGTGCGGCAGTTGGCGGTGCTGCGGTGCTGTGTGTGGCAGTCAGCTCAGCGGGATCCCACCTTCGTCGCCAGTGAAATATACTCAGAGTCGCAAAGTGATTTCATGCTCTTTATTTAGCTCATAGTGGTGAGGAGGAATGAATAAATGTCCCCTCACAGTATCTGCTTTATATACATTATTTACACAATGGGCTGCACATGATTGGCTAATTCTGGAATTCTACTGTAAGCCAATCAGGTTGTGGATTCACTTCTATCTGGAGCAGGATTGGGTGGTTCCTGCCAACCAGTCATACTGCTGCATTGTTCTAGGACCAATCAGACTGCTGCATTCTGAATCCTATTGTTCTAGGACCAATCAGACTGCTGCCTTTTGGATCCTATTGTTCTAGGACCAATCAGACTGCTTCAGTTTGGATCCTATTCAACTCAGTACATAACAGTTAGAGTGAGGTGCTGATAATGCCAAGATCATGGGTTTGATCCCCGTATGGGCCACCTTCATCTTCCTACATTGCAGATTAATGGTCCATCATACCCTTAAACTATGTAGGTGTGAAGTCTTGCTATAGTTAAACACACATTTGTATAATTTATGGATGTTTATTATTACAATGTAAATATATTAAATGCTTTTCCATTTTTTAAGGTTTGATGTGGAAAAAGAATGTTCCAAAATTGATGGTTATGAGGAAAATAAGAGTAAACCCAGCTTTAAAACTACTAACAAAGGGTTACCAAAATCTGATATAGACACAACAGGTAGGTTTTCATTCAATACTACAGTGATTTTGGTTGCTGTTGCCTTTTATTGAAAAATAAGAAATTTACTACTCATAGGAATCTGTTTTCAAAAATACTGTGACGTGATGCTCATATAGAATTATGACAATTTTGTATGAATTTGTTTATCAGTGTTGTATGCATTGTCAGTAACTCCTGTATATATCCAATGTCTGCCTATCCTTTCCCAGAAGCATTTCCCCCCATTTTACCACGTTACTTCAAAATTCAGTAATGCAGTCAGTACTGCTGAATTACAGCATTTAAAAATCCTGTGTTTTTGATTGCATAATTCTGCTAAGGTAGTAGAGAAATCAGCAATATAGCTAGAAAACATTTTTTTGGAAACAGGGTTTTAAAATGTTATAACCCTTACCTTGAAAAAACAGCATACCCTTAAACAATAAAGCAAAAAATTCCAAAGTGTAGTTTCAACCACTGTATAATTGCCTACTTTGACTACTACTAGTATTTCAGGATCTCAGAGGTGCTTCCCAGCCTTGTTACAGGAGTTCCTTTTAACTGGACAGACTGTTAATTAAATTTGTTACCTTCTGTATACAAAGTATGTGTTCAACTATTGAGCTATAGCATGTTGCCTGAAGTGGGTGGAGGCTCAAATCAACACAATAGAGCACTTGTAGATTATGTCTTTTACAATATTCTCTCTCTCATATTCTTTCTCTGTAGCATTAAAGAGAAATGTTTTTGGTTTTGCCTGCAATTTTTCTTGCTTTAATATGTAATAGATATTTTCTAGGTTTGACTACAAAGGAAAAAATCTTCATTGCTAATCGTGAAAAAGAAAAAGGAAATGAAGCATTTGTTACAGGAGACTACAAAGAAGCAGTTATCTACTATACTCGGTGAGTCATCCATAGTAATTATTAGCCTGCTGCAGTAGTAGTAGTAATCATAATAATTTATTTATTTATACCCCGCCCATCTGGCTGGGCTTCCCCAGCCACTCTGGGCGGCTTCCAACAAAATATTAAAATACAGTAGCAACCTGGATGCAAGGCAGGCATTAATATGTAGTCTTAAAAGTTACAACTTCCATTTAAAAAATCATTTAGCTGCTTCACTATCAACTTCATTGTTTAACCATTGTTTATGGTGTGCATTTTTCTGTGCATATGTTTTTCTGTGCATATGTTGTTTAGCCACACAGCAACCCTCACAATAAGGCATTCTAGACTGAGACTGTGTATTGACAAAAACCTCAAGAACTTGAAAGTGCGACATGACACTATTTTTTTGCCTTCTTATCCTGTCCTATTAGGCAGCAAAAATGGCTTGGACTGATCCTGATTGTATTGAATATGGTATATATAGATGCCTTCTTCCTGTTGGTTTTTGCAGTTGTGCTGGGCTTTGTTAGAGGTTTGAAACCCGGCATAACTGTGGGGATGACTCCCACCCTCCTCCAGTTCCAAATTTGTAGGTGGAGAACTAGAATTTATTTTGGCACTGGACAGCTGATGTACTTGATGTACCCCTGCTGCCCATTACCCAAATGAGCCTATGCCAACCTTCACCTCCAAAGCCAGAGAGAAAACTTGTGCTTGTTTTGGTACTAAGCAGCAGAGGCACTTTGTGAATCTTTAACTGCCCAATGCCAACATGGCAGGCCACAGCCTTCGTCTTCCGCTTGGAGTTGGTGCAACATAGTTTGCTCTGTAACTCAGTGCAGCTGCAGGGGATTATCCCAGCTCTACCTTCACTTCTAAGCTGGAGAGTTCATCATCATTGACATATGTAACTTTTGCCATGACAAGGGTGACAGGCAGAATTGTAGATCACTTGGCCTTTCTTACATGCTTTATCATATAGTCTTTATATTATAGCATTATGACTTGTAGTCAATTTTCTGCATTGAGTTGCATGGGATCAATAGAGAATGAAAATGGTTAGGTAACTACAGAAAATAATTTGTCCCTCTTTAGGCCTTTATGTGTATTCTTTATCTTCCTTTGCCATTTTCATTAGCAGATGGGAGGCCACACCCACTCTGATTGGATCTTTTACTCTTTTGACCTGTGCTTGTTTTCATTTGTACTCTGTAAGGTACTGTAACACTCCTATCTTTTTCATTCTTGGGTCTTCTGGCTTTACTTTGTAACAACATTCCCGCACCTTAGGCTTTAAGGCGTCACCTGACTCATTTCTGAAGTGTCTGTGTTCATTTCAGCCTGCCTAATGCCTCAGTATTTTGCAGGAGCATATCTGCCTTTCCCACTGTGGCTGCATACAATAATAAAGCTCAGGCAGAAATAAAACTTCAGAATTGGCATGTTGCTCATCAGGATTGTGAGACAGTGTTAAAAATGGACCCTGAAAACATAAAAGGTAAAATTAAAGAAATCACTTTTGAGGAATTAATGCTAGCAACAAATCTTTTTAAATTACCGGTAATGGAGCAAAATCAGCATAGGTGACAAACACTGGTTTTTGAAATTTGTGGATTGCATTCTGTGGAGTAACAACTCTCAAATATTTATTTTTCCACTTCTGCTATAGTGGGAAATGAATTGTTCAGCACATAGTGGCTTAGTACCCATGCTAAGTGCTTTACATGGTTTAGTGGAAGGGAATTGATGGGGGTACAGTATCTGTGCTTTGCCATTAGAACCCTGAATATTTTCCCACTCATCTCCAATATTCACTGGAAAAGCTTGTATCCCTTCAGTTCAAGGTAAATTCCGAGACAGGGCTAGCCAGGCGATGGTGGGAAAAATTTATTCCACGCAACAAGAGTTCCCCTTCCAACTATTAATCAGCTGAAGGAAGTTCAGTCTACTTTGTCTAAAGCAATTTATTGCAATCCTGACAGATGAAAAGTTGGCTTTTTCTAGACAGTGTAAAAGGGAAGTCCCCCCATGTCTAGGTACCGCCTTTTCCTAGTACCAAACTAAGTAAATAAAAAGGGAGAATAACAGAGCAATCCTACAGAGATCCGGGGAAGCACAAGAGTCTAAGCACAAAATAGGACATAAAGTGGTGCTGGTGGACTTATTTCCCTTATTCCTATCCCCAGTTGGTTTCAGTAGGTGGAAAGGTATGCCAGTTCCAGTGTTGGCATAGTTTGTATAAAACTTGCCACTACTGCAATGAAGAGGCATCCAGGAGTGGAACTCCTCCACCTGGTGAGGAAGGGATTCAGGGTTCCACAGCTGCCTTTCCTGGGAGTGTAGAATTCCTCCTTGAATAATGCTTGCACCTTTAAGAGATAGTTGGCCTCTCCCACTCACAGCAACTGTTATCTCTTTTGCTCTGTTTTCCCATGACAAGCGATTGTGTACAGATACTACATCTTGAATTTATGTGTACATGTCTTGCAATTCTCATACATACTTATACCCTGTGGGAGACTTTTTATAGTGTGGTTGTTGGACTAGGACCAGGGAAACCTGGCTTCAAGGTTAGCCCACTTTACAGATCGTTTTGACAATAAAACTGGGGAGTAACATAAGCCACCCCAAGGTCCTTGGAGAAAGAACAGCATAAAAATATAATGAATAAATAAGAAATAATGCCATGTTACATTATATAGGTTATTGCAGCTGTAATCACATCTCTTCTAGTGGGTTAATTTTTGGTAACAGATTATACTTTGATGGGAGACTGGGACAGACCAGAAATTTAGCGGAATGATTACAGTATTAAAATAAGGGTTGAGGATCTCATTCGCTTTTGGGCAGCCTTATAGGACCTTGTGCCATTGATGGGCAAGACTAGAGGCAAAAGTGGGCTAAGCAACTACTGCCATTTTTGCCTTGTGTACTGTAGGTTGGCTTCTTCACACTCGCACATCTCTCTGTTTTCTCCATTGCGGAAGCAAGAAGCCTTATTGGAGTTAAGGACACATTCCAGCCAGGCAAAAACACTAGAGTGGGGTGTAAAGAAGGACTGGTGATAGGTGTGGTTCAGAAGGGAGTGTGGCCTGGGGAAAACTTCAGGGGCCAGGTGGAGTGGCCTGGAGGGCTGCATTTGGCCCCTCGGCCTGATGTTCTGCATCCCTGCACTAACATGGATCCTTATATGTCAAGATGGTTTGTCAGCGTCAAATTGAAATTATTTTTAAACCATTCCTCTTTATTACAAAGCTATATTGCAATAGTTGCAAGTTATTATATAATTCAGAATTATTTTACATTTCCACAATTTCACATTATATTGACGTATTTATTATGTAACTTAGAATATTGCAATAAAATAATGCATTCTTTATTGATCTGCAGCTTTTATGCGCCGTGCCACTGTTTACACTAATCTACATAATTTCAAAGCAGCTGCAGAAGATTTCAAGAAAGTGTTACATATTGAGCCAGAAAATGCTATTGCTAAGGTAAGTATTAATTGTTGACTTCATGGACGTATTGTAAACTATGGATACCGTTTGTATTAGACATATTTACTATTGAAAGATGGTACACAATGAAATATATCTAATACAAATACTGTATTTGATACAAATACTGCCATCCCACAGATGGCGGCAGGTTAAACTGGTTTTTCAAAAGGGACAAAAGCAATAAGTTTCCATCAGCTGATCCATAGTGGAGAGCCCACCATTCACCCAACTATTACAATACCATATTTCTCCCAATTTTGATGCTGCTCTGCAAGCTAAGTTTTCTGATTTGGAGGGAAGGTCACACAGAAATAATCTGCACATTCTGAGGGTTCAAGAGAGATCTGAGCAATTGAATACCTCTGTGGTTGTAGCCACTCTGTTGTGGATATTGCTATGGTTCTGTACACTGAGTGGGCCAATTGCAGCCCAGTTCCTTCCAGAATGGGTATCTCAAGTTCCAGTGGCATAGCATGGCTTTCAACAAATCCTGTAGCCCTCAACCAGTGGAGTACAAGATTGCTAGCTAAGCCATTGCAGCAGATTGAGTGGGGCAATCTGGTATTGTGTATGCTGGGGATGTGGTATTGTGAGTTCATTGGCTCCCTATGTGGGTGTTGTCACTGGCACCGTCCCTGATTGGTGGGCTTTGGTAGTGTTTCTCTTGACACGGAAGGCATGTCAGCCTGCAGCTTTTTTCCCCCACTCTGGTTTGGCAGGTGACCTAAGTGGCACATACATGTCAGGAGAAGTATGGTAATGTATAATTGCTCCACACAATCTATTTATTAAATTTCTATACCACCCCTTGTCTGAGGATCACAGGGTGGTTTACCAATTACACATGATGAATTTAATATAGAAGATATTCTAAATGGCAAAAACAGAGTCTAGTTTTTCTTGCCCTTTCAGTAACTTAAGTTGGTGAATGAGTCTTTCTAATACGTACAGCAGTATTCAACAGATCTTTGGGCCAAATTGAGAAAGAAATCCTGAGCTGATTTCTAATGATGACCTATAGCCAGTCTGGTTCCAAAGGCCATCTTGATAGACTGATAGTAATGAAAGCATCAAACAAACTGTATTCAGTAATATCAATTGTGGTACTAAAACAGCTGCCTCATTCAGGATTTTAGACATTTCTACTTTAACAATCTCCCACTACAATACCACTACAGATAATTTAAAGCACAACTCCCAATATAATATTCCTACGTTTACAACTGTATTACCTGAATTTATTAGAGAACTACTACTGTACTGAACAGGTTCTTTTTAAATAGAATTTCCTATAGAGGTATATGTACTTTTCAGTTCTAAGTACTTTGGTTCTGATCTCACTTCTGACACTAGGTTCTCTAATTTTCTCCTTTTGCAATTACAGTATTATGTAATGTTGAAAATGTTGAGTGTATCTTTCAGCGGTGGAATAATTTGTGTATTTAAAATAATAATTAATAAATATTGCTGTATTACTACAGAAAAACTTGTTGGATATTGAGAAGAAGCTGAAAGAGTTGGAACCTATTTCTCAAAATAATAGCAAGGGGGAAAAAATACTTATTCAAGATATAGAAGACTCAGATGGTGATGAAGAACTAGGAGGAAAGGAAGCAGAATGTGAAAATGGCAGTGGAGATAAAAGTAATTTTAACTTGTTAATTGTTAATGGAAGGACATGGAGCTGACTGTAGTGTCACCTCACTGGAAGACAGTACTGCACATCATCCCAGTCTTGAGCAGTGTGAGATTCCAGGGGTTCCAGGCACTTACCCAGGGTTCGTGTTTCCTTCGGAATGAGGCACAGTGGAGACTGAGGTGTCTTTATGATATATGGTTTATTTACACGTATATATGTATACCTGAGCCTACGATGGAGGGGTTCACAGCATTAACATCCCAAGAGGGTCTTGCTTCCCCGATAGCTGTGGCCTGGAATTCAAACAGAAATCAAATATCTCTCTGATTCACCAGCTTCCCAACTTGTTTGTGTACAGTACTTAGACATACTTTCAATCTGTAATATTGCACATTATTCCCCACCCACTCCAATTTTCCTTTAAAAAGTTTTCATAGCATAACCTTGAACAGTTGTTTTTCATATGTCTTTTAACAGTAGATTTGCAGACACTGGAGCTATTTTAAGAGGGAAACGCTCATAAAGTTGTGGTCTTCTATTTTTGGTTTAAGATGGTATTAAACAATTTTGTTTAAAATTTTGTGTTTAGATAAGTAAGAAATAAACATGTTCAATATTGCAAGTTTTACTTTTAAAATCTGGAATTATTTGTTTTAGGAAGATGCTGCAAAATGATTATTTCACCTTTTTACAATTTCTTTAAAATGTCATTCTCTTTAAGATGATTATTTCATACTATTATAGGGGCTAACTGAGATAAAGCATATGGTAAATCTGTTTATCTGCTATACATTTTATATATTAAACATTCATAAAGTTTCTAAAACTGATCTCCAAATTGTTCACTTTAAGCAATCTATTCCTTTTTTCAGAGAATAGCAAGTGAATACAGCTCTACTAGTATAAAAACTGTTAATTGATTTATCCAGTACCATTTTGGCCCCTGCTATCTATTCTAGACCATTTGGATATGAATAAAAAGCCTTTTTGAAATAAAGGGTAGAAGAATTTATCCTGACCTTTTAGTGGACCTGAAACTGTATGTGAAACTTCACAATACAGAACATGGCTTAATCTTTTTATATGTTTGATATAGTCTCAAAAAGGTAGGTTGCAACTGTGACTTGAAATGCAGTTGTGATTTGCTGTCTAATTTGCTTGTCAGGCCAAATTTTAAGTTGAGCACCTAGTATTTAAAAGGTTAATTTCAAGGTGATTGTATCCCATTCAGAAGAGAGTAGTGCCAGTTCTTTAAAAATACTGATTTGACAGTGTTAAATTCCCACAATGGCAAACCGTTTATACTTAGCTGTGCAGTCTAAAAAGACTGCAGAAAATGTTATCTTTCATTTAATTCATTTCAGTAAGCTAATATGTGTGATATACCGGTACATGCTTTTAATCCACCCCTCCTTTGCTTTTACAAATGGTTCCTTCTGATGATGCAGAGTCTAACCTAGCCGATTAACTTCCTTGTAGAAACTGCTGTGCTAGTGGGAGGAGAGATCACAACTGAGAAGACAGAAATGGGGAATGCACAAAAGAAGTTTCCCAGCAAAGGAGATGGCTGTAAATGGGAACACAAGGAAGCTCAGAAGCTCAGAGACCCTTTGGACAATAGTGTTAAAAAAGGCACACCTGAAAAAAAGACAGCCAAGGTTTTACGAGATTCTGAAAATGAAGTAAATGGCTATCTGGGCAGTGACAAAAATAATAGTGAAAACAAGGAAGTAATACAGAAAAATGCAGAATCTTCAGCAGCTGGAAAAAACAGTTCTACTTTGCTCCCTTCCACTGCAGCAAAACTGAAAGCTGAAGGAAATGAATTATTTAAAAATGGACAATTTGGAGAGGCCGTCCTCAGATACTCAGAAGCAATTGAAAATGTAATTAGTTCTGGTGAGTTATATCTTTATGCAATTCTTATGGTGATTTTAAAATGTATCCTTTCTTCAATTAATATTTTTCTAGGGGAAAGCTGAATTTATCTGTACTAATTATATGGTTGTGAAAATATTCATATACAGTTGCCATGAGAATCAGATTTATCATGTAGAATTTCATTGTAACTGAGTTATGGGTGCATATTAAAGCAGTAGGATGTATTTATAGGTGATCCACTGAAAAAAAGATCCTTGAAGCTTTGCTTCATCAGCACAATTGCACTACTGCAATGCAACTTACAATCTACTGAAGTATTTCATACTAATAAAACTTGATTTCAGTGATCATAATCCACTGTAATTTTTTGTAATTTAAGGAATCCAAAGTCCAGAGGATCTAAGTATTTTGTATTCAAACAGAGCAGCATGTTACCTAAAAGAAGGAAACTGTGTTGACTGCATTCAAGACTGTAACAGGTAAATACCAATCTTACGCAGATAAACAATTCCCCCCCCCCATGATGAAAAGAGCATTTAACCTTCCTTTAAAGTGTTTAAACAGTTTGAAATGTGTAACCCCTATGAATATGATAGTATGTATTTCGTCAGAATGTGTTGGAAATCACTTCCTTGCTAAGAGGGAGGAAGATGAGAAAGACAGTTAATATTTCTCCAAGTTATATAAACATGTAAGGTTGGTTTGAATATAAAATTAAAGCAAGTTCATTACAGAATTGTATGTAAGTTCCTATAGCTATTAATGCGTTTTCCATTTGATTCCGGAGCCTAGAATTATGTTTGATATTATCCAGAATGTTTTAAGTAGTTGCATCATAATTGCAACATGATTGCAATTGTGTTGCAGTGGTTCCCAGAAAACACATTCTTGGTCTCTTAAGTATGGTGCAGTATAGGGTATAGTTCAGAAGGCAAATGTCTTGAATCCCTTCTCTCATCTAGAACATGAGGGGAAGGGTGTAGCTCACTGGTAGAGTATCTGCTTTTGCATGCTGAAAGTCCCAGGTGCGGCTCTTGGCACCTCCAGATCGGAGTGGGAATGTTCGCAGTTTGAAACCTAGGGAAGTCGTCACCAGTCTGTGTATACAATACTGACCTAGATTGACTAATGATCTTACTCAATACAAGGCAGCTTCATATATTCCTAACTTGCTGCTGGCTTTTCTAAAATGTATCCTCTTATACAGTGAATGTATTTAATCAGTATCTAATGAGTTAGACATAGCAGCAGAGCTATAGCTGTCCAGGCCTTGCCTTGTTAAATGCAGACATTAGACGGTCAATGTATTTTATACAGGGGTAGCCAGTGTGATGCCTTCCAGGTGTTATTAGACTGCACTGCCTGCAGCATGGTCATGATGAGGAATGATTGGAGTTGTAATCCAATAACGCCTGGACTCTGGAGGATGCCATGTAGGCTACCTTCTGTTAGGATTTCTGATTTAATTTCTGTTTTAATATAGTTAAATTTCTGAATTTCTGATTTAATAAACATTTTTCGATCACAATTTTGTTTAATAGCTCTTGAATCTCACAGGTGACATATAATTCCTAATTGTTAGGCAACTCACACAAGCTTTCAGGTGTCAGAGTTGTCTGAGACAACTAATCATGGTTATATAAAAATAAGTACAAAATAGGTTGGCATCTTTAATTGCACCAACTTTTGTTGGTTTAGAAATTTGAGAGTTTAGAAGTTACAAAGAACTTGTAGTAATGGGTAGTGATAACATTGGAGACAGTGCTTAACTCTGTCATTACTCACTGCTCAGAACTCTGCCTTGAAAATAATGGACATATAGTGTAATCATAAAATTCTTTTCTGAGAAATTTTTGTTACTTAATGCTGAATGAGCTAAGAAGGATGAGCGGTAGGAGTAGGGACCAGTTTTAAATATTAAAACTGTATCCCAAATTACTGAATGGTGAGATTGGTGAGACTATTTTCTAAAAATTCTCTAGGGGAGGAATGGAATTATCTGTTGCTTCAGGAGGGGCTCAGAAAAGGAAATCACCAGAAAATTATTTGAGAAATTTCAGCTGAGCCACTCACCCACCTGCTGAAGTTCCTCACCACTGAAACTATGAAGATAGGCTTGAAAGTTGTGTGCAGTGCTTTAAGTCTTAGAAGGCAGAGAGTGGGCACAGCAGGATTTCCAGAGCTAAGAACCTTGGTTTGGTGTTTTGCATAACTCTTGTCCCTCCCTATGATTACCTGACACATAATAAATTATGCAGACAGAGGAAATATTTCTAAACAGTCTTAATTTGCATAATTTATATAAACCACAGAATTCAGCTTTTCTTGATTCAAAATGTTTATTTGAATTCAAGTCCTACCTAGCATTGTTCATATTATTACATAAATGCTTAGAATTCTCAGAAGAAGTGCTTCTCCCTCTGTTATAAAAATACCAAAATATTGGATGTTACTCTTTTATGATATCTTTATTAAAACTACAGAGTTCACCATATAATGGGATGAACCATTTGTAGGTAAATTCTGTATATAGCAGTATTGTGTATCTTCATGTAGGGGTGACAAATTCAGGTAATATTACTTGTAAAGATAATTTGGACCAAGTAATTGGCAGTTGTGTATATTGCAAGGAGACAGTAATAAATAAATACTTTTTTCAGCTATTAGGCTCTGGGTGTACAGTGGTACCTCTAGTTGTGGACTTAATCCGTTTCAGGGTGCCGTTCACACCCCAAAAAGTCTGCAACTAGAGTGCCTCTTCCACGCATGTGCGCGGCGCGATCAAGCACTTCTGTGCATGCACACGTGGTGAACCCGGAGTAAACACTTCCGGGTTTGCCATGTTTGTAAGCTGAAAGTCCGTAACAAGAGTGGAACGCAACAAGAGGTACCACTGTATTTTGTACCTGTACATTACTGAACGTTCTGCAACTATAACAATCTGCAAGCTATGTAGATATAGATACAGATGACAACAACAACAACAACAACAACAACAACAACAACAACTAATAATAATAATAATACAATTTATTATTTATACCCCGCCCAGCTGGCTGGGTTTCCAGGGATGGGGAATCTGTGGCCCTCCAGAAGTTGTTGAACTCCAGCTCCCACCAGCCTCAGCCAACATGGCCAATGGTCAGGGATGATAGGAGCTGTAGTCCAGTGGCATCTGGAGGGCCATAAATTCCCTACTCCTGACCTAGATACTACTTTAAGCACGATAACCATTAATCCTCTGAGTTGCTTCTCTGCTAATAAGTATCACTCAGTTTAAATCTATCTCTTATCTATATGATTAATAGACTTTCCTTTATATTGTCCCAACATAAAAAATAATATAATAAAATAGCAATAGACCGCTTGGTACATTATTTCCTTTCCCTTCAATTTATTTTAGGATAGGCCCATATCTGAAATATACATGTTTATAAGCATATCGAAATTCTGCATGTTTTTTTCTGTGTTTTTCTTTCAATTATTTGTAATAACTTCTGGCCATTTGTCCTTAGTGCATTAGAACTTCATCCATATTCTCTGAAACCTCTTCTGCGTCGAGCAATGGCCTATGAGTCTATGGAACGATATCGGCAGGCATATGTTGATTATAAAACAGTACTACAAATAGACAGTGGAATCCAGGTAGCAAATGACAGTGTTAACAGGTAAAACCATTTATAACATGAACATAAAATTGTAGCATGCCAATGTGGAACGACTACAAGCTTCAGTGTCAGTTCATCTAAATGGACTTCATATACTGATCTGTTGAATGGGGACCAAAATCTTTTGTGGCCAGGTGCCTGTTTAGTGATAATCTAATTCTAGATATATATATTTTAACCCATATGATGGGTTAAAATAATTAAAAATGGAGGCTGTATACTGCCTCCTTTACTGCATACCCTCCTTTTAAAATTCATCTATTATTTTTTGTGCTGTTTTTAGTTGCTTTTTATTCTGTTCTGTACGTTACCTTGAGATATATATGTGGAAGGTGATTTAGTAAATATGCTCACCACCATCAGTTTCTCTGCCTTATTTAGCAGTAGTGGTTTTGATATAAAATGGTTTGGAGTCACCCAGGTTGGTGAACCTGAGGGAATTAATTATACATTTGTCTGGAGAATTTAAGGATTTCATGGCTGCATGACCACCATGGGTCAGTCTCAATCATTATTGAGCTTCATGCTTCTGGCAGGTTATAATGTTGATATGGTGTTTTGTACTTGACAGAATGATGGGTTCTAGGGAACCTGATGTGGTCCCTTTATAAGGAACAGATTGCTGCCTCACAGTGTTAAGGTTCACTGGGACCTCTAATCTCTGCAGGGGTGGGGAACCGATTTAGAACAGTTTGCCTGGGAATGGATTCATCCAAATGGATTCCTGATGCTTCTTTGGAGTTTCCTATTGCCATGTCTAGCAGTGCTGCTTCTAGAATGGGGAAATGACTAGGGCAGTTGACATGATTGCTTCTAAATCTCTACTTCACTTTTTAAAGCCCAGCTCCACAGTTTCTGGGATGATTGAAACAGTGAAATAGCAGGTACATCAGCTAGACACACAGTGGTGAAATATTCAAAGTGAATCCAACCCAACATGGACTAGAGCCCATTTTCAGACTCTTTGGTGGTACTAGTGGTGGTAGTAGTGATGGTGGCTATTAAATGTTACTGTTCCATCATAATTTGGTCCGTGTGATTTTGGCAAGTGTAGCTTTTCCGAGTGGTGAGAGGGCATTTACCCTTACTGTAACTGATTTCATAGAATATTATAAACATATAATTGTAAAATTTGAAGGGACCACAAGAGACATCTCATCCAACCCCCCCTTCAATACAGGAATCTTTTTGCCTAATGTGGGGCTGAAACCCACAACCCTGAGATTAAGAGTCTCATGCTCTACCCAACTGATCTGTTGTCTACACTTGTTTACAAGACATTTCCTGCATGAAGTCGCTCACATCCACTCTGTCTTGAATGCCATAGTAATTGCAGAATCATTATGTGCATTTAGAACTCTTGCTCACCCTGTTATTATGGATACACTTCAGCTTGTGCATCATTGGAGGTTTGAAGCCTACAACAGGCAGGGATCGATTGTACACATAATAGCCTTATACCTCCAAGGATCTTGCAGCAAGAGGTGGAATGCTTGGTTAGGTGAATCAGTAAATGCTTCTTTGCGAGAAGGCAGGAAAGGAAGTTATGGTGAAAAGGTGACTTGCAATGTTTTCTTGGATGCCACCAATCTGGGCAATTAGTCGTCTGTGTCCTGCATACCATTTTTGGACAAAGTGCTTAAGCATCTAGTGATGGCACCCAGCAGCAACAAATATTTATTATGGTCGTAAACCAGCATAAATGACACCCAAATTCTTTATATTTCTAGATAGAGGGTATTTAGATCCTTTTCAGTCTGGTTTCTTGTTTGGATTTGGGACAGAGACTACTTTGGTTGTCCTGGTAGGTGACCTTCATAGAGAACTGAACAAGCAAATAGTGTCCCTCTTGGACAGATGCTTTCAATGTCTGCTGAAGACTTATGTTTTTGCCCAGACTTTCCCTGACTCATAAAGTTTTACAAGTTTGAAATCATCCAGATTTCTGCTTTATTTGCTTTTATGTGTTTTACTATTTCTTGCGGGTCTTAGCTTGTGTTTTTGTTTTAATGAAATATTGTTCCTTTTTAGACTGTATACCATTTGTTTTTTAAAAATACTAAGTGATATATATGTACATGTTTTTAAATAAAACATGCATATAATCTTGTGCAACTTCCTTTTCTTTGGATGTAACTCCCACGTTGCTGGGGATATTTGTACGAAGAAGCCTGCATGTATTGGAGCAGAATACCATTGCAGAGGTTTGCTATGAATGCAGCTTTCAAAATTAAACCATTTGGCCTAAACATCTTGATTAATGTACTAATAAGTTCGCTTTATTGCTGTGATAACTGTATTGGCACAATAAATTTAGTGCAGTTTTAGTTTCCCCGTAAATTGATCTCTAGTGTACTGCCAGATTTAATCCTAAGATCTGTACTGTACATTACTGTATTAATAGGGAGCCTTTAAGAAAAGTGGTTTGTTGTTGACCACTCAGTTAAGTGTTTCTTGCACTAAAGGCCAATTATTAATGTACATAATATACCTATATGTCTGTCACCACTGAAAGTCTAATATTAGTTTGAGGAACCATAATAATAACCCCACTTCACTTTTGGGACACACTACTTGGAAACTGAACTGACATGCCAATTAGGG
The DNA here is from genome assembly GCF_964106645.2 of Podarcis pityusensis. Taxonomy (NCBI): domain Eukaryota; kingdom Metazoa; phylum Chordata; class Lepidosauria; order Squamata; family Lacertidae; genus Podarcis; species Podarcis pityusensis. Next base: position 23,607,411 of record NC_138031.1, on the reverse strand, counting down.
AGCTATCTACCAAGATCTGCTACTAGAAAGTTTTTTTTTCTTTCCTAGCACACTTTGGATGTTATTAAAAAGGGGGTAATCATTAAAAGTAATAATTTTCAAGTTATAAAACTGCTTATATATAATAAATAATTCCCTTTTATTTTTGTCACCTGAGATGATTATACGTGTCTCTTAAGTGCTATCAATTTTAGTTCATGTTTTAAGTTTTATTAAATATGGCTCTTGTGATTTCTCAAGATACTATTTTTCCATCATTTGTCCAAACAAGAGCTTAGGTTCATAACCCTGGAATTTTAATGAGTTTACAGTTGGAGCTTTGTAAGAGTTTAACATTCCAACACTAAGTCATATGTGCAATATTTCCATTTTATCTTGTACTCATCACACTGAATAACATTTTTTAATGTTCAATCCACAAAACATTGTAGGCCATACAATGTATTTTAGACTAGCTTGGATAGCCTTTTGTACTGTGGTGGTCTGGTGCAGATGTAAACTATTTGAAACTAAACCCTGTGATATTTAAAGAAATAAACAGTGTTCATGGCATGTCCATCAGTCTTTGAAAAGTGCTTGAGAGATTTGTGTCTTGCTTTGGTTGAACAGAAAATGTTTTATTCCATATTTGCTTTGAGAAATGGTGGGAAGCACCCAGTGTTAATAGACCCACTGAAAACCTTGGGCTTAACATAACTTGCCCATTGATTTCAGTTGTCCTGCTCTGAATATGACTGACATCAAATATCACTGAATATATTTAATTGGGGCTATGTATATTCAGGTGTTTTCTGTCATGTGAAATAGATGAAGTAGAAATTGGAGGTCATAAACTTAGGATTTCCATTCTTTTCATCTTATATTTGCATTTAGATGTTTTAAGAATTACTCCAAATACCTTCTACTTTCTTGCTTCTTATGATGGCTTCTCCTGCGTAATTCTGAACACATGGACTCCCCAGCCCCTCTCTAGGTCTTACTTATGCTTTTCCTTCACTGCTTATTGCTCTCTTCCTGGCAACCCATCTCCTTATTTCAGCTGCTTCCTTCTCCTTCTGGTAATTCATTTTCAGCTTGCAAAGTATTTGTTTCTGCACTATGTGAAATAGAATTAAACTAAGTTGGCATAGTATTATAAAACATGAAGTTTGAAAAAATACTCTTTTGGTTTGAATTTGATTCCTATGAAGTAATTATTGAATACCTCAAAATATATGAGTGGAATGCTCCTAGCAATACAAAATAAACAGAATCTGATTATCTTGGGGCTGATTTGTGTGTACTATGCACGTGGTTCTCACTGGGTCTGAAAGAGATAAACAGTTCAATGTGGCTTTCATGCTTGTACTTAGTTGACATATTCAATAGATAATGTTATTGTTACTAGCATTCTAAAGATAACATGGGTATGGATAATAAATAAAAACAGCTTAATGTGATTTTTTAAAAAAGATTTTTAAAAACTTGAATGCATACCATTTAAATTGTTGCAGTATTTTAATTACCGTACCTAATTAGTTTACTGCATTTTATTGCCGTCGGTGAAAAAAAACAACACCTTGTTTTTCTCTAGGATAACAAGAACTTTAATAGAGGAGGATGGCCCAAATTGGAGGGAGAAGCTGTCCCCGATTCCTGTTGTTCCAGTTTCTGCTCAGTTACATTGGTGGGATGGAGGAAGTGTTACTGCAGAGCCAAAGCAGAAGAAAAATGCAGCCAAGCATGGAGATCAACAGTCACATTTTCCTAGTATGTGTAACATGATTGCTGATAAATGTTTTATTTGAGAAAGCTTAATACTTGGGAAATTCCTGCTAGTAACAAAAGAGCTGCATATATCGCTTTCATACTCTCACTGCAGTGTCCTTGCATGGGCTGGGGGAGGGAGTTCTTAATTTTTGCTTCCTCTACAACTTCTTGTTCCCCCAAAGCCTGAATTATCCAGTGAAAAGCGTGATGGTATGAACTTGCTCTTAAGAAATAGATCCATACTCTATGGATTCAGCCTTGCTTTCTGAATGCCGCAAAACTAGTGCATGAATGTTCTCCCTACTCAAGTTTGCCGATGACTGATAATCTGTTTATCTGTTTGGGAAAATAGATGAAAAACCAGAAGAAATGTTCAAGTCACTTAAGAATAAAGGAAATGAATTTGTGAAAAAGGGTAACTATGAAGAAGCATTGATAAAGTACAATGAATGCATCAAATTAAATTCCCAGGAACAGACTATCTACACTAACAGGTAAGAAGAATTTTAAAACACTATCAGATGCAACCCAGCTTATTCAAATCAGCAGGCATTTGTCATTCATTTTAGTGGGAAATTGGTTTTGTCCAACTTTAATTTTGTAATTGAAAGCTAGTTTCATTACAGTTCTGTTATATGAAAGTCTATGCCTTTATATTAAGACGTTTATACTCTGCTATGCAGGGAGGACCATAAACATCTGGGCACACAATTCTCATATTGCCTTTCCAACTAGTGCAGTCGTACCTTGTTTTTTGAACAGCTTAGTTCACGAACAACTTGGAACTCAAATGCTGCCAACCCGGAAGTAGATGTTCCGGTTTGCGAACTTTGCCTTGGAAGCCGAACGTCTGGCGCGGCTTCCGATTGGCTGCAGAACACTCCTACAGCCAACCGGAAGCTGCACCTTGGTTTCCGAATGTTTTGGAAGTCGGACAGACTTCCAGAACGCAAGTGTGGTGTAGTGGTTAAGAGCGGTAGTCTCGTAATCTGGGGAACCGGGTTCAATTCCCCGCTTCCTCCACATGCAGCTGCTGGGTGACCTTGGGCCAGTCACACTTCTCTGAAGTCTCTCAGCCCCACTCACCTCACAGAGTGTTTGTTGTGGGGGAGGAAGGGAAAGGAGATTGTTAGCCGCTTTGAGACTCCTTAAAGGGAGTGAAAGGCGGGATATCAAATCCAAACTCTTCTCCTCCTCCTCCTCCTCGTCTTCTTCTTCTTCTTCTTCTTCTTCTTCTTCTTCTTCTTCTTCTTCTTCTTCTTGAAGACCGTGGTACGACTGTATATCAGAATCAAACTTAGGTTGGATTTAGCCATTCTTATAACTACAACTATACACATTTCTTAATATACAAATAATGGGACTTTGAGAATTGGCCTCAGGTTTCTGTGGGTGCTACCCTATGTTCTTACAGTGCTTTTTCTTTTTACTCTATAGGGCCCTTTGTTACTTGAAGCTGTTTCAATATGAAGAAGCCAAAAAGGATTGTGATCATGTTCTTCAGATTGATGACTCTAACATAAAAGCTTTATATAGAAGAGCTTTAGCATACAAAGGATTACAGGTAAGAAAAGAGTTTTGGCTCTTAACTTGCTCAGTGTTAGTTATAGCATAAATGATAACATTTAAATTATCAAAAGTTTGAAGGAGGGCGAATTCCTGTTGTTTGAAGAAACAGAAATGGAAAAATGCTGACTGCTGATTTGGAGGAACACTGTGTGGTAGTCACAGCATCACTTGACCTAGTCTTAATGCCAGTTCTTACTATGTTTTGCGATATTTCATATTTCTGCGTATTTGTAAATTTTTTGATATTTCCAGCTATTCAGTTTATAAGGCCAATAATTGACTTTTTAAACATTTCAGAACTACAAAGCCAGTATTGATGATTTGAAGAAAGTTCTTCTAATAGATTCAAATATTGATGAAGCAAAGAAGGAGCTGCAGGAAACAACACAGTTGTTACAACTGAAAAATGAGCATACAGTCAACGGGCAACAAAAGCAAAGGAAAAAAATTGAAATCCAAGAGGTATTCAGTTAAAAAAAAAATCATGTACTGGGTCTATAAGTGTGTAAGATTCAGACCTCCTTATGAAATGTCTGGATTGAACTGCTGAGTTCTCAAGCACTTTGTGGTAACTGGCAAGCTAAGTACCGTATTTTTTGCTCTATAAGACTCACTTTTTCCCTCCCAAAAAGTAAGGGGAAATGTGTGTGTGTCTTATGGAGCGAATGCAGGCTGCGTAGCTATCCCAGAAGCCAGAACAGCAAGAGGGATCACTGCTTCCACTGTGCAGCGATCCCTCTTGCTGTTCTGGCTTCTGGGATTCAGAATTCCCCCCCCCCCTTGTTTTCCTCCTCCAAAAACTAGGTGCGTCTTATGGTCTGGTGCGTCTTATAGAGCGAAAAATACGGTAAGTTGTGCAAGGCAGTTGTAGACCTGCTGGTTATGGGGACTCTTTTCTGAGAAAATAGTGGAAGGCTAGGACCAGCTAGTCTATACCTTTGCAAATAATGCTTAGGGTCTTCTGGACTTGTATTTTATTAACGGGATCCTGTTTTGTTTGATGTTATAAACAAATGTGGCTAGCCACCAGCTGATTATCACATAGTAAACACCACATTAAAGTAAATAGTTTTGGCTTACTTATTGCTTATTATATAGCAGTCGTAAAGAGAATCCCATTACAGTACTAAGGTAAGGTAGTTTAGAATGTTACTTATTACAGCCAAAGTATTTGTAATGCTTAAAATCTTGATGCTATATTTAAATTTAAAATGCCCTCTTAGTCCCATTGCTTCCTTTTCTATATTACAGGTAACTCACAACTTGTTTGCATTCAGCTTTATGTGCTTGGCAAATTTTCTTTAAAAAAACTATAAATGTGAAAATTGAACCACCCTGAGATTTTATGATGAAGAGTGGTATATTAGCTATGTGTTCATTTTCCTTTTCACTCAAAAAGGGGTTCCCAGTTAATAATGATAAATGCCAAGAATGTTCCCCCCCTCTAATTGTTTAAACTTTGCCTCCAGTTTCCTCCTTTGTGCATATAAGAATCTATCTGCTGTGAAAGTATACTGAGACAATATTCCAAAATCCTTTTCTTATGTAGCCATTGGCCCACACCCAGTTCTGTATCTTCAATTTCCACTTCCTGTTGTATTTGCCATGTTTTTTCAGCCTTATCTAGTACTGACTCTTCCTTTTGTGTTTCTCTTTCCAAAAAGAATGCCAGAGATTTAATTGCTTTATCCCTGGGATCACTCCAAGTCATAGGTCAAATTCTTTCTCTCTCAATTCCATCGATGAAAGATTATCCAGCTCTCTTCATTTATGTCATTTTTGTTTTCCAAAATCTTACCTTCATTTCTCCAAACACTTGTATAGTGGGTACTTCCATTTCATCAGTTGTTCCTTCCAGTTTTGCCATAATTTCATCTCTCAGTCCTGCCAGTTCTCTGTCATCTTTGCCTGTATATAATTTCTGATCCTAATTTCCATTTCATTCCCCATTTTCATTTTAATTTCTGTTTCATTCCCCATTTTCATTTTCTGTGAAGCTTTATTATTATTAAATTTTATAATGTATCTAAAACAGAGAATCCTAACAGATGAAAAGATGAAAAACATAATTATAAAATAGGAATGAGTATCACGTTAGTGTTTACTTGCACTTTATTTTAACTATCAATGTTGTTATGCACTTGCCGTTGAGTCAAGATTATTGTCGAGTGATTGAGGGACAGCAAAAGCCCAAATCAGCAAGTGGGCAGGGTGGAAGCAAGAGGGAAATGCCCTGGATCAAGGGCCACCAACATTGCATTGCAGGTGCACATGTGATCACCAAGGGCTTCCCTGGCATCTGAGGGTCTCCTCTCCTCCACTGAAATTACCGTATTGGCCCGAATATAAGCCACACCTTTGAAATTGGAGGGGGGGGGGAAGAAAAGAACCCAAATATAAGGTGTTCCTGGCTGCATACTGGGTGGCGGTGGAGCCGTGCTGCTTTGCCAGCGGCCTTTCCCCTTTCTCGCTCTCTCCCTTCCCAGCCTTGGGGGAGAGGATGGGGGACTGCACACGGGGCGGGTGCTGCTTTGCCGCTCTCCTGGATGCATACTGTAAGGTCGCGAATATAAGCCGCACTTTTAATTTTTCATGGTCGAAATTTTGGGGGAAAGTGAGGCTTATCGTATATCCAGGCCAATATGGTAGGTATGAAAGTAGCTTTCTGTTGTAGCTAGTAGAATGTGTTACAGTGTGGGTGTGATGCCCATGGCAGTTCCCCTGGTTTGCAGATGTGCCCACAGGCCGCCAAAGGTTGGTGACTCTTATCCTAGACTCAGCCCAGTCTCTTGGTTCTGAACAAAAGTTTTTTGATGCTGGAGTTAATAGTCCCTGCCTCACACAACCTCTCTGATTTTGTAAGTGCACCAGTTTGTTTACTGCTTTTAGTATATGCTGCTCTGATTGCAGACACCCCATCACATGTGCAGCCAGCTATGTGGAGGTCAGTTAAACATATGAGAGACCTGCACGGCATGGGCGTGCAGAGGATGAACATGAGCAAATGGGTGGAATTTTTTACATCCTTTTTTACCATGCAGTCAGCACCCCACTGAGAGGGATGGAGCCACCACAACCAAGCTCATCTATGTTATAATCTGGCAGCTGCACATGTGAACAGGGTCAGACATTGAATATATCATTTTGATGGTGTCTAGGCCCGAATTAACTTATGAAAATCTTTCTCCCAAGAGACATTTTACGTTTTACTCAGGTGGCAATAATAATTTCTCTGACTGTGCTCCTGCTTATCACAATTATGAAATGTTACATGTTGCATACATATATCAAAACCAACTGGGCATGTGGTTATTTCTTTGTGAAGGTGGAAGAGGAAGCTAGAGAGACCTGTGCTTCAGAGAAGGCGACATCAAAGCATGACAGCGCTAAAGGAGAGCCTGACGCAGTGCCAATGAATAGTTCAGAAAAACTCATTATTTCAAAGCCATCTAATGCCTATGAATTTGGTCAGATTATAAATGTTGTGAATGCCAATAAGGACATCGCCGCTTGTGCAGAGCTCTTGACAGCGATTGAGCCAAAAGATTTACCAGCCCTTTTAAGCAACAAACTAGAAGGAGACATTTTTCTGCTCTTTATCCAAGCCCTGCAGTCGGATGTATTTTGCCAAGACCCTGGTCTGGTGTACCAGCATCTTGTCCACCTGAGTAGAGCAGAAAGGTTTAAGGTAAGGAATTATGGCATTTGCTGTCAATTATTTCTGAAAATGTACATGTTTATGAAATGCTAGCATTTACTAGGCATTTAGACAAATAACCATTTGCCGATACCATTTATAAAGGCTAACCACACTTTTTTTTTCCTTTTCAGATGGTGCTAACACTACTTAGTAAGAATGAACTAGAACAGGTTCAACAACTGTTTGATTCTCTTTCCAAAGAGGAAAACCAACAATTTTCTTTAGATGATCTGAAGAGCCTTAAGAGAGACTTTGAACTTTAAACAACTTCATTTTGGAACTGCCTCTAGCATGCATTCCCTTAATGCTTGTAGGACGGGCATATAAACTATGCAGGCTTGCATGAGGTAAAGTCAGTCTTTTACCTGGACTGTTCAATATGCTGTACATTTTTTTTTTACAGTACTTGCACACTGAAATGTCTGCTCTTCTGTCTTGTATATATTTTATCCCACAGAGTACACACGCATGGCTTTATGTAATGGGCCTGTTCACTCACCATTTTGTTCCTGCAATTATACAATGAGATTGGGAGCACAGGACTCAGGCTTGCACATTCTCTTCAGAGGGGAGAGAACACATGAGCCAGTGAGGACATGGTTCTCTGGGACAAATCAACAGTTTCTAAAATGTGGGTCCCATATATAACAGTATATTTATCTAATAATCAGAATGTATTCAATGACATCAAGCTGTATTAATGGGGCTGAATATAGCCACCTATGTTGTATTCCCTTTCTTGTAATACAGGAGAGTCTTCTAAAGATGCTACTATTTCAGAAATGTCTTTGGACATGTAGCAGAATTGATGGAGAACATCTTGTACAAAAGTCCCATTGACAGAATGGAAATTGTGCATCATTATCTTTCAGTGGGGCTTATGCCGAAAAACAATCCTAGTACATTTGTGCCTATAGCCTTCATTTTCTTCCTGCTAGTCACATCTAACTGCAGTGCACCTGAAACCTACCTTTCTTTCCATCAGTTGCCGACGCACTTGGACAAACATTTGCATCTAGCTCCAATTCTGTGTGGCTTCAAAGGAAAACACTGGCACACTTCTTAAAATTCAATGCTAACTTAAATATATGCAGTAAAATGCTTTATGGCACTGAATGTGTAAAGTTAAATCCGCACTTTGGTAAGCAGGTTCCAAGAAGGGACAGTTTGGTCGTCTTCTACTTTGTGTCTTCTAGGTATGCAAAAATCATTTCATATGGCTTGTGGACTACTGGTGAACAGCAAAACGGGAGCAGGATAGACTATGTTGTTAAATGTTTTAAAGCAATAGAATTGTTATATTTTTAAACCAGAGATTCGCAATTTATTGTTAGTGTGCATATCAAATTTTATTATGGGAGGGACTGCTCAGGTACTTGCACTATTTTGAAGGTGATGTTAGTCAGTGACTTTCCCCATTATTAAATAACCTATGTATGACATTTCTGTTACCTTAAGACTTTAACCCGGTTGAAAGTTGTTTCCTTGAAGAACCCTTACAAGAAAATATTTAAAATAAATATATTTGGCATATTTGTGTTTTTGCCTTTTCATTGCCCTAGCGTAGCAAGGCAACAGTTTTAGGATGCTTTCCACACTGGCAAGATACTTTCTAGAAGACTGCAATAATTTAGATATCGTTGGTAAATATGAAATGGGTACTTTTATGCTCCCAATTTAACTCTTGTTAATTGCCCAGTCCAAATGTAGGAATGTCCTCTGTAATAATTTGGTATCCTCTGATAACTGGTTCTGTTCTCTGTCACATATCAGTTTCTAGCTCATTTTTAGAGGTCATTTCAAGTAATAACAAAGAATAGATATTACATTTCAGTTGCATTCTTAAATAGGAAGAGGCATAAACTCTCTAAAGACAGTTCTCTTGCATAACAGCTTCTATAGGCAGATTCACATTAGAAACCTATTTGTGAGGTGGAGCAAGGCTGTGTCCTATAAGCCCATATACACAAAAAAATCAGGGTAAGCAGTTCATCTGCTCCAAGTAAAATCATGCTTAAGGCAGTTTTTCACTGCCATTTATTACAAGCAGTATTTTCTTGTTTTCCTTGTATATGCTTTCTGGGGCCTAGGCTTAGCTTAGCAACCTGAACCTGGTTTCAGTGGATGTTAGTTAATTTTGGTTTGAACTAATGGTAGACAGTATTTTATTAAGTGTTTTGCTTATACCAGACAACATCATAAACCTACCTACAGATTTAATTTTGAAGGGTATCTGTACCTGAATGATTTGTAACTTAATGTATAGTGTTGAACATTATCCTAGTACCGTGAAATTAGCTATTTTCCCTATTAGGTTTCATTTATTCATATTATATATTGTCTATATCCTTATGTGTAGGGTAGATTAGTATTAAACATTACTCTTTTTAACTGAAACAAAAAGCTGCATTGTCCATAATTCTTGGACAAATCTGTCAAAAAGTCCTACCCTACACAAGACACGTGCACATACAGCTTGCATTTTACCTACTTAATAGCCTTGATAGGTCCGATTACAAAATTCTCAGGGTATTGACAGCTATTAGCCATTGATAGCCCTATAAGTCATATCATTTCGTTCAGTCAAAGGTTGACAATACTGAGGACAGAAAAGACAGAGTTTACCAGGATCATATTCATATTCATATGAAACTTTTAAAAAGTACTTCAAAATCATTTTCTATCTTCAATGTTTCATTAGTTGTCACTTGACCACCTTGTCAACCCTAAGCTAGTTTTGTTCAGGGCTCTTCCATGGATACTGATTTGCAGATAGGTGCAGGGTACCTAAATGGTATGGTTTGCTTCCTGGAATGCTAATAGGTTTACATTAAAATGCTACTAGTGTTCTTAATTTAGAACTTAAGTAATTTTAGCTTACTCATCCGTTGATCTCTTGTTCATTTGCATCTTAAACCGAATTAACCTCATTATTGCAGTCTTATAGTTAAGATGTGCTTTTTAATTAACACAAACACTCACTTGATTTAGTATGTATTTAAAAGCCTTTATGTATCACAATTATTTCAAAAATATGTAAGTTGTGGCTCTTAAAAGTACAGAGATTAATATTTCATGTACAGCCTAAACAAATATCTATTTCACCATATAAACCTCTTTTTCTTAGAAAGTCGAAGAGTAACATTTAATTTCAGTATTTTCTTCTAACTCAATCATTAGACTAAGACAAGGAGCCTATTTCCTTTGCTCAACAAGTTATCCTGACTTGCAGCAACACAGTCATCTAAACATCCTGCAACTTGCTCAAGGTTGGCCAACAAATTGTCCACTCTGAAGTCAAGATTCATGTGATGGCTAGCACACTGAGAGTTGTTACAAAATTGCTATATGTAGAATAAAAGTTGCTACTGGTGTGCATGAATTGCTACTTATATATTTCGCATAGCCATGTATATGAATACCTATAGCAATTACAGTAGATATCAACAAGTGAGACCTATTGCAGTATATCCTTACCCAGTAACAGAAGTGCTCCTTTTCAGGAATCCAGGCAGATGTCCATGCCTTCCTCCAGAACACAGTACTGTAAACAGCTAAAGGAAGCCAGCCAAATTCCTGACCTTCAACTTTGTTTGGCTTTTCCAACTTATATAGCATTTAAGAGGCTCCTTCCAATGATCACTGAGGAAGCTCAACTCTCATTGGGCTGTTTAAGGAAGATGGTCCTGTTAGGGTATTTGCTTTTTAGATGTTTTGTACTTCTGGAACCTCTGGCTTCCCCAAGCGTGCTAATTTCTCATTTCTCAGTAGCCCCAGTTTTGATTGTGAGTTCACTATTAAGAGGAATAAGTCCTATATTTAGATGTCATCTACACAGGCTAAATGTTGTAGAAGGCTAAAAAGCCCTAACTCCAGAGAAGACCCACTCTCTGAAAGCTTGTTTAGAATAGAAGTCTTCCACAAAGTAACAGAAATAAAACAAGGTCAGTAGAAATAGCCTCAAGGAGCTGGCAAAGACTGTGAGAAAGGGCTTATAGTATTAAAAGCTCACGGTTGATCTAATATTCTATGGAATCGTAAAGGCAATGCATATTCCAGTTTTCCATGGGCTTGTTCCACAAAGTCTGGCAGGTGACTCTCCTAAAATTTTAAAAATCTTTAAATCCTGCTGCCAATAGAGAACATGAATTTAGAGATGGCTACTAATAGTCCAGTGTCAGTCACAGATTCTTGCTTCATGCTTCCAGTCCCTATCTGTCCACCTATTCCCCATTGCTATATCCTTCACCAGTATGCAAATATAGACAAAGGTGCACAAGTGCATAACTTACTGATTCTGTCACCGTACTTAAATGCCAAAAAGTGGCATGCATATGCTGGTTTCTGGAAGTACTGTGCCCATGGTTCTTGCAGCACAGCCCATCTACCTTCCTGCAAATATTCAGCTAACCTCCCATGTGAGGTGAATTAACAGCACTGCTTGAAATTCAGCCACTGCTACTGATTGATTGGTTGAAAGTGAGTTTAGAGAAAAGATAGCAACAATTACACTCTACAGAGAAGAGGGTGTATTTAAATGGGCTTTTCAAGCAGAGCTTAAATGGAGACATAGACACTGGAAGCCAAAAGCTATGCAAATGAACCCTGTATTAACACTTGTCTTCCCATTTGAGGAAGGATGATTCACAACCACAGTTTTAATTGTACAGGTATGAAAATCGAGTAATAGAAATACTGAGCTTTCATAGTTGCTTAAAAAGAATCCAAACCAAGAACTGCAAGACTCAAAACTTAGTGCACTCCAAAGGAAATTCCATAACTCCTTACATTAGTCAGGTGTGGAGTACGAAGAGAACGCATGAGCTTTTTTCTATCTTGGCAGCAGCTTCTTTCCTAGCCTGGGCCCTGCAGTCACACAGAAGTATGAGTGAATTAAAAAGATTCAAAAATGATGACATCTACACATTACAAACCTTGTTGCGCAAGTTTCTTCCACTATAGTGGTTCATAAAGCTAATTCTTTATAATATGTGGAACCTGTGATCTTACTTAACAGCACTGTCAGATCAGAGCAAAAGACTGTTTCCAACAGTGGTCAATCAGATGTTTCTTAGATACCTTCAAGTATGGCCCCAGCCCTCAGGAGCTTGTCACCAGCAGCTGGGATTCAGTAGTACACTACTTCTGACCAAGGAGACTCCCATTTAGTTTGCTGGCTAATCGACATTGACTGATAGACAAGATTCATGGAGAAATTATTTATTTCCCCTTTAAGTCAGTGGCCATCACATCATGTAGCAGTGAATTCCTTAATTATGTGGTATGTGAAGTACTTGTCTATCCTGAATCTACTTTTAGTGGATGACTCCAAGGTCTTCGTGCTTTGCAAAAGAGAATAATTTGTTTCCCTCACCATACATTTTATAAACATCTATCGTGTCCCCCTCCCCTTTTAGTATTTTTTTCCAAAACTAAAAAAGTTCCTAATGGTTCAGTCTTTTATTTTTCATAAGGTACTGCATAATAATTGGTCAGTAAATATATGGTTGCTACAGCAAAGGAAATAACTGGGAGCACATACATACCATTATACCAAACCTGACTTATGCCATCTCCACTCATATGCTATCAGAAGTGAAACTACCCATTAGGAACTCCTACATCAAGCAGTTTTAAGGATGTTTTGACCATTTTGCAGTATCTGACTAGGAAGCAAAGGAATTTTACAAAATTCCTACCATATTACCGGTATTATTTTTATTAAGTCTTCTTAACCATCCATCATAAGATCCCACGGTGTGCTACACAAACTGAATATACAATTATAAAAACAAATAAAACAAAATTATAAAGCACTCTTTAAATAAAATGTTCAGGTCAGGCTTCCAATTAAAGTTTTTAAAAAATGGCAAAACATGCCAAACTTTCGTTTCCAAGTTTACATTTATCTGTAGGATAAGACATACAAAATTATATTACACACTGTTTGCCATAAAACAGTTTTAATGTAGTAAAAAATACTGGAAATAAAAATAAGATGCCATATTGAATATTTTCTGTGAAATGTCACAGGAGAGATTATTTGCCCATGTAGGCCCGTATTGTGTACTCTGGCTGGCAGTAGCTCCCCAAGGTCTGACAGACAGACCAACTTCACATTCCCTGCTACCAGATCTTTTTAACTGGAAATGCCAGAGATTGAACATTCTGCATGCCAGGAATGTATGTGCTCCACAGCTGAGCTATGCTTCTTGTCCTATATTCACCACAATAAACTATTTCTGATGGCCTCAGCCCAACTTGATTAAGTAGCTGAGAAGGGAGAGGTGAAAATGGAAGACACACTACTTTCGGGGGCCATTCTTTGAAACAGCTATTTCATCCCACACCAATAGTGTATATGCTTGATCTCCAGGCTAAAGGTTCTTTGTTCAAATGGACAGAAGACAACCAAAATAGTACTCAGACATTTATTTCAGGTATGCAGTTTACACACATCATTGAGCAAAAGAAAAGAGCAAATATACAAATATTGTAACAAGCGTTACCAAATGACGTATCTGGCACTAGTGTTATAAGCCGATTAAAGAAACTGGTGAAGGGAAGTCATGGAAGAGGGCTGCAGCTCACAGCAGCCGTCTTCTCATACAACCAAACTTTCAGTAGCACCATAATGGCAATACTTACAAAAAAACACAGAACAAAAATTGGAGGCTATTATGCCAAGGATAATCATTTTTTTTTCTTTTGGGGGAGGGGCAGAGGGCACATATCATTATGGATTGTGTAGCAAACACCTAACAGTGCAGACGCCTGAGCTAGCTTCAGCTTATGTTTAGCTCAATATCTTCCCATAAGGAGGATAATGTGGGAAAGCCCCAAAAGCCAGCCAAATCTGAAGCCCAAATTTTGTATATGTGCAAGCTCTGCACTGTGCTTTATTTCTGTGCATGTGACTCGCAAAAGGGATGTCAGAAAAGTTATCCACTAAAAGCCTGAGTGAGTCTTTGGTAGGCTAATACTTCAGTATTATGATACCCATTAATCTACCACAGTCAGTTGATTTTCTGAAGTTTTCCTTTAGCTTCCAAAAAGGTGGCAAGAGAAAACATTCTGGAAAACTGTACAGTGAAAGCATCAACAGACCAGGCACTTAAACCCCCAGTCTTTTCCAAAGGCACCAAGAATTAAACAGCATAACTGAAGTCCCCTGGGTGAAAGGCGACTATATCAGCTTCACTATAATGGATTACAAATTAAAATGATCTTAAATTTTACAAAAACTTTTATACAGCATATCATAACCTTACCTTCTGCTGTCAGTTGCAAATATAATTAAATTACCCCCACTTGCTTGATAAGGAGACGTCACCTTGCTACCTATCATATATCAAGTACCAGTTTTTCATACTTAAAAGTTATATTAAATGCCATAACCTTGCTCGGGGAACGTTGTGTGTCTCAGCATTGCCTAGAACAGATTACATTCTGTCCCAGACAATATTAACAGCACTGAAATATTTGGTATGGTTAATGCAACTTATTTTTGCTAGGTGCTATTCATCAGAGCTTGAAGTTAAGTTACTGCTGGGGACTTGAAACCACTTACTGAGTTTTTACATGATACCTATTAACAAGTGGTCACTTCCGCAATTGACACGAGTCAACTTTTGCCCCTACCCAAATGCAGACCTTCAGCAAAGTTATGGCAATAATACAAAACATCAACATATTCATTTCGTTGTAATGCACTTGTTTACACCTTCATGTCACTTCACATAGTTCTGCAACAGTTCCACGCAAAGCATTCTGCCTTAATAGAGATATATAAAATGTAAATTGCATTGAAGCTTTGCTTCTGATGGCCGCTGAAAGTTACCTGACCACCTAACAGAAAAGGGCTCTTTAGTGGTAAATACATTTCTGCAGCACTTACAGGTTTAAATCTCAGTCTGAATTGCAGCATTTAACTCCACAGCGTGCTGTGAATGGTTGTTGTTTGCTTCTTTCAGTGTTTCACCAGTACCCATATCTGCAACACTTGAAGTCCCATTATAAACACATTCTTCAGCAATGTAACTCAGCTGTGGAGCCTCTGAGTTTGGAGCAGCTGGAATCAGCAACGAATTGCCACTTTGGTGTGGAGAGTTTTCTAAACGGTCATTTTCTACCTCTGGGAGAATGTTAACTGTGGTAAACCGGGTATGATAATCGCTGGAACCATGGCTACATGAGGTTTTCATGCTCTCCATATCAGAGCAACTAAACTCAGAAAAATGACTTGAGTGGGAATCAGCTACAGATGGGATACTGTCACTGAGAGAGGGAGAGTCAAATTCACTGGAGTTTGTGCTTTGTTGCTCTAATAACTGAGCATCCATGTCCTCTCTGGTCTCATTTATCTTCATGCTACTCTTTTTTCTTAGTTTACCTTTGCATTTTTTCCCTGCCGATGCATCTTTGGACCACTTGGTGGCACTAGATTTGTTTTCTGACAAGCAGGCTGACGAACAACCAGCGTTACTTTGACCTGCAGAACTACCATCGTCAACACTACTGCTGCCACTGTTGTGTCTGAATTTTGTGGGCTTTGATTCAATGTCTACTTGTACCTCCATACTGCTGCTATCTCTAGAAGGGGGAGAAGAGAGAAGTATTCATTAAAAAAAAAAATCAATTTGTGAAATTAAAAATGGAAAAATGCAATTTAAAAGCATTTTAACACAATGCAGTATAGCTTTAGGAAAAAGTGGCACTAAAAGCCTGGTGACTCATTCTGCTAATATTGCCTTTAATAAAATGATGTAATACAATACAAACGCAACTATTTCAGGTGCTGAAACATTCACTCTATTTATCTCTACCCATCCCTTTACGGAAAAATGAGCCACTATTATTCAAATATAAGTTTAGTTTCTTTTTTTTTTTTTAGAACTGCCGATATAAAGTCTTGTGAACTGCAACTGATTTATGTGTTGAAACTCTGCTTTAAGAAAATAATTAACATATCGGATTTCTCACTGGACCTATGCACATAATCCATTATCTTCACTGTTGACTTCATGGATCAGTTGCAGTAGGGTTTTGCCTTGGAAGTTCTTGTCACAATCCATTTTAGTCCTTGAAATGTCATAGGAATTGTCACTGTTTTTAGTACACATATCTAAAAACACATTATGAGAACTTCTTCCTAACTTTAATGTGCCACGGATCCACAAGCATACATTCCAGAAGCCCATCAACCATTTAAAAAGATATCCAGAAAAAAAACCATACAGGGTTGGATCCACACATGCCAAATGGAAAAGGGTGAGAGGTAATTTTCAGCAATTCCTCCTTCCTCCTGCAGCCTGCCAAAAGCAGTTTAAGAGTCAGAGGACTACCCGGAGGCATTGGGGGGGGGGGGCCTGCAGAAAGAATTGGTGGAAATCGCTGCTCCTGTCCAGTAGGAAGTCTCTACAAGACCTCAGTCCTTTCTGTGAATGGAATAAGTCTGAAATTCACAGGAAAGCCAAGCTGGATCTACCTTTACCAAGCTTTGCAAACTGTGGGAGGTGGGGAGATATAAAGACATCTCACACCAGTTTGTCAATAAAAAAGAAATGTGCAAATATCATTTTTAAAACCAAGCCAGGAAAAAAATTCTGCCAAGAGCTTTTATTTCAAGGCAAAACAGATGTACTAAGTGGACAAAGAAGATTTTGGATAGTTCTAGCAAGAAATCTGATTGACAAAGTTACTTCATAAAAGCAGAGATCCAAAGCTTTTTTAAAAAATGAATTTAACAAGGTTTTGTATCTGCAGGTCAAGAAAATTATATTTGAGTAATAGCAGCTCAAACCAAGAAGAAACTAAAAATCCCACCACCTCCCTGGCTCTGAAGGAATGAACTTCAGAAGAGTGGGGAAGAAATTTGATAATAAATAGATAAAAAATATTGTTACATCCAACAACAATCATACCAGAAATTTCAAAGAAGGGGAATTCATTAATGCTGCTTTTGCAGACTACTACAAGGTATGCGTATTGAATACGACATCGTTCAATTAACAGAGCTGAATAAGCTGCATTTCTATTCACATTTCCACTACTTAATTCTTACCTGTCCAATGGGATATATGAATTTAAAATGGATCCAGCCATCGCTTTGGTGCTGGCATTGTCACTAACTGTTCCTAAACTAACGGTGCCCGACTCTCCACTCAAACTGCACCTTTCCTTCTGCACGTCTGCTTGAACTTCCAACCTTGGGGAGAAATTCAATTTTAGTTCTGTTATTATCTTTCAGCTTTCATATCACTTGGGAGTCTTTTAGAAGCTTCTGCTTGCAAGCTACTCACAGGCATGTGGCTAGAGTATGAGACTCAGGGTCCTAGGGTCGTGGGTTTGAGCCCCACAATGGGTTGGACGATATGAACCTCATGGTCCTTTCCAACTCTACGATACTATGATTCTATTATCTAGTTGGCTACTGTCAGAACAAAAGCTTCCCAGACTACAAAAGGCCCATGTTTAGACAATATTTTCCTGTTGCCCCTGAAGCCATACACATGGTAGAAGGTAGAACTCATTAAGCTATTTTGGTACATTGCTCACTGTAGTTGAGACAGAAAACCAACTACAGAAGAATAGCACTATTTGGCCAAAAAAAGAGAGGGGCATAAAATATCATTTATTATGAGCCCAACTCATTTCAAAAAAGAATCTTCTCTCAAAGCGCTCCCTTTTAGCAACAGTTTTGACACACCAAACACACTGCACTAAATTCTGTTGCCAGAAACTTTCAAAGTGGCCTATGTAATTTGTAGCACCTAAACTTCCTTCCCTTCCTTTAACTGCAATTGAGTAATCAGGGATCAAAAATCTTCTTTAATCCATGTAAACAAAGTAACTGTTTTGAGACTCTATAAGATCAAAATAAAAAAGTATCACATCAGAATGTACAACATGAAAAGTTCATCCTCTCAGAGCTAACTGTAGTTTGTTTACAAAAGCTGAACTTTGGACACAAATTATCTTACCTGTTAAAGCAGTTGACCATTGCACTTCCCGACAGACTCCCTGTTATACTAGCTCCAGCCAGGGCCATAGTGCTGGCAGTTTCGCTCAGATTGTCTCGAATTGCTCCCATTCTGTCCATATGGCTACCACTTGCACTCAGGCTTCCAGTCAATCCTCCAACACTTTCTTCCCCTATGCTGGGGTTATTACGTGCCTCTGCTACTGATGTGGTATCTAAATATTAAAGGTAAAGGTAAAGACACTAACTCAGGACGCAAGGGAGAAACGTGCTAAGAGGAAAGCATGGTTGGCAAATCCACACCGTGATCAACTCCTGCCCGGAAACCAGTGTCCCCACTGTGGAAGGACGTGTGGATCCAGAATTGGCCTCCACAGTCTCTTACGGACTCATTGTTAAAACTTTGTTTATGGAAGACAATCTTACTCGGGTACGAGTGATTGCCAAAGAAGAAGATCTAAATATGAAAAGGGTGGTACTTAAAATTAATAGGAAAAGCATTTCACTGAAAGTCCTTCAATGTAGAGAAAGACACTGCTCTTGGAAAAGCTGGAAGTGACTACTAGGGTTGCTGCTATGCTTTTCCATGTGTCCCAAGAATCTGGGTTAGTGCTGGTCCTAGACCGATACAGCTACAATGTCTGAAAGAAGAGAGCATGTATATCATCTATCAACTCCAGCCATCAACTGAAGACATTGAGAAGAGACTGGAACAGACTTCCCTTACCTACTGCTGCATTTGTTCCACCAACAGTTATATCATTTTCATCATCAAATTCTATTCTGACACCCTTTCCATTGCCAGCCGATACACCGCAACCTCCGCTTCGGCAGAGAGAGATAGGAACTACTCCATACACATATGCCAACATAATCGGGACACCAATTCCTGCAATGAAAATGTAGAACACTATAATCAGTACAAAGTTGTCATGTTGTGTGATATCTCTATCTGTCTGTCTGTCTGTCTCTCTCTCTCTCTCTCTCTCTCTCACACACACACACACACACACACACGAGAGAGATCACCAAATATCCCCTTATTATACAATTTAATAGGTTATCACAAAAAGTGGCAAAGAAATAAAAGCTGAATTACTACTATAAATGAAAAAGACACCCCCCCTCAATCCTATAAACACCTCCTGATGCCAGGAGTTTCTATGTGACACGGAGATCCTCTGCTTCTAATGCCTCTTCCATTCATTTCAACTGATGAATCAGGTCTGTATGTACACTGTTTTGTACCACTGGGTATGGTTCTTCCCTTGGAATTGATGGGGCTTGACCCCAGGGCTCACATACATATCTGAACACACACAGGTATCTTGTACTGAGGCCCTGGTTTTCAGAGAGAATCTTACCAAACCTACAATAATTGGGAAGAATGCTTAGGCACAGGGATTGTTTCAGCTCCACATACTTTTATAAGCTAGTAATACATTTTTGAAAATAGGGTTCAGAGCTGTAAAATGAATGGCTAGCAGCATCAATAATATCAATTCTTTGTGCCCCACCTTTACAGCAAAGTGTAAACAAAGTGTTTTATAAATCAGTACAAATAACTAATTCTGAAAGGATTTTCCTGATTTTTACCTGCACCTTTACTTACCAACAGTTACTGCAGCTACAACCGGTGAAACAATTACGGACAAGGTTACGCCACCTGCAATGGCCAAGTTCCTCTTGTGCTTTGAAATGTCTTTACCTTCATAGCGATTGTGAATCTTTAAGAAAAAGAGCATTTTAGAATGCATTGCACATCACAAAACTGAGAAGTATTTCCTGCAAATATATATATATATATTATTTTGAGCTGCCTTTTCTTAAATGAAGCGTCTTAATGCCATAGATTTATAGACAGAAACTGTTTGCAAATATTACTAGCTTATTTAATTCTATGCTGCTGCATTATACTTTTTTTTAAGTGTGTTTTTTAAAAAATTATACTTTTTTCCTAGTTCTAGGTACATTTCTTTATGTAAGTTGATTAAAGGCAGTCTCTCTCTCTCTTTATATATATATTACTACAATATCTTAAAGTACAGCATGTTGCTGTGTGAACAAGCCTTAAACATGTGTACAAAAGTATCCAAGTCCTTTGTAATTGAAGACTCTAAACACACAGTCACCTTACCTTACGTCCCACATATACAGGTATTCCAATAATCATAGCTGGGATAGCAATGCCTGCTATTAAGGCGATTCCCACAGGTGCCCCCACAAGCGTCCCTAGTTGCCACAGTATTTTCTTCTTCCGACTCCATGGTTTTTTCCCCCAGAATGTACAACCTGATGGACTATTTGAAGAAATTTTCCATAAGTAAGGCAAACTTATGACTCACAGTGAATAGTCTTAACTAACCATCAGTTTTATAATAACATTCTCTAACAGAGAGAGCAAGAATGCTTGAATCTGCAATCCTGCTAAAAGTGCTAACGTAATGTAACGTTTCAGCTTGTGGAGAGAGTAATCTGAAACTAATATAGTACCAAACCAGCAGTACAACATTTATATCCAGTGCATTTTCTTTTTGGTTCCATCAGATCATGGCTCTTCCCAGGGCTGATGCTAAAATGTGCAACTCAGGATTTGGAACAAAGTTTCTCCACCTACATTTTAAATGAACCTCTTTACTATGAATGGGGAAAATTTACCTTCCTCAAATTTAACTGAAACATCTGACAAGTTTTGTCTTTCTCTAGGAATTGTGTGTTTTACTTAGACAAAAGCTCTAAGGCCTGTTGATGAAGTGTTATGGCAGCAGCTGTCCCACTTGTTCTGAACACAGCTAGACACAATAACAAACAGAATGTCCTCTTTGCAAAAGGCTTCTCCAAGCATGTAGGACATATGATGGGAAGCGGGGATTGTTGTGATAGATTTGACTCCATTTCTATCTTTCCTGGTGAAATTTACTGCAGGAAGTCCAATCTCCCACAGTAAGTCCTGGGGTTTCCCCGTCACTTTATCATATTCTGAAGAGAGCTTCAGTGTGCACCAAGCTATAGAAAGCAGGGCACTTCCTGTAGTTGACACCCATGCAATGGAAAGTCCTACCTTATCTAATGTCAGTAAACTCCCTCTCAAACCAGTTTTATATATATATAAAATCTAACCAGGAATGAAAATAGAATTCCACCTCAAACTAAAGACTACATCAAATGTGCATGATCAAAACAAATGTCACTTGTTCCTTCCTTCCTTCCTTCCTTCCTTCCATTCATTCCTTTTAAAGGATTTATAGCCTAGCCTGCTGTTAATTAGTGGGGTACAACATGAAGTGAGGTACATGAACTCTTTCAATACATACCTTAAATAATGCAAGTCTGAAATCTCCTTCATGCATAGCCAACAGAATTCACATCCACAGACCGCACATGTCATATGATTGCAGCTTCCATCATTCATCTTTATTATATAAGCAGCACAGCGCGGGCATGGCTTTATGTCATCAGCTGTTTAAAAAGAAACCCAATGAACCCATGCTGCTTATGAGAACAACCAACACTGAAAATCATGTCTGGAAATGTTTGTAAATTTTAACTGGTTGCAACCAATTCCAAGTTCAGCCTAACTTAATAAAGAATTAACGTAAAGGGAGAAAAATTTAACTGGAGAACCGGGAGATCTGTGGATGTATACAAAATTCATAAATAATAACAGGTACATGCAGGTACGCTTTACGCAATTTTTGTGCAATGAGCTAGCTCGGTTGCTTCAGCCTGTCGTTCGCAGTCAGCAAGGAAAGTCAGCGCTGTTTGGACACCTGGGATCCTAAAGAACTTCTGTTTTCTTCTCCCTTTTAGTGAATTATTCCTGCATCTGTCTTATTTCAAGTAGTCCTTGGAATCTCCATAGTTTGCCCCTTTTCCCCATGGCAACCAGGGCACATATATCCTATGGATAGTTCATTTGCGATCAGGTACTCTCTAGAAGTTATTTTCTGCAACTACTACTACACAGTAAGCGTGGGTGGAAGCTAAATAATCCCTTTTCCATATGGCAAATGCAAAACATGAACACTTGGGAAAGTGGCTTAGGCGTGTCTCTTGCAGTGTAGGAGAACTCCAGGCACTCATTAAGAATTCAATGTATACTTAACTTACAGTTCAACAATACCCATACCTCCTTCAGAAGTAGTCTCTGTGATGGGAGATATGAATGGGGTCGTATCAACTAACATGGACAAGTCACAAAGTCAAAATGTTACAAAAGACGGCAGACTACCTAAAACCTTTTTTGAAATGACTGACAATATGGACTTGATTGACATTTGGAGGACAAAGAACCCACTAGGAAGAGAGGGAACATTCTTTTCTGAAGCCCAACTGACCTGGACAAGAATCGACCAAATATGGATTTCTAGAGGCCTGGCACCTAAGGTTAGAAAAGTGGAAATCTGCCCAAAGACCTGCTCTGACCACAATGCAGTAAAGATGGATATGACACTATTACCAACTGGATCCTTTAGATGGAAGATGAATGACAATTTGTTTAGAGATCAGGAAATTACCAAGAAGGCCCAAAAAGTTTTGAAGGACTATTTTGAGATAAACATGAATAATATGGTGGAAAAAAGAATAATCTGGGACGCAAGCAAAGCTGTAATGAGGGGATTCTTGATACAACAGAATGCAGTGAAGAAAAGAACACATAATGAGAAAAAAGATAAGATTTTGGATAAAATAAAAGAATTAGAGAAGAAATTAAGAGTGAATCCGAAGTCACAGCCAACTCTGAGAGAAATTAAACTTTATCAAACACAATATTCTAAGCTGATAAATCAGGAAATTGAATGGAAGGTTAAATTAATGAAACAAAAAACGTTTGAGTCGGCGAATAAATGTGGAAAACTGCTAGCTTGGCAGTTGAAGAGAAGACAAAGATTAAACACTGTTACAAACTTAGAGGTTGATGGAAAAAACATCCAGAATCCGGTGGACATTAGAAAGTGTTTCCAGAGATACTTCAAAAAATTATACACCCAAGGGCCGCAAGATGATGTTGAGATTAAACAATTTTTGGCAAAAAACGGATTATCTAAATTGTCACAAGAAAATAGGACAATCCTGAATTCTAAAATAACACGACAGGAGATCGAACAAGCTATCCAGAACATGCAACTTGGCAAATCTCCAGGACCAGATGGGCTGACCTCCAAGTACTATAAGACATTGAAAGACTATTTGATACAACCTTTGATGGAGGTCAGCAATGAAATTATGGAGGGGAGGAGGGCACCGGAGTCGTGGAAGGAAGCATTTATCACATTAATACCAAAGTCGGAAGCTGAAAAGACACAACTTAAGAACTACCGTCCCATCTCTCTCTTAAATGTGGATTACAAAATATTTGCAGACATTTTGGCAAATAGATTTAAAAAAGTTTTAAATGAAGTAATTCATAAGGACCAGGCTGGCTTTCTCCCAGGAAGACATCTGTTTGCTAATACAAGGAACATTATTGACATTTTGGAACTTCTGCAAACAGATATAAATACAAAAGCAGTTTTAATTTTTATAGATGCGGAGAAGGCCTTTGACAATATCTCCTGGAAATTTATGATGGGAAATTTAAAAGAGATGGGAGTGGGACGGGGTTTTGAAAATGGGATTGAGGCGATATATTCAGAACAGAAAGCTAAACTGATAGTTAATAATGTGGTTACGGAAGAGTTTAAAATTGAAAAAGGGACACGACAAGGTTGCCCTATTTCCCCTTTGTTATTTATTTCGGTTCTGGAAGTGCTATTGAACATGATTAGAAGGGATCAGTTGGTGGAAGGAATTCAGGTCGGTCAGAAACAATATAAATTAAAAGCTTTTGCAGATGACCTGGTTTTGACCTTGCAGAAGCCAGAGCCCAGTACGAAAAGAGTATTACAACTGATTAATGACTTTGGTCGGGTGGCTGGATTTAAATTAAATAAACAGAAAACTAAGGTTTTGGGGAAAAACTTGACTAATACAGAGTCAGAACGGTTTCAGAATGAGATGGAACTTAATGTGGTGAAAAAAGTGAAATACCTAGGGGTAAACATAACAGCAAAAAATCTAGGTCTATTTAAGGACAACTATGAAAAATGTTGGACAGAAATTAAGAGAGACCTAGATAGTTGGACAAAATTGAAACTTTCTTTGTTAGGCCGAATTGCTGCTATTAAGATGAATGTATTGCCAAGGATGCTGTTTTTATTTCAAACACTTCAGGTTTTGGACAAAACGGAGTGCTTTCAGAAGTGGCAGAGAGACATTTCCAAGTTTGTCTGGCAGGGCAAAAAGCCCAGAATTAAGTTTAAGATATTAACCGATGCAAAACAAAGAGGGGGCTTTGCCCTGCCAGACTTAAAGTTGTATTACGAAGCCGCAGCGTTCTGCTGGCTAAAAGACTGGCTACTTCTTGAAGACACTGATGTGCTGGATTTGGAGGGGTTTAACAATACCTTTGGATGGCATGCATATTTATGGTATGACAAGGTTAAAGCAAATAAGGCCTTTAAGAACCATATTGTCAGAAAATCATTGTTTAATGTCTGGTCAAAATATAAAGACTTGCTGGAAAATAAAACACCAAGGTGGCTTTCACCTTTGGAAGCCAAGGCCCGAAAAAGACCCAATATGGAGGCTAAATGGCCAAAATATTGGGAAATATTAGAAAAGGATGGAGACAAATGGAAATTGCAGAGTTTAGAGAAAATGAAAGACAAAGTGCGAGACTGGTTACATTACGCTCAGATCAAAGAAGTTTTTAAAAATGATAAGAAATTAGGGTTCCAGGTGGAGAAATCGAAACTAGAAACAGAATTGTTAGAACCAAAGATTAAGGTACTTTCAAGGATGTATAACTTGCTGTTGAAATGGAATACACAAGACGAAACGGTTAAATCGGCTATGATAAGGTGGGCACAGGACATTGGGCATAATATCATGTTTGAGGACTGGGAGAGGTTGTGGAATAATGGACTGAAATTTACTGCATGTAACGCCCTGAAAGAAAATGTAATGAAAATGATTTATAGATGGTACATGACCCCAGTCAAACTTGCTAAAATTTACCACCTGTCTGATAATAAGTGTTGGAAATGCAAAGAGTGCGAGGGAACGTTCTTCCACCTCTGGTGGACTTGCCCTAAAGTGAAGGCGTTCTGGGAAATGATCTATAATGAACTGAAAAAGGTATTTAAATATACCTTCACTAAGAAACCAGAGGCTTTCCTTTTGGGTATTGTCGGCCAAGGGGTGGCAAAGAAGGACCAGACATTCTTTATGTATGCAACAACAGCAGCAAGGATACTTCTTGCAAAACATTGGAAAACCCAAGATCTACCCACACTGGAAGAATGGCAGATACAACTGATAGACTACATGGAACTGGCTGAAATGACCGGCAGAATCCGTGACCTGGGAGAAGAGAGGATTGAGGAGGACTGGAAGAAATTTAAGAACTATTTACAAAAGTATTGTAATTTGAGTGAATGCTAAATAAGATGCTAGACTAAAACAACTGAGCACCACTAAATTTAGAAGCTTTTTTAAGAAAATAAGTAAGACTGTGAAAAATTAGCTCCTTTTGAGAATTATATGATTATGAAATATAGAAGGGATATAAGAATTTAAACAAGATGATAAATTGCTGACAAAATGTTTTAACGATGAAAATGGGAGCGGGAGGTGTGAGGAAGTCCAAAGAAAATGTGAAAATATGTTAAGATCGATGTTACATGGTTTATTATGTCTATTTTTATTGTAAAATTTAATAAATTGCTTTAAAAAAAAAACAGAAGTAGTCTCTGTGCTTAATGGGACTTACTCCCAGGTAAGTGGGTACAAAATAGCAGCCTTGGCTTTGGTTTAGGAACTGACACTGGGGGAAATGGGGGTTTTGTGCCTTTAACAGTTGCATCTCCACAATCAAGACCAGCAGGACACAGATCTTCCCATGATAAACATGAGGTTGAGGAGGCTGACCATGTTCTCTTATTTTGTGTTATACCATGTTCCTATGGCAGCCATTTTGTGGCAAAACATGTTCACTGGCATGGGTGTAGCCAGGATTTTTCTTAGGAGGGTAGGCCTTTTGTTAGGGTGGCAGAACCTGTTAGCTATGTATTTTTATTTATGGGGGGGGGCAGTTGTCCCTCCCTGCCCCGCCCCCCCGCTATGCCCATGTCTACTGGTCCCAAAAGGTTAGCAACCCCTGCTCTAAGTCAACATCTGTGACTCAGTATAACAAAGAAGCACCTGGGTCAGATGTTCTGACTATCCATATCCAAATAAAAATCCAACAGAGAGTACAGTGAAGTTTTTCACTCTAAATCAAGTCAGTAATTATGCTCTAAAGCGATGCCAACTCCTTCCCCCTTGCCCAAGATTCTGATGAGGTTTCTGGCTGTCCAGTGTGAAATAAGTTCACTGACAAAGCAAGGCATTATATGCAATCAGTCCTCTTGCACAGGTTACCAAGGAGCTTATCATAGGTAAGTCAACAGATAGCCTGTTTTCTCTTCATATTGTATAAATCTTTTGCCTTTAAAACAGGTGGATAGGCATGGTTATCAGCTGCAGAAGTATAAGCACAAGGGAAGTTTTTTAAAATAAAAAAAAATCTAGTATAGTAAGCTCTGTCTTTCACTTTCTAGTTAAATCATTGCTTATATTTTGAAGGTCTCCCCAAAAGTAATCATAAAAACAAAATAATTCATGAATGGAATCTCAAACCAAGACAATCATGAAAATGTCTACTTTCACTGCATTGTGATCCTTGGATGAAGTATGGTAAAGAAATTTAATAAATAATAATAACAACAACAACAATGATATTGGTTAACCTCTATTAAGTCAACCATTATCAGTCGACTTCTGGATCATCTGTTTATGAAAGTTTGCACCATTTACATAATGTTAAAATAAGGGCTACTGGACTCAGCTCTCCTTTCTTAATAAACATCAATAATCAGTGAACAAAACAGTTATCTGATAGTTTAAAATGTTTAAAAGACACCTAGTATTTCAGGTAATAAATACCTGCTGCTCCAGACTCCTGGCTGTAGCTAATGGACGAAGAACGAATTGTTCGCAAGCGTAGACTCTGGGCTCTCTCCTGGCGAGCAGCATCACAAGTCTGGTTGGGATGCCAAATTTGTTTACAATGATAGCAAAATTCAGTTCCACAGCCTTCACGTCCACATGTAAGTTTAGGACAGCTTGCACAGCCAAAAGCGATTACAGCATACCTTAAAATGTTCAAGAATAAGTAGGAGGAAGATTGTTATTCTCAGTACTGCACAGTGGCAAGCAGAAAAGCTGACTTTCAGGGATAAATTAAGAAATATCCCTTATTCTGAAAACAAAACTCCATTGTCATTGTGATCTAGCTAACAAAACTCTGAAGATCTGAACCTAACAATCTAAGTCCTTGTATTTCACAGTCTGTGTAGCATGTACTCTTTGATCTAAGTCCCAAGTTTAACAATGAGAATGGTACATTCCAGATTCCCACATTTCTAAATGCTTGGTGCTAACCTCAAGCCATCTATAATAATTGTGTTATTTTTTAAGGTCTTTCAAAGTTGCACACGTTTTAGTGGTTAAGAGTTAGCCCAAATAGACTATGTGATTGCAGTTGCTTGTTTTCAGTGAAGCCCACAGTAGACTACAAATGACAAATAAGTAATCAATAGGTCTAATCTTAAATTCCCCAAACCACCTCATCAAAACAAGGCAAAAAGGAGTACCCACCAGTTGCTTGCAGCCATTTTATATAGTAACCTGAGTTGTGAGAATAAAATTAGTTATTCTCAAAACCTCTTAAAGCCAAACTATAGGGAACTACTATCCTCAAAAGCAACAAAAAGGTCAATGTTGTGTAGCATGAACTAATATAACTTTTTAAAAAACTACTTCCAATCCTGTGAGTTGTCTACTATATAAAATACGATTAATATAATAAGGACCATCTCAGGCTTCCTCATCATCACAGTGGCAGCCAATGACTAGAATAGAAGATCCCACTAAAATGCAGTCTCTGGCCCTGCATTCAAAATGTTATCTCCTGGTTCACGTTCCCTCCATGGTGTGGAAGCACTGGGAGGAATGTGGAAGCCCAAGGTTTGCTCTGAATTTCACAATCTGCAAAATCCCAGGGGCCCAGGTCCAGCTGAAAACAAGCTTAGATTCAAATAATATTTCTGAGAACACAAAGTTGATGGTAATCTTAATTTTCATATTCCAACCCAACAATTACCAGAGAGAAGTGGACACATTGTATCAAACAGACATAGTGCATTTGTGACAGAAAATCAGTGAGCACTGGAGAGTTAACAGTGTCTTATAATACACAAGAGGTTTGTTTTTGTTTTTTTAAATGATATTTATTAAGATTTTCAAAAATACAGAAAGTAAAGATTAAAGTACATTCAAAGCCTTATTTTCATACATCCACTTTCCGGGACTCCCCCCTTCCCCCACCCCTACCATATTCCCCTTTCATATTGTTGGCTCCACAAGCTCTCAGTTCTAATTAAAACTTAATTTGTTTAGACCATTATTCGAATTTAAAATTTATACACTCCTCATCAATACCCTTAATAAAAGACAAAAGTTCTCTCCCCAGGGCCCACCCCATTTTCATTCCACAATTTCCCTTTTTTTAAAGATAAGGACACCCCACACAATAGAAATATAAGAAATAAGAAATAAAAAGTATAGTAGGTGAAAAAGAGCCAGTTCAGAAAAAAAAAAGTTGACAAGCCTTTGGATTTTAGTTCTCCCCCCCCTGTCCCCGGTTTAATTTCCCCCTGACCACCAAACCATGTTATCTGCCTGGAATTCTTAAAATCCATAGATCACCTATTTCCCCCAACTCCTTGCTGGCTTTTTCTTTTTATAGTTATTTTTTAAAACATTTAACTTCAAATCTTTAATAAAACTCCCCCCATTGTTCTTTCCAAGTTGTAGTCCAATTTCCTCTTGTTCCGCTGCTGAAACGTTCTAATTCAAAAGTTTAGTAACTCTGCAGGGATTATTGTTATTCAGGAACAAAAACTTGCGTTCAGTCCCTTCCTTTCTTCAATAGAAAATTCTATTGTCTCCTTTAGCTGAACACCCTGTAGACAAAATATTATTTCCGTTTTGCAGCTTTCCCAGAAGATAACCAGTCCTGTAAAATTCCAATGGTATTTTTCCATTTACGACCATCTTTGTAATGTCCCAAAACTCCTCTAGGGGGATTGTTGTAACTTTGTTTTCTCTAGTCCAAAAGTCCGATTGTTATCCACGTGTTCGCCATTTTGTATCCAAGTTTTAACGGGTTATAGCAAATTGTAACAAATTTAACCAGCAAAGTTCTCATAATAAAATCCTCTCTGCTTTCCGACTTTGACAGCTACTTTGACAGCTGTCAAAATCTCCGACTCTTTTCACCAGGCTCTCTCTTCAATCACCCCGGTTCCCAGGGGGGGGGTCACGTTTCCCTTCTCCCTCAATTCTTCCTCCAGCACAGTTCTTGTAGTTCCCCATCGTGGAATTCTTAGTTTTTATCAGCAATACAAATCTTTTTGGACCTTGGTTTCCCCGTCCTTGTTTTGGAAGGTTTACAGTAGGGAGGGGGACTGACTTCCTTTTTGGATCCCCCCCCCGCTCGTGTCCAATCCGAAAAAAAAAAATTTTTTTTTTCTCCTTTTGAACCCGGTTTCCAAATTACTCACGGGTTGTTGTTAAGAAGTCCGAATTTTCAATAGAAGAAGTCAGCGCTCTCCGCCGGATGGCATGCGGCTGCGCTCGGCAGGGATAGCAGAGGACTCAAAGCACCACGCTTCTCCCCGGCACCCGATCCGTAGCCTTTAAAAAGGCTCCTTCACGAGTCGGGAGGGCGCTAGCGGTGCCAGCCGAGTCTCCATGTCCACGGCCTCCGTGGCCGTGGTTTTTAAGGGTCCCCGCATCGCCGGTGCGGTAGGACCCAGCCCCTGCCGAGCAGGCTCCCTCCGGAGCTCGGAGGGAGTCCGCCATTCGGCGATGGCGCCAACCCGGAAGTCCCCATAATACACAAGAGGTTTGACTCTGAAATTAAGCTGTTAATCCCAGCTTTTCCCCATGAACATTCTCTAATCAATAATAGTAATGCAATAATGCCATTTGTAGAAGGGAAGGCATGTTCAATAGACCAACAGAGATTCTGCCCTTTTGTGTAGAAATAGGGGCTTTGCTGGCAGAATCAGAGAACAGAGGTATAAAACATTAGGCGTCTGCATTTCAGTCTTCTCACATGCTTCGAAACTAATCCTCAGTATCTAGAAGCATCAAGCCTCAGGCTGTTTAAAGATATATGGGGGAGGGGGACGGGGAGAAGAAGAGAGAGGAGGAGGGACAGTGACACTTTTGTACTATAGGCTACATTGCAGCTACACAAATACTTCAGGATTCCACAGGCACACACACATACCCCATCCTCCAGCCAGGCAACAGCAATCAAGAAGGATGCAGAGCAGGGCTGATGAAAACTTTAACTTGGAGAGGTGGCATAGCCTAGGGAGAGTCCCAAGGGCTAGTGGGAGAGGTCTGTGTCATTCCCAGATTCAACATACTAAGCAACAGCACAGCACAACAACAATGGGAAGGAGCAAAGTTCTCTGATCTTTGCTCTGGGAGCCTGTGCAATTGTGCCAAGCCATGGTTTGGCTTAGCATGACATATGAAGCAGGCCACTCACAGAACTTGCTAGTCAACAAAAGAGAACTGGTGTACTGTATATTACAAATCAGCACACTTCTGGATGCAGACTGTTTATATCAGGGGGGAACCTCAGGTCCAGTAGCTAAATGCAGGCCTCCGAGCATTTCTAACTGACACTTGGGACTAAGCCCAGCTCATGCCTCCTCCCCAGACTACACCAGCCCTACTCTATGCCTACCTTGATACCTTTTGCCTGGCTGGTTTTTGTGTGGTTGGAATGTAGCTGAGCTCAAAGAAGTAAGAGTCATCCATAGCCACATCCATGTTTTGTCTCTGGCCCACCATTTACCGTATTTTTTGCTCCATTGGACGCACCGGACCATAGGACGCACTGGATCATAGGAGGGGGAGAACAGGGGGAAAAAAATTTTCTTGTTCTCTCCCTCTAAAACAAGGTGCGTTCAAGGTACCTAATTTTTTGGGGGGGAGGGAAATAAAGAAAAAAAAAATTCCCTCCCCAGGCACGGGGCAGGCGCGGGGGAAGCCCGAGCTTCCCCCGACCCCAGCCCCCAGAACAGCCTGCTATCCGCAAGCCTAGGGAACCGAGCCGGTCTCCCCAGGCTTGTGGAGAGGTGCGCGAAGCCCGGGCGCGCTCTTCAGTGCGCACCAGGCTTCGGAATGCAGGCAGCTCTGCGCTACTCTCTGGAGCCCCGCGCGGCTTCGCGCCAGGATCGGGAGGGTGGCGCGGAGCTGCAGGAAGCCCTGGAGCGCAGGCAGCTCCGCGCCACCCTCCGGAGCCCCGTGCGGCTTCACGCCGGGATCCGGAGGGTGGCGCGGAGCTGCAGGAAGCCCTGGAGCGCAGGCAGCTCCGCGCCACCCTCCGGAGCCCCGCACGGCTTCACGCCGGGATCGGGAGGGTGGCGCGGAGCTGCAAGAAGCCCTGGAGCGCAGGCAGCTCCGCGCCACCCTCCAGAGCCCCGCGCGGCTTCGCGCCGGGATCCGGAGGGTGGCGCGGAGCTGCAGGAAGCCCTGGAGCGCAGGCAGCTCCGCGCCACCCTCCGGAGCCCCGTGCGGCTTCGCGCCGGGATCCGGAGGGTGGCGCGGAGCTGCAAGAAGCCCTGGAGCGCAGGCAGCTCCCCGCCACCCTCCGGAGCCCCGCGCGGGGGTCTGGAGGGTGGCGCGGAGCTGCAAGAAGCCCTGGAGCGCAGGTAGCTCTGTGCTACCCTCCGGAGCCCCGCGCGGCTTCGCGCCAGGATCAGGAGGGTGGCGCGGAGCTGCAGGAAGCCCGGGAAAGCCTGCATTCGCTCCATAGGACGCACACACATTTCCCCTTCATTTTTGGAGGGGAAAAAGTGCGTCCTATAGAGCGAAAAATACGGTACATGCTTCCCTCAGAAGGTCACCGTATAGTGGCCCTCAGGATGCAAAATGTTCCCCATCCCTGCTTTATATTATTGTTTTATTTGTCATCTAATATCTTGCTTTATATCTTAAAATATTTTTAGACTGGGCAGTTTTTGTTTTTAATGCATGTATTGTCTTTTCGGCATTCCTCTTTCAAGAAGGAAAGTGGGTATTTTTATCCCAATCTGTATTGGATATGTAATTGTTCTTAGATGTGCAAATGTTTTATATATGTTTTTATTGTATTGTGAAATAGCTTTGAGATGTTTCACAGGAAGTGGCTTAATAATAACAACAATAATGATGCAGAGCCCTTTAATTACAGGCTTGACCAGAGTGACATGCAATCCAGCCATGCAAAAGCAGCTCCCTCACCACTCTTGTAACACATGAATCATCTCTAACAAAGGAATCTATATGCAAGGTCACTGAAAAGTAAATCCAAGTGTGTTCAATGAAGCTACCTACCAGAAAAGTGTATGTAAGATTGAAGCCCCAACCTAGGACACAAAACTGAATCTGAACATTACACAGGACTCAGTAGATTAAAAAATAAAAGAAAAGGTACAATCAACAAAAAATCATTTAAAATGAAAAGTCACTCAAATAAATCCATAGCATTGTGAATCAAGGAAAGGGGTGGTGAACAAAAACCTATTGTATTGTACT
The DNA here is from genome assembly GCF_964106645.2 of Podarcis pityusensis. NCBI lineage: Eukaryota > Metazoa > Chordata > Lepidosauria > Squamata > Lacertidae > Podarcis > Podarcis pityusensis. The sequence goes on along the minus strand of NC_138031.1, from coordinate 23,574,667 downwards.
GATTAAATAATCAGGTAACTGGTTCCATGGTCAATCAATTCTATTTTCAAGGAGTTCCTCTTACTGTTTAACCAAAATCTAGCCTCCTATAATTTTAGTATTTTCTTGAAGATGTGTAGTCTTCTCTTGGAACATGTTCCAACACATGGTTTGGAATCTATACGTTTCCAAGTTCATAAATGCTGTAGTGGGGCAGAGGAGGACATTCAAAATAGCTACGTTGTCCAGAAAACTGGCAACATTTCAAATTAAAAGAATTTTATGCTCCATACTTTTGGTCTAGATGCTAAGCAAGAAAAGCAAACCATGCTTCTGCAATGTTTCTTTCTAAATAGGGCCACAATTCAAATTTGATTCAAAGCCAATACTGGAGAACATGCAATTACTGTCATTTGAACTACTGAAGAACTGAAAAAAAATTTAGTTATTCAGTCAATCAATAGATATTTAGTAATTACTATCCAACATATGCAGAAGTGAAAAAACATACTCATCTGTTATTCTCCATGGAAAACCAATTACTTCCCTACTACCAGCTCATTTTCCATGCTATTTTATTTACAACATCACTATACTTTTTCTCACCAGCCACCTGTTCCTAGCTACACACAATCTGCATGCTAACATGATAATGCAGCACTTCAGGTCACAGAATAAGTATATACTTTTAATGTAAAAAGTGCTTGGCTTAATGACTTCATGGATACTAATGCCATGTATACGATAAACACAAATGCATAAATTGGTCTAAACCACAGAGCCTAGGGCTCGCCGATCAGATGGTTGGCAGTTCAAATCCCTGCGACGGGGTGAGCTCCTGTTGTTCAGTCCCTGCTCCTGCCAACCTAGTACTTCGAAAGCATGTCAAAGTGCAAGTAAATAAATAGGTACCGCTCCGGCGGGAAGGTAAACGGCGTTTCTGTGTGCTGCTTTGGTTTGCCTGAAGCGGCTTAGTCATGCTGGCCACACGACCAGGAAGTTGTCTGTGGACAAACACCGGCTCCCTCGGCTAGTAAGCGAGATGAGCGCCGCAACCCCAGAGTTGTCCGCGACTGGACTTAACAGTCAGGGGTCCCTTTACGTTTACCTTTAAGCTGAAGTTATTGTTTTGCTAAGGATTAAAATCATCTAAAAATCATCAGAGGAGGTTGTGGTATTTGTCATTGTACCTAATTTGTGTTGGTTGACATACTGTTGTGTAAATTTTGTGTAGGAAGGTTTGTATGATTTAAGATAAGGCAAGTTCAGGGGGGAGTGAAAGAGGGATGGAATGTTGGGTAGCTTATGACAGAATAGGTATGTGTCTGGGGAGTGACAGTTGGGTTTTGGAGGAAGTGAGAGTAGTTGGTGTGGGTGCTGAGGAGTAAGGGGTAGAGTAGGTTGGAGGATACAGTTAGGAATAGAGGTATAAGCACATGTTAAAATATAAAATAAATGAACACCGTTATTAAAGCAAATCCCATAAAAACCTGTTATATTCAGCTTTTACTATACTAATGAAATTTTGTTTGTTCCAATCATATTTCATATTTGGCCAAGCTATCACAGCTATGACAAAATAAGTAAGTGATAGGTGTTTACATGGTAGCAGCAGAATAACAGCAGTTAGGAGATTGCTTGAAGTTTTGAGAACCCAGAGCTGGGAACCGAACAAGGCAACCGAAGGCGGGGAGAGTGGTGAGAGGAGCTTTACCAAGCAAAACAGTGATTAGAATGAAAAGTACCCTCTTGCTCCTCCCAAGTAGTGGGCTTGGAAAGGGAAGAATATGACAAAGGGTACACTTGTTCTGGCTTAATGATGACAATCAAATGTGTTTCCTTGAATATTAAAACATTTGCTGCTTAGGAAAAAGTATGCTGGCATCAAGCAGCAGCAACAACAAACGGGTTTATGCTCTCTTATACTGAATTTGTACTGGCAGCCAATATTTGGGGTTTCTGGCATTAAAACTGCCAATGCCAGGATGTGTAACTACAAAGTTAACTTCTTTATTTTATAAAAACTTTCACAATTTACACTCAAGAAACTGCTAGGTTTCTTTTCAAAGTGTATTAAAATATTTCTATTTTATTTTAAAGAACTAAAGTCACTCCTTTAAACACTCTACAGTGTGAAATAACAGAGTTTTCCAGAATGAATCTGCCTGTCTGTTCTTTTACTTTGTTTCATCTATGCCATGAAACAATAAGGACTACTTAGCACAACCTGAGCAATATGAGCGAGGCACAAAACTTCAAATGTTAAAATAGTTACAAATTAGTAGACAATTAGAGCAATTTAATGAGCTGAATAATATATTTCAGGATGACGACAAGATCCATGCGCTTCATTAGAATGGGTAGGAAGGAGGGTGGAGATAACAACTTACCCACAATCAGGAGCAGGACACCACCTACAATCAGGGTCTGCCACAAGCCATCTTCTAAGCATAAATTCTTCATATTTTTCCATCAATATGTCATCATTTAATATCAATCGAATATCATGGGGATTGAATCGCTCAGAGCACTCTGGACAGCTGATATTAACTCTGCTCTCAGAGATTTCTATCCGGAGATACTGACGTAAGCAATCCACACAAGATCTATGGTGACAAGTCATTATTTCCGGAAACCTCTCCTTGGAGTGTCGCAAAAGGCACAAGGGACACTCCATGAAGTCTCCGCTCTGTTTGCTGATGATGGTTGTTCCATTGTCAGAAGACATATAGGCAGAGAAAATAGAGTTCTTGTCCATACACATTTCCGAATGTATGCTTTCAATACTTGCAATGCCATCCACACCTCCGTTTATATCTCTGGACTTGCGTTTTGTATCCCTTTTTCTTCGAAAGAGAGACCCCAGTGAAATCCTTCTTTTCTTTGGTGCCTTTTTAATTGAAGGCAAGCTTACAGAGGAGGCAGAAGATTGCAAGTCTCTATCAGATCCCATTTGCCGATGTAAACTCATGGCTAAAACATTCATCAGAAATGGATCAAAGCATGTGTACAACACTGATGACTTTAAGGAAAAAATGCCTATTGAGAAGCAGCAAACTTAGAGGTCATGTTGGGGAGGGGGCTAAGTCATGTTATACATGGTCGGGTCTGTCTTCTTCACATACAAAATTCTTCACGACATATAATTCCAGGAAACTCTTCACAGCAATTCTACAAATGAAAGGGAAAGACAAGAGACAGATTAGCATCACATATATTCAGGTTCTTTGTTATTTTCAGAGGACTTGTATTACTCTGCTAACTCCTATTACAGCTACCTCATCAACTAAACCTCCACCTTGTTTGCTTCAGCCACCTGTGCACTTCTGTCAATTAGCAAGTTGATATAATCAAGGGGTGGACCTTTTTTTTTGTTACAGTTTAATGATTATACTATATAAGATGTATACAACAAAAAGAAATAATCTAACAAGGAGAATTGCTTGGGAGTTTTCCATTCTGGTGAAATTGATGCATTATTTAAGAACTAAGGAAAAAAAGCAACATGATAACTTCATGGCAAGCTAGAATCCTTTTATTATCGTAGCAGCTTAATATGCTTTGAGATGGGGGGGATGTAAGACAAAGGGACGCAAATGCTGAATATGCCAAAAGGCAATATCCTATACAGGTGGTAGAAGTGCACAAAAGGGGGGGAGGAGAACTGGAAAATGATTGTTAATCACACTGACAATCCTCCCAAGTTATAGATGCATTTAAATCCAGTATTTTATTGAACTCTTACAAGGGAGACACGGTTATTGATAAAGCTGATAAAGAGCAAAGGAGAAAGATATGAACAACGATACTCCCCCGTTATATAGCCCAACTGACCCTGAGTGTCGTCTTGTTCAGGCAGGACCATGGAGAAAGTGAGTATAACTAGCTGTAGCTAATAATGGACATCCAGTTACAAAACCAGCACAGGCAAGCTGCAATAGGTGTCACTGGCAGGGCACCCCAGATAGGGAGACACAGAAAGGGAACTCTCCTCTTTGGCCTGTGCATTCGGGGTTGTAACAAGGGTGCCCTCCTGCTGGTTGGGTTTCTATTTTCTGTGGTGTGTCTGTGATGTGGGTAGAAAATGTCTGAGGTTATTCTTTGGTGAGAGGAAGGAGTACCAGGGAAGGGTGTGTGCAGTTTCACCTATCCTTGGGTGAGAAATAAAATGGGTGAGAGCCAGATTGCTATGCATTTCTTTTGATAGTTTACAGTTCTGACAGTGAATAGTTAACTCCTGGTGATTCTGCATACATTTTTAGTGGAAACAGTAGAATGATTGGTCACAGCAATGTGGCGAATGAGAGGGAGATATTGGAGTAACGGAGTGGATAATGTATTTTTAATGATGGATGTGTGTGAGTTGTGGAAGTGAAATGGGACGAGTGATACGGATGGGTAGGTGGTAGTACATTATTTGTATTTATGTAGAAGGGAAATTGAGAATACATTTAAAATAGAAATGAGTTTTGCTTATTATGAGTAAACGTGTCCCTTGGTAATAAGAGTGAAATTGTTTCCAAAAAAAGTACTACTAGGTTTTGCTTTGGGGGGGGGAGTTATTATTTTATTTTGTATTGTAGTTCTTCAGTTTCATTGTTTATAAATATATTTGTTACTTTTGTAATCCCCCTTAAGACACTTTCTTGATATAAAATGGTATATAACTCTATCAAATAAAAACTTGCAATCCAAAAAGCAAGAGACACACAGCTTCATATTTTCCAATACTTCCCTCTTAAACATTACCGTTTTGGCCACATAAGCAACAGCACTCACATAACTGAACTGGAATCAGAAGACAAAATGCTGGTTATTAGGAAAGAATGGAGGCATTTGTTTACAAAAGCTATGACCAGGGCTTTTTTGAGTCAGGACTCACCAGAACTCAGTTCTGGCACTTCTCAGGTAAACACAGTTGCCATTGAAAGAGCAAAAGAGGCGTTCATGGTGAGTTCCAGCACCTCTTTTTCCAAAAAATAGCACTGGCTGTGACCATAATAGAACATCAAGATCATAGAATCTTAAGAGTTGGAAGGGACCCCAAGGGTCAGCTAGTCCAACCCCCTGCAATGAATGATGATAAGGCTTCTTTCCTGATGTAGGACTAAGCAATGGACTTCTGAGAGCATACTGACAGTTGGAATGCAACAGAAGATTCAGTTTAGGGCACAGCTTTCCAAACTATGTGTTGTGACATGTTAGTGTGTTGGCTGCAATGTTAGGTGTATAGTATGAATGTTCCCCACGCTCCTCCCAAGCCTGGAAAGGGGTTAGTTTAACCTTCAGTTTGCTAGTAAAACTAAATTACTGTGTCGCAAAATGATGCATGTCTAAAAAGTGTGTCACCAACATGTAAAGTTTGGAAAGCTCTGGTTTAGGCAGTTGAAGGAAAAGGGGGACATGCTAGGAAAGAAACACTCCTGTAACTAAAGTGACTAAGGTCTAGCAGTTCAGCATAAAAATACAGTGGTACCTCTGGATGCGAATGGGATCCGTTCCAGAGCCCCATTCGCATCCTGAAGCGAACGCAACCCGCATGCGCGGGTCGCCACTTCCGCACATGCGCGTGACGTCATTTTGAGCGTCTGCGCATGTGCGAGCGGTGAAACCCGGAAGTAATGCGCTCCGTTACTTCCGGGTCACTGCGGAGCGCAACCTGAAAATATTTTCATCCCGAAGCATATTTAACCCGAGGTATGACTGTATTGCAAAATTAAATACCATAAATTTAGAGGATGGGGTTTCGTTTGTTGTTTTGATTATCTCTTTAGCTTGATTGACTTTGTGCACAATGATACAAATTTGTTATTGTTAGTTAAAAAGGAGAATTTAAGCCTTGGACAAACGCAGTTCCCACATTTTTATTCTCAAGGCTAACAGCTGCCATAGCAACAACCCAAGTTACCTTTGTATATCTGAGGAATACATGGTAATAGAAAGAAATTCTTCAAGCAGTTGAAGTGGGCTGGTAATACCAGAACGACTGTACTCAAACCCACATGATGTGTTGTCATACATATTAACATTTTTAAATTCTGTTAAATCATTGGAAAGTAATGTTTAAAATCTGAAGAAAATTGAGTTTCTTATTAAGAGATCAGCTGTCATTAACAAATGATCTGGTAGTGGCATTTTCCAAATAAAAGTGCTGTAGTGGGAAAGGCCCAGAGAAATCTAAATTGGGACTTTGCCCAAATTCTCTCTCTCAAAATCATTTTATGGTTCACCAATGTGCTATATATTCCTTAGGCAACAGCTACAAAGGAGCTGAGAAGTTGCTGTTAGACTAGTTCATTTGCCAGCCATCACTAATTATTCGGCAACTTCACACTTGCTCACCGAGAGCTCATTGCCAGCTGATACAGAAACATACTTTACTTACAGCAGAAGCATATATTTAAAACTTTTAATTAGCTGGCTGTACATTTAAAGTCTGACATTTATTTTTTCTTTCTGTAAACACAGTTGAACAGGGGTGTTGTAAATTACTTTAATAGGGCACAGGCCTGGAACGTATTTTTTAAAAAAAGAAGCCCCTCTTAAGTATCGATATTTCCTTTCCCAAGTTATTCCATCTAACTGTCCACCCCCATATCTAGTAATGGAGATGAAATGAATAAATGTGGCTAAATACATGAAATGAATAAATACAGCATTTGCTTTCACTTTTAATGCTTCAGCAAAAATGAAATAAATGTTTTACAATGCATGCAAATATGAAACATGATTTACATGAACTGTGATTAACAATCCTTCAAGGCACTTAGCAGGGAAAGTTCCACTATTTATGCATCATCAACTAGCCGTTGTTGTTGTTGTTGTTAGCAATTCCAATAGGTTCACTTTTATTTATTACTGCATACAACATAGTATGAACTAGCACATATTAAAATTTAATTTGCACCTATTTCCATGATGTGAAATATGAATCTCCCCCCCGCCCGCCATCATATATTCTGCAGAAATAGGCCACAGCTCCCAAACCTAGAAGCTTTTAAATGCTGCCCAACTATAACACTGGCATGAACAATAAAAACATTAAGAGCCAGGGCACCATAAAGAGTAGCAAATTTTAGTACAGTGTAACAAAAGCTTTTACAATCTGAAGTCCACTTGGGCTGATGCATGAAATGATCTCTTAAAATAGACATGTGGGCACCTGGGTACAGATTGGGGGGGGCACAAAAATAGTGTTTACAGAGGGTCAAAAGGCCCGGAAAAGGCAGGGGCAGCAGTAGATATTAGGGTGTGTGCAAGGGCTTCAAATTTGCCCTATATATCAGCATCTCTGCATCTGTAGTCTGATTTTTTTTTGAGTCATACTTTGTTCTGTAGTTCAGCTCCTGAGCCACTCTGAATGAAATGAAGTTCTGTGTTTTCCCATTCACTATAATGTGGAATCTATAAAATGGCCATAATCCCCCCTTTTGGCTGAAGTGGATGAAATTTATATACAAAGGAGCCCCTCCACAGTGGATTAAGACTTCCAAATTGCAGACAAACTGCTACAGAGCCTCAAAGGAATGTAGGATTTTTGGGGGTGGGGTGGAACTTAACTGAAACTTTTAACCTTGCTAGTTTCAGCATCTGCATATTCCAGGCAGGAAACTAGGACTCCAAATCAATTTAAGCATCAGGGAATACAAGAGTACAGGAGACAAAAGGCATTATCCAACTTCATACAGAAAAGAAATTTAGCACAGAAAGGGGAAGAGAAACTGACAAAACAGCCCCACCTAATTTGCACTCTACAGGTCTGTGAAATATACATTTTAAACCCAAGGATGGGGAAAGATAGAAGAACGCCTTGTTGATATTTAACTGAGCTAAATAGTAGATATCCCATTCTAGCTGATTTGTTGAAAAAAATTTAAATGTAAACTAAGCAGCACTAGAAAATGGCTGAATGAAAACAGGTTTTCAACATGGAAAATTTTGAACAATCTTCAGAAGGTCACCATAAAAGTTACTACATATTTGGAAGTCAATACTGAAATCACCACACCCTTAGCTTATATTTTCTATACTATGTTTGCTGAATTTAATCTTTACCCTGAACAGTATTTTTATAGGTTTTAACTGAGAAGCCATAAACTCAGAGAACACAAAAAACAATGTGTGTGTTAACTTATGATGTATTAAAGAATGAGCACAGGATTTCAAACGTTGTCAAGCACTTTCATTAGGATTCCATGTATGACCAAACACTGATTGATGTGAACACTGCCACTGTTGTCTGGTAATTCATACACCTCTGGTCATTACTACTGTAGGTAGTATACAATCAATAGCTACAATTAATTTATTTTGGGGGGTCTCTCCTGCTGAATAATGTGAGCTGAATAAAGCTGCAACATACTGCTTGCGTAAAGAAAGTTTGTTTTTGCTAACCCTGCAGGAGACAGAGCCAGTGAATTGCCCAATTCTCAGGAGCCTACAATTTCTTCCATTCATTTTGTAATAATATATTCTCTCTCACACACAGTTAATGTAGTCTTCTACAGTTACAATTAATTTTGTTTGTCAAACACATAATGCTGGTGTTGGTGCATCCCCTGGATAACTACCATTTGCTGAGCAACTATCACCCTGCATTGTGGCAAGCACATTGTTACTCCCCTGCCCTTGCATAGTCTCCCTTGATGGGTCTGTACCCATGCTGTCCTTGGAGTCATGCTTGGTGCAAAGATCATATTTACTGTATTTCAAAGTGAAAGATGTTGAGTCAACAGAAGAGTCAGTCCTCTTAAATCTCGTCAATTTCCAAAAAGATGCGAGTGCCTAACAGCTTTTAAGGTTTTGGAAGAACCTGCCAATTGTTCATGTTTGAAAGATACAGCAAGTCTTACCAAGAAAATATGCGTTATTGAGAAATTACTTCCAGTAAACGGGTAAAATGTAGGCCATATTAGCAATCTTGTCTTCGAACTGCTTGCATTTCATATAACTATCTCAATAGAGAGGGAAAATAGCTAGCAAGCATACATATTTTTAAAACAATAAAATTAAATGCAGTCTCATAAAAAGAAAGGGATAAAGTGCCCTTTTTCAGTGGATAGATCATAAATAAAACTTTAACTTAAGGCTTTTGTTGTTAAAAAAAAAGGCAAAGAAGAGGAGAAAGCATCTAAATGAAGTTGTGTGTGAAGAACTGGTTTTTCCACAATTGCAGCATGTCCTGTTTTGGATTTCCTATTTTCCTGGGGAATTATATATAAGAACCTACAACACTATAGGTAAAAACTGGTTATCATACATCTTCATTGCAAGCTTTAAACCACTTAAATGTAAAGGGACCCCTGACCATTAGGTCCAGTCGTGACCGACTCTGGGATTGCAGCGCTCATCTCGCTTTATTGGTCGAGGGAGCAGGCGTACAGCTTCCAGGTCATGCGGCCAGCATGACTAAGGTGCTTCTGGCGAACCAGGGCAGCGCACGGAAACGCCATTTACCTTCCCACCGGAGCGCTATCTATTTGTCTACTTGCACTTTGACGTGCTTTCGAACTGCTAGGTTGGCAGGAGCTGGGACCGAGCAACGGGAGCTCACCCCGTTGCAGGGATTCGAACTGCTGACCTTCTGACCGGCAAGTCCTAGGCTCTGTGGTTTAACCCACAGCGCCACCCGCGTCCCTGTTTTCCAGCATACCTAAGTGGTTTAAAGGGACGCAGGTGGCGCTGTGGGTTAAACCACAGAGCCTAGGACTTGCCGATCAGAAGGTTGGCGGTTCAAATCCTTGTGGCGGGGAGAGCTCCCGTTGCTCGGTCCCAGCTCCTGCCAACCTAGCAGTTCAAAAGCATGTCAAAGTGCAAGTAGATATATAGGTACTGCTCCGGCAGGAAGGTAAACGGCGTTTCCATGCGCTGCTCTGGTTCGCCAGAAGCAGCTTAGTCATATTGGCCGCATGACCCGGAAGCTGTATGCCGGCTCCCTCGGCCAATAAAGCGAGATGAGCGCCGCAACCCCAAAGTCGGTCATGACTGGACCTAATGGTCAGGGATCCCTTTACCTTTACCTTATGCTGAAAAAGAGCAAAAGAACTTTCCAGGAGAAATTATTTTGTATAATTAGAAACCATTTTAAACATTTCCACCTCAGCTTTCCATAAATTAGGGTAGCTAACAAAGTGCATATATGTGTAATTTCTAGAAGAGTTAGCTTGACTGTTGATTTAAAAATATATATTCCTGAGTCGTTGATTCAGGCTTGTTTTAAAGGACTAAACAGGAAACCTCTTCAGCAATTCAACTAAATCAGGGGTAACAACCACGTCAGGCACACAAAGCCATTTTAAATGGTGCACAAACCCTCATTTTACTCCGCATTAGGGCACTAGGCCAGGGGGATTTTTCACCCACCCGTGCCACACAAGTTAACTGAGATTGTTTCCTCATCCTAGGCGAGTTAACAGTGGGTGCAAAGGCACTCCCAGGAATGTCTGGTGGAGGAAATCTCACACAGCAGGGGAGGGAAAGAATTCAGCCATTACAGTTATGGGGCCTGTGAAGACATAAACCTCTCCCAGCTAGCTTAGTGCTGTGATGAGGAACTTACTCCATAGCAGGGCTGGGCTCAAAGGAGGGGCTTAACCTCCAAATCCAGCTTTAAACCTCTGTTCTCAACCCAGTGCTATGAGGAGAATGAGCATGGCTTGTCCCAGCATGTGTTTGTGGTGAGTGTGTTTGTGTGTATAAGATATGTGCACTGTATGTGTACATTTGTGTGCAGTATGCACACACCGTATGTTTGATGGCCACTTTGACCATTATGACTGCTGGCATGCTGTTCACAGAGGACTGACCAATCTTGAATGTGGCCGTGAGACTGAAAAAAGTTACCTCTCCATAGACTAAGTCCAATCATTTTTAAAAGTATCCAATTAGTAAATAGAGTGAGGAAGTCATGGGTAGTTGTGTCCCATTGCTGGCTATGCATCTGCTTATGTAGTACAAGATATAGAAACTGGTTAACCATTTCTGCCATTTGTATTTGAACATTACAGCTGACATGATATGAAATTATATTTAATGTGCCTTATTTAATAGTCTTCTTTAAAGTTTGATGCAAATTGTTAGATTTCTTACTCACCCTTCAACATGAGGTTCTAGGGTTGGTTGCAATAATTTAAAGATACAATATTTTAAAATAACGAATTACAATTCAGAGAGAGGTTGTCAAGGGCCAAGGTAAAGAGATGTCTGGGAGTTGTGGCAGTGGTCTTTTGACCATCCATAATCCATTTAAATCTCCAGAGCACAAAACAAATCTGTTAACACTATCAGAAAACAGTATTGGATTAAAATAGAAATAATCTACCATAAAACATTATAAGATGCTTTGTAAGTATTTATTTATTACTAAAGCCAAACAATTGTGCTAAGGCTCTCTGAGAAAAAGGACCGTCTGAAACATGAAATGGGATCACAATACAAAGAGATAATTATCTACCAGGATATTTTAAACTGCTACTTTGTTCTTATATATTTTCTGGTGCATGACTTTTGAAGCAGGTGAGTAATATCCTGTTCTCTTCTAATGTCGTACACGACTAATGCCTGAATCCAGAGATAGCCTGTAGTTGCCTGTGACTATGTACACAAAACTATGCAACTATTCACGTATGAATAACTTCTAGAAGAAAGCATCTAAAATTTGAGACACACTGCTGCAGAACCGATAAGGGAGAAATCATAGCCCAGGAGTTAAATGAATACTTAAGGATGAACAAAGATCAGGCCTCCTTACTTGCACTCATCTCACCATTTTCAGAGTGGTAGGTTTATAGCTCCAGTGCTTTTAGAATTTGAAAATTGGAAAACAAAAAAGGTACAGAAATTTTCCCCACAATCAATAGACCTTCATAACTACTTGTAATATATTTAAAAATGGCTGAAAAATAGCTGGTTTCTGCTTTTGGCAGTGTAATAGCTGAATAACAGGAAATGGTTCAGACTACAAAAACAACTGTTAAAGTTAAAACACATGCATTGGAAAGCATGTGATTCAGCCATGAAAAGAAATGACTTTATTATGGGAAGTGCTATAAATTTCATCTTCAAGTGTTGAACATGCGAAAGAATATAAGCAAGTCAGTAGAACAGAATTACTTCTAGAGTCAAATATATGCTGCTAAGCTAACAACTAAAAATATCTAGTTGCTAATATGGAAAAGATAAGGAAGAAGTAGCCAATACTAGTTTGCCCAAAGTGAATAAAAGTTTGCTACAGTTCAATTTCTATTACTGGAAGATATACATTTCCTTTTTTATATTTTTGCTGTGAAGTTAAATCTTTTTAAATAAGTGGATTCCAGTTTATCTGGAAACAATTGGTGCCACTCTGGAAAGTCCTAAGGAATAGGAAGGGAATGTCATCCACCAGCTCATACAAATTCCTTTAATCTTTTAAGAAGTGTATATTGGGTTATGTGTGATCGCTGAACTTTCAACACTATTTTAGTACCTACTTAAATCCTCACATGTATAACACTAGTAATTACAATGCACTATTGACATTATAAAGTGACTACCATTGAGGCAGTCAATGGGTGCATCAGCTCCATGGATGTTGGCAACATGGCAGGAGACAGAGCCAAGGAAGCTATAAATACATAGATTTCCTAAGAATACTAGACCAAATGATACAAAACATCATTCATTTATTCCAAAGACTTCCAGTTCACCAAAAGCCCCCAAAGTAGCTACACAACCTGCATAGAAGGTAACCTCCTAGATAACACAGATGCTCCTTGATAGGGGTGGGGAACCTTTTTCAGCTTAAGGGCAGCACTGTTCTAGGCAACTTTCCAGTGCCTACATGCCACTGGTGGATGGGGCCAGAGGTGAATGCGGGTGGACAACAAGTGTAAATTTTACCTCTGTACAGTAGGCTAGTTTCTACACACAACTTATGCCCTTCGCTATTGTCCACCTTGAGAGGGAACCACTTGCGGGTATTAAGTAGGGATAGTAAAAGGTGTGGCCTGGGGAGATTCCCAAGTGCAAACAAACAGAGGCTAGGGGGCTGCATTTGACTCCTGAGCCTGAGGTTCCCTACCCCTGTTCTAGAAATATTACTCTTATGGCTCTCTATGTTATGATTGCTGATGAAGTTGTGTTAACTTCTGATTTGATATGACAGTTGTGTTTTATGGTGTATTTGTGTTGCTATTGAGTGGTTTTAAATTTTGAACTGAATGTTTCAAATATATACAACACCCAAGAGAAAGTTTGTTATCAAGCAGCTGATAAATGGAGTAAATTTAATGGCTAAAGGCTCAAACCCTTCAGAAGGGTTAAATGGCCTATGGGGGGATTAGAGCAAAGCAAAAGACACATGCAATTCTGAAGCCCAAAATGCCTTGGCACCTATGACCAACATGTAGTAATATGGGGTGAAAAATTTTCCGCAGGAAGTTTTCTACCACTATATTTTTCCATTTTAAAAATGTTCCTTTTCTAAAAGTACATTTTTCCCATAAAATTGTTTTAACATAATGAACTGATACAATAACAGTAAAGTTGCAGTTTCAAACATGCAGTTTAATATTTTAGGTTCCTAGGAATCACAGCTTGCCTACCCTTGTGCATGCCTGCATACCCATATCTCCAGCCCATTTCTGGAAATGGGATGGGATAGTAAAACTAAACGTCTAAATAATCCAACTATGCCAAGTCAGATCCCAGTCTATTCAAGGCATTTGAAATTTTTTGGACTAAAGTGCCCTAAAAAACTTTTTGCAATTTTTTTGCAGGTCAACAGCAACACAGTATCAATTATTGTAAGGATATATGCTTCTTACAGTTAAATATTTTATTCATGATTTTCCTAGAGGCTTTAGGGGACTTTCTGGGTTTTGATAATATAAACACACTGATACTAAATGTGTTAAAAACCTCAAGTGAAAAGAGATATTGATGAAAATCTAAAATTTGCTTAATATTTAGACTCAGTAAGCCCTTGGAGATTCAAGTTTGGAACTCCCATTTCCAAAACCTTTGAACATACGGCATCATGGGTAAATATTTAAATCAACAATTGACAGAACCACACTAGCACATGCATAAATGAGCCAAATTTTTGTATGGTATTACTGTGGGCTTCATATAGGACCCACTGACCAGCAAATAGTAACAGGTGCTGGGATCCAGGAGATACCATCCATATATTTCTAGAATAATCCATTGAACAACTGTATTCTTATTTTAGGTCCTTCAACTAGCTGATCTCTGCAATTTGTTGTTTGATTCTACTAACCAGAAAGAATGAACATTTACTTCCCAACTCATGAAGTAATGGCAGTTTGTACAGTAACTGATATGGCTTATGAAAAAGTTCTGGGCCCAATCTAACTAAATAATCTTGCCTAATATTCCTGCACAAAGACAGCCAAACCAAAATCTGCCTGCCTCTAAGCAAATATAATTCTGCAGTGTGCGCAAACTACATGACTGAAGGTTTGGGTTATGTTCCTAGGTTGTATAAAAGCTCTATATATTTTAATTGCTATAGCAACCATATTTAGTAACTTGCCATATTTGTTTGACTGCCCAACATGTTCTCTAGAGGCTCCAAAAATTAAATAAAATGCCATATCAAGAACACAGGCTAACCAGATGTTTGTTCAGGAAATGTTACAATTTCAAAATGGAAAACTTGATTTAAAAACCAATCCACCCTTTCCCCAGAATGTGCAGTGTCCTCCATGCAACATTTCATTTATGTAGAGCTTCCACCCAAAGTTGCTTCTTCCTTCCCCAAATGATCCCCCTGCCCCCACATAAGCACATTATATTCCAAGATAAGATGGTACAGAAACAGTACTACACACATGGCCATTAGAAGCATACATGTAATTTTACAATTCATTACAGGGTCATTAGGGAACTTCCACATGAATGCCAAGGTCTTTGTACAACATCTGGAAAAAATAACCTCTATGACATTAAGGACTTGCCAATGAGTCCTTATGGATAACAATTAGCCAAGCAAGTTTGCATGACAACCCTATACATGTCTACTCGAAATTTAAGTCCCACCAAGTTACTCCCAGGTAAGTGTATAGGATTACAGCCTTCAGTGTCTATAAAAAGAGAATAACACCATTCCAGAGACTTCCCTCAATAATAGCAGTTCATATGTAAATACAAGCATAATAAAACTAAACAACTGAAGCATCCTTACGGGGTTAGGGAAAGGCAAAATATTTCACTTAAAGTGCAGTGACTCTCAAGAGCATGAACAATGAAACACAAAGCCATTTTTACTGTGAGAGTAGTGATAATTGTTAAAGCAAAACTGAATAATATGACTGGATGCAAGAAACATTTTTTTAATAAGCTAAGATAATTACTGATATGCTAAAAAGCATAGATTAAAACTGCAGAGTGGAAGGAAAGGAGGACCTTTTTCTGCCTCCCCACTGCCAGCTACTCTCTGAAGACTGGAGACCCTCTAAAGAATATCAGGGGGGCAGGGCAGGGGAAGGACCAGAGTCCAGACCATGTGAAAAATGACATAATATTTAAGCTGCAGTTTATTCATTTTCAGCTTCATATTCTTGTTATTAAAAAAGTGTGCTTAGACATTCCATTGTTGCACCCATAACTTAGGTTTAAGGTGCCATTTAGCCCCTAGCTTTCATATCTGTTTCTAACACTGCTTTGTTCTTGAAACAAAAAGGTGAACTTGATCCAAAATAAGTTTATTTTTAAAAATTCTAGACAATTTTGTCTGTTGGCTAGAGTAATTTTTAAATATCTGAATGCCTCAGTTTTTTCTAGTGTAAAATAAATGACGTTACTGTACTTCTATTGTTGTGATAAAATGGAGGTAGGAATTTATATCATCTAAACTGGATGCATTCAACTCAAAATATTGCACATTTCTGTGACATGTAGCTTTTACTGTGCAGTGTCTTTCAGAAAAGCAACCCCTTTTCTCTCCAAAGCAGCCTCCAGGGCACATCCTCAAAATGTACAATTACTGAAGGGATGGAACAGGAGCAAGGTGGCCATAATAATGACAGTTTTTAAAAAGGCAAGCTTAAGTTGTGTTAAGGTAGGAAGAATTTGGTAGAATAGCTCTATGCTATGTAGATAAAATAAGCTGCTATCTAGGAATTTTCCCTATGGAAATGTACACGAAAGTTAAATATGATTAACAGGTAAAGGTAAAGGGACCCCTAACCATTAGGTCCAGTTGTGGCCGACTCTGGGGTTGCGGTGCTCATCTCGCTTTATTGGCCGAGGGAGCCGGCGTACAGCTTCTGGTCATGCGGCGAACCAGAGCAGCACACGGAAACGCCGTTTACCTTCACGCCAGAGCAGTACCTATTTATCTACTTGCACTTTGACGTGCTTTCAAACTGCTAGGTTGGCAGGAGCAGGGACCAAGCAACAGGAGCTCACCCTGCCACGGGGATTCGAACTGCCGACCTTCTGATTGGCAACTCCTAGGCTCTGCTGCCATTTCCCAATTCCTAAAGGAAGTCATCCAGTCTTTTTGCTGAGGATCTCCTCAGGACAGTATCTTTTCTCCAGGGAAGGAAGTTATACAAACACAAGGAAGCAAATAAATCCACCATATGAAAAGGTGTTACTATTGCCCCTACTAAGTCACTTAGAAGACAGAATTGTGTATTTAAATATTTTTATTAAAGATCAGTCTGATTTGCAAGCATCTTACATTTCCAGGGTTGTGGCTACACAAGGGTAAGAGTGAGTTCAGTTTTGTTTTCTTTCACCTATGTGCACAGGACTTTCCGCCTTCTACAGCAGAATCTGACACTGCCTTAAGTAAGGACACAGAATACTGGATGGGAGAGACTTCTATATCCATACAATATTTCCTTTTGGTGATATATGCCACATGGTTTTGCTTCATGTTAAGAATGTTCCATTTGTAGGTCCTAAAATAATTCTATGCCAGGTCAGATTGCCTAATGACAGATTTAGCAAAAGTCTTGAAAAGGTAGCAGCTTACATATTTATCTTGCAACTTATGCAATTTAAGGAATTATGTTTATTGCATTAATGCTGTGCAAAAACTGAGCTATAAAGACATAAGTGGTTTTTGGTCTTGAGAAGTTAAAAGTGAAAGAAAGCAGAACAGCTAGAAAAAGAACAAAATGCAGGTAAGCTTAGGAATCATATCTTAAATAGGAATTGTATCTCAAAAGGATGATACATGTCAAGATACAGCTGCAAAGCTTGGCATTTATTTAACACAGTTTATGTGTTTTCAATACAGAAAATAAAATATTTATTAATTTATGGAAAAATGGAGTGCTATATACAATGCAACTCAAGAGTCATTACCTTCTTGGAGGAAATCAACCTCCATATGCCAGTCAGATGTACATATTAAGCCAGGGAACCTTAAAGATCATGCTCAATCTTGTAATGCTGTCATCTGTTGAATTAGTCCATCATATCTTTTGCCAACTAAGTGAAAGTGGAACTTAAGAGCTGAAATACAAACAAAAGGAGAAAGCAGCATTAAGCCATGAACAATAGAAGGAATCCCCTCTAACAATACACAAAAAATGTCTCAAGCAGTAGATGCAAATTCCATAGGAAGGAAGGGAAATGTGGACTGGAGATGGTGTAATTTTATACATCAAGGAGACCAAGCTAGATATTCCCAAAAAGGGTAGCCACCTTCACAGAACCAATATGGGTAGCAATACCAAGGCTGAAAGTGTGATTCAATACTGGGGAAGTACTGTGATAACCCTGACCAATATGCCCACAATGATCTTCAGGTGGCTAATAAATCAAGAACGTCCCTAAAAGACGACCTTGCTGTAGTAACAGGAAACTTCAATTACCCTTCTAAAGACTGGATACATGCATGTTCCACTTATGACAAAGAGGTAGAATTTCTAGATCCCTAAATGTCTGTGTATAGGTGTAATGTGGGGTGTATGGGGTGTCAGCAGAAGAGTAGTACCTTTGTGGCTCCCAGAAGCTGTCAGCATGTGACACAGCCACAATGCTGAGAGGGGGCCCTGTAGAGGTCACTAGTGCAGCAAAAACAACGTGTGAGGCAGCAGTTTTAAGTTACCAGTCTCTGCAGCCGTAGCAGGTGTGGTGATTGTCCAGAAGTTTGACTTTACCCCTGGAGACACACTCCATTGTAAAAAAATGACTGTACCTAAAATAGTTGGTCATCGAATGAACCAGAGGGGCAACAAGCCTGGACTTTTACGTAGTGCTCAAGACTTGATGCAATATGTGTTGCCAAACCAACTGGCCACAGCAACTACACGGTGCTTTCAAATTCTATATATATGTAAGTTGACAATTGCCAAAAAAATCCAACAGTCACACCTGACTTCAAAAGAGGAAACTTCTTAAAAAAAGAGGATTGGTAAAAAGGAAGTTGAAAGGAAAAGTGAAGACCATCACATCTTTCCAGAGCACCTAGGGTTATTCAAGCTACAAGTAGCTAGAACGTATGTGGTACGGCAAACAAGGAAAGTCACCATCAAGGCCAAAGGGATGTCACCATAATTAATGAGCAGAGTCAAGGAAGCTCTTAAGAGGCAAGAAGACTTTCTTCATAAAATGGAAGCCCCCTTCAAATGAGGAGAACAAAAGGGAACATGAACTTTGACAAAAGAAATGCAAGCAGACAATAGTGATGCAAAAAATAATTCGAGGAGTATAGTAATAGCTAATGAGAACACTTTGCTCTTTCACTGTTTAAGTAAATCTATCTTAACAGGCTTAGTTCAGAATTCTAACTTTACTTTTATGAATTTGAACTGATGACCAGTGATCATAGACCGATCTCTCAGTTTTCAACCTAGTAATTAAAAGAGAAAAGTTATAGCTCAGTGGTCGAGCATCTTATTTGCATGCAGCAGGCCCCAGGTTCAATCACTAGCATCTCCAGGCAGAGCTATTAAAACTGCTGCCTAAAACCTCAGGGTGTAGACAATACTGAGCCGCCTTTTATTATGTCAAACTTTGGTCTATCTAGCTCTATTATCCACACTGACTGGCTGCAGCTCTTCTGCATTTTAGGCAGAGGTCTCCCCTAACCCTACCTGGAGATGCAGGAATTGAACCTGGGGCCTTCTATATGCAAATCAGGTGCTCTACTACTGAGCTATATCCCTTCCCCTTCAAATGCCAGTGCCTATGATCATTCATTTTAATCAATTTCAAATTCATAAGACTAAAGCTGGACTTCTAAACTAAGCCTGTTAGTTTGGACAAATTCACTGAAATAGTGACTGAATGAAGTGTTCTCATTCACTATTCCATCTTTAACATGTTAATTAAGACAGTTAATCTGTTTAGTCAGAATCTGCTTATCATGAACACTAAAGCACTAAACTTTTACCCACTATAGCGGGTAAAAGTAAGAACTCAAATACCAGTCCTTCTACTTGCACTTTTTAAAAACAACAGTTTTTATTTTAAAGAGAGACTAACAGAACTTCAATAAGGTTCTGGGGCTATGTATGATTAGCACATTTAGTCCTACAATTCCACAGTCCCCTCCACAAGCACCCTCTGACCTTTGTGCAACTCTCAGTGACTTTAACTGCACTGATGTGACCAACCAGTGCCTACAAAAATGTTTTACATTAGCAAATTCTGTGTCCACCAAGTGGAAATAAAGGTGGATTGTGGTAGAAGTTATACTATTGTCAGTCCTCCCCCACACTTTTACAATCAGCAGCATTCCAATCTGGGCACTGAAAGCACACTCTGAAGTTTTGGTTTCAAACCAAGAAACTAGCAAAAAGATCCCTCAGGCAGTATAGTTGTGGTTGCTGGTGAAATACTATGGGGAAATTCCACATTACTTCATATTGAACTCTTGGTGCAGTTCATTTGATCAGCAACAGCTCTCCTTTCATTAGACCTAAGCTTTTTAGATGTACTTCTGATGCCTATGTAGCTCTCAGGGCTTAATGTTAAAGCTCCCATGTCCACCTGTATAAAAAGGATCCCACTTCTGCAAGCTACTAAGCTGTGCTGTTATTCATTAAAAACTCTTCAGACACTGGTATCACCCAAGTCAGCCTCACAGGAGTTCCAGGCATAAGTAGTGAAATGCCAGTGACCACCTACAGGGTGAGTTGCATTGTAGTTGCCTTTTTCATTTTTTAAATTCAATACTCCTCCACTGAGAAATACTGTACAGTTCAATAAAGTATTTAAATATATCAGACTGCCCTTTGAACACAAGCTTCTTTAAAGAGATTACATTTAAGGCTACCCAGCTTATTCAACCTCCCCAAAAGGCAGGGTAGGGGAGGACGACGGAATATCCACATTCCCAATAAATTGTAATCCGAGGGGAAAGGGAAAGGAAAGTAGCAGCAGCAGCAGCAGCAGCAGCAGCAGCAGCACCACTGCAGCCTTTATAGGACAAAAGTTAGCTAGTCTCGCCCCAATTTGGAGTGGATGTGGAAAATTTCCCCCTCCCCTGGGAGTGAACTTCCTCGTAGTTTCGGCTGTGCGTGTGTTAGTGGGTCTTTCTAACGCTTTCGGTTTTACAGAAAGCCCCATTTCTGACAGAAAACGGTTCCATGTCACAACTTCTTAAAGGGGTCTTTAATAAAAATTACTATTTTTTTCAGATTCCACCCCCCACCCCACCCCAAGGCGGAGAATGTACCTTTGCTTTACAAGAAGGAAGTGCAAATAGAGACGCTCCGAAGCTGTATGAGAGAAAGGAGAGGGCGTTTTTCCAAAGTCCTTCCCTCAGAAAAAAAAGAAAAAAAACTTATTGGGGTGTGGAAGCGATCGAATATGGAGTTTCCACCCCCCTCACCCCACCCCGAGTTTCTCCTCGGACTTTGCCCCGCGGAGTGGATGAGGGTTTCAAAGTCTGTCCAGTATTGCCCCCCCCCGGGGCGGGGTGGGAAAGAGAATTTACCCGGCGGCTTCGGAGAACAAGGCGGGCCCCACGGCTGGTTGCTGGCCTCCCCCCTCTGGCGGCCCAGCCGGGGAGCTGAGGGGAGACAATGGCCACGATGACTTCACCCTCCAGCAATGCGAGGAGCAGCAGCAGCAGCAGCAGCAACGGCCGCCGCCGACTAATCCCCTCTGAGCGCCCGTGAGCGGCGGCCTGGGAGGGACCCCTCAGTGGAAGCCTCCCCCCCCCACCTTGAGGCGCCAGTTCGCT
This sequence comes from Podarcis pityusensis, assembly GCF_964106645.2. Lineage (NCBI taxonomy): Eukaryota > Metazoa > Chordata > Lepidosauria > Squamata > Lacertidae > Podarcis > Podarcis pityusensis. The sequence continues at coordinate 23,553,534 of NC_138031.1, read as the reverse complement.
CGGGGAGCCACTCCCGCCCGCCCGTCTCCCTGACGGGCGGCTTCTTCGGGGACCCCTCCGCCCCCCCCCCCCGCGACCAACTGCCGACACCTCGAGCCCTCACGGCAGAGGCCCTCGGAACGTCAACGGACGCCCGCCTGTCCCTTGCCTTCCCCAATACCTTTTTAACTCCGCCGAGGCGGCAGCAGCAGCAGCAGTCTCCACCCGACTGGGCCCGGCCCGGCCCCGCGCAGGAAGTGCCTGTGAGGAGGAAAAAGAAAGCGGAGCGTGTGAGGGAGGCGGGCGGGCGGACGGGCGGGGGAGGCGCAAGGCGAAGCGAAGCTACCAGGCCCCAGGCAGGGCTCGGGTTGGGCTTTGCCCAGCCGGGAGGAGGCTTCTTTCCGCCTCTCTTTCTCCCCCTGCTGAGATCACAGACGAGGCGGGGCCGCCGAGCGGTTGAACCCGGTGTCCGTCCCGCGGGGGAGGAGGGAAGTCTCGTGGATGTGGGGGGAGAAAGGGGCAGGAGGAGGCGGCATTTTTATCCCCGCGCCTTGGAGGGCGGAAGCTGCTCCCAGTTTCTTTACCTCGCCGACACCTGAGAGGTAGCAGCCGCGCTCTTCTGCCAGGGGATTAAGCTCACCTGACGCTCGCACACCCGGAGTCTCAAGGACTAGGGCTGCAAGCTCCTCCACGTATCTGCGAGTAAGCTCCATTGAATTCAGTGGGGTTTACTTCTGAGTAGGATTGCTCTACAAGAGGGTTTATTGCGGCGTGTGGCCCACCCACCCCCTTTTTTTGGCACTGGAACCCACTCCTATCACAGTCTTTTAGCCTTGACGGTAGGTGCCCCCCAATTATTTTTAGTTATTTACATAGTAATACCTGTTCTTTATTTAGGCTTTATTTATTGCCTCCGGCATTATGTCAGCTGAAAATTAGTGCACTTTTAAAAACATGGGGAGGGGGGAGTGCTCTCCTAAACATGTTTATGCAGAGTTAGATGTCTTCTCCTAATAAGTGTGCTTAGGCATCCAAGGGAAAAGCTGGATTTTTGCTTGGTATGCAACTTTTATAGTATTCCTGGGGAAGGAGGATTTAGCAATCTAATCCAATGTAAAACAACCTAGTAAAGTATAAAATGCCCTATAATACATTGAACTGGAAGAATAAAAGAAAACTTATCTTACTGAAGAATGATGTGTAGTTTCTTTTAGAAACTTTATACTGTAGGGTTTGTTAACTATTTTCTAGTAAAAAAGTTGAATTGGACATTTTCACAAAGCTTAAACTTTGGTCTTTAAACATCTAAAAAGAAATACCGTAGGCGCTTCCCTACTCCACTGGTTTATACCCAGATTATAGTGTGTTCCAGGACGCAGATAGGTGTTCCTATGTTTCAATACAGCTCCACAAAGAAAAAGATAACATGCCAGGGAGAAAGCTGAACTGAGGCATTCTCCACACAAGGGAGTTTTGTTTTAAAGAAGAACATTCAAGCAAGTCAACTTCTACCTGTTTTTCCCAGCAAGTACTAGTCACTGGATTCTACTGGATGGATTTTACTGGACCTTACAACTTTTGGAAAATGCCCTTCAGTTTTCTTGAATGGTGTTCCATGGTTGCTATGGGGAAACTGGAAATGCTGGTATGCATGTGTTGTTGTGTCCAACCTTTCAGCAAAGACATATAGTTTGAAATACTGTATATGTCTCTTTTCTTTCTCACTCACGCAACTACAATTAGTTACTCTCCTCTCTGCAAGGCTGAGTGTCGATGTGGGTGAGACAACAGAAAACCCAGTAGTTCCATCATCCATAAACCACCTCCTCACACCCACATTTTCTCAGAAGTGCACTTTAATTAGTTTTTAAACCAGGAGTAAGTGTATTTATTATTGGTCTCCACACTCATAATTTATGAGTAAATCTCAGAATAATTTTCTTTTATACTTCCAAACAGGCCATACTACTTCACACCCACACTGAAAGTGTCTCAAAAATATTTTGTAAAGTTGTTCCACTTGTTGATTTTAGTTCACACACATTGTGTTTCCTCAGTAAATGCATGATGGAGAATTTCCATTATAAATTAAAGTCAACTTCCAGTAGAGAAGACTAAATATTAAAATTACACACATACCCAACTATATTATTTATGAACAGCTAATCCTAACTGACTCTTTGCACACATCCTTGTAAGGTGTGTGAAGCTTCCCCAGTGAAGCTGGACTCTTGGTAAACTTGGTAAACCAGCCTGTGTTCATTGCTTTTTGTATTTCCTGCATGCGCACAATGACACCATACAGTGACCCTGTTTAATACATGTTCAAATCTTAATGCTTTTGTTCTTTGACAACTGCCTTTCCATAATTTACTCCTATAGGAAAAGCTACATTTATACTGTATGCCTATGCATTTCTAAGTAACATATAGAGTGATATGTGACTGGTAATGCATAACTTTAATAATAACTGGTTGAGAGCAACAGGAAATAATGTAATCACTGTATCATTGAATTAGTCATATTTCTTAGAACTACCCTTTGAATTAAATTTACTTTCCTTTGTTACATGTGGCATTAACCATATGTTCATACCGAAAACTGTATGACCCTCCACAGGCCTTCAGTTGTTCCTTATCAATCAATACACCAGAAGTAAGTTTGCATATATGGAATGCAGCAACTGTGTAATGAAAACACAGGCTGTATAGCCATGCCGTATGTATAACTGTGCAGTCAGATTTATATTTTTCTTGTATCATATCGACTTTTTAAGGATTACAACAGTAATTCAAAGTAGTTAAATTACTTTTGGACCTCATGTTCACCGATAAGTAAAAGTACAGAAGAAAAATTGATACTTGAATAAAGCAATATTGTTATGTACTTGTTGACCTGCTAATTGGATTTTTATTACATTTAATTTATTTCATAACATTTATACACTGCTTGATTGTAAAAAACCTCAGAGTGGTTTACGAAGAGATAAAACAAAAAAACAGAGAAAAATTCACAACTATACATGCCAAAACACAATTTTCCTTAGTTTTCATGCCACACCTTTTGCTTCACAAATAACTGTATCATGCTTCAAAATGTAGCTTGAAAGTTTGTTCATCTAAGTTTTTTCTTGGGCATGATGAAGTACAGAAACAGATCACCAGCAAGGACCAAGGTTGATGAAATATTTTTCCTCCAAGGGAGAACACTCCATTGAAGGAACAGGCCTCATACTGAGTCAGACTACTGGTCCATCAAGGTCAGTATTGTCTACTCTGACTGGCAGTTGCTCTCCAGAATTTCAGATGGTACTGCTCCCAACACTAGCATGGGGACTCAACCTGAAACGAATTGTGTGCAAAAGATTCACTTTGTCACTGGACCATTGCCTTTCTGTTACCTTTTACTAGCTAGTAGTAAGACTAGTATGAACTGCTTGCTATGAAAGCAAAAACTAGAACTAATGTAGAGGAACTGTTGGTCTAATGCAGGGGTAGGCAACCTAAGGCCCAGGGGCCAGATGCAGCCCAATCGCCTTCTCAATCTGGCCCGCGGACGGTCCAGGAATCAGCATGTTTTTACATGAGTAGAATGTGTCTTTATTTAAAATGCATCTCTGGGTTATTTGTGGGACCTGCCTGGTGTTTTTACATGAGTAGAATATGTGCTTTTATTTAAAATGCATCTCTGGGTTATTTGTGGGGCATAGGAATTTGTTCATTCCCCCCCCCCCAAAATAGTGCAGCCCACCAAATGGTCTGAGGGACGGTGAACCGGCCCACAGCTGAAAAAGGTTGCTGACTCCTGGTCTAATGGTACCAAACATGGAAATCCTGGCACTGTTAAGGGCTTGTGCTGGTTTTATAACCACTGAAGTTAGAATGGGCTCTGCTTATTGTCTCAACTTTTAACAATTGTTAACAACAAACTGCTAATTTCAGACACACACAAATCTATAAGCTATATGTTTTTTTCACCCGCTGTTTCAGCTTTGTCATTCAGCTCCACAAATTTGTGTTGTAGCAAGCGCAAGCAGAAAAATAAGTAACTCAGAAGAATTCAGATATTTCTTCTATTAATAAATGTATTTTTTTTAAAAAGAATTCAGATAGTTCATTACCAGAGATTTCATCCTTCTGGCTGCTTTTTACCCCTATAGATGAAAGCTCCTAAAAAGAATGATTTCTAGATTAACTCAACTTACTAAAGATATAAAAGGCAGAAATCTTGAAGAATATAAGGAACTTATTAATAATCCAACAAAGGCAATGGAACTTGCTTGATATTCCCATGAATTGTGAAGCCAGATTTAGACCTGAACTGTGCTGTTGTAAAGAGAGAAATGAAATTTAAATTGCCAGGGTTTGCTGTGCACAAACTTGGATTTGTATTCCCAATTTACCCACAATTGCATTAAAGTTGGTTTCAGCTGCTATGGTGATTCTTCATCTGAAAACTTTCCAAAATGAAATGTAATAATAGCCTAAGTTGGTGAGCTAAATATTGTCAAATTATTGTTTTGGCTGAGTGATGCCCTTTAGAGCAGATTTTTCTGGTCGCTTCTCTATAAAACAGGGGTGGAGAACTTCTGGCTTGCAAACAAATCCTGGCCCACCAGGAGGTATGATTTGGCCCATGAAGCCACGTTCCCCATAGAGTATAAAAGGTGCCAATTTCCTGATCCAGCTTCTACACACGAGTTAAAACATTTCTACACAAGAGTTAAAACAACTTTGCATCAAAAACAATCAGCTGAAACTATTAGTATCTCCCCTTTGTTCAGTTTGGAACTTTGAACTTCATTGGAAAATACATTTTTGAAGCTTTCTAAAAATGGTGATGTAAAAATGAGAGAGATGAAGGAGGAGACTGGCACTCAAGGATAATTTATGCCATCTGCTTATTGCAGTCTGTCAGAGGTTGCCAAGAGAGGTTGCCATGAGAGTTTGCTGTGCTTAATGGCATGGCTGAATCGCCTACCCTGGGATGCCCAGTCTTTCTGACCTGAAATGTTCAAAAAAATTGGGTCAACATATAAAGACTATAATGAGATGGAGTTTGAAGTAGGTTTTGTCTAGATCATTTCTTTTCTGTAGTTCACATTGCTTGTTTCCAACTGCCCCATCGGGTCCAGGGTCTAGTAGTAAGTTGTCTGTTCTGTTCCTTTTAAATGCACTTTAAACAAATTTTGTTGCAAGGAAATGCCAAAACAATCCTGCTGGCAGAAGAGAGTAAGGACTTATTCTTCTTCCTTTTAAGCACAAAAGGAGAAGTACAGAACTGTCACTAAAGGTAACGGTAAGTTTGGCAACAGGGCTGTAATTAAGAGAGCAAAGAACAATACAAGTTCTGTGGTGGTGGGGATTCTGTAGGAAGGAGCCTTGAGGGTGGTGACTGCTTTGACTCCTCTACAACAGCTCTTGCTGTGAACAACATGGATTAGTGCTCTTGGGCTCTGTCTGCGCCCGCTTAAAAATGCTGGAAGGAATTGTTAAATACTGGCCGAATGCCAGCGCTCAGCCAACCTTCATAAGCTGCACCAAATCATGAGACAATTGTGTGTCGGCTATGTGCTGATGTACAGCTAAGCCAAGATGTCTAGATTCCAGCCTGATGTGATTAAGAATGCCGTCATGCCACTGGGGCCCAGTTAATTTATTTTGTGATGCAGTAGCTAACAAGAAGATGCCTTCCCATGGCCAGGCTCCTACATCACTGATAAAATGTGAAAGCACTAATCATGTGGATTGTCTGCGTCATGTGGTTACTCCTATGCCAGCTTCAGGACACCCCCCCCCCCCCCCCGTTTTGGGTCGTAATCCTGATCCTAGCACATGATTCACATTTACAGAATTTTACACCTATTTGCTACTAGCCTGTTTCTCACTTGGAGATTCTTGGACCTCAAATGAGTGAGAAAATCAGCTGTGCCGGGGAATACAAAACACGTTTGTTTATCATCTGTTATTTCAAACATTTTAGAAATGTGCAGTATTATGCAATTGTCTATTATCAACATCTTTGAGAGGCATTTTATGTTAGCCCTACTCAGAGTAGATCAACTTGTGGTTTCAATAACTCTAGCATTGCTGTTTCCCCCCAGAGTTCCTAAGCCTGCAGTACTCTATGGATCTGTTGGGCAAGACAAGGGTGGGGAATTCCTGACTGCTGGTCAAAGCTGGCCTGCCAGGCCTCACTAATCTGGACTGCCAGCTATGAGCACCCACAGGATCTCCCCCCCCCCATGTGTGGGGGATATATTGCAAATAGATAAATATCCAGACATCCAGACATTAATAATAAGCACCAGAGAGCAGTGTATCTGGTGAATGGGCAGTGCCAAGGCCTGGCTAAACATGGCCTTTGAGAAACTTGTATTCCAGATCTACCCTTACATAGTTTCTTAGTAGGTAGACCTGCTGCTCATCTATGCATAGCTCTGGCATCTAGACATCTTTCCAATCACAACTGAAACCCTCAGTTGTTTTCCGTGGGGTGGCAATCACTTCTCCACCAGCACAAAAAGCTTAAAAACAAACCAGGAAGTTCCTTCTCTAGAGTCTGGGTGTTCCACTCTAGCCTTTTCTTTGTCTAATTAGCTGCTTTCCTAAATGTCAGCCATTCCTCAGACTTCACTCATTGACTAAAAATGCAGACAGGCAGGTATAGCCTAGTTTTCCCCAAAACAAATTTGGTGAATAGTACCTGCACAATGTGTGTCTCATAACTTGCATTCTACAAGGGCTAGAGACTTGGGTTGGGGTTTTTCCTCCAAATAAAAGCTGAGAATTAGGGAGGGGGTGTGTCTCATCTGGAGAGTGTGTGTGTGTTTGCGCACGCAACTGTTCCTCCTTCTCACTTTACATGTATGCTGCCAGCCTCTTCATAAGCACCATCTCCTCTGCTGCTCTGCTTCTCCTGCTTTTCAGCTGAGAACAGTCCTATGGAAGGAGTGGAGTTTGGTGGTGAGGACCATCTCTTCCATCATCACCAGCCAAGGATGGTGGCCCATGTAGTTCAGCTTGTTCTCACAGTGGCCAGCCAGATGCCTGGGAAAACCCACAAGAAGAATCTGAGCACAAGAGCCCTCTCCCCTCCTGTGGTTTCCAGCAACTGAATTTTCTTAGCATTACTGGAAAGGCAGCCGGAAAGGTAGAGCATAGCCATCATAGCTAGTAGCCACTGATAGCTCTCTCATCCATGGATTTGTTTAATCCTCCTTTGAAGCCTTCTAAGTTGGTGGCAATCACTGCTTCCTGTGGGCTTCTTGTTGCAGTTTCCTCTTTGTGCACTAGAACAGCATTCTCATTTCTCAGCATGCTGCAGAGAGAGAGAGAGAGAAAATATGTGAAAGGAAAGAGCATGTGGTTCTCTGGCGCATCCCTGGTTATGTCACTGCAGTATGCACTGGGGTCAGGACAGCACCAGTGGAGGATGCCTCTGTAGCATACTATTTGTTCGAGTTAGTATAAGCCAGAAGAAGATGAGAGTGAGAGTTTCCAAGGCCACGTTGTTATTGCATAAGCATATCTCATATTGGCACCTGCCACCAGGGTAGGAGACTTCCTGGAAGCCCCATACAAGCTGCTCTTGAGCTTCTTGAAAGAGATCGAGAAATGCTCTGTATTAAAAACAACCCCCGTGATCAATAAATGATAAGGCCAGCAGGAGCAGGACCTTGGCTCAGATGCCTCTGCTCCAAATGGCTCCATTGCTGAGTGCTTCGCTGTATCGAATAACATCTTGTAAGAAATAAGGCAACTAGAATAAAAAGTACTCCCTAATAGCAATGCAGTATTATAATGTGCAGGTGCACCCCGCCCCCGCTCACACCGCCACATAAAGATGTGCGGTATGGATTGCGCATGTGCGGCATTCTGTATGGAGTGCGCATGCACTGGATGCCGCACATGCACAGTCTGTACGGGCTGCGCCGCCCTGGGTACAGGAGAGGGTTCCTCTGCCACTGCTCACATCATCCTTGACCAATGGCCCTGTTGGCTTAGTTGAGTTGATGGGAGGTGTAATCCAGCAGCAGGTGGAGAGTTACAGGCTCCCCACCCTGACTCCCAACATATATAACGTAGTTCTACTCATCTCATGTCATGGTGGGTGGCAACTTCATAGAGGACCATTGTGGGAACACCCTCTTTGAGCAAGTGCATCAGGCATCAGAGAAGTGAGATTGCAGGTAGATGTGCATACATACCAGGGTAGCTTTATAAGGTATATGTCTATCAAGACATACAAGGTGTATTTATATCCTATTAGTGCTCCAAGGAACTCAAAGTGTTTTGCATACTGTTTATTTATTTAATTTATTTCTACCCAACTGTTCAGGCAGCTCACAAAAAAATGTTAGAAGACAACGGACGAACATACTAGAAAAAACTTTATCATATATATATGTGCTTAGCAGGATCAACCATTCTTTCAGGTCCACTTAAAGCCTGAAAAAGAGGGAGCTAAGCAGAATTCTGAAGGGATGGAATTCCACAAGTGTGGGGGCCACCACTGAAAAAGGCCCTGTTCCTGGTAACTGCTAAGCTGATCACTTTATCAGAGGCGCACAACAGACAGCAGGGCACTCTTAAGACCAATCTGAGGACCTGGGCAGATTCATATGGGTGTAGGGAAACGTTCAAATAACGTGGTTCCCAAACATTCAGGGTTTTAAAGGTTAGTTACTAGTACTTTAAACTAAGCCCAGAAATGAATGGGCGACCAATGCAGCTGATGCAAAATTGGGGTGATATAATCAAGCAGGCTTGTATTTTGCATCAGCTCAAGTTTGCAGACTGTCTTTTAAGGCAGCACCACATAGAGATTATGACAGTAATGTAGGCTGGGTATTTAAGAGAGTGTGTATAAGAAAGAAGCCCATTTTTCGCAGATAGTGGTCCTTGGAGTGCTCTTAGTTGGGCAGCCCTCTTCAAAATCTTTACTGAACTCCCCACCCCCAATGCACAGCAAAGGGGCTGGTAAATTAGATGCTAACACCCACTATCAGTTCTTGCAAAGCACATGCAGGTGGAAGCAGAATGTATCCCATATTTAGAGCAGAAACACGGGCCTGTCTTCTCCTTCATTACTGGTGAGGATGAGACACCTTTTACACGTGTTTCAAGGCCATTTACAAATACACTATCAAAACAGATAATATAGTTTTTAAAACAGTGCAGATGCAACAACTAAAGATAGGTCTTTACAAAAATAACACCCAAGGCCATTTCATCCAGCTTGGAAAGTGTGTCCAAACAAAAAGGCCTTCAGTCATTCTCAGAAAGGACAAATAGTGAGTGTCTGTCGTATCTCAACAGGGACGCTGTTTCGCAAAATGGGGCCAGCCACTCTGAAAGCCCTGCTCCAAGTTACTGTAGAACAGTGGAGAGAAAGAGAGAAGATGACTTCTGGAGAGCGTTGACCTGGAAAAGTAATGCAAGAAGAGTATCACCCGGGTATAATAACCGCTGGTGGTTGCATCAGAGCCTCTCTCTTTAAACAAATGCTCCCCATGCCAGCAGCTTCCAAGCAGAGTGCTTGAAATAATAGCCACATGGGGCACGTCACTAGATTTTCCGAGTTCTTTGTGCATAGCGAGAAGAAATATGCATTTGCTCAAAGCTTCCCCTCTATTAATTGCTGTGTGAACTTCCTCTATAAAAATCACCCGGGTCTCAACAGTAAAATGTTCCAAAAATAAATACAACAAACCATGTTCACATTACAGGTCTAATTTAAATGTAAAAGCAAGCCAAACGTCCAATAACAACAGCAAACAGAAAAAGCACTCAGCAACCACAGAAAACAGCAGAAATGCATTTCTAAAGGAGACGCAGATGGCAGAATGGACACTCTTTCAACCACCTGGGAGCATTTACCTCTCTTGAAGGAGTTAACATACTCGAAAACCATGTTGGTTATATATGACACAGGTCCGAATAATCTGCTTATCACAGATGTTTTCATGGATTTCCCCCCTCTCTCTTTCTAATGTCGAGGGAGCTGAAGCACTGAAATTCTGATAATCCTCACTGTACCTGCTGCTGCTGATCCTTCGTGGGGAGGTTATCACTCCACAGATTAGAGTCTTTTTGAAATGCTATTTCAGTAGGCTGCTGCATTCTCCTACAATTATTTCAAAGTTCACTAGATTCTCTCTCAATGAATAAATGATACCGTTGCTCTTGTATAGATGCTTACAGCGGCAAAAAAAGCGGGGGCACCTGGGAAGGTCAGCAATTCTGTAACACACAGTGTGTGTTGTAGTATCTGGCGGGCAGCACAGTCCAACCCCCCTTCCCTTAGCCTGGGGTGCTGTGTGTGTTGAAATACAGTGGTACCTCAGGTTAAGTACCGTATTTTTCGCTCTATAAGATGCACCGGATCATAAGACGCAGCTAGTTTTTGGAGGAGGAAAACAAGGGGGGGAAATTCTGAATCTCAGAAGCCAGAACAACAAGAGGGATCGCTGCGCAGCGAAAGCAGCGATCCCTCTTGCTGTTCTGGCTTCTGGGATAGCTGCGCAGCCTGCATTCACTCCATAACACACACACACATTTCCCCTTACTTTTTAGGAGAGAAAAAGTGAGTCTTATAGAGCAAAAAATATGGTACTTAATTAGTTCCAGAGGTCCGTTCTTAACCTGAAACTGTTCTTAACCTGAAGCACCACTTTAGCTAATGGGGCCTCCCACTGCCACCGTGCCGCCGGAGCACGATTTTTGTTCTCATCCTGAAGCAAAGTTCTTAACCCGAGGTACTATTTCTGGGTTAGCGGAGTCTGTAACCTGAAGCGTCTGTAACCTGAAGCATATGTAACCCGAGGTACCACTGTAGGTGGTGGTATCCCTCTGCCAAGCCCTTCCAGCCTCTTGACTCTCCCTGAATAAAGGAATAGGTGTTAGCAGAAAGAAGTCCTGCAATGGGGTGATTTGAGGGAGGACAGGGTGGGCCTGAGGTGGCCCAGGATTTGCAGGATCCCAGTTTCACAGCTGCCATACAATGGCATCCGGCCCAATCTAACTGATTGGGTACAGATCAGGCCTGATCGTCCTGCACCTTCTATTGCAGCCACTGTGAGCAAAAGGGCTACAGATGTGGCAGTGGTCCAACTGCCCCACCACCCCCTGTTGGTGGCAGGTAGGAGTTAGGGTTGCACCCTGATTCGTGCTCAGAATCCACCCATTGAAATCCGTGATTTTCAAAGCAACCTAACACGGGGAGCACATTAAAATATTTCTGCGAGCCTAGGGATGTGGACAAGGGGCCACATTTGGCTGATTGCATCATTTGGTTAGGTAAACTACAGGTGATACATCACCACTGGATCCAAACAGTTAGTCAACTGCCTCTTGATACAGGATCTTTTAGGGAATGTTTTGAATATTCAAAATGAACAGACATTTCCACTTTCCAGGAAAGGTTGATGCAGTCCAGGTGTCTGTGCACAAAGGACAGGCTGTGTGTGTGGTATGAGTCAGAAACAAAGAGACAGGGAGCTGAGCAGGGATCTGTAAGGGTTTGGCTGGAATCTTATATGGGTGCAATGTCCAGTTGTTTGTCTACAGAGGTGGGTACGCTTTGCCTCTACCTATCATAGAATCATAGAGTTGGAAGAGACCACAAGGGCCATATACCTATAGTCAACCTGTCTATTTGAAAGTAAGTAAGTACTGCAGACCTGGAATTTCTCATTGCTCACCAAAGAAGGGGTACGTAAGTATTCTTCAGGCCTGTGCCACCAACCCTCTGCTACCAAGCCTTCAACCCACTCAGTGCACCTCCCATTGGCCTCAGGGCCCCAACATCTGCGCCACCATGTCATCCTCTTTAGCCGGCAATGAAAGAGGATATCCCATGTCACAGAACGCATATAGCAGTACTATGTCAAAAAGCTGAAGAAGCTAAAGAGGCATCTTCAAAATGTGGCCTAACATAGTTTGGTTTGCCATATAAGAATTGAAATGTCTTTCGTCAGCTGCGTACGATGCAAGAGATGAATCTGCAGCAGCTACACTTGTGACCATCTTTACGGCCTAGCTCTCATGGAGGGCGTAAAGCGTCTGGTCTCTGCCACTTTAGACTGCTGGTCGGAGGTCGCAAGACCAAATGAGCTTCTGCCACAAGCCCAGCATCAAAGTAGCAGCCAGGATTCAACCAGCATGATGGACGTGAAGGAGCTGGATGAGCTGGTGGGATCTTAAGTCAGACCTGGGGGATCAGATGCAAAAAATAAAAATAAAAATGACAGGGCTCCTGCACCTCTAATTGTTGCATTAAAAATTCTGTTAAAATTGCAGGAGCCCTGCCATCTTTTACATCTGGTTATCCTATCTGCAATAGCCATACATTAGAGCAAAGAGCCACCAGGTGGGAAGCAGCAAAGAGGCGAGAGAATCTAGAGCAGGGGTCAGCAAACTTTTTCAGCAGGGGGCCAGTCCACAGCAAACTTTTTCAGCAGGGGGCCAGTCCCCTTGTGGGGGGCCAGACTATATTTTGAAAAATAATAATGAACAAATTCCTATGCCCCACAAATAACCCAGAGATGCATTTTAAATAAAAGGACACATTCTACTTATGTAAAAACACACTGGTTCCTGGACCATCCGCGTGCTAGATTTAGAAGGTTATTGGGCTGGATCTGGCCCCCGGGCCTTAGTTTGCCTACCCATGGTCTGACTATGTTTTCAAGGAACTCCATTTCTCAGCAAGGGTGTCATCCCTGGCATGGCAGCCTGGGGCAAGAGAGATGAAAGGCCTCAATTGGAACAACTCACTTCCCGTTATCTGTGCGTGATCCTGCAAGTGTTATGTCTGATCATCCTTATTTTCCAGGCCCTGGACATGCCTGCCTGCTTGCTACCCTTGCCTTTGTAAGTACTGGACTGGACTGTCTGGTTTGCTAATCCCAGTTTTCTCCAGCATCCAGTTGACTGACCAACCCTCCTTCCACCCTGGTTGTGTCTGAGTTCTGGCTTCCTCAAGACGGACAAACAAGCCCCCTGCCTAGAAAACTAGCTGTCAGGGATATTTATTCCCCCCCCCCAACACCCAAGCCCTCTTCATGTGAAAATCATGCATGCAGCTAACATGTGGAGCAGGGAGGGGATCAGGGTGATGCCCCGAATTTCATCCACCCATAGCCTCCACATGTTCAGCTACAGATGTGCATAGAGCCCTACAGACATACAGTTATTAACTGTATGTCTCACACTATTAAAGAGCAAATAATGTGTGTTTAAAAATATATATTAAAAAGTGAAACAAGTGAAAACAACTTTGGGGAAATGATTTTGGGCAGGAAAATGACTGAAAGGGGGAAAGGGTTAAGTGCACTTTCTCTTTCAGAATCTCAAACTCCCCAATCTGCTTTTCATTCTTTTAAATATCAGGGCTTTGTTGCTCATATTTCCATATAATGTAGTTTGCCAATCAAGCATTCATTTCCTCAGGCTTCCATCCAATATTCACATTGCCTTCTTTCGCCACCTCTTCCCAGTCCGACAGTCAGTTTCCATATTATCCCTATTTGGGCATTCTCCCTCTCACAATTAACAAACATGTAAGCAGAGGGGGCGAGAGCGGAGGCAGCACCCGCCGGCCCTGATGTGTGCAGAAACATCATGTCCCTGCTACTCACACTGGAAGGACACACCTGCTGTACGGCACACAGGCTCTCTGTGATTTACAACCTTGTGATTTACAATCCTGTTAGTCATATGAGGGAGGACACCCACATAGGGCTTTGCTTTACAGTTTTCTGCTGACTCTTTAGAGGAAACAGACCAGGAATAATGACTTTGGCCGTGCACTGAAACAGCTCAGATGTGAAAGTGAGCATATGGAAACCACATGGTTGACTTAATCACATGCCACTCAGTGCACAATCCACCCAGAGATTTGGGATAACAGGTTACCATCAGTCTACCTAAGAAGAGGATCATATGGCTCGTGATTACATGTTCACCACCACATTTCACAGACGAAAAAAGGTTAGCCATGTATGCCTGTAACATCCCTGTGTCCAAACCACCACTTAACTCCGCACACCTAGCTATGAATTGCTGAATGTTCTTCCCTGTATTTATTGATTCTGAAATAACCCATATTTTGCTGGATTCTGAAGCATAACAGTTTCCTTTTATTTAAAAAACCCAACCACCTAGGAATTTTCAATTGCCTATTTAATCACAAAGCAGATCCGGTTGTATTGATTGCAGAATGGCAGCGACACCCAACACATTTACTACCTCAATTGCTAGTTATGGGGAGATCGAAGCAAAACGACCAAAAGCTGATGTGCCAGTGTGCATTCTAACAAAAGTTTTAACAGGGACCCCAAAAAACATCCCTGGAAAGGCAAAACAGAGACAAAAGAGACACCAGAATCAAGACAGCAGGGAAACAGGGGCCACTTCTGGAAAATCGGAACAGCTGGGTCATATGTAACTGTCCTATTAGCATTATTGTGAAAACCTCACTTGACCATTTTTTAATCCAAAACTAGAGACTGCTTCTTCTAACAGGAAGAGGCCATAGCTCAATGGCACATCACATGCTTTGCACACTGAAGACCCCAAATTCAATCCCAGGCATCTCCAGTCAGTGCTGGGGAGACTCCTGCCTCAAACATTGAAGAGCTGCTGCCAACCAGTGCAGGTAATTCTAAACTAGATAGATGGACCTATGGCAGCTTCCAAGTCAGATGTCGCTCAGAGGGAAATGATGTGAAGTAAGGCTAAGCCAAATGCTGTTTTGCATGTACAAGATGTTAGCACATGACGAGGTCTACAGAAAGAGAAATTAATGATTGCATTCCCCCCCACCCCCCGGAACAGGAAGAGCTTATTTGATGTGCTTTGTAGCAAAAAATAGCAGAGGGGAGGAAAAGCTCTTTGCTTCAGATTTAAAACAGAGGCTTTAAAGACGACGCAAGTGCTTTACTCTCAGCAGCCAGGAGCAAGCAGTTCATGTAAATACTTTTAACAGCATTAATGCAAAATCTGCGAAGGACGAAACAAGCATACAGGCAGAAAGATAATCCACAGTTTTCAGGGCTATAACTGGGAGTATGGGTGGAGGGAGCAACAGCATACACAAAGCAAGAGAAGAATGTAAGTAGAATTCAGGCATTCCTGGGACAATTTACCCTTTATTACTTAAATCTAACTTTGTTACTCTCCTGAATTTTAATCATGTTGCAGACTTTGGTGTTGAAAACACAAAACTGAAGCACATACTGTATGTGGCAAAAGGAAGATCATTCCAGACAGAAAAATCCTTGCCCTGGAGCTGAATTTTATAGGAATGTATCTCTCTCCCGTTACAAATTTATTGTGAAATCAGAGAAAATGAAATGCAGAAAGCAGAGAGAGTGATAATTAAGTTATTAACAGTAGCCATTCACAAAACAGTTGTTGGTGATAACACAGGCACCTTAGCATTTAATTAACACATGTAGTGCAATGGAAAAAAATCCTTCTCCAGTGTCAAGCCAAAAAAAGTACAACTGAGCCTTTTGATGAATTGTGATTCAGTGGTTTACCAGGGCAGTCTCTCTCTGAAGTTCCATTGTTCATTAGAATATAAGAGGATCTCTGCTGGATCAGACCAAAGACCCCTGTAGCACAGCATTTCTTTTCTCCCGGTCACCACCCCAATGCCTATGGGATGCAAGGACATGAGCCCAATAGCACTCAACCTGGTTGCGATCCCAAGCGACTGGTATTCAGAAGCACATTACTTCCACTACTGGGGGTAATATAGCCATCATGGTCAATGGCCATTGACAGCCTTACCCAAGATGAATCCATCTAATCCTCTTTTAAAGCCATCCACGTTGTGGGGGGCCAAGTCCATAGCTGTGTGAAGAAGCACTCTTCCTTTTGTCTGTCCGGAATCTCCCATCTTTCAGCTTAATTGGCTGAAGCCTGGTTTTAGTATTACGAGAAAGGGAGAAGAACCTCTCTCTAGTGACTCTCTTCATACCATGGATAATCTTATAACCTCTTCCATGTCCCTTCTTACTTGCGTTTCCTCCCCCCCCCCCCCCGAACTAATAGAGATGCTCTATCTTCAGGATCCTTTTGGTTGCCCTTTGAGAATGGTGGCTTGAAAGGAAATCACAGGCTGCATTCACACAGCAGTTTATTCTATCTCCCTGACTTTCCCCCAATTGTTAATTTCCACATGGTATTTGAGCCCACATGATGTAAACACCACTTCCAGATGGATGCCAACCGCTCCCCCCTCAAAAAAACCCCCCAACCCAATAGTGCAACTTTAGCGCTCATTTCCGTGCTATTTGCAAATGGACTTTTTCTGGAAGCAAATAAAGAGCACTAAACTTGTGCTACATTTCTGGAAGGACTTTTTACCAGTGTTAGAAACTGAGATATGAAAGCTAGGCGCTAAATGACACCACAACGGAATGTCTAAGCACACTTTTTTTTTTTAACAAGAATACAAAGCTGATAATGAATGAACTGCAGCTAAAATATTATGTTAATTTTTCACATGGTCTAGTCCAAGCATAGGCAGACTCCGGCCCTCCAGATGTTTAGGACTACCATTCCCATCATCCCTAGCTAACAGGACCAGTGGTCAGGGATGGTGGGAATTGTAGTCCCAAACATCTGGAGGGCCGGAGTTTGCCTATGCCTGATCTAGTCCTTCCACTGCCCACCCCCTACCACTCTTTAGGGTCTCTTCTCCAGTTTTCAAAGAGTAGCAGGAAGTGGGAAGGCATAAAAAGGTCCTCCTTTCCTTCCACTCTGCAGTTTTAATCTGAAATCTTAGACTAGTACTGCGCCCAGAGCTCAGAAACTGCTCGCTCTAATGAAATTCCTTGTCACAAAATGCACCTAGAACAAGGGGAGTTTCGAACACTGGTTTTTACATTGTGCAAAATATAATGGAAAAATTAAAAGTTAGGGAAATGGAATTAGCTATCATGTGAATGCAGCCGCAGAGTGATCTAGGATGCTAAAATGTTTCCCCTCCAGTTTTCAGAACCTCCCATTTCTGATGCTATATTTTTATTTGTTTGTCTTCAATGCTCCTAAGAGTAGTTTACAAAATATTAAAAATTACACTGCAACACATTAAAATGGCCTGGAATCCACATAACACCACATGGGTAACACCTCTTCCCATTCCAGACCACCTGTGCCTCAAGATCTTCCACAGAGCCCCTTCTCAAAGTACTTTCTCTAACAAAGGTACATTATGTAGTCACAAAAGAAAAGGGGCTGTGGGTCAGTTACAGAGCACATGCCTTGCATGCAAAAGGTCCCGGTTTCATTTCTTACTATCTTTGAATACAGCTGGGAAGGACTCCAGCCCCAGACCTGTTATCTGTCACTATAAAAGAATATAGGGCTAGATCATGGGTAGGCAAACTAAGGCCCGGGGGCCAGATCCGGCCCAATCGCCTTCTCAATCTGGCCCGTGGATGGTCCAGGAATCAGCGTGTTTTTACATGAGTAGAATGTGTCCTTTCATTTAAAACGCATCTCTGGGTTATTTGTGGGACATAGGAATTCGTTTATATTTCCCCCCCCCCCAAAAAAATATAGCCTGCCCCCCACAAGGTCTGAGGGACAGTGGACCGGCCCCCTGCTGAAAAAGTTTGCTGACCCATGGGCTAGATGGACCAATGGCCTGATGAAGGCTACTCCCGGACAGGGGCTTAATGTCGCAAATGGGTAATTTGGATTCCTGATAAGATTAACTTTTGATGCTGACGTCATGTGAACATTGCAAAAAGAAGAAGAAAAGAAACACCTTCATGCATGAACACATCCCGTCATTAGTACACCTTTGAAAGTACTCTCAGCAGATACCTTGAGAGTTCCCTTCTCCCCGCATAGGATCAGGAATAGCTCACATTTCTGACCATTAGGTATGCTGTCACTAGCCCTTCCCAGAGGGCTCTCAAGACAACAAAATATTTATATTAGTCAGGGAGATGAGGAGCATCCAGCCTGCTCCTCTTCCTCTTCTGGGACACAAGGCAGCATACTTTCCTCCAATTCTCCCTAGACACAAATGTGCAGTGTGAGTTCAAGGGATCTAAGCACAGCAGGGAGAACACAATCTCCCATGAGCAGTCACAAATGCACAGCAAATCCCAGCAGCCTGTTTTAAGAGTGTTTATTAAGAGCACGGTTTTAAGAGAGCAAAGGGGGAAAGGCAGAACAGTGCATGAAAGCAAATAAACTTTTCAAGTTTACCTGCCCTCTGCAGCTGCTTTTACACACACACTCATAAGTCACACAACATCCTGGATGATCAGAGGGATGAGGGATGGGTGAAGAAATGCTGGCAACATTCCATTTTTCAGTGCTCTTGACCCAGATAATTGACAGGTGGCTCTGAGCAGCTAATCACAGTATAAAAGCACACACAAAGCAGTATAAATGCATCAGCAGAATTAAAAGTAAACACTAAAACTCAAATTACAGCACCAAGGAAATGTAGATATTATTAAAAAGTCTGAGAAAATACCTGGCACCCTGCAAGCCTCTCGCGGGGAAAGCATTTCACAGACTGATGCCACTAGCTGGGAGACTCTTTTACCTGTAGCCTTCAATGCTTAAGGGGTAGGTTGTTTATTTCTTATTACTGTTTTAAGCCTGGGAGGTTGGATTGGATGAAGACCAGGGTCCTTCCAACTCATTTATTCTGATTCTAAACATAGGATGCTGCCTTATATTAAGGCAGGCCACTGGTCCACCTGGCTCAGTGTTGTCTACTATGCCAACTGGCAGCTTTCTAGGATTTTAGACTAGGAATCTGTCCCGGGCCTACCTGGAGATTGAACTTTTGGCTTTCTGCTTGCTTCCGAAAGATTGGAGCTGATAAAATTGGGGCTTGGAAGGAAAAGGTTAATGGGCATGTTGTAAACAAAATCTGCCCTTCTTCCCTTATGGGGTACACAAGAGCCCTTATAGAGTCCTTTGTAGGGTCTCCATCGGTAGGAGAAAATAACAGAGGCCAACCAGAGACTATTGAGAAGCAAAGCAGCTAGTAATCCTGAGCTTTATTAAACTGTTGCAACAGGGTGCTCCCCCCACACGCAGGAGAGGAGGAGGAGGACCAGGAACCGTGTGCACTTGCCCTTATACTGTACGTATAGCCATTTTGAAATTCCCTGCCCTGGAGCTGAAGACCACTCATCTATACATAATACATACATCACAGAAGGGGTGTAGCCCAAGACCCCACAAACATCATACCTACATCACAGAAAAGGCAGTCTGCAACAGAAATTTGAATGTTGTTTTTTCCTGTCTGGCAGGTTATCTGATAATGCCTTTCCTGGTAGTCTGGCCATTCCTTTGAGATGGTAATTACTTAATTCCTGAGACAATGGGAAGGTTTTTTCACCTCCTCCCTCCTTGAGGAGAAACCATTTGGTCAGTTTGGGAGTCAAAATGGTTTGAGGACTGTCTTCCTGTTCTGCTTCACACATGTGGTTTATATATTTATGTATGTGTTTGCTTGGTACGTTTATGAACATTTATTATATATCTAAGACCTTAAAATTCTTATAACAGGCAAAACCAGCCCCCTCCATTGGGTTTGCATGGCAGCCATTTTGGGCGCCATGATCTCACTTCATCTCATGTGGGTCATGTGATGAATCCCCACAAAGCGGCATCCCGTTTATTGCCTTGATATGCTGAAAGGTATATGATCAGACATCAGACTTGCAATCTTTTTTTTTTTTAAAGCCCTGCCACTGTGCTTTATGCAAACCAATGTATGTATTTATTATTTAACAAAATTTATAGATTGCTCCAAGCAGTTTACGATAATGAGAGAGGAAATGCTTTTGAGGCATAAAGATAAAACAAGAAAGATCTCACCTGCATCCTGTGTCTTGGTAGCAGAAGCTGTGGAGTGAGGTCTTACCACTTGCTAATCACCACACTTTGCAAAATGGTTGCTCTTAAAGGCACAGGGCTGAGGCTGTAACAGAAAGATGACAACCCTTAAACTACAGACATTCCTCCTGGAATTAACTGAATTTATTTTTTGCTTTCGTTAAAAAATAAAAAAGCCAAGCCAAACTGGATTGCATACTCTTGAGTTTATTTCTTGCTAAGAAAGAATACACTTCAAAAACTTTTTAGCGGGGGCTTTAAAAAAGATATCTATATCTATCTGTCTATACATCTGTCTATATGTTTGTTCTGTATTTGACAGTGTACATCACAAACATTCTTCCTGAGAATATTGAGGCAGGAGAAGCCAGCTGATCTTGTAGAAACAAGCAAAGAAAAAGAGCAGTCATTTTTGACCCCTGGCCAATCTGCTTTGTATATACTAAATCAACAAACTGGACAAGTACTTTCATGGTTTTTCCCTTTTAGGTACCTTAACTGGCCGCATCTAATCTAGATGCGCATTTCCAACGACTATTAAATTCTTTGCTAAGACTTTCTAAAAGCTGGAGCAGACACAAGGCTATCTCACAAGCAATAAATGCTGCCAGGCCTTAGCAACAGCAGTTTATATAGGTGTTTTGGATACCATCCAAAGATTACATCAAAACCGCTCTGCTTATTGAGTGATTGAGAAGGTGCTAATCACTATATTTATATATATATCAAGCAGCCTGTGGTTTTTCCAATGGTTGTAAAATTAAAAAGAAAAGAAAAACCCATGTATTCTTTGAATCTGAACTTCAGGACATTCGTTATCAGCTAATATGTTTGGTGCAGTGCATTGTACACTGACTGGCAGTGGCTCTCCAGGGTGTTTTGAAAGGAGTCTTACTCAGAATTATTGGGAGATGCCAGGGATTGAACCAGGGATCTTTTGCATGCGGAGCATGCACTATTCAGTGGTACCTCTGGTTAAGAACTTAATTCGTTCCGGAGGTCCGTTCTTAACCTGAAACTGTTCTTAACCTGAGGTCCACTTTAGCTAATGGGGGCCTCCCGCTGCCGCCGCACCACCACCGCACGATTTCTGTTCTCATCCCGAAGCAAAGTTCTTAACCCAAGGTACTACTTCTGGGTTGGTGGAGTCTGTAACCTGAAGCGTTTGTAACCCGAGGTACCACTGTACTACCATTGAGCTATGGTCCTTCCCCAAAGGTCAAGCATGACACTGTTCTTTGATACAAAGAGACACACGTTATCTTAGCTGGTGAAGTGAGGGAGGAAAATGGGTTTGAAGGAAATAGGATGGTTTTAAAGTGGGAGAAAGAAAGTGGGTTGATGAGGCTAGACTGTCCCCAACTCCTGCTGCGCCATGGTTGAAACAAGCCTGAACTGAAATTGATGTTTCATCTGAACCCAGGGCCCATGGTTTGTTTCCTCCAGACAAATCACAACCAGCAACCAAGGTTTGTTCTTGCTTTGTTTTGGGGAGGCAAATCAAAACCTGGATTCAGATTACACAATATGCCAAACTCTGGCATGTTTCATCAACAGTGCAGCTGCAGAGCGAGGAGAAGCAGAAAAAGATCACTGCGTAATCTTTTGTCAGGGTGCACTGTGCTGCTTGTTCACATTAAAACCATCATTTGTTTGAAACTGGTTTATTGTGGCATGCACATTGGACCAGTGTATGCATTCTGAAGCACTTTGTGCACCGTAAATGTGAAATACAAATGCTAAGTGCTTCTATATATTTTTCTCTTTTTTTTTTCTAGCACACTGCCAGCTTTGTACTTTTTTATATTTTGTTTGGCTTTGGGCTACAGCGGGCAACCTTTCTTCCTGGTGTACACAGTTCCTTTGCTGAGAATGAATGAAATGGCTTGCAGCGCTTTCCCTTCTCTGTCTCTTCCCTCTGAAAAAGGCACCTCAACGCCTCTGCCTTTCATCTGTCAGCACAATGCAGACCCCAGTCTGGAGTATTTAAAAGGGACCCATCAGAATATTTCCTTGCAGGTTATTAGGGAACTATGTATTGACAGAGATGACAATGGGAACATTTTACTCTCTGCCAATCCACCAGGCACAGGCAAGGTGGCAGACCCTCATCATAGAGTGACAATTAGCTCCCTTTGAAAGAGTTCTCTTGCAGATGAAGTAAGGAGAGATGAGTCAGCCTGAGAATGCAGAAGTGTTTCACTGGAGATGAAAATAAGCCTGCTGTTCTGGGAGGGCCATCTTTCATCTGTTAGCGACTGATGGATATTTCAAAGATTGACGAGCTGCTCTGGGGTGATTTTAATAAGAGAATATGCATATCTACAGTGGAGACTTTAAGTGGTTTAATACAAGGGCTGCACTGCATTCCCTTATGGCTAACTTTCCTGGGGCTGCATGCCAGCAATGTGCAGGAGGAGCCAATGCAAAATGGGTGGCACTGTGGGTTAAATAACAGAGCCTAGGACTTGCCGACCAGAAGGTCGGTGGTTCGAATCCCCGTGACGGGGTGAGTTCCAGTTGCTTGGTCCCTGCTCCTGCCAACCTAGCAGTTCGAAAGCACGTCAAAGTGCAAGTAGATAAATAGGTACCGCTCCAGTGGGAAGGTAAACGGCGTTTCTGTGCACTGCTCTGGTTCGTCAGAAGCGGCTTAGTCATGCTGGCCACATGATCCGGAAGCTGTACGCCGGTTCCCTCAGCCAGTAAAGCGAGATGAGCGGCGCAACCCCAGAGTCGGCCATGACTGGACCTAATGGTCAGGGGTCCCTTTACCTTTATGCCCTGCACACAACATCCACATGCACCCATTCAGATAGATGGAAGATAAGCCTTTTAAAGCCATCCAAGTTGATGACCATCACTACTTCCTGTGGGAGGGAATTCCAGAGTTGTTTTATTATTATTATTATTATTATTATTATTATTATTATTATTTCAATTTATATACCACCCTTCATCAAAAGATATCAAGGCAGTGTACAACTTTTAAAACAATTCAGATCAAAGCTAGTTTTTTGAGGGTGGGGTGCAGGACAGTACAAGAAATAACATTATAGCTATGGATTGCAGCTAATGTTATTTATACACCACTTCACAAACCAGTGATGGGAGTGCAATGCATTCAGAGTAAATGGGTGTATATACACAGCCTATGTCCAGTCTTTATTGAGCATGCATTCTGATTTGTTTACTGGGTGGTTCTATGACAATGAGCTTAGAATCACAGAATTGTAGACTTGAAAGGGAGCACAAAGGGTTATCTAGCCCAACCCTGTGAAATGCAGAAAGCTTTTGCCTGACGTGGGGCTCAAACTCGCAACCCTGAGGCTAAGAGTCTTGTGTTCTACCGATTGAGCTACCCACACCTGCCTGTGGGAAGCTTGCAAGCAGAAACTTCTAAAAGACTCCAACTGCAAAGCAATTTGAAAGCTGAAATATAATTACAGAACTAAAATTGAATTTCATATCCTGAAATACTTGCAGGGTGTTTACACATCTCCCCATTAATCAGTCATTCATCCCACACTTTTCCTATCACTTTCCAAACTGCAAAAAAAAGTCTTTTAAAAAAAGTGGGTTCATTTTTGTGCTAAGGCAACAGAGCACTTTAATCCACTTTAAACATTAAATCCTAAAGTTGTGGAATGTGCTTGAATCCCTCTTGCAAAATACTGACAGTCTGGAGGCACCCTCATAACTTTTAGTGGTTGGGGGGGAAGTACTTCCCTTTGTCAGCTCAGAACCTACTGCCAAACAGCTCTCCACTGGATCTGAACATGAGAGAGAGCTATCATTGACTTGAGCATTCATTTTAGAAAGAATAAGAGTGCCTCTTTGCCGAACTAGCCTGTTAATATTTCCACAGTATGGTAATTAAGAAAATATGTGACAGGTTGTTCTGGTTTCTAATAGGAGACTAGAATGTGACCTTCTGTTCCAAAGTTCCCCACTTTATCACTTCCTTCTCCAAAATATCTGGTTTCACTCCGGTTAACTAAGAACTCTTTCTGCCCAGTTGAATACCAAAGACAGTCTCCAGTCTGCAGGACTGGTTTAACAAGGGCTGCTTTTCGCAGTTGGCTGTAAGCCAGGGGGATTCTTTTGCAAGTAGCTCACATGATTAAAAATCAAACCAAGGAAAGGGTGCATCGTATATGTGTCTACTCATAATAATGTTTGATGAGAAACCCAGACAAGCTCATTACACCATAGATCTTCAGTGAGATTTGGAAGGGTACTGTAAACATCAGAGAGAGATTGTGTGCATTATCTGATTAACTACATTAACAGAGATTGCATGAATTAACTTTTTACAGCTTAACATATCCCCAGCTCTCAGCATCTGAAAATATTTGCCACAGTTGTATCTCACCCTTTCTCCAAGGACAAAAGAGCCCTGTTTTAGCCTGTGAGATTGGTTAGGTTGAGAGCCGGCCTCACCACAGCTAAGCAGGGTTTGTTTATTTTTTAAATGCTTTTAAACCTTTTCTCTCAGGAGCTCATGGCAATGTTCATGCAATGTTCTCCCCTGCTCCCATCATTACAACAACTCTGTGAACCTGGATTGCCCATTTATCTCTGGATGTTGCTAAACTACAACTTCCATCATTCTAGTTACAGGTAGAGCTGTGTTGGTCTGCTGTAGTCAAAACAAACTAAAAAAATTCCTTCTAGTAGCACCTTAGAGACCAACTAAGTTTGTTATTGGTATGAGCTTTCATGTGCATCTGAAGAAGTGTGCATGCACACGAAAGCTCATACCAATAACAAACTTAGTTGGTCTCTAAGGTGCTACTGGAAGGTATTTTTTTAGTTTGTTTCAACTTCCATCATGTTGACATGTCCACAGAATGGAAGACGGTTTGCTCTTTGGGGAGCTGGCTTCTGGCACCAGGTCCATTGGCAGACCAACTCTACGTTGCAAAGATGTCTGCAAACAAGACATGAAGGCTGGCAACATTAGCCATGCTATGTGGGAAGCCCTTGGAACCGGCTGCAGTGCCTAAGACAGACAGTCAGGTCATGCTTCCATAGCAGTGACCAGAAGAGGAACGACCGCTGGGAGGAGCACAGAGAGAAGAAAGGCCATGGTGCATCTGCAGCGGCACAACCAGACGTCTTCATCTGCCCCAGCTGCAACAAAACATGTCTCTCCTGTATCAGTACCTACAGCCACAGCAGTTGCTGTAACTCTCCAGCCAAAGGTGCACTCCTCTTTTGTCTCCTAAGACAGACGGATGCCAACAGTGACAACTTCCATCATCAACCACCATTGGCCATGCTGGCTGGGCTGATGGCATCTGAAGTGTAACATGTGTCTCCTAATGCTGCTCTGCATTTTAACTCGGGTGGCTAATCACAGGCCTGAGAGCCAAATGTGGATGTTTTCTGTCTGGTTCTCAGGACTCTCCCTCTCACCGGCCTTGCTTCACACAGTCCTTGGGTGTTTATGCCTGGCTGGAATATGTCCTTGAGTTCTGGTACTGCTTCTCGCTTGTCTTAGAGGGAGGATACAGAGAGTGGGAGGTGTGGGCATGTATAGTGAAGCCCTGACTAGGGAAGTTTTTAATGTTTGATGTTTTATTGTGTTTTTACTATTTTGCTGGGAGCCGCCCAGAGTGGCTGGGGCAACACAGTCAGGTGGGCAGCATATAAATTATAAAATTATTATTATTATTATTATTATTTGCTTCTGTTGTTCTGCCAGTTTTGGCTGCTGGCCCTGCTCACCATTGGCACATGACCCTTCAGTGGTTGCCCAGAAGGCATTGCAAAAGGCAAGCCACACCTGTTCTAGTAGCTTCACCACTCAGGCTCTCTCTGTTGCTAAAAATGATGGGTAAATTCCACACATATCCAATCCTCCCCTCCAGGGTAAAACAAAGCCTAAGTGTGCATAACACAGGCAGCAATAAAGGTCACTGGGCGACCTTGGGCCAGTCATGCACTCTCGGCTTAACTTACCTCACAGGGTTGTGGTGAGAATACAACGGGGAGGAGAACTCTGTACACCACCTTGCGTTCCTTTGACGACAAAAGGCAGAATATAAACATAATTAAATTTTTAAAATATTTTCTCTTACTGCTACCACTGCTTCTCTTTCCTCTCTCAAATTTCTGATTGCTTGCTCCTAGGGGCAAGTGTCCTGCTTTGTGGGGGGAAACCTCCATATGTACTGAAGGCACTATAGGAAGTCAACCATTCAGACTCCACTCGCCATTTGAGATTGTACAGCCTGGCTGGGCTCAAGCTGAGATTTCTGCATTGCAGGGGGTTGGACTAGATGACCCCCAGGACCCCTTCCAACTCTGCAATTCTATGATTCTGTAAGGAGAGCATTTCCAAAAATGCAGAGCTGGTATAGGCTGCTTCCCATGACACTTGTTTTACTATTTAAAGACAATATTGAGCGTTTCTCCTTCAAGAATCTAGGAAGTCGCTGCTGTGACAGCTGTGGAGGATTTGTTCTCATTGGGAAATTGATTGGTGGAGGAAGGGACAACAGATTTAATTATGCAGGGACAATTTCTAGCTATCTATCTAAGTACCCAGACGCAAACAAGGCCACCCAGAACTTCCTATGTCCGGATCCTCTTTCTCTTTGATCCCCATTGAGTAAACTATCAGGCATGCTTGTCCTCAATCCATAGCCCATCAAAAGTGCCCTGGTTTTGTAAAACACCCCTGATTTCTCAAACTAATGGCAAGTCATTGAAGAAAGGGCTTGCTAAAGGAAGACAGCACAGCAGGAAGCAAAGCGCAAGCAATGAGCCATTCCTCATGGCATTGCCAGGACTGGGAATAATAGAAATGGAGCTGCTCTAGCAAGATGTAGCTATATTCAGCACGTCCATGTTAGGCACTGGTGTGTGAAAAAACGGACAAGTTGATGTTTACTTCCTTTACATAAACAACTTAATTTTTATCAAATTTCCTTCTTGTGTTAGGGACAGGACTAAACTCTGGACTGTAACCCCTTGGAGGCCCATGGGGGGTCGGTCCCATAGCTCAGTCCACCCTCTGTGAATTTTCAGTTTTCATTTAGAAAACAAAAAGAAAACTTCTGTCTCTTGGCTTTTTTGTTGTGCCTAAACTTGCTCACAGTATTTTTCCCAGTGAGTACAAATGAGGCAGTGTGATTACTCACAAAGCGCTAGGTCCTTATTCTTAACTTTTAGGACATTTGACATTATTTTATTTAATGTTTAATACCATATAAACCTTCCTTTATTTGGGTTCTGGCTGTTCAGCATCAGTTCCCAACCTCATCAGGCTTGTCAGGCAACAGAAGGACTCTGATCAGTTGAATCTGAGAGCTGCCATTTAAATTTCCCACGATGCCTTGGGAAAAGCTGTATCGTGGGCAGGTCTCACAACTCACCAAGGGCCATCATGGCCTGGAGAAGCATTGTGAGGAATCCTTTCATGTTACAGAGGATTCTAGGAATTGGGAAGTACAGTGGTACCTCAGGTTAAGAACTTAATTCGTTCTGGAGGTCTGTTCTTAACCTGAAACCGTTCTTAACCTGAGGTACCACTTTAGCTAATGGGGCCTCCCGCTGCTGCCGTGCCGCCGCTGCGCAATTTCTGTTCTTATCCTGAGGTAAATTTCTTAACCCGAGGTACAGTGGTACCTCGGGTTACATACGCTTCAGGTTACATATGCTTCAGTTACAGACTCTGCTAACCCAGAAATAGTACCTCAGGTTAAGAACTTTGCTTCAGGATGAGAACAGAAATCGTGCTCCGGCGGCGCGGCGGCAGCAGGAGGCCCCATTAGCTAAAGTGGTGTTTCAGGTTAAGAACAGTTTCAGGTTAAGAATGGACCTCCGGAATGAATTAAGTACTTAACCCGAGGTACCACTGTATTTCTGGGTTAGCGGAGTCTGTAACCTGAAGCGTCTGTAACCCGAGGTACCACTGTACTGTAACAAAGTGCATAATGGGGCCTGAACAGACAGGCTGGGCCTTATTGTTGCTTTATATGCCTTGCACCCAACACTTCCCTGCACAGGAGATGAGTCAGGCCTGGTGAGCAGCTTTGACCTGTGTTCTTGGCCTTATCACTGCATGGAGTCAAAGCAGTGTTTGCTGTACTATTATCTCCTTCATTTTCACAATGTGGAGATATGGGGTGTCAGTCGTGGTCAACAGGAGGTTTATCTATGGCTTGACGAGTCAGTGTTATGTTGACCTTCTATCTGTTGTAGCTTGACTACAGAGACATGGGCTATCAACAAGCACACTCCTCGTCAACATTTCTGCACAATTCAACCTTTTTACCCCACAAGCAGGCAGACAACCCACACCAGCCAGCACAGCAAAACAGTTTGCCTAGGAAATCCTCATGTATCTTGAAATTTGGTTTGGATAGGAGGCTTGAGTCCACTGAGCCAGCTGATGTGAGGAGTTTTCTGGAGATGGGAGTGTATTATATTTGGTAGCCCAAAACCTAGTTTAGAATTTGCACCCCACCCCTCAGTTCCTTCTTTGCAATGGTCAAGAGCATTGTGAAACAACAAACACGCCAAGCCTAGCTGTTTGGATTGGAGAGAATTCTTGCGGATCTTGAAGGAAACTGTTTCTCAGTCAAGGAAGCTCATTAGACTGCCTAAAGCTCATTCTGCAGCCCAGGGACACATATGTATCAACTCCAGTTCTTTATTCAGGTTGCCCATTCAGCCTTGTTTTGAACTTTTATGGGAATAAGGAACTGGAAACGAGAACTCAGTTTTAGCCTGGCAGATATTCTCATGTGCTTTTTTGGATTGCAGCCTCAGCCCATGATAAAGTAGGAACAGTAGAATGATTTGTCTGGGTCTTAAAAAAAAGGTAAAAGGTAAAGGACCCCTGGATGGTTAAGTCCAGTCAAAGGTGACTATGGGGTTGTGGCGCTCATCTCGCTTTCAGGCCGAGGAAACCGGTGTTTGTCCACAGACAGCTTTCTGGGTCATGTGGCCATGACTAAACCGCTTCTGGCACAATGAAACTGTGACGGAAACCAGAACACACAGAAACACTGTTTACCTTCCCGCCGCAGCGGTACCTATTTATCTACTTGCACTGGTGTGCTTTCAAACTGGTAGGTTGGCAGGAGCTGGGGCAGAGCAATGAGAGCTCACCCCGTCGCAGGGATTCGAACCACTGACCTTCCAATAGGAAAGCCCAAGTGGCTCAGAAAGCTCCCCTTCACCTTTTCTTTATCAAAATAGTGAGAGTGTGTGTGTGTGTATGATTATCAGTTGAAGCAACATTTCTGCAATAAACACCACTGTCAGGGAACTGCCATCGGAAGGAAGGGAGGTGAAAGGGCTCACACAGGTTGGGAGAGACTCAGCAGCTGAAGAGGGAACCAGTAGGGGGAGAGGAGCTGGGCTGAGGGAAAGGGAGCTGGAGGGATGGCTCAGAGACACTTCCAGCGAAAACAGTGGGGAGGTTTCAGGACCTCCTGTAGGGACACCCACTCCTCGCCGGAAACTGTCACGCAGAGAGTCCAGAAGACGTGTTTCCGTTAAGGAGCTTTTATGTTGGAAGCGATTCCGAAAGCAACCACTGTCGGAATCTGCCAGCGACTGACGGAGCCATGTTTAAGGGGCTCCGTTACAGACAGAGGTTTGCAAACTTGACCAAACTCTGAGGGACTTGGATTTTACACACAAGCAGCTCATCGTCCCATCACAACCACTTGCCTACTGGAGCTTTTTTTAACACCTATACAAATAGGACTGGGGCAGAATTGAGTAAAAGCTGAATCACTTAACCAACTGCATTTCACATTCATGTTTACATCCTTGTAGCCTCCTATTGCTTTAAGCTTTTGATTCCCTTGCTTGAAAGAATGCCCCTTGTGCCCCTGTGCCTTCCCAACCAGTGCATGTCCCCAGGATGCTCTAATGCCAGGGTTAAAGTGTTCCTGTAGTCACCACCCTGCTGGGGCTGGGTGGCCACACAGTTAATTGCAAATATCCTTTCCAGGCTGTGGAACGGGTTCAGCGCCTTGCAGTGACTCAACTTGTGGTGGAATGTAAGGCTGAGGATAGTTCCCCAAATATGTACTGTGTGTCTCATGAATAGCTTGGCCACACACAAGCTCATAAAACTTAGTAATAACAGATCACAGGGCTGTGTAAACTGCAAAATGTGAGTTTCATTAGATAAATACAATGGGAAGTTTGATTCAGGTCCAAAATGAGTTGGCAGTCTTTCCCATCTTCTGCCCACAGTGGACATTCAAGAATATTACCTGCTGAACAAGTGAAGGCATGTAGCCTTAGCAATGCTGTGGGTGCATGCTGCGATTCTACACAAGCACAAAAGTCATGTGGAACTTGGCAAGGAGTGCAAAACCCGAAGTTCTGAGAAATCTCAGTGGTTTTTTATTTTTTAAAAAAGAATGTTTCCAGCCTTTGTCACTGGAAGATGGGATTGAAATGGGTTTAGCAACATCTGATGAAATAGTCAAAACTAGAAGTGACTTCAGCAGGAATTCTAGACATTCAGGCCCAAGGCTGCCATCTTCTTGCCCTTTTCCTTAGTTATCAGAAGTGAGAAATCTCACAAGGTGGAGAATAAGTAAAATAGAGAACATGCCTCATTTGCACCATTTATATACATTCAGAACTCACTTATTATTCATTCAGTCACAAATTGGGTTTCCTTGGTGTGTAGTTTTAATTTCTTCACGGTGCACACAAATGCGGGTTGTTGTTGTTGTTTTACTACCGGCTCTGTGTTTCAGATGATGTATAAGCTTGACATTTTTGTTGTCCCCCCCCCCCTCTACTTCTTGCTGCATCACATAATCCTTAGATCTGTAGGCCCTTATCATACTGGGTAAAAGTTGCTAAACATACCACAGGCCATTATTGCGTTCAGCTCAGTTTACAACTTAATATTCACTGTAGTTGCCCAGCAACAATAGACTATTTTTAACATTTCCGTTAACATTCAAGCTCCAGCTTGACAAGATTTCCAAATAAGCGGAATGGAGGGCACCAATGTATGCATTCGTTGTGAGGGAGGGGGGAAATCATAACCCCTCACTGCATATGTAAGCAATCTAACAAACCCATTCGTGTCTAGCTAGGGTAAGAAACATCACATGCCAAGGCTAGACTCAAGAGTCTCCCAACTCTAACCATGTTTTAAAAAGTCAAAATCATATAACCGTAAGAAGAGTCCGGCTGGATCAGACAAAAAGGCCTCTCTAGCCTGGCATTCTGTTCTCGCAATGGCTAACCACAGGCCTCTGAGCAGCCTGCACTTTCCCCATGTGTGACTCCCAGCAACTGGGATTCAGAGACATACTGCCTTCAACACTGGAAGGATGCAAATCACTTACCCACCAACTTCCCTGTTTTAAGCAGGACACCCCAGAATCATAGAAGCCAATCCCAGCTTCTGTTCAATTCCTGGGTGTCCCATTTTTTTGGTCCGGCGCTCTGGTGTGAGTCCTTGCACCATGGGACCAAAAGACTCTCACTCTGGCACTCGTGAGCAGGGTCGTGCTGAAGATACAGCAGTCTGGCTGGCGCAACCCTCTGACAAACCCAGAGTACCAGTGCTGTGCTCTCTCGGCCCATGCCTTGCTCTCACCCCGAAAAAAGCGGGGCATGTGACCCGATGTGTGTCCCAATTTCAGGTAAGAAAAAGTTGGACAGTATGAAATCCTAATTACCTTATTCACCCTTTCTTTCCCATAATAGGAACTCAGAATCCATATATGGGAAAATCAGGAATAATTAAGAGACATGAATGAGAAACAAGAAACAGGAGGGTAGTAGGTAGTATGGTGGTTGTTTTTTTCCATTGCCAAGATGCAAACTAGGTTTAAAAGCAACGGGCACTTTTGTAATTCAGCACTGGCTAGGTTTCGCACCATTTTTACGGGGCTTTTTAACAAAGGCAGAAAGTATTTGCATCCAAAACTGCTCTGCTGGTTGCTAAGAGGTTGCTCTTTAGGGAAAGGAAATGTCCATACTACATTCCAGCAGCTCAAGAGTGGCTACTGCAAATAGCTGGTTTATCAGTAAAGAAAGAACAGTTTATAGAAAACAAGACAAACTCAATAAGCATGGACAAATTTGGACGTTTTTCTCTTCATAGTGTTTTGGAAGCAGTTCAGGTTTGGCTTTGGTCTAATCTTGGAGGATGTTTTTTTGGTTGTTTTTTTTCTGTTTGTTTTTCTTATTTTCCCTAATAATAAAATTATTTTGAAGACAATTTTTATTGTCTTCCCACACATTCCTGCTGGCTCTTCTCTGCTCATAGAAATCCTTACCCAGCACAAATAATATCCTCCCTTCTACCGACCAGAAAGCCTCCCAGAGTGGTTGGGGCAACCCAGTCAGATGGATGGGGTACAAACAATAAATTACTACTACTACTACTATTGGGAAGGGTCACCGAGCACCTGCTTTGTATGCAGATGGTATTGGGTTCAACCCCTGGCATCTCCAGGTAGGGCTGGGAATGTCCCTGGCCTGAAACCCTGGATAGTTGCTGCCAGTCAGGGCAGACAATACTACAGTCATACCTCGGGATGAATACGCTTCAGGTTGAGCATTTTCGGGTTGTGCTCCGCGGCGACTCGGAAGTAACAGAACGCGTTACTTCTGGATTTTGTCGCTCGCAGATGCGCTCAAAATGACGTCACACACATGTGCAGAAG
This sequence comes from Podarcis pityusensis, assembly GCF_964106645.2. Lineage (NCBI taxonomy): Eukaryota > Metazoa > Chordata > Lepidosauria > Squamata > Lacertidae > Podarcis > Podarcis pityusensis. The sequence goes on along the minus strand of NC_138031.1, from coordinate 23,520,992 downwards.
TGGCAAAACACAACCCGCACAGACGCGTGTTACGTTTGCTTCAGGATGCGAACGGGGCTCCGGAATGGATCCCATTCGCATCCAGAGGTACCACTGTAATCTAGATGGACCACTGGTCTCAGTTGGTATAAGGAACTGTGTTCCTGTGGTCCCTTGTGAATTAGGAATGTTGTTGTTTAGTCGTTTAGTCGCGTCCGGCTCTTCGTGACCCCATGAGCCAGAGCACGCCAGGCACTCCTGTCTTTCACTGCCTCCCGCAGTTTGGTCAAACTCATGCTGGTAGTTTCGAGAACACTGTCCAACTATCTTGTCCTCTGTTGTCCCCTTCTCCTTGTGCCCTCCATCTTTCCCAACATCAGGGTCTTTTCCAGGGAGTCTTCTCTTCTTATGAGGTGGCCAAAGTATTGGAGCCTCAGCTTCAAGATCTGTCCTTCCAGTGAGCACTCAGGGCTGATTTCCTTAAGAATGGATAGGTTTGATCTTCTTGCAGTCCATGGGACTCTCAAGAGTCTTCTCCAGCACCATAATTCAAAAGCATCAATTCTTCGGTGATCAGCTTTCTTTATGGTCCAGCTCTCAGTTCCATACATTACTACTCGGAAAACCATAGCTTTAACTATACGGACCTTTGTTGGCAAGGTGATGTCTCTGCTTTTTAGGATGCTGTCTAGGTTTGTCATCGCCTTTCTCCCAAGGAGCAGGCGTCTTTTAATTTTGTGACTGCTGTCCCCATCTGCCGTGATCATGGAGCCCAAGAAAGTAAAATCTATCACTGCCTCCATTTCTTCCCCTTCTATTTGCCAGGAGGTGATGGGCCCAGTGGCCATGATCTTCGGTTTTTTGATGTTGAGCTTCAGACCATATTTTGCGCTCTCCTCTTTCACCCTCATTAAAAGGTTCTTTAATTCCTCCTCACTTTCTGCCATCAAGGTTGTGTCATCTGCATATCTGAGGTTGTTGATATTTCTTCCGGCGATCTTAATTCCGGCTTGGGATTCATCCAGCCCAGCCTTTCGCATGATGAATTCTGCATATAAGTTAAATAAGCAGGGAGACAAGCCAGTCAGGGTAGACAATACTAATCTAGATGGACCACTGGTCTGAGTTGGTATAAGGAACTGTGTTCCTGTGGGCCCTTGTGAAGTAGGAATAAGGAACTGGAAACTAGCAACTGATGCCAGTCTCATCATGGGCACATAACATCAGAAGAGGCCTGCTGGATCAGGCCAAAGGCCCATCTAGTCCTGCATTCTGTACTGAGGGTGGCCCACTCTCCCGTGTGTGTGCCCCGGCGACTGTATGGCTCTCTATAAATGCCCAGCTTTTGGTGCCTGCTTGAGACTTTAAAACCAGAGGGACTGGCCGCGACATGGCAGGCTGCGGACATAGCCGGCTGACTTTATTCTTCTTGGTGGGTCACAAGTTGCAGAGTCCCGGAGTGGCTCCTGTGGATGTTTATTTGTCTGCATTTTGCAATGTGGGTCCACTTAATCCTGCCACTCCTTTAGGAGGCCCGGAGGTCTGCATTCCATTCTTTGCAGCGCAGATGATCTGACACACATCCTATTTGGAACGCCTTTTTTTTTTTGAAGAGAGTTTTCTCTGGCCACATGCCCAACCCTGCAAGTGCAGGATCAGGATCTCGTTTCATCAGTAGCTCTGGAAATAAAATAGCTATTTTAACATGTGCCTTCCATGAAGAGATGGCTGCCAGTTTAGCCCGGAGCCTGGTTTCTGATTTGTCTTTCATTTTGGAGCATGCCCAACATTACACAAAGTTAAACCAATTTTCCTAAAACATTCTGCGTGTGTTCTTATGCGGCGGGAGTTCTTAACCGTTTAAAATCATCCTTTTTTAAAAATAAAAATAAAAATTATGTTTGAGGTTTTTTTTGATGTTTATTGTGACTTTTATGAGATTAGTACTGTTGTTTTTAAGTCTTTGGTTGTAAGTCATTTTGAGCACTGGTTTGGATGGCAAAGTTATTCTGTTTACAAATAAATATGTATGCCAATAAATCTTGCGTCTTGACAAAGTTTTGCCTTCATTTTGTCCAATCTTATTTTAATATGCATTTTGACTGACAGATACAAGACAAAGCATAACATTCAGTCCTTTTTGAGGAAATGTAGGCTGAGTACATTTTAAAGCACATGAAAGCATGCGACTTCCCCCAAAGAATACTGGAAGCTGTAGCAGAGCTACAGTTACCAAAGTCCTGGAGAGGAATGGCAGCTTCAAATATCTGGGCCAGTGCTGACCTCAGAAAGCAGCACTCCTCAGAGGCGACCATTTTAATGTAGGCAGGAATCATGTTGTGCACTCATGGGGTTGGGGAACTCACTGTATGACAGCTTCACTCCACATAGTAAGAGTTTTGTAATAGGCTACAATATGAGAAATGGGTAATTTACCAAACCATGCTGTTTTTGGCAGCACCCTGTGGTAAAATAATGTGAGCTCCAAGTCTCAGTGATGATTTCTTTCTTTCCTTTTTTTGTGATGATTTCTGAGGCCGTTAAAGCTCTTCTAACTTGGTTACTTCTCTATTCAGTTTTGTGTGGGAAAATGTTTGCCTCGCGCAGGCATGAAATAATGGCTCATCGTGACAGAGAGGCTGATCGTTCTCTCTAGTTGCCGGAAACTTCCGGCTTCTACATGTGGCACTGGGGTGCTCTGCTCCACACAAGCACACGGAAATTGAAGAGGTAAAGACCGTAAACTCATTTCACCCGCTCGGAAATAAGATGTCTGAAAACCAGCCCATTGTTTGTTTAAATACACAGGGGACTCAATTTTCTGTCAAAGTTAAAGGGAAACAGAGCTGGAAGAACACAGATTCAATTGCAGGTCATTCAGCTGAAACTATAAATAAGAACAATAGATAAGAATCATTCCAGAACAGGATGCTCCAGGATTTTTTCCGAATAAACAAATGCAAGTGGAGAGCAGATCAAGACGGCATAAAATGGGTGCCTAAGTTTCTATTACACTTTTGAAGGTAGTCCAAATTCTCCCCCTTCTCATTAGTATGCTGTTAATCGATTTATGAAGCTTCCTGAACACTGTGTGTGCGTGTGCATGTGTAAATCACACACAGCAACTTGAAGGTAAAAGAGAAATTACAAAAAGGGCCGTGTTGGTAATTCTCTGCTCTCTTCCCCAAAGCCTCTGAATACCCTCCCCCAGCAGAGGCCAGCTTGTTGCATAAAATCATAACTTGTTATACACACACACACACTTACCACCCAGTTTTTGTTTCCTGGAATGAAGAAAGTAGGAATTCAATCTCTGGCTACTTCCAAACATTACATCTACAGTTCACCCTCATCACTGAACAGAATTTGAGTTGGTTTGTTTTTTAAAAAACCACCTTCTGCTTGATCATGTGAATGATATAACGAGCGTATCGATTTAAGGAAGTACTGGATCCCAGAAGGAGTGTACTTCATTTGTGAACGTTATTATTAAATTATTTGTTCGTTATTATTGTTATTAACAGGAAGGCTGTAGGTCCAGCTTAGCATCCACTGATGGTTGACACGGATCATCACTCCACATTGCTCAGCCTGTTTCTGCAGGGAGGTGACAACCATGACTCAGCAGAGAAGGGACTCCACAGCTGGAAGCCCTGACTGCTGTCTGGGCATAGACCCAGTATGATGAGGTTTCTTTATAGAAGACGTGGCGGGATGGAGAGAGGCAAGGAGAGAGACAGAAAGCACAGAGAGAGAGAGAGAGACAGAAAGCATAATCAGATAATATGCTTCCAGATTTGCAACTGCGAGAGTCCCTCCAGATAATTTATTTGTTGAGCATTCAACCCGATTTGGTTGCACAAAGCTTACATGGAGGTTAGATTATAAGCATTTATTATGGTTTGCTTGTGGGGTGTTCACACATCTTCCGATTAGTGATTCGTTGATCACACACTTTCCAATGCATTTCCCCATCAGTTTCCAAGCTGGGGGAAAGAAAAGATCTATTTTTTAGTGGATTTGTTGCGCTAGGTCAATAGAGCCCTTTAATCCACTTTACATGTAGAAACCTAACAGTCTAGTAGGTGCCAGAATTCCACCCACAAAATAGTGACAGTCTGGAGGCATTTTCAGACATGCCAATTCGTAATATCTGATATGGTCAAGCCACAAAGAGACTGTGATGATCCCTGAGCTGATGGTCAGTACAAAAACCAGCCAGCAGAATAAATAGTGCCCAGCCAGCCATCACCTTGCTGACACTTTCCTTACTAGGAAGTTCTAACATCCGGAATGGCTCAGTCACCCATCATCACCCAAAAAGACAGAACTGCTAAATTAACAGCTGAGACCGATTCAACCGTTTATTGCTGCCTCACCATGACCCTCTGATGGATCCCATCCTGCATTTGAGAATTAATGGTTTGGCAAGCATACTATGTACACCAAAATCCCCATATTTGCATGCACAAGCTTAAAAGAGGCCGAAGGAAATCACTCTCTCTTTTTCTTTAAGCAAGAGAGGTCACATTTCCTTCACGTGATTCACGACATCAGTTCTAGTTGGCTTTGTTAAATGTTTTGTGATTACTTTAATCCTAATCATTTACACCAAAAACAAAGGCTTTGACCATGTTATAAACTGCCACCCAGTTCAGAAGCAGGTGAGAGTTCATGCATGGCTTAAAAAATAGTCAGAGGAGGCAACATGCCATGTTCTGCTCTTTCCAAGAAGCAAGGACTTCCGCATATTTTGTAGCTTTTATGCTCTAAAACCAATGCCACTGGCACCACCCAGAACAAAGTCTCCTGTATTTATCAGACGTCCTGGGAACTGTGCAGACATCTTGGTAACGTTCCAGCAATTTAGCTCAAAATATACCTAGACCTGGTTGTTTGCAAGGAACTGCCTGCTCTGTTCAATATAATGAACCCTGAAGGAAACTGTGCCAGAGCTGACATTATCCCGTATTACTGTGATCTTCTTTAATAATACTGCCAAGGCCACAAAGGGATGAGATGCCCTTATTATTATTTTTGTTGTTGTTTAGTTGATAATTAAAGAAGTGTCCTCAGTGAGAACTAGTAGCTTGAATAGGTTTCTTTAGTGGGCTTTTATGGCTGATAGCTAGCTGTTGCTGTACACATCTACTAGGCTGAGTATACATTACCATTTACTCTGACTCCAATGTGCTCCCACTGGTAGTGTTTGAAGCTTTGTACACATAGCATGTACTGTACAAAGCTTCAAACACTACCAGTGGGAGCACATTGGAGCCACAACCCATAGTGTTATGAATTTTTTCTGGGTAAGGGTAGTCTGGATGATACCCTGCATGCCTTCCAAAACTGTGATCCTGCATGTGTGTGTGTGTGTGGAGGGGAGAAATGTACTGGTATAAGGGCAAGCTTGCCAAACCAGTTCCTTTGTCCAGGTCAGTGGTTTTCAACACTGGCCTCTGGCCCTCTTTCTTTTTCTCCCTCTTCTGCTGCCCTCTCACCAGTGGCGAAGCTACCTGCTCCAGCACCGGGAGCGGCGTACATCCTGGGGCGTAGCCGGCGCGCATCCCAGGGGGTCTGGTGCGCATGGGGGGTGCGCAAGCGGCGTGCATCAGGGGGTGAGGGTTGAGCGTCAAGCATCCCGGTGGGCGAGGGCAGGGTTGGCTGTGATGTCACCCCCCTCCTGGATGGCACCTGGGGTGATCCGCCCCCCCCACCCGCCAGTGCCTCTCGCATCTCTGCCTCCCGAAGGCTTGCACAGCTGTTTCTGGCAGCAGCCCTGGCTACAACCTCCCCAGGTAAATGGTACCTCTGGGGCTAGCCAGGGGGTGTTTCCCAGGCTCCTGTGGGGCATGGTGAGGAGGCACCTCTCTTTGGGGCAGGGGGAGCAGCTCAGAGACCAGGGGGTGGCAGCTGTGGTTGCCCAGAGGACTCCCAAGGAGAGAGAAGTTGAGAGGACTGAGGGAACACTCCACAAGGGAGGGTGTTTGAAAAAAGGTGAGAGGCTGCCAGCTTTGCAGGCAGGGGGTGACATAACTGAGCTCCTGGGCCCCACAGGGGTGTCACAGAAAGAATGTAATTGGTCAAGAGAGCTGTAGACTCAAAAAGGCTGAAAGCCTCTGGTCTAGGTAATGGCTTTGGCTGACTAGTTAAATAACATGATTTACACGTCCAAAGAGGTCGCAATAGCTACAACTGAGTGATGGAAAACAATAGGTCCAAGGCAAACTGGTCTAGAGAGCTGTGTGAGTGAGTGAGCTGGAAAAGCTGAATGCAAGAAGTGTCAGAGACACCTATTTAGCTTTGTGCTGCTCTGTGCTAGGGCTCTGCCGGGAACTGAAAGGGGAAGCAAGATCTGTTGGGGCTGCCAATGCTGTGAGCCCTTCCATCCTATGCTCAGGTTGTATATATGTGTAAATAAAACCATATATCCTAAAGACACCACAGTCTCTACTGAGTGAGTCTGACCGCTCAGAGATTGGGGTGGTGTGCAACAGCATCTGTCCTGTAGCTTCTTGAGAAACACTGCTGTTTCATGTGTTTTCTCTCAAACCAGCTGCCTTGCAGTTTGGAAATTTAACCCACAGTTAAGCTGAGGTGGGTGCGTTGGAGACGGCCATTTCACATGTTGTGGTCATGAAGATCATCTGTCCATCAGAAATATATGCATAAAATGGAAGAGAGGTTTCTGTTAGAGTCTCACCTGCTCTTGCAGCATCCATAAGCAAGTTTGCCTGACAATGTGAGAATCCTGGACCTACCAGAAGTCTTTCTAGAAGAAGTGCATGTTGCAGAATTGGCTCCAGGTTCCTGGATCAACTGTGGACTCTTGTCAGTGCCATCCCCATGAATCTAGCTTTGTACACTGTACTCATTGTTCTTTACACTTCACCTGCACTAACAGAAAAGCATGGCATTTTTAGATTGGGGGGTGGGGATGCTTTCCTGGTCTAGAAACAAGCAATTTGAGCCTTTCCCAAGAGTAGCTCAGAGAAAACAAGCATGACTCAGCGAGCAGAACTTGCTCTTATCCCAGGCAGAGAGCCAGGTAGATCAATGGCAAGTGGAAGGAATTTGGCTAGCCTTTAAGGTCTGTTAGTGTTCAAGGAGGGAAAACTTTTGCAAAATGTAGGCAGCCCTTCTAATTCTAGTCTTGAGTGCATTAACCCGGTAAGCAGCGAGGAACAAAATGAATTATTCTTATTGCTCCCAACATTCTCCCCTCTGCCTCTTTGCCCAAGCAAGACCTTTGCAAAGTGATCAAGCTGTTGCAGGCTAGATTTCATTTCAGCAGGAATGGAAATGGGAATAATGTACACTCGAGTCAATGGTGGAGACGTCCCATGCAAAATGATTTGTATGATATAGGATGGAAAATGAGGGCTTCTGTCAATTAGTCTGTACTTCTTTGAAGACAATGCAGCAGATGAAGAAATCTGCATGTCTTGCATTCCTACTGCTCTCATACTAGATGAAATCCCATTGATACAGTTGGTTCCAATGGCACATGGTCTATCCATTTTGCTTCCAGCGTTTGTGCAATTTTAAAAATAAAATTAAGTCACTCACAAATAGTTGGGTTCGACATGGAGGTTCTGTGCAGTGCCTGCAAAGCCCTGTGCACAGTGCTTTATAAGACCCAGCCATCAGCTAACTATCAGGTCAGGTGGAGTGTTTTGCAAGGGACATTGCAAGTGATAATCAGCACTTTGTGGGCTGTACCTTTGCCTGCATGGTTTGAGTTCAAATAGCATGCAGGCAAAAAAGGGTCACCTGATCTCATTATGATGCCAGGTGTTTTGACAGGTTGGTGGTCCTGCCTTCTGGGATGGTCGTTTATCGTGCCTCTTGTAATTTCTGGAAAAGCATTTTAAGTCAGTAGCGTATTAGTCAACCTTTGATTCCAACTGCAGCTCCTGCCCCCTTCATTTAGAGGGGAGAACCTCTGGATTTCCAGATTAACTACTTATTGAGGATCCATCCTCATTTGTTTGCACAAGGCTTCTGGGAAGGTTAGACAACATCAGCTATCTATAGAGTATCCATTCTGATGTGTTTTCAGGGAGATTACAGAGGGTAGACGGCATCAAGCAAATGTTATCCCACACTTCCAAGTGTATTTTCTGATCACTGTCTTTATCGAAGAAAGTCCATTATTTTAAAGGAAGCTGGTCTCCTTGGAAGAGCTCCAAATCAACTAAAATTCGCCAATAAAAGATTGAATCCTACTCCAAAATAGTAACAGCCTATGTAATCAATTGCAAGATGTCAAAAAAGACTGCCGGCCACCCTCACCCCTAATATAATGCATTCCAGATGTAAAATCCTTTGTGCGGGTTTTAACTGTAAGTCACATCAGGGACAAATCTTGTCTGAAGATCAAACAGGATCTATATAAATTCCATCTCTAAAAGAGGCTCACATGTCATCAGCTTTGAGACTGATATTCAAAATCGATTCACACAAGTTAAAGGCATAAGGGAATTCTTTTTCCAGCTATAAGGGTGGATGATTTGAGGTCCTGAACTGCAAAAACAGCTGTTACTGAGATAAGAGATGCCACCTGAAGTCTCAAAACTGTATTGATCCCATAATTACTGCCTCCCCACATTCAGGAACAGAAAAAAGCAGCTTTGCCTTTAGATTGCAGGAGGCAGGCTGTGATACATGAAGGATGAACGTTGTTACATAAAACTGATTTCTCGTTTGGCCCCAAAATAGAAGCAAACATGAGTATAGTTGGATGGCCTACTTTTCTGATGAAAAACACAGCTTGGAAACACAGCATGTCACACCAAAAACCTGTTCCCTAAAGTCATTTGAACCTCAATTTCTAGCTTATGCTTCTGAGTGGGAGAGAGTGGGAATTTATTTCTTAAATTGCTTCTTAAAGCTTTGGTGAACAGAATGATTCTTGTACTTTGCTTGGATTGTAAGGCTATGAATGGGTACCTGAGGGTCTTTTTGCAGGTGGATTCTTCAACATGTCCTTGATGCAATAATCATGCAACAGTGGTGGATTTATGCTGGAGCATCCACACATCATTCCATATGCTTCTCCAATGATACTGCTTTGTTGCTGTCTGGAGGGGCTCTCTTGTGCTGTAGCTCAACAAAACTGGAACAAAAGACAAACAAAACCAGAACATTTGTGGCATAAAAAGGACTTGTCCACACCAGAGTGTTTGCAGCTTTTTGCATTCCCATTTAATCAACATATTCCACATGGTGCTACCCTTAACACCAATCTTGATGCCCGTATCCTGTAAATTTGAATTTATCTGATATGGGAATATTCCAGTAATTTGGGGGGAATTAGGTGGGGGGAGGGAGACTCCTGTTCTATACTTTGGCCATTGGCCTAGGGCAGGACTTGCTAACCCACTGCCTTCCAGATGTTGGACTACAATTCCCATCATCCATGACCATTGACTATGCTGGTTGGGACAGATGGAAGCTGGAGTCCATTAACACCTGGAGGGCCACATCCTATAGTGTCCTGCAGGAATTCCACCTGGTTCCCCCATGCCAATTAACAGCTGTATGAAACCTCTGGGCAAGATAAATAATACAAAATGATGATGATGATGCAGTGCATCACATTTCCTTTCCTTCCCCTGCCCCAAAGCTAGAACAGATTTCCCTGCTTTCCAGAAGAAAGGAAATTTGACACATTTATGTGATGGCGGTGAACTCCTGGAAAGTCCCTGGATATTTATCAGTGGTGACTACAACAAAGATTTTGACATGAATTTTGTTTCACACTGTCACTATTGGCTCAAAACACATAGGGTGGGTGGACTAAGAACAAAGTCTATTGGTTTGTACAGTGCTGATTATTACTTCTCCCTTACAAAAAGGAGCCGCTAGCTTTACTGAGAGGTTTCTCAGGCTGTGTTGCTAGGCTCCTCTCTGAGCCAAGAAAGAGAGTGAACTGCAGCTACTTGTCTCCCAGCCCTAAGTTGAACAAAGGACAGTGGGGAGAGAGGGCAGGGGGAAGAATCACAACTGAAATACTGGCTGACCATGTGCATTCTTGCCCCTGGCTCAGGACTGGGCAATTCAAGAAAGATGCAAGAAAGGCAAATAACTTTGTCAGCTTCTGTCCTCCATGGGACAACTGATGCCCCTCACAAGACAGAGTACAGATAATTTTTTTTCTTTTTCCTTGGAGCCCCTTACTCAATTTACCACAGAGGCCTCAGCCAACTAGCTAGCTACATACACAGGCAAGACAGACAACTGTCTGTTCTTCATCACCAGATGGCCATTGACCATCCCTACCAAGTGCTGATGAAATATTTCTTACTACACATCTGCACCTGATCCGAAATCTGGGGAAGCAGGGGTGACAAAATTCTCCTTACGACTTGGTGGGCCATTATAGACAACAATAGCAGTAGCATTTGTATCTGTATAGGGCTTTTAAGCAAGTATTTGAGGTGTTTTGCATGCATTATGGAGAGTTACAGTCCTTACGACAAAGGCAGTAACTCCCATACTGCAGATGTAGAGAACGAGGCTGAGAAAAAGAGAGGCTCACCTAACGCTATCTACTGAGTTCAGAGCATAGTTCAGACTTCTTTGTTCTTTTTCTACATACACATGTCCTTCCACCATGGAGCCCAAGGTAGTGCAGTTGTGGGTCCCAGGTTGTTTCCCATCCAGACCACTGACTGGACTCTGACCAGCTTAGCTTCAGAGGGGTTGTGGCCTCACGTGTCCCTTCACACCATACCCTGGGACTGGAGATTTCCTGAAGGACAACCTGGACTCTTAGGAGTTCCTCCAGACTTGTGTTTTATTGCAGGTGGGTTCTCCAACAACTTCTTAACACAATAATAGTGCGCTAGTGATGGATTTATTCTGCTTTATTGGTCGTTCTGCGATGAAAGCTCATTAGAATGACTAGAGAATGACTGTAGAACAGTTGCAGAGCCTATGCTTCACATGTTTAGCTGAGGGATCAACAGATCAAAAGAAGATCTAATGGAAGATCTAATGGATTCTGCCTTCCCTTCAAAAGAAAAGGGAAGGCAGAATTTAAGAAGCATCAGCTGACATTATTTGAATATGGCACTATTTCAAAACAAACAGCTGTAAATAAAGTTCAAGTTCTAATAAATATCTTAGTATTAAAATGGAAAACACACACTGGGACACATATTTATAAACGTATTTAATCTATTCCTCCAGCAGCAATTCAGATCTTATGCACGTTTTCCTCGTCCAGGTACAAGGAATCTGTGACCACAAGACTTGGTTCTGACTAACTGCTTTTTTCATCCTCCTCCATTCCACCCCAATTCATCCGCTGTTCCAGGGATTCGTACCAAGCACCATAAATGGGAAAAGGATTAGGAGTTGAATGAGGAATGGGATTGGCAAGGCTGAGTGGTCCAAGTCAAAACCCTGGTCAAAGTGTGCTCTCCATTGTCCGCTCCCATTTCTGTATAAGATTTCTCCCTCTCCTTCCAGCTTCCACCTTGCCGAACTCTCAGCCTCTGCTCTACGAACATCTGTTTTCCGAGTGTGTGTTCTGAAAACATTTCACAATGATAACTGCCAGGCAGGTCAGCTGCTGTGGAGAGCTATACAGGGACGTCCTCTGCCAAAGATATTAACTCTTATCCTGGAAGGAATGAACCCACTAGCCTTTCTTAGCAGCACCAAAACATCTTTCAGAAAGCTATGTGGTAGAGAGGCATTTGGAGGAGTGTAACTTCATTTGAAAAACACCTCCAAGAAAGAAAACTAGTGTTCGGATTCCTTGACTCAAAGCAGGAATTTATTTTGGAAAGAGTTTTCTCATTTCCTTTGAAAACAAAAAGAACACACACACACACACACGTGACATAGATGTGCTGCTAACGTAAGAAATGCAAGAGACTGCCGTTTCCTTGGAAAGTATTGTACAACAAAACAAGTATTATAATGCGACAGCAAGAGGCTTTTCTTAGGAATCTGAAAGATATAAATACCTCTTAAAGCAGCACGAAGAAAAAAAAAATACAAGGCCAGGCAACATCTTCCAGGGTTTCAAGGAAACCAAATTAGTATTATAGGAACCACAAATCAACACTTACATGGGAAGAACCTGAATCCAGCAGCCCTTGGCACTCCTGCTTCTATGAATGATTAAAGCCCAATATAGTTATGACATGACAAAGGTATGCCTGAGTTGCTTAATTCTTCGTTGTCATAGTAACAAACAACTCTTCTAAAGCTTTAAGATGGATGCAAATCAAGCTCCTGCATTGGGAATACTTTGCATGGACAGAGATCAGAACAGTGACCAAGTGTGGCTGTAATCTCCACTTGGCTTCCTCGAGGCAGGGATTTCTTACAACCCGGTCTCAATCTTCAGCAAAAAGAATGCTAAATGTTCTCTTCCCTCCCACCATGCTGGCTGTGCAGGAAAAAAATGCAGAAGAGGAAGGACCCATAGGATGTAGTGGATTAAATTCAGTGGACTGAAGGCGATGGAAACCTTTGAGAACTTGGGAAAGGTAGCCAATTATTTGCATTATATTAAATGGGGTGGGAATAAAAGCACATTTTTTTATTTGAATGATTCAACAGGCAGTGTTAAAACCAGCTAGCTATCACTGACTGCAAATATTTATAGTAAGCCCACAACTTACACAGGGGTTACATTCTGGGGATCGTGCCTGAAGCCAAAATTGCATATAGTCAAAATTGCCCAAGTCTTTCTTCCTGGATGCCCACCCCCTTTTTAATTCATTCTTTTTTCCCTGCAAGGTGCTTAAAGCTGAATTTGCACAAGTTAAATGTGCGTAAGTTTCGGGCTAACTATATTAGCTTAAGCCAAATATATACTACCCAGTGCCAGTTACAGATTTCAGGTAGGGCTTGAGAAGGGCAGCCTCTCTTTTCCAGATCTTACAACCATGAAGCATAGAAAGTTGCATTTCTATTTAAGTAACACCAAAAGTTCTCAGGGTTTAAGAGCCAAAGGTTCCCAGGGAAGTCCCTCAGTCTGATACAAATAATGGGGGAAACTTACTGTCCATCTCCTCATTTGTGATAAGGCAAACATGCCTCATATTATATGTCAAAAGGGTTATACCGTAGCAAATAAACTCATTTTTCCATCCTTCCCTATCAATGGGTGGATTACTTGCAGAGTAGTGCACTCGCTTGAAAAATAAGGTGGGGTGGGGGAGGACTACTCACACTGCTGGTACTTCCATACGGGTCTCAAATATCATAACGGGTGCATTAAAAGAATCCATTGCCTCTCTAGGATTTGCCTGGTATATATGATCCAAGTTCTTTGTTGCCCACTGTGTCAGCCAGGCAATCTCATTTCATCTGTATTCAGGACATACTCTGGAAGCATTATGGATTCCTCCAGATTAGAAGCTGCTATATTCATTTCTAACTGCATTAACATAATAAAGCCATAAGAATAAAACCTCATTAAAAAGTCAAAACAACCATGTTCTAATAACCTATTTATTAGAGTTAGGAACGCTACAGATATCTGTGTCTGCAATACATACTTCAAAACATCCAGTGTGCAGAACTGATCCAGAGACAGTACATAGATTGCATGGTTATTATGGTCTAAAACAGTACAGAAAATATACATGCACACAGTTGGATTATACACATTTATGAAGAGCGTCTAATCATGCTTAAAATACAATTAAAGCGTATTACAGAAGCATAAAAAGGGAATCTGTAGTGAAACAATACTGATGACTACATCAAATTAACTGCTGAGAAGTTACTTTGTACCCCAGTATTGGAGCCTTCCCAATTTGTTGTATATTATCTAAAAATGATCCAGTGATTTTTCCATGAAAGAATTAAACGCAAGCTGAATTTTCTCTTCAAACTCAAATGGAGTCTTTAAAAGCAATTAACTGTGGCTGGATCATTTTCAGATCAGGTACAGTACACCAAGAAGATTCCAAAACTGGCATGCATGCGCAGAGCGCTTACCATTTATGCTACCTTTAACTGAAGAATCCTTCAAGAAAACATTTAGATTAGATGCCTATACGTTGCCAGGGGGCAGGGGGAACCACTGTCTTCAGACTTTTGCCAAAGAAAACAACAACACAGAGAATGCACTTATCCCTGAATATACTCACCTAGTATTTCCTTCCATTTCTGAGTTTTAAAATGTTTATTTTCTGTTCACTCATGTGGATTTACATGGATTGTAGCTTACCAAGCAGAGAAATGAGCCATTATTCTCCCTCTTATAATTGTGTGTGTAAGAGCACACGCCCCATTCTGTTTAGTAGAACACTCTTGCCAAATTGCCTTTAAAATATCTGCACTACTTACTAAATAGTTACACAATTTTTCTAAGAGTGTATTAATGAAATCTCATATAAATTAGTAAAAGGACCTCAAAACTGTAGTACTGAGACAGCTTTCAGGTGATCCCATATATTAAAATGTTAAAACACTTGAGTGTCTCTCTGTTGTGTTAGCTCTCTATCATGTTAGCAGAGAAGGCATCCCATTAGCTTTTAAGTGCTATCTGAAAAACTATAAACCTTTTCACATTCCTGCCTTCTAATGGAACTTCAATGAGATAAATATTACTTTCTAGCTCCTAACGAGAATGTAACAGACTAACATCTCACACACAAATATGCTTCGAATTATACAGCAAATGAATGCCATATTAAAAATTATTTGTGTGCTTTTGAGAGAAAAAATGGCTTCCCCTACAGGGAAAAAAACCCCACTCAACATACTTAAAGTCAGAAGATGTTTTCATCCACAACCAACAAAACAAGTTAATGTCATTAATATTAATATTGTGCACTCTAAATAAACTAGCTGATTGCCTTGAACCAATAAACAGAAAGACTGACAACATTTCAAATAGAATGTAAGGAAATGATGTTATGGAAGTGAGCCTACTTTACAAAAAAGCACCCTTAGATGAAAGAAGTGCCCTTGCAGTATTATGCTATGCATATTTCTGATGGAAAGTTAACACTATTAAGCACCCACAAGGACAGATGTGGTCCAATAAAATAGTGATGACTTGCTCTGATATCCATCATCCTATCCAATTTGTCATACTGTTCAGGGGCATTTAATACCTTTGTGTGTTATCAGTAGAGACTGCTAGTAACGACATTTTACTCAAAGCCAAGACTCATTAGAGGTAGCTTAAGGCAGCCTTCGGTAACCTTTAATGCATCCACACCATACATTTAAAGCACACTTACACCACCATCACAGTCACTGGCTCCCCCAAAGAATCAGGGGAACTATAATTTGTCTCCCCCAGAGCTACAATTTCCAGCACCTTTAACCCAGTTCCCAGGGTTCTATGGGGGAAGCCATGTGCCTTCAGCGCATAGTGTGAATGGTACTCTGTTGCCCTCAAGCTGGTTTGGACATCAATGCCCATCAGCCTCAGCCAGCACTGATGTGGAGGGTGCCAAGTTGGTGAAAGCTGATTTAGGATTACCTTTAGTCAAAATGAATGCATCCCTGCTCAAAAGGAGTTCTCTACAAAGGAACATATGTATATATGTCAAGGACAACAATACATGCAGCCGCTGCCACCTGCACCAAAGAAAACAGACTGAGAAGATAAAAAGAATGGAAAGGGCACTCTTTGTCTGCGTCGCCTCTAATGCAGGAGTTCGGGCTGGTTTTCTACAAAAGGAAGAACTCCACTAACATAGTATGCAATCCCCAGAGAGAGCAAAGCAATGACCACCAACAAGAGCAGCACCCTCCAGACGCCAAGGTCCTCCACAAATTCTTGCCAGGTGGTTCGGAAGCTGGAGAGGACTCCCTCACCTTGCTGCAGGTTGGGGTTGAGAAGCGAGTGGCTTTCCATTGCGCTATAAAAGGAGCACAGGTGAATTAAGGTTAATGCACCAAGCGAAAACTCCAAACCACAGAACATTAATATTGACTTAACTGTGCAAGCAACATGCCAAGGGCTTACTGAGCTAAGATTGGGTTTTGGATGTGGAAAGCCCAGATTAAAATGACCAGGCTGCTTCACACTTTGATTGGCTGCGTTTGCCAAAACTACAAGAGTGTTACAGTGGTATTTCCCACCAAAAAACCCACACCAAGTGAATTCTGTTTATGGTTTAACCGAAAGTACATAACCGTTTTTACAAAATATATGCTATTACACAATACACTGCACAAGGAGCCTTGGTCTCTGACACAGACCTGCTGCATGTTAAATGGAAACATGTTTGATATTCCCTTCACAGATGCAGCCCTGTACCAAATGTCGTAAACACTGGTTGTGTAAAGAGACTCTCAGCAATTAAACTGAGGGACATCATTGCAAGAGAAAGAAGTGAATGTAACAGGACCAATGAGGAGGGATGAAAAAAACTGGGGGTGGGAATAATGTACAAGTGGAGAGTGAAAGGAGAATGGGAGTAGATATTTCAAGAGATGGGCAACGAAGCATGTGATGGTGTGGGAAGGAAAACATATAAAAGAAAAAGCTTTCTGCACTTAGATGCTCTAGGTCTACACATTCTGCCTAAAATGGGGAGTCTGAGTCACAATGCCTGCACAGCAAATGCCTGTACTTAGTTTGAGGAAAGCTGAGTTATGGAACTCCTTGTCACAAGGAAAATGATGTGGCAAAGAAATTTCCAAAGATAGATTAGATGGCAGTAAAATCATTATGAATAATTGCCAGCCGAGTATGACAAACTCTGCCTCCATGTGCCACCATTTTGTGAAGAGTGGGCCCCAGTAATCTTTGGCCATCTCAAGTGGATGGGGGCGGGGGGGGAGGAGTTTGAGAGGGCACTGCAACCTCATCACATTCAGTGACCTGATTTCTGATTGGCTGGGATCACCACTAAAGATGGTCCCAAGGAACAGCAGGGGAGGAGGAATAGTGGTTGCAATCAGCCATAAAAGATACACAAAAAAGGTACTAATTACACCTCCTGAATTTTAAAGAAAGTTGAATGAGAATATTTGGCTATCCACTGGCCAGAAGGTGGGAGTACATAAACTGCTTGCCAAGTAACTGGGTAGAGTGTGGGTTTTTCTTTAGACTTCTGAAAGGAAAAAGGTTAGAAACTTAAATGCACACAGACACTTCTAAAAAATTGGTAAAGGATCATGGAGTGAGGGGACTAGGCCTGCTCCTGCCACTATGCAGTCTACACGACTGCTCCATGGCAG
Organism: Podarcis pityusensis; assembly: GCF_964106645.2. Classification (NCBI taxonomy): domain Eukaryota; kingdom Metazoa; phylum Chordata; class Lepidosauria; order Squamata; family Lacertidae; genus Podarcis; species Podarcis pityusensis. Next base: position 23,503,835 of record NC_138031.1, on the reverse strand, counting down.
AACACATGCACAGGATCTCAGAGGAGAAACAGACAGAAAGCACCTGCTATTTGTAATATAATTCCCTACTTTTGTTTTTAAACATTTACTTCCCTGGAAAGAACCTTGGTGTGTTTGCTACTGCAGAATCCAAGCCATTTCACCCTTGTTATCAACTCCTCTAACACACAACAGGAATGCTTACTAATTAAGACTCAACCTGTTAATCTATAACCACTATAGAGGTTAAATAAAGGTATGATGTATTTTAAGTGGAAAGATCACATGGCTACTGAAAACAAACTAGGCCTCTTTCTTTGAAAACAGAAAAAGGCTCACCGAGAAACCACCTGTGTTATTTTCCATTACCACCAAATTAAACTCTCGGCACTAAAATGGTAGGAAGTGCTGGAATACCAGCTATTTTGGAAGGACTTGGGAAGTGACGTGAATCCCAGATGTTGTTTCTGCTGCTAAGAAAAGCAGGCTGCATTTTTGTTAGATGTTGCTACCAACACAGTGGTTGGCCGTTAGTTACGGGTCTGGCTAAGGCTAAGTACACAAGGAGAACACATCCTCAGAGTTAAAATGCCTCCAATCATACTCCACACTAGAGGAAAAGGGTGAGAGTAGTTGGGAATCCAAGCTTCAACTGCTAACAGAACGAGAAAGAGGAACAATTAATTTGGTGAAATAAGAAAGCAGGAAGGAGATAAGGCAAAGAATCAAACCCTAATTGCAGTCTTCTGTTTATATTTTCCTATTCAACCACAAAGGGTACAAATGTAAATGCACCTTTGAGCCCTAAGTATACCTATTGTTGCCATGAAAAGTCCTGTATAAAAAGATGGTACTTAAAAGACTGTAGAGCAATTCTAGGGACACTGGGCAGCACATTGTTTAGATATTTGCAGTTCAATAAGGCACTTTTCTTTGCCAAGTTATTTCATGGGGGGGGGGGAATAGGGGATAAGGAAGCAATGGATTACGTTTAAGTGCATTAGATGCACAATGCTGATTTGCAAACGAAAGCTCGATTAGAATTCAAGGTACTTCTTAAATGGAAGAGGTGGGCTGCATCTCCTATAGAACGGGCAAAGAAAACCACCGTTTTGATTTACTTAATGCGTAAGAGGATCTTGAAAAAACCCATAAAATGTTTAAGGAATTAAGATCTTGTTCCCCTTTCCCAATGTGCTGATAAGGATTGGAGGATGGGCATTAAAAAGTCTAGCCTAGTTTCTACTTGAAAATAATTTTCAGGATGAAAACCTGATCATATCAATATTCCAGCTGCTTCACTGTAAATATGAAGCACATACATTTCCAAGGCAGATAGTATTTTCAACTTGCCCCCCGCCCCGGCAGCTGGGAAGGGGCCTATCTGCATAAAACAGCAGGGATGGTGGAAGTGAGAGCTCCCTTGCTCCCTTGCCTACCACAGAAAGGCTATGGAAAGTGTGTAGCACCAGTCAGACAACTGCAACCTGCAGCAAGTGCCTGAGGCATCCTGTGTATATCTCCCTTTTCAGTAACACAGCGTTCATTGAAAGACACACAATGGACACACTGAAAAGCAGGTCTGTCACATAGAACACAAAACGACCCTCAGAGACTTTCTACTGCTGAAGCCACTCACTACAGCCTAGTTTGGGCTGGTTTGGCTGGTTTGGGCATGACTGAATGCTCCTCCGTACAAAAATCACTACCTGCCCGTTTTCCAACATGTCAGGGAGAAAGTTAAGCTAGAACCTTTCTCCCTGACATCTAGTTTTCTACATCTAGGGTTTTCGCTTTTTGGTATGGAGGAGAAGTCAGATCACATGAGCCTCCTCTGGCGATCCGAGATGGTACGGGCTCATTGAGAACTAACCATATGTGATTTTGGCTGACTACCAAAGTTCATGAGTTACATAAGACACAGGCAGTCCAGCTTTCGAAGAACCTGAAAGATCAACTTGGAAACCAAAGCCCAAACACAGAGTAAAGGTTCTATGGAAACGCTGACAATAAGCCCTGACCTTCTTGAATACGCAGAACAAGCTCCAAACATGAGAACTCATTCAGCTATGTTGAACCAGTAAACAATACTGATTTGATTTTTTGCAATACCTTTCACTCTCAGCAGTCTGCATTGTTTCCAGCTTCGAGTGAGTTCCTCTGTTGAATCCTTTCACTTCTTGCTCCTCCAAAGATTCTAGCAACCGGATCACATCTTTATTTACACCTCTTCGTTTTGCCAGAACAAGAGGTGTAGCACCTTGGTGATTGCTATATTAAGCATAGAGAGAAAGAGCTCACAGAACTGTTTCTACTTGAAACATGGATAGATGCAATAAAACTGTTGCCACATTTGCAAAGCTAAGTATGGTTTCAAATTAGATGAGGGACCGGGTGTTGAGATTCTTGCATTGCAAGAGGTTTGACTAGATGACCCCCCCCCCCGGATCTCTTCCAATGCTACAATTCTATGACTTCTTTATCACAATTTTTAGGGACAGTCCTTGCATTATGAGGGAGATGTGTAATATTTCAGAACCATTTACCATGCGATTCTATCCAATAACACAAAGGTGCAGCATGGCAGTCATCTGGAAGATGCAGCATCAACACTACCTCTCCAATTGAGACAGGTGAAACAGGTGGAAAGCCATTTCCCAATGTTATAACTGCCATAGGAAAGCAATTTTGGGGGGCGTAAGCATGCAAGGGTAAAGCGTTTCAAGTGGCCTTCAAGTAGCCCGTTATTGCAGCGTTTTTATTACTACTGGAGTTTTTTTTTTAAAACGAGCACCAATGTAGACAAGATAAATAGCTCCTTAATTTTATTATTCATTAAAAACTCTTTTGAATTTAATACTGACAATGGATGGAGAAAAGGGGAAATGAAAGCAACTTTTCCTAAACAACTGTTAAGAGATTGTTTGGGATTGCAAGATCCAGGTTTATTTTATTTTATTTTAAGTCTGCATAATTGCATTTGATCACATTTTTCTCTGCCCATTATCTTTCCTCTTGCATTTTGTTGTCCAGTTGTGACCGACTCTGGGGTTGTGGCGCTCATCTTGCTTTACTGGCCGAGGGAGCCGGCGTACAGCTTCCGGGTCATGTGGCCAGCATGACTAAGCCGCTTCTGGCGAACCAGAGCAGTGCACGGAAACGCCGTATACCTTCCTGCCGGAGCGGTACCTATTTATCTACTTGCACTTGGATGTGCTTTTGAACTGCTAGGTTGGCAGGAGCAGGGACCGAGCAATGGGAGCTCACCCTGTCACGGGGATTTGAACCGCCAACCTTCTGATCGGCAAGTCCTAGGCTCTGTGGTTTAACCCACAGCGCCACCCGTGTCCCTCACGTCAGTACCATATCTGGCACCAATTCTTTTTCAGAGCTTCCTGTTGCATTATCAGAGGATCTATCCCAAAGTTAATTATGATGATTTTTGTTGAATTCATGCAAAGTACAGGTGAACTTACTAAGATTGCGCTGTCTCTAAATCTCTTAGCCAAATACAAGTCAATAAGATAAAATGTCAAAATATAGCTCAACAGACTTAAGCCTGACTGCAGTTTTCCGACAATAAGGATATGTGAGCAGATAGTTCATACAAGAAACCATTCTGGGACAATTGTTAAATGTGTTTATTTATTCAGTACATTAAGTGTTTCTGTCCGGGCACTGGCACTGACAGATGCTGGGAGCCTGGCAGAGCAAATATGCAGTATTTCAGAGAAAAGACTGAATCACAAGCTCTGGGAGCAGGTAAGGTGAATGCTGGAAAACAATGTTATCCACAGCAATGAAAAAGAACTGGGGAACACATTTTTCTTTACACTGAAACCAGCAAGTCGTGAAATGAGGCCAGTTATTTTGAGATGACTCCGTCCTTCATCTCCACATTAAGGATCTGTATCAGAATACCAACACCACCTATGACCATAGACATTATTCCTTTGTCAGGTGCGCAAGTGCTCATCTGACAGTATCGCATGGAAGGCACTGGAAATAATCTCTGCCTGATACCGCTTCCATGGTGCCACCACCACAATGTGCAGTACAGATGGTCCTTTTACCTTCCATGGAAGGGGCTTATGACAGTGGCAACAACCATCAAGAAGAGGCAGTGGTACTGAGGAAACCATCCTCATAACCAGCGTTCAAAATTCCCCAGATGCCAGGCACGTTTTGTTACTGGCGGTTGTCCAATTGTGACTACATGGAGATCTCTGGGCGCCAGGTTGGCAAATGACATCTCCATCAAGCCAGCTGACTCATGCGCAGCAAAAGATACGTGTTCTATGTTTCTGCACTGCCATGCAAATCATGGACCCCTTGCTGGGCATCTTAGTCCTCCATCATCACATCAGATAAAGTAAGAGCAGGGCTGGGTACACATATATTTGACTGAGCTGCAGCCTTTCCACAGGCCAGCCAAATGAAACTCACAAACCAGAGTTTATAAACTTCTGCCTTAGTCCATAGTTAATACCCATGTCCATTTCCACCATGTGTGTTTCTCCTTCTTGCATACTGGGACAAGTGAATTGTTGTAAGAGTCAACAGTCAAGCAATGTAGTTGAGATCATAGAATTGTAGTGTTGGAAGGGACCCAGAGGGTCATCTAGTCTAACCCCCTTGTGAACAGACATTCCGTTGTGTCGACTGTAATCTAGGTTTAGGGTGCCATTTGGTGCCTAGCTTATATATCTAACACCGCTATATATCTGTGTTATATATCTATACTGCTCATAATGTGGGAGAATCACAGTTCTTCGTGCTACAGTCTCATTGGGGAGGAAAAGCAAATCCATTATAAGTTATAATAATGGACCTGAAGACCTTTCCAGTTTCTCCTGTGTCAGCTCTGAAACAGCTTTTGTTTTTTGTGCAGCTCATTAGCTCAGAACTATGCTGAATTTCTATTCCGGCAAGGCTGAAGAATAAACTGACATGTCTGAAATCCCTCGCATGTTCCTTTGCGTGGCCCAATCTGCCTATTACGGTAGATTATCAAGCAACAAGTATTATTTTTTTTAAAAAATTCAAGACACAGGGTTCCAGCATACTTACCAAATATCTATTTTGAGCCCGTTGGACACGAGGAATTGAATGGTATCCACATGCCCACACAGGTGAAGGGCTGTGTTACCTTGATAATCAGTGGCCAGCAGATCAGCACCAAATTTATGCAACAACTGACAGATGTCTACGTTTCCTCTGGCCGCTGCTAGGTGGAGGCCTGTTCGGCCACGGCTGTCGCGAATGTTTGGGTCAAAGCCACTCTCCAAGAGCCTCTTGGAATAGTTAAAATCTCCATCAATGCAAGCCTGCAGCAGAGGCACATTTGTCTGTGAAGAATCGTTTACAAACACATAGGACATGTCTGTTTCTGGGAAATGCAGCAAGCCTGTAGTTGAAAATGAAATGAAATGAAACCAATGGTGAGACTATGCTGGTGAAAACAATGCTAACACTTCAAGCAAGCAATTATTTTCCTGAATGAGAAAAACCGTCACATGGAAGTCAGATCCAAACTACTGTACTGTATACATAGAGTGCAGGATTCAACTTACATGTCACCTCAGCAGAAGCTCTGAATAAGGATTTCTGCTTATGCAACAAGGTCCATCTCCACTCCCCTCAAAATTGGCTCTTGGGGGGAATTGGGAGAACCCCCCTGGCAAGCTGCAGTGCTTATGCAGACAGAACGTTCATAATAGTACAACATTGAATTTCACCCATAGTGCTTCATATTTCATTCTGAACAGAGAACACTTTTACTCCTTTTTCTCCCCTACAAGGATTAGTAACTCTCTCGCTTCTGAGGGTTGGTTCAGGTCACTATGATGAATGTCAGACAGTTGGTAAATCCTTACTAAGAAGAGATCTCCCTGACCTCTGCAGCTTAATTTCAGAATATAAAGGGTGATCAGGAGGGAAGGAAAGATCCCCTGCAAAGAGGCTTGCCCAGCTCCCATATTATGCCCCTTCTGGCAATTTTTTATTTTCCCAGGCATTTTAATTTTAAAATTTGTTGCTGCTTTTCAATCTGCCATATTAAATAGCTTGGGTATTGCTGATTTTACCTATTTCAGTTTTTGTGGTAAGTTTTATTCTGTTTTTGCTTCATGTTTTAATATTTTACCGTTCACTTCCCAGAGATCATTGATGACTGGGTGCTATACAAATATTGCTAATGATTATAAATTTGAAAAGCCTAGTTTTCTCCAACTGAAGGACGGTACATGGATATACATTATGCAGTCTCCAGATAAGAGACAGTGATGCAGATGAGACATTCTTATACGGGCTATAAATAAAACCTCTCTTAATGCGATTTCATTTCTCATTTATCCGTTCCTTATTTACATTTGAACTTCAGCACATAAGCAGTGGTGGTGTGTTTTAGCTTAAAATACCATCCTCCCTGAATACATCAGCCCCCTCAGACTAACTTTAAATGGTACCTTCTCTACTGTACATTTCATTTACAGAAAGATTTCATTCAACTCATGTGCATCAAATGCCCAATGTAGAGACAGAGAAACAAAAGCAAACCATTAAAGATGTATGCTATGTAACCTCCATTCCTTTTCAAAGGGAGTTCTACAATTGTACAGTCTGTTGTTGTAACCTACCCTGGGACCTTATAACAAAGGACAGGTACGGAATCTCATAAATAAATAAAAATCTGTTGGAATTCATGGAAGTTATGTAACAATAGTGCTTGGTGGACCACATCCATGGCCACCAAGTATCCTGAACTGGGTATCAGTAAAGGAAAAGCAGTAAAGCACAACCCGAAGTGGAAAAATACAGGTTGAAGCTGTGGAAATGTGAGAGGTAATTAAACAACCAGAATAAGAGTCAAGTGAACAACTGAATCTGTTTAATGTGTTGTTCTACTATCTAAATATTTATCTTGAGGCTTAAAAATTGGATTATGGAAAGGAAAATATGGATTTTGGATACTCAAGACTCGGTATTTTCCAAACAGATTCCCAGTATATTTTACACAATAATTCTGAATAAACATTTGGATCATTCTGATTTTACACAAAGACTCTGATCCTAAGCACTCTTGTATGAAACCAAGTTCCTTTGAAATTAACTGGGCTTATTTCTTCTAAGCAAATATAGTGAAGAGTTGGTGGTTTTTTTTAAATATTCTATAACTTGGGTCTTCCCACCCCTTGTTCTTTTATGCTTACTTTTCAAGTTTACAATAGCAACAATCTTTTTTTCCTTTTTTAAATAAGCTGTTTCACAAGCATTGGGATTTTAGCAGTTATTCCACAGAGCTATGATGCCCCGATCTAATCTTCAACAACTGCAGTGTGGCACTGCCCTCTGGCGACCATGTTGAGTGACAACAAGTTTCCTCCCAACTTTGAAGCTGCAGAGATGGGTGGGAGTTGACCTGGTAGCTTTGTGGCAATTCTATTTCCAGCTCCAAGACTGGGAGAAAAGCTGGCCATGCTCCCCACGCCCCGGGTCAAGCCAGCAAGCCCACCACCCTTTCCTGCTATAGGGACTTCTTGGCTGCTGCCCAATGGCATTGTTCTGAGCATCACCACTCAGTGCGCTCTGCCTCTCTATCTCACAGGAGAGAGGGGCAAGGTGAGGTGGGCAAGCTCTACAGCTGTTGCCCAGCAGAGAAGCTGTGAGTCTTGCTACCAAGCAGCGGCTGAAGCCCTCACACACCTGTCTCTATAATGGTATAATGGCTTCAGGTTACATACGCTTCAGGTTACAGACTCCGCTAACCCAGAAATCGTACCTTGGTTAAGAACTTTGCTTCAGGATGAGAACAGAAATCGTGCTCCGGCGGTGCAGCGGCGGCAGGAGGCCCCATTACCTAAAGTGGTGCTTCAGGTTAAGAACAGTTTCAGGTTAAGAACAGACCTCCGGAACGAATTAAGTACTTAACCCGAAGTACCACTGTATTTCCTAAATGATAAGGGGGGGGGTGGATTCAGAGAAACACAGTCAAGCAGCAGCCGAAGCCTTCTGCTTCTTGTTTCTGAGAAAACAGGCTCCTGAGCAAGGCCAGTCAAAAATCGCAGACTCCTGCCTATGACCCTTAACTGCAACCTGAAAAATAGGGCCTACTCTCAACTTTTTAACCACATACATCCAGGTTCCTGCTTTTCTATCAGGACCAACCAGGTGTAAAGAAGGCGGTCAGGGTTCCCTATTCGATATGGCAGATTGAATTCTGGTTGGCACAGCTTATCAGGCAGGGAGATAAGAAACACTCCACCTTCTGAAATTTCTTCTTCTATACAAAGCTGTTTTTTTTAAAAAAAACAGATGCCAGCCCCTTGGAGGTTCTGACCCACTGACTGAAGATCAATGTCCTGCAGCAGCTGAAAGTTAAATTCTCTATACAATAAAACCAGCTCGGCAATGGAAAGCCTGAATTTAATACAGAGTGATGGTAGTTGAAATTGTTCCAACTGACTGTGTTAACAGCATCATGTTGCTTTGCATTTTATACCTTGATAAATTACAAAAAGCGTTTATCCAAACCCTTCTAGATAATTAATGGTTTACTACAAATACAGAAAACAAACCCTGAAATGAAAGACGTGAAAAGTACAGTTCTAAAGGATGCTATTACTGCATAATTTGTGATAAACTTCTTTGAGGGACTTCCCCCAAATCAAGCAGTGTATAAATTTTATGAAATAAATAAATGTCAAATGAACATATTTATTCTGTAAGTGCTATTCATCTATAGAAATGGTTTGTGGTCTATTCAGCCTCCTTTGAAAACAAAACAGTTTTCAAGAAAGGGACTAGACAGAATTCGTAAGAGATCACCAGTGCCTTCTAGAGTAGCAGCTGCTTCCATTATATCTGGAAGAACAAAAACTAAGCACATAAAGCTGCTTTCATTTCCAGTTTGTGATGTTGGGCTCACCCATGCTGTCGTTTAATGTGGATGGTAAGCTTCCTGTACTTTCACAGATTCTCCATTGTCCAGATGACATTCTCCTCCAAATTATTGCCTTCCCACACTTTCCGCTTCCTCAATCCAGATTTTCTCATACCAGGGATACTCTGAAAAGTAGAAGGTATGAGAACATCTGGAGGGGGGAGGAAGTCTGGGAAGGGAGTGTTTTAGAGGAGAATGTCATGCTGGCAACGGAGAATTAATGGAGGTACAGAAAGCTTACTATCCACTTTAAACTACAGTATGACTGAGCCCACTGTTAAGAACTCTAATGAGCTACACAACTGGGGGCACTGATTCAAAGCCAGTCAGGCTTTCTGGCCTAATTCCCAGCCAAAATCTGAAGAAGCCCAACTCTGGCTTCATCACATCTTTGCAAAACAAGCATTTCTAGATGCTTACAGGCTCACCCTGCTGAAGATGAACTTTCCCCCCTTCAGAGCTCAGTCTCATGTTTGCTGCAAACTAGAATTACAGATTGAGATACTGAAGTGATCAAGTAGTAAAGATAATATCTTAAATACTCACTTATTAAGAAAGTATCCGGTCTTCAGTAGGTAAGTGTGGTCTACTCACAAGGTTGTTGACATTCGTTCTAATCACATATTTTTGTGGTCCAGTACAAACCTGTAATAGAACAGAAGAGTCTTACCAAGTAGAGCTCAGTATTCCCCTGTAAGTTTTAAACTGAGCACAATACACCTAGAAATGCAATGTTATTTTACATTTCTCCAAGATCAGAATTTCTAGCAAAATGTAATCTACTAATCAGAGATGCTATTTCAGATGCATATTATGCTAATCTAAACAACATATTAGCACAAATATGTGGGTGTTCTGAGAGAGGAAATCAAGGACACTGCACTCCTCCCAAATTCCTGCACTGCTACAAGTGAAGACATGGTTTGGTTTAGCATGTTGTCTGAACCCAGGCTTGTCTCTAGACACTCTCGGCGAAGCGCTGAAGTCCCTCACTAAACAAATGAGTGTGGAAAAGGGTTTAACAATGGTAGGGAGTCTGAAATCCACTGCTTTCCAAGTAAGGTACTAACGTGTGTGTGTATAGGATGACACACCAAACTGCCTCTATATACCGGTAGATCTCATGTTGAATAAATATACGCTGTTTACTCGTGTAATTATTCTGCTTCTGAAAACAGTGAGTTACATACTCTGAGCTCAGACTGAGTGCTTACTAATAATGAGGACTTGAAGCTGCTTATGTCTATATTTTATTTTAGTGGTATCTGCATTATATTCTCCTCATCCAGGTGGCAACGTACACTCCACCTTGCACAAAATTTGAATTTTCCTGTTCCATAGATAATTTGATAAGGGAAGAAAATCCAATATAAAATTGCATGTTACTCTGACTGTGGATGTGCGGAAGCACAATGTGTGGATGGTTTTGTTGTTGTTGTTTTTTAAGTAATGTTAAATTCTCGAGAATAATCTTTTGGAGAATATTCTCGATTAATGAGATTAGAGAATTTTCATTTAAAACAGGAGAATATTCATTTTAATGCATTGTAAGGTGAGGCCACCAGTAACTGTCATGTTAAGGTTTGGTATAAGGAAACTCAGTAGTTAAATCATATTTTATTCTTCCATTAGAACATGTACATGTTATAGGACAAATCAAAAAATACAATTGGCATGTTAAGGTTTAATACAAGCACATTCAATAATAGGCTATCTTGTGCTTCTGATAGCTCTAACACTTAATAACTGTTTTGGTGACTAAAACACAGCTTGATAAACAAAACTATATGCATACATATAAAAAAGAAGCCATTTGAGCGCCACAACCCCAGAGATGTCCGTGACTGGACCTAATGGTCAGGGGTCCCTTTACCTTTACCTAACATTAAATATATTATCATTTTTGATAATATAGTTCAATATGTCAGTCTTTAGTAAATGGCACCTTGTACCATTGAATGGCACTGCAAAAACCAGTTACTGGCACTAAATAAAAATACAGAAATGTCAACTGTTTAAATCAAGGCCACCTCACATGCTGTTACACATAATTGTATAGGCCCCTAGGTACTTAAGTATACAAAGCATTAAAGCTACTTTCTGTAAAAAAAAATAATCACACTGTATGGCCAAGGGTATAGAATTGCTAAGAATAAGGTCACACCAAAATAGAAAAAATGCTATTACGTATAGTTGAAATACATATGAATTCAAATGTTCATCAAATTAAATAAATAGCATTTTTAAAACTAAAAAAAAAAAAAAAAAAGTTTTCTATAGCTCACATTGCAGAACTGCCAATGGTCAATGACAGAATGCCCAGTAATGTAACTGGATCAAAAAAATCATTATTCATTACTTACACTGGCAATATCACAGCTTGACTTATTATTTACTAGATTTTTTAAAATGTGGGTTGTAAAACTGCTTCTTACATTAGAATTTACAGTTTGTGGAGAATATTCTCCAGACAATTTTCTAGCAGAGAATATTCTCGAGAAAATTCTCATTCTCGAGAATACTCTCCGGAGAATATTCTCACCTCACATCACTAGGTTTTTTAGACGTGACATTTGGCTGAGTGCCATCTATTGCCACAAACCCCTACTTTCATTTTGTTTACATCAGCCCAAAAGAAAGGATGCAACCTGCCCTTTTCCCACCAGTTAGTTGTTGCTGAAAGCACATCTACATTTCTTTTTTTAACAACCATCTTCTTTCGTGCAGACCTGCTCTTGCACAAAATAAGATACATTAAATATATAATTTGCCTTTTCAAAGACGACAGTAACGGAAAAGGGGATGAAAGAAAGAGAAAGTGACTCTGAATTATTACCAACTTAAATAAAATATTGGGGGGGGCAGAGCTGCCCTGCGTAATCGATCACATGACACACCATTTGAATGGCAATGCCGATCAACTTTGTGGGGAGGGGGGGTTAGCCTCCTCAAATATTTTACTGCGGTAGGAGGTGGGGTGGGCGAAGGGACCTCAGCCCCACAAGTTGGCACCTAGGCCTGCATAGCAAGGGGGTCGGACTATAAGACCCTCGTGGTCCCTTCCAACTCGACCATTCTGTGATAAGCAAAACAAACTCAAGTCTTGGGGTTTTTTTTACAGCTGCAAGGCGAATTTATCCCTGCTTCTTCCGTAGAAGCTAAACAAGCTATAGCTTAGGGCCCCACTCTCTTGCCCCCCCCCAAAAAAATTAAAGAAAAAACAAAACTGGATGTACATTTCCAAAATATAAGATAAAAAAACAAATAAAATAAAACCTACATCATTGCTGCCAACGTTTCCCTTTTTTTACAGGGAAATTCCCTTATTCTGAATAGGATTCCTCGCAAGAAAAGGGAAAAGTTGACAGCTATGACCTACATACAGCAACAGTGTTTTGTGTTGTGTAGTTTTCCCAGTAGTGATGTATGGAAGTGAGAGCTGGACTGTAAAGAAGGCTGATCACCGAAGAATTGATGCTTTTGAATTATGGTGCTGGAGGAGACTCGAGAGTCCCATGGACTGCAAGAAGATCAAACCTATCCATTCTTAAGGAAATCAGCCCTGAGTGCACACTGGAAGGACAGATCCTGAAGCTGAGGCTCCAATACTGTGGCCAACTCATGAGAAGAGAAGACTTCCTGGAAAAGACCCTGATGTTGGGAAAGATGGAGGGCACAAGGAGAAGGGGACGACAGAGGACGAGATGGTTGGACAGTGTTCTTGAAGCTACCAGCATGAGTTTGACCAAACTGCGGGAGGCAGTGGAAGACAGGAGTGCCTGGCGTGCTCTGGCCCATGGGGTCACGAAGAGTCGGACACGACTAAACAACAAAAGGCTCCTTTGATGTAAATGATGAGCCCCGCCTGCTAGCCTTTTATGTACAAATGGCTTTAAAAACCTATTAGTTCCATAAATGACCATATAGCATACATTCAACACAAAAAACAGCGACGATTTGTTGTTGACAAAGGACAGCTGGACATAATAAAGGGCCCCATTACCTTCAGCAGCTCAGGGCCTCATCAAACCTAAATCCGGCCCGGGGGGGGGGGGGGAGACAGCTTCACCTGTTTAATTCCCGCGCGTCGCTGCAAACTCTAAAAGGGGCGGGGCCTGGGTTGGGCCACGCCCCGAACCCGCCACCTGTAGCGATGACACGAGACAGCCCATCCCCACAATACCTCCTTCCGCAGAGGCGGCTCCGTTTGCTCCCCGCCCCCCCCCCCAGGCTAGAGCCCCTCAGCAATTCTGTGGCAATTCTTCCCCGCCTTCCCCTCACGGCCACCGACGCTCAAGGGCCGGGCAACAAAGCACCGCTTCCTTCCTTCGCCCCCGGCTGCGGCCACCGAGAAGGCCGGCGCTGCCTCGCCCCAGCCCCGGCTCCTTCGCCCCTACCTCGCTCTCGACGGGCGTCGTCAGCTGCCGCTGCTGCTGCTGCTGCCGCCTGCGCCCAACCGCCAGAAAGCAGGCCCCGCTTGCGACAAAGAGGTAGAGACGCCCTCGCGCAAGGGAGCCCGACCTCGCCTCTCTCTTCCGGTTCCCGGTTGCAGTTCACGAAACTCTCCTCTCGGGAGGGGAGGCAAGCGCTTTGGGATCAAATGCTGGCGCTGGAAGGAAGGAAAGCCTTTCTGATGCAATGCTTTGAAGAAGAGGAACAGAACTGCAGAGTTGGAAAGGACCTCGAGGGTCATCTAGTCTTTGCAAGGCAGGAATCTCAGCTAAAGCATCCGCGCAGGATGGCCCATCTCTGCTTAAAAACCTCCACCGCCTTCCATTGTCGGAACAGGAGAAAACAAGCTTTTCCTGTGACGGTTCTTTCTATATAGGGCAGGCACACCCTCAAACTCGGCCCTGTTTTGGGACTACAACTCCCATCATCCCTAGCTAACAGGACCAGTGGTCAGGGATGATGGGAATTGTAGTCTGAAAAAAACATCTGGCAGGACGAGTTTGGGGGTGCCTGATATGGGGAGATGGCTACCCTATCTCCTCTCCGTCTCTTCTTTTCCAGGCTAAACATACACAGCTTCTTCAAGCACTCATAAGACTTGCTATCCAGACCCTTTATCATCTTGCTGGCTCTCCTCTGCACATGTTCTGGCTTGTCAATACCATAGCTGTCAATTTCCCCCCCTTTTTAAGAGAAATCATATTCGGAATAATAGGATTTCCCTTTAAAAAAGGGAAAAGTTGACAGCTATGGTCAATATTCTTCTTAAATTGTGGTGCCCAGAACTGGACACAGTATTCCCGCTGGGGTCTGACCAAGGCAGAATAGGTTGCACACTTCCACCATGTTAATTTGTCAATTTGATGAGAATAAGCCCCCCATGGCTTCTGGAGTTTATTTTATGTATGGAGTGTTTTAAGGGAAGGGTAGTTGGTTTCTTGGGGATTAAAGTCTGTCCAGCTGCCATAGGGTTTCTTACTGGAACCTTTTATTGCTGTACGCAGAATGGTTTGAAATTAACCCTGAAAAAAGGAGTGTTGTCGTATCTGTCCAATTCCCCTGCCCTGTTTGTGTGAGATACACACACCCAGAGAGACAGCAGGCATGCTTAATTAAAAATAAAAAATCAACGAAACGAGCGTTTTTAACCAGCCTGCCTTATTCTGGGTATCACATTGGTTTCTGTGTACTGTATTCCCAATGACTCTCGCTCTGCAGGTTACGTGGATTCTTGGAGCGTCGATTGCGGACCATTGCTATGCATGCAAAAGCAGTTGAGACTATAGCCGCTTTGGGTTTTCAGCGCTGCCTGACTCAAGGAGCGAAACGACGTGGAGCAGAGATGATAGAGCGTCGTGCAAAGCGAGATCAATCCAGCAGCGCCCCTCGCGGGCTGGCTGATGTAGAAACGTTATGCATCAGAAGAACACGCCCCCCGCCCTTCGCTGTGTCTAGCGAGAGGCAAGATTAGCTCGGTGATAGATAACATGCTTCGCATATACAGCCATACCTTGGGTTACAGACGCTTCAGGTTGCGTTTTTTCGGGTTAAAGGTAAAGGTACCCCTAACCATTAGGTCCAGTCGCGGACGACTTGGGGGTTGCGGCGCTCATCTCGCTTTACTGGCCGAGGTAGCTGGCATACAGCTTCCAGGTCATGTGGCCAGCATGACTGAGCCACTTCTGGTGAACCAGAGCAGCGCACGGAAACACCGTTTACCTTCCTGCCGGAGTGGCACCTATTTATCTACTTGCACTTTGAGGTGCTTTCAAACTGCTAGGTTGGCAGGAGCAGGGACCGAGCAACAGGAGCTCACCCCGTCACGGGGATTCGAACCACCAACCTTCTGATCGGCAAGTCCTAGGCTCTGTGGTTTAACCCACAGCGCCACCTGCATCCCTCTTTTTCGGGTTACGGACCGCCAAAACCTGGAAGTATCGGAACAGGTTACTTCTGGGTTTCGGCGGTCACGCATGCGCAGAAGCGCTAAATCGCACTTTGCGATTGCGCAGAAGCACCAAATCGCAACCCATGTGTGTGCAGACGCGCCACTGTGGGTTGCAAACATGCATCCTGCATGGATCATGTTCACAACCCGAGCGTCCACTGTATTGCAGGTTCGATCTCCAGGTAGGATTGCAAAAGGGGTGTTTGCCCGTGTAGATGGACCAGTGCCTGACTCCGTACATCTTCTAGCACTTCCCAAAGGATGTTTCACCTGCCCCTAGCATCCACACTGGTTGTCTAACACAAGACCATGTTGCCTCAAGCAGGGGCCAATATTTTTTCAAAAATTGGATAGAATCATGTAATTTTAGAGTTTGAAGGGACTCTGAGAGTCATCCAGCCCAGCCCCCAGAAATGCAGGAATATGCAGCTGCCCCATACGGGGATCAAACCTGCAACCTTGGCGTTAGCACCACACTAACAAACTGAGCCACCCAGGCCACGTGTTGAGATGCCTCCGTTGCAGGGGAGTGGACTAGATGCCGTTGGGTCCTATTCAACTCCACAATTCTAAGATTAGCCCATAAGGCAACTTTTCCAACTTTGCATCTCCACTAGTTGACAAACTCAGGCGACTATTAAGCAGTGGAGGGACAAAGGATGATCTAATGTAGCCTTCCCCAATCTGGTGCCAATAACCAGGGGTTATGGGAGTTGTAGTAGTGACACCTGGTGTCCACAGTATTTTCAGCTTTTTAAGAAGTGTATTCTTTGGGGGGGTGGAGGAAGAAATAACGACATTTATAATAATTTCACAGTGCTTATATTTAACATAATCACAGGTTGTTTACCACAAGTTATCTCCCACCTTGCATATTTTTTTTTTTAAAAAAAACACTCATACAAAACATAGAAGGTTAACAACAACAAAAAGAGACCAAAATTGTATTATGTTGGAGTAATTAAAACTGGAGCATTCCTAACAGTCCTGAGGGTAATTATTCCAGTACTCAGTGCACAGTTGGGATGCAGGAACGGGTGGAGATAATCAAAGACATGTCTGCATTTAAACAGGTACTGGAGGGAAGTAGGGATCATTGTAAGATGATGTACTTTGTACATAGGAAGACCTTGCCACAAATTCAGCAGTATTGTGTAATTTATCATTAAGCTGAAGACCTGTAGGGAGACAGTTTGTATCCCGTGGAACAGAACAATGGTAAACATTCCAGAGGCCAAAGATTAACAGCTTAATGTCAAAGACTTTAAAAGGTGTTACTTTGATCCAAGATATGCAATGTTTCCCATTTTTTTAAAGGTCCTGTACATTTTTAATAATAAAATGAAATATATGTGCAAAATATTTACAGTCTTCCCTGTTACAAATTCTGGTTCCCAGGAGCAGCTGATGTTTTTTTTTAAAAAACCTCAAGAAGAAAAATACATGAGGAGTTAGAAAATGTAGACTGCTATTAAACAGAGGACAACTGCTGTGATAAGTTTGCTATTCCTCATTTAAAAAAACCCCAGAGGCAGCAGCAGCTGAAGTGCAGGTCACAAGTCTTCTTCGCGTATTTTCTCAAACACACAGTCATCCTCATTTGGTCTACTAGCGTTCGGTTTTTTTCTTGGCTTAAAACCAGAATGAAATATCTGCACAGAATCAAATACAGGATATGTTAAACCAAGAGATCAAAAAAACCTCTAGTCAATAATACATGAAACACACACCAGTAGAACACCACCTAATTGTGTGTTGGGGAATACCACCAGCAGCTATGCTAATGATACATAACAGGAAAGAAAGATTTGTGAAAGCCAGCAACTATCAAGGTTTTCGATCCTGCTTTCTCCAACCTAGTGCCTGCAGATGTTTTGGCAGCCTATACTGGCTGGGGCAGATGTGAGTCATGGTCCAAAACATCTGGAGGGCACCAGGTTGCAGAAGGCAGTTATAATACCGCAGCAATTGTATTGAAGCGACATAAGCAGTGGCAGCCTCTATGACACAGTGATAATAACTGTTTATATAGCCCTATGACGTGAAGCACACTTCCAATAATAAGCTCCGTAATCCTCACAACCACCAGGAAAGGCATGTCAGTGTCACCATCCCCTTATTACAGATTGTGTGTGTGTGGCAAGGTTAGGAGGAGAGAACAGCAACTTGCATTAAGGATCCTAGTCATCTCCTTTCCCGTCCCAGCCCCTCTCAGGTCTCCACCCAAGTTAATGTCATTTAATTCACAAACCTGACTTGGATGGATGCTTGGTTTCTTAGCTTTACCTGGTTCAGGAAGTTCAATCCGCTAAAACAGATTGATAAAATGTAAAGATCACTGCTAGGCAGAAAGATAAACACACAGAGGCAGGCAACATGTAACTCAAGTGTATTCACACAGGGGAGACACTGGCAAATGCACTATAGTATCAGCAATTTTAACCACATTTCTCTTTGACCTTGTGAACATGATTTCCATTGATATCAAGCACCAGTGGCATTTATATGTGGAGAAGTGAATGAAAGCAATGGGTTTGTTTTTTGGTCTTTTCCTTTAAGCAATGAACCAATTTCTGTGGTGAGCCTAGAATCTACAGATACCAGACAATACTCACCCCTACTGAAAAAGAAATCATTGCTAAAGTTGCCCTGAATATGATTTATGAACCTTACCCAAGAGGATGTGTCGTTCTATAGGTTGATGATCAAATGTTGAGCAAACTTCCCTCTCACTAGGTTCCTTGGCCTCCCATTTACAAAATGGAAAGTATGCATCTTGATTCCATATGCATGTTTACTTGGAAGTACTTTCTAGTTCCATTGAACTCAGTAGGATTTGCTCTTAAGCCTGTATATGATTTCAGCCATAGGGTGGGTCAAGCGAGAATCTCTGGAGCCAGTATTGCCCACTGAGGCTGGCAAGACAAAAGGCAGGGGGACCAACAGCAGACCCAAGCCAACAACAGGCAGAGCAACTTTATGATTGGCTGTAAGTAAGGCTGGTAGGGGCTGGCTGAGTTTGGTGAGGCAATGTCCCAGTTGCTCTAATCACCCGGCCTCCACCGTGCAGGAGCAATGGAGCCAAGAACCCCACACCAACAGTCAGGCAAACGCGATTGTCAAACTTTGCTCACCATTTCTTGATCACCTTTGGTTGCTGTCATCAGCTGCTCCGATATTATCTTTTTTAAGCAGCTGCTTAGGAGAAATGCCTAGACGTGGGATAAATATTACATTTTGATTTTAAGTAACAAAATACTTTATATGCAGAATTGCTGCTTTCCGGAGTACATCAGCTTTGCTCTGTGGTTCGAATGTTTTTTTACCCCCAGCTTAATCTATCCGATTGCAGTCCACTAGCCATATCATTCAATTTACTCAGGACTTACATATGAAAGTAAACCTGAAGAAGCCTTTCCTGATGTGAACCTAAACATATAACAGTAACACCTGGGGGAATATTGTCTCTTGTGAACTGTCATACATAGGTAACAGATATAAGGCAACTTCTTTTCCTTTATATTTAATACTAGGTGGAAGAAAGCAGGGGGATGAACACAGCCTAGCTGTAAAAGCACATCCTTCGCATCTATAGTGTCCCAACTTCAACCCCTGACATTAGCAAAATGAAGGAAGATGTCCGGGGAAGGCCTTGTTGAGCTGTTGCCTGCAAGGGTTAGGGTCAGGGATTGGGGAACTTCTGGCCCACAGACCTAATTAGGCCTTATACGAGTACCAATTTGCCCTGTAAGGCTATTATTACCCACAAACCACACCCACCTGCCATACCTGATGTCATATGTGAAGCCAGGTGTGAGGGAGGTATGGATATGGCTACAAATAAATGGCCAGGAGCTTGAAGTGGGCTCCAGATTATTCCACTGCAAGCAGGGCAATCTGGGATCAGATGGACTAGGGATTTCCTCCATTGGGAATTGCACCTTCAAAGAAGGTCTCTAACTGCTAAAAAATGATCCCTTCTGAACTTTGGTGCTGCCATTTCAGCAGACACACAGTACATGGTTTTTCACTCTTCAGGCTTCCCCTTTTATGTACTTTATGTACATTACATTTGTATTATGTAATACAAACCTGCTTTGTGTTAAAGGCAATCCATCTCCAGGTGTCAGAATCGTTGTACTCAAACCTGAGCTCCAGGAACTGGTCAAGGCCTTGGCCTGTAACAGATCCCTAAGTAGTTTTAAAAAAACGATGCAGTAATATTAGTCAAGAGGTCCTCCAGTCTATACTGATGCCTAGTCACTACACTACACTAGTATTCAGAGTATATTTCCAATGGTTTTTTTAAAGAGAAGACTAACTAAAATTGTTGTATGCAAGTTAGAAATGCCCACTAACTTCAATGGGTTCACTCTCAGCAGAACTTTCATCCCTCGTTTTCTATATGCAGCTATCGCTTTCTCCTAGGTCAGAGGAGAGTGTTTAGAGGAATCTGAGGTGAGGCAAGACTGCAGAAGTATCAACTTAGTCTACCGTTGATGATATTTGGAACACAGAATGTTAACAATGAACAACTTCTTCCTAACATGTGTATATGCAGCAAGAAAGGCGCATAAAGGCAATCTAAACTAAGAATTTGTGTTATTGCTTACAAGGCAGGCCCTCTCATTTAGGAATTTTTTTTCTTATGAGACTCAATTTTAAAGGAAATCTAGTACAAGAAAGTTAGCATTAAACAATGTGGTTAAGTCGTGAAGTTGCTCACAAGGTACTTACTAGAAATGTGACCTGCCAGCACCTCACCCTGTTGATCTTGAAGCTGACCTCTTTGATCTGGTTGCTAGGCAACTTTATGCAGCAGCTAATCTCATTATTCCCCACATGAATAGCAGCAGTACAGCCTGCTTCAGGATAGTCACAGGAGCAAGGAGCGAGCTTAATGTATCCGTAGTGCTGGACCTCCCGAGCCAGCTCTAAAAACTGTGCAAGAGAAACAGAAACTGGAGGACAACAGTGGGTTATATACTGTACCACATGATGCAGGAAGGTACTGAGGGCTAGCAACTTCAGCAAGGGACCGAAAGCCAAGGACTCTGCTGTTATCTGGATAAGCCCCCACCCCCTCAAACATACTGTGGGCCACGTCTCACATATAAAATCCATGCAGGAATTATCCCAGTGCTCATTTGAGAATATACATGTCAATGTCAGGTGGGGATGATTAACACACTGGGGAAAATGTGTATGGCAGTGCAGATGGAATACCCGACACTATTAGCTTTTATCAGTAATTCCTTTCCAAAGTCTTCGGGCACAGCAGTAGCTTAAAGAAACTGGAACATGAGAAGAAAGGCAGAACTCAACACTGTTGTTCTGCTAGCACTATGGAACTTCTGCAGCCAGCTGTGCACCCTCAAAATCTGCTCCAGGGGGTTGGAAGATCCCCCAGAGCGCATTTTGAGGTGCACAGGGAGAAGAAGAGGAAGGGGAAGTCCACTTGTGCGAGAAAAATTCCACATGAGCAGTGTTGATTGCAGCAAGTCTCGAGGCCTCATCCATTTAAATCTGGAGCACTCTATAGGAGTTGTTCTAATCTTGTACCAAGTGATCTGCAGGCTATACTCCTGCTTTGCATGTCTAGAAGTTTGTCATTGTACAAATGCTACAGGAAATTCTGCAAAACTGAATTATTATTTCTCTGTTGCCTCTCTTTGTATGCTTATAACAAACTGCATTTTCACCCATGAAATAATTTAATACCGCAGCAGGCATTCTGTCTATGGAGGTAGAGCTGGAGGTGCTAATATAGAGTATTCTGGGGTTGAAAGATCAGAAGGGAAGGGAGAAGGGGTTTGGGTCTCTAGGTCTGCTCTTTCCCCTCTCTAAGCCAATCTCACATTTCATCTCCTGGCTCTGCAGGAAGAGCTTAAAGGAAAAGCCAGATGGGTAGAAGCTGGTCTGGGTTTGCCAGAGAGCAACCTTTGCAATAGCTTTGATGCAGGCAAGAGAGCTCATCTTCCTTCCTTCCCTCCTAACACATGATTTGTAGCATGCATGGGAAGTTAATGCTCATCCAAACTTTAGATGGGCCTCAGCTAATTTTCACGAACAACGTCAGCAGAATCTAACACACCTGGACAAATTTTGTGAAATGGGGACTAATTTTTTGTGCAGCTGGGCTTAGATTAATAGAAAGAGAGTTTCCCATCCTCATCTCTCCCTGAGACCCCTGACAAACCGCTCTGTTGGGGTTCAGTTGAGCAAACTGGGGTGGGATGGGACACAAGGAGAGGACAGAAGATTCTTCTGCTTACAAAATAAAATAAAAAATCCTTGGCAGATCTGAAGAACACAGCAAGCCTTTATAAGCAGATGCTCTCTCTGGTGTCTTTGCATCACAGCATGCACACTGAAAAGGTTAAAACACTGTGTTACCTTCATTTTGTTAGGTGCTTTCTGTAGCATTTGAAGCTTCTGCATCTGTCCATCTGTAGGCTTGATCCAGTTCTTCTCCATTTCCTGCAGAACCTTAAAAAGAGAAAAAAGGTATGTATTAAAGTCCCCGATGCATTGTTCTCCCTGACTTAAGAGTCCAGCAGCCAAACCACCAGACCAATGAGCTCCTCAAATTGCCTGTCCTGCTGATCCATGTGGGATCAGGTCCCTCTGACATGGCAGAAGGGGAACAGGAATGGTGGAGAACAGTTCTCTGAAGCAGCACAATCAACATGACTTTGCAAAGAAATTGTGGCAATAGCAGCCTGCAACACTAGAGTCCCACCATGCCCACCAGGTACTACTAGGCTGCAAGCAGCTACCCAGTTGCTAGTTCAACTGTCTGCATTACTGCAGCTCAAATAGCTCTCATGATAGAACTGTGATATTAAAAAAAACAGCTGTAACATGCATTGCAATAATAGGGAGCCAAGCACCAATTTATTTAATTTCAACCCAACATGGTGGCATATCATGATCTCACACAACTATTAAGCAAGCATTTAGGATGGTGCTAAAAACCCTTACCTTTTTTGGGGGGGGGGGCAAGTATTAGAGTGCTAATCTCTAAACCAGTTACTGCTAGATTACCCATTTCCTCCCTTCCCCACATTATGGGCAGAACTTGAAATGACCTGTGGCAAAGTTCACTTGGGCTTAAGCCATAGATGATGGCAGCAGATTCAGCTGATGCTTAAACTCAGATCTGTGACAACTGTATGATTTTAAACAACAAACGGGGTACACACAGGTGATGAGTGGTTCAAGTCTTCCACCACTCACTGCTTATCTCCCTGAGGTTGCTCTCCTCATGAGCAATGGGCTGTAGCTCAGTGGTAGAGCACATGTTTTGCATGCCAAAGGTCATGGGTTCAATCCACAGTGTTCTCCAGGCAGGGCTATGGTGAATTCCTGCCTGAAAACCTTAGAGCAGCTGCCAGTCAGTGTTGGCCATGCTGAGCTAGATGGACTTGGTAGAAGGAAGTTTCTTAAATTCCTACATTTCCTCCCAGCTAAGCTCATGTCGGTTTCAGTAAAATCCTAATGCCTGGGAGGGAGAGAAAGAAGCCACAAGTAAGTAATCTTTTGCTATGAACAACCCCCTGTGATGTGTTTTAAACCCAGATCTATCACTCTTACATCTAGTTGGGCCAGCCTACTCTTTGGGAACACCTATTTGTTATTATACATCAGGTAGTGTTGATGGATGGGAATTAAGAAGCTCTGCTTGTTCATGAACGCCTACTTTTAAACACAAGAAGTCAGTTTCTTTTCATAATAGTATTTCAGGAGTAGTGCTTTTCTAGAAGGAACTCACCTGCACATGAAAAAAACCTTACCTGTATATAAAGTAAGTTCACTGAAGTTCTGCAATTCATAAGCATTTTATCAAGGGATGGGTCCATGTACCTGTCCAACAGGGAGAGGGAAATGGAAAGTTTAAACGAAACAAAGCCACTGATCCAGTGAAATATCTACAATGAGAGCTACTACTGAAATACTGTATTTCTGCCCTTCCTCCAGCATATATATACATTTTAATGCATCTTGCTAAATCCGCTTCTTCATCTTCCTTGCTTACCACTTTCTGATCCCAATCTTACAAGGCGATTCTTTCATGCTCTGAAGACTCACATAGGGAAGTTCAAATTCTGCCAGTTTTTTCAATACTAGAGGTGAGGGGGAAGAAGGGGGAAGGTAATTTTTGAAAAAAGTTGACTTTTTAAATATACATCTTTTAAAGCACACATTTGTCTCCTTCATGCAATGCATTTTAATATGTGCTTGCGAAACACATAACTTGTGAAGTAACCCCAACCTCTTCCAACTTAAAAAGGAGAGAAATAAAAGGGATATTTTTCCAGCAAAAGCAAACCAAAAGTTCTTGCATTTTTATGATATGATAAAAGGTTTCTCTCCATGCAACATATAGGCTTTGCTTTAGGTTTTAAAGTCAACCAAAAACAAAGAGGAAAAACCAGAGTTCAGCGAAAACGTTGCTTCTACACAGCCGTCACCCATAAAGCTTTCCCACATTGCACAAATAGAAAGGAATGTGAATGCAATGTCTAGTATACCAAACAATGCACCTCTTACCAGACAGCTCCCCATTGTTGTGATCTTGAATAAGAAACAAGCTGAAATAGCCTATTAATTCTCTTGAAAGCTCAATCTTGTACGATACAACCTGGAAGGGGGGTGGGGAGAAAAGAGAGGTACTTTCCCATTAAGATTACGAATGAGTCACGTTGTTTAAGACAATATTTTGAAATGGCTTTTGTATCAGGGTGGATTAGAAAAATGCAACCAATAAATCTGTTTCTGTTTCCCCACAGAGGTTTAGAGAGATGAAATAGAAATATTGCAAGTTTTCACATTCTTCATAACCGTTCATCATGAAAAATGAGTTTTAAAAGGCTCTTACATAACTGCCACACTGATTCTATCTATGGGTATTGTTTGTACTGGTTCTTTCTGCCAGAAATCACTGGTTCAGTCCAAATTGCTCCATTTCGTTTGGGCTTGGCCACCAAGAAATGTGTCTTTTTAAGCTAGTACTTTGCTTGAGATATCTGGACAGACACAACAGCAACATATTGCTTAACATGCTTGTGAATTGGTCCATATGAGATACTGTAAAGAACATTTAAAAATTACTTGCCTCTAGCACTCTTTCAGCGGTATCCGATGTCTGAATATCAATTCTGAGATACCGTCCATCAGCAAGATAAACATCCAGAAAAGATTGTTGGGTTTGAATTTTAAATGTATCCTGCAAGACATGAAAACATGGGATTGGAGTGCCTATATATGTGGTCCTTGCATCTGAAAGCAAAGATTTCAGCTTCTTCACTGCAGGAAAAAAATACGGTGGATCGTTAAGCAAACTAGGTCAGAAATGGATGGTCAGTGGTCAGGGCTGAAGGGAGTTGTAGTCCAAAATATCTGAAGGGCAACATGTTTTCTATCCCTGTTTTTGATCCCCAAAATAGTAAAAATGGGCAGCTGGCTTTGGTAAGATTAAAAAAGCAGATGTTGAAGTCTGTAGCACTTAGTTGATTGATTATGTAAAATTGATTTTTTTGATCAATTAAAGAAGTGCACCAATTAAACTGTTTATTTTTAATCTAAATGCTTATAGATCCAAGTCCTTCTGAGAACAGAAGGAATACCTCTCGTGTTATGGTCCACTGTGACACAGCAATGCAAGCATCTGAAAAACACTATTTTCTTCTGAATTGCAGCTGCTTATATACAAGTTTATGCAGATTTGATTAATTATAACTAATTGATTAAAGTTATACCTTAAATCAAGCGACAGTGCTGCAATAAAATATAGTTGTGGACCCTCGGCATTTAGTTACAAACACACACACAAACTTCTTATCTCTCTTCATGATGAGAAGAAGCAACAACTATTTTTAGAACTAATTATGAGCATTAAGGAGTGAAAGGTGGCAGCTTCTCCTTCATCTATCTCATTGCTTTCAAAGTAGTTTACTTTCTACAAGATGTACTTTGGATTACAGCCTTAGTCTGTACCAAAGCGTTGTATCTAATGCTAGTCCTATTCAGGTCTAGCCAACAAGATGGCATCATCACGACCCTCACGCATCCATTAAACAAGCATTTAGCACACTGCTAAAAAAGAACCTTACTTTTTTGCAATGTTAAGAGTGTTAATCTCCAAGCCAGTTACTGCTGGATTATTCATTTTCCCCTTCTCCCCATTATGGGCAGAACTTGAATTAACCTGTCGCAAAGTGCACTTGGGGTTAAACCAGAAATGATGACAGCAGATTCAGTTGATGCTTAAACTCAGAACTGTGACAATGGTGTCCAATTTCTAACAAAAATGGGGTCTGAGTCTTCCACCATCCACTGCTTATCTCCCTGGGTTTGCTCTGCTCATGGGGAATGTGCTGTAGCTTAGTGGTAGAGCACATGATTTGCATGCAAAATGCCATGAATTCAATCCAACGCATGTGTTTATAGAACATGAGACTCTTAATCTCTGGGTTGTGGGTCTGAGCCCCACACTGGGCAAAAGAGTCCTATGTTGCAGGACGTTGGGCTAGAGCCCTGTTTCACTGCCAAAGATGTCCTCAACCCATACAGAGTGGGCACGTGAAATGAGGAACGCTTGAATCTGTGTTGCCATGCTCACAGCCTATTTCACCAGCAAACCTCTTCACTGTGCTTAGAATATCACAGTATATTCCTGTTTCGCCCTTCCACTACACCATCAAATTCACACCAAATAGTCACTTCTACTGTACAGTCTCACTTGCAAGGATTTTTCATATAAGTGTTAATACTGAAAAATCCTAGGAGGGAAATCACGTGCTAAATATCGCCACTACATTTATGCAGCAACTTAAAACAAATAAATTAGAGGATGTTCTCAGGTCATGCTGTACCAGTAGAAATTCTACAGAGGGGAGGAAAAGGTTTGCTCAGCCGTTTTACAGCTCCTCTTGTTTACAGGCCATTGCAGAAAGGCCCTAGATCCTCTATAAAATGTTTTGCAAGAAAACAGCACCCAGTATCAGAACATCTCTATTAAAAGCTATTTGCTTAGAATCTTTCATGCTTGGACAATGTTTATTTAGCCTTCAATTGCTGTTTTATAAATGCACTTACAAGTACATAGTGAAATACAATGGACACTTGCTGTTTACACATAATTTATGATCCTTCCCATAAATCATCTCTCCTATTGAAAAAATGACATATTGAGATTTAGGCTATGTGTTTGGCATCATAATGCAGCACCAGCTAACCCACAGACATTTGGTGGAAGGAATGCTAACTAGGCATTCTATTGCATGGCTCTTCTCATGTACGGATCACATTCCTGGACAAAAGCTCTGGGTTGGGCATGCGAACAGCTTGAGTAAAGTACAATCTGACATTATTTGTGATGTTCATGAAGTACCGTATTTTTCGCACCATAGGACGCACCGGACAATAGGACGCACTTTGTTTTAGAGGGGGGAGAACAAGAAAAAAAATTTTCCCCCTCTCTGCCCAGCCACCCTTCAGTGAAGCAGCAGGAGGCGCTGCACAGAGAGGGGGAGAACTTTCCCCCTCTTGTTTTCCCGCTCTAAAACAAGGTGCCGTTTAAGGTGCGTTCAGGCGGCTACCTTGGAAGCCTGGAGAGCGAGAGGGGTCGGTGTGCACTGACCCCTCTCGCTCTCCAGGCTTCAGGTTCCTTTCGACCTGCTCTTTGGGGCTGGCGGGGGGAAGCCCACCACCAGCCCCAAAGAGCAGGTCAGGGAGCAGCAGAAAGGCGCAGCGGAGAGGCTCCTGCCATAGCCACGCGTCACCTCTCCAGCCGGGAGAGGGTCGCAGGGCTATGGCTTCTTTAGCCCCGCGAGTGCTCTCCCGGCTGCAGAGGTGACGCGCGGCTATAGAGGCTCCTGCCATAGCCGCGCGTCACCTCTCCAGCTGGGAGAGGGTCGCGGGGTGCTTCTTTAGCCCCGCGAGTGCTCTCCCGGCTGGAGAGGTGACGCGCGGCTATAGAGGCTCCTGCCATAGCCACGCGTCACCTCTCCAGCTGGGAGAGGGTCGCGGGGTGCTTCTTTAGCCCCGCGAGTGCTCTCCCGGCTGGAGAGGTGACGCGCGGCTATAGAGGCTCCTGCCATAGCCGCGCGTCACCTCTCCAGCCGGGAGAGGGTCGCGGGGCTATGGCTTCTTTAGCCCCGCGCGCGCTGTCCCGGCTGCAGAGGTGACGCGGGGCTGTAGAGGCTCCTGCCATAGCCGCGTGTCACCTCTCCAGCCGGGAGAGGGTCGGGGGGGCTGCTTTAGCCCCGCGCGTGCTCTCCCGGCTGGGGAGGTGACGCGCGGCTATAGAGGCTCCTGCCATAGCCGCGCGTCACCTCTCCAGCCGGCAGAGGGTCGCGGGGCCCCCCCGCGCGCTCTCCCGGCTGGAGAGGTGACGCGCGGCTATGGCAGGAGCCTCAATAGCCGCGCGTAACCTCTGCAGCCGGGAGAGGGTCGCAGGGGGCTGCTTTAGCCCCGCGCGCGCACTCTCCCGGCTGGAGAGGTGACACAGGGCTGTAGAGGTTCCTGCTATAGCCGCACGTCACCTCTCCAGCCGGGAGAGGGTCGCGGGGCTATGGCATCTTCGCTCCATAGGATGCACACACATTTCCCCTTCATTTTTGAAGGGGAAAAAGTGCGTCCTATAGAGCGAAAAATACGGTACACAGAGAAATGAAAGTAGTAAAAACCTGAGAGTTACTTTATTTGGAAACCATATACAACATGGGTACACTGCGGCAGGCCTGAAATGTGCTACAGAATATTAAAGTGTGTTGGGGGGCGGGCGGGCTCCAGTACAAAACTGCTAAGCTGAAACCAATAATGAAATTTGATTCTGTTTGTTTGGACATGAACGAGGTAAGGACACTGTTTTCATCTCCTACTACATTTAATTAAATCTTAGGGGACTTAGGCTATCACTTATGTCATCAATTCAAGTGCATACCATAACTTTGGGTTTGTGCACTTATAGGAGATTAAATGACTGCCCCCTTAGAGCAGGAATGAGGAACTATGGATCTCCAGATGTTATTTGACTCCAAATCCCATCAGTCCTAGCCAACATGGCCTACGGTTAGGGATATAGTTGGTATTGTATTCCCAATGACATCTGGAGGGCTGCAGTTCTCTGTTATGCAACAAATGCATTTTAAAAAACAACCACCACCTGGCTTTTTGCAGTTTGGAAAGTGATGGGGAAATGCATTGAACGTACGGAATGAAAAAATTATTAACGAGAAGACATAAGGACAGCTTGCAAGCAAATTGGAATGAATGCTGAATGAAGAGTGGACATAATTTTAAGTTTTGTACAAGCAAACCAAGATGAATACTTAATAAGTAGGTGATCTGGAGCTGCCCTGAATATAACACTTCATGCATCCGATTGAAGTGGGCTCTAGTCCACGAAAGCTTATGCCATACTAATAAAACGAACTCTTGTCACATCATTTAAATGTCCTTGCTGTCTGTGTTACTTAAATGGTATGATTTTAACTGAAGGCCAGAAAATATTGATAAAATTAAAGGTAAAGGTAAAGGGACCCCTGACCATTAGGTCCAGTCGTGACCGACTCTGGGATTGCGGCACTCATCTGGCTTTATGGGCCGAGGGAGCCGGCGTACAGCTTCCAGGTCATGTGGCCAGCAGGACTAAGCCGCTTCTGGTGAACCAGAAGCAGTAAAGAAAAGGACACAAAATGAGAAAAAAGATAAGATTCTGGACAAAATAAAAGAATTAGAGAAGAAGTTAAGATTAAACCCGAAGTCACAGCCAACTCTGAGAGAAATCAAACTCTATCAAGCACAATATTCTAATTTGATAAATCAGGAAATAGAGTGGAAGGTCAAATTAATGAAACAAAAAACGTTTGAGTCGGCGAATAAATGTGGGAAACTGCTAGCTTGGCAGTTGAAGAGAAGACAAAGATTAAATACGGTTACAAATTTAGAGATTGAAGGAAGAAACATCCAGAATCCTGTGGACATTAGAAAGTGTTTCCAGAGATATTTTAAAAAATTATACACTCAAGGGCCGCA
Source organism: Podarcis pityusensis (assembly GCF_964106645.2). Classification (NCBI taxonomy): domain Eukaryota; kingdom Metazoa; phylum Chordata; class Lepidosauria; order Squamata; family Lacertidae; genus Podarcis; species Podarcis pityusensis. Next base: position 23,474,472 of record NC_138031.1, on the reverse strand, counting down.
AGACGAGGCTGAGATTAAACAATTTTTGGCAAAAAATGGATTACCAAAATTGTCACAAGAAAATAAGACAATCTTGAACTGTAAAATAACACGACAAGAGATTGAACAGGCCATTCAGAACATGCAATTGGGCAAATCTCCAGGGCCAGATGGGCTGACCTCCAAGTACTATAAGACATTAAAAGATTACTTGATACAACCTTTGATGGAGGTCAGCAATGAAATTATGGAGGGGAAGAGGGCACCGGAGTCGTGGAAGGAAGCGTTTTTCACATTGATACCAAAGACGGAAGCTGAAAAGACACAACTTAAGAACTATCGTCCCATTTCTCTTTTAAATGTGGATTACAAAATATTTGCAGACATTTTGGCAAGTAGACTTAAAAAAGTTTTAAATGAAGTAATTCACAAGGACCAGGCAGGCTTTCTCCCAGGCAGACATTTGTTTGCTAACACAAGGAACATTATTGACATTTTGGAACTTTTGCAAACAGATATAAACACAAAAGCAGTTTTAATTTTTATAGACGCGGAGAAGGCCTTTGACAACATTTCCTGGAAATTTATGATGGGAAACTTAAAAGAAATGGGAGTGGGACGGGGTTTTGAGAATGGGATTGAGGCGATATATTCAGAGCAGAAAGCTAAACTGATAGTTAACAATGTGGTTACAGAGGAGTTTAAAATTGAAAAAGGAACACGACAAGGTTGCCCTATTTCCCCTTTGTTATTTATTTCGGTTCTGGAAGTGCTATTGAATATGATTAGAGGGGACCGGTTGGTGGAAGGAATTCAGGTCGGACAGAAACAATATAAATTAAAAGCCTTTGCAGATGACCTGGTTTTGACCCTGCAGGAGCCAGAGTCTAGTACGAAAAGAGTATTACAACTGATTCATGATTTTGGTCGGGTGGCGGGATTCAAATTAAATAAACAGAAAACTAAGGTTTTGGGGAAAAACCTGACAGATACAGAGTCAGAACGGTTTCAGAAAGAGACAGAACTTAATGTGGTTAAAAAAGTAAAATACCTAGGGGTAAACATAACAGCAAAAAATCTAAGTCTATTTAAGGACAACTATGAAAAGTGTTGGGCAGAAATTAAGAGAGATTTAGACAGTTGGACAAAATTGAAACTTTCTTTGTTAGGCCGAATTGCTGCTATCAAGATGAATGTATTGCCAAAGATGTTGTTTTTGTTTCAAACACTTCAGGTTTTGGATAAGACGGAGTGCTTTCAGAAGTGGCAGAGAGATATTTCTAAGTTTGTCTGGCAGGGCAAAAAGCCCAGAATTAAGTTTAAGATATTAACTGATGCGAAAGAAAGAGGGGGCTTTGCCCTGCCAGATCTAAAGTTGTATTATGAGGCCGCAGCGTTCTGCTGGCTAAAAGACTGGCTACTTCTTGAAGACACTGACGTGTTGGACTTGGAAGGGTTTAACAATACTTTTGGATGGCATGCATACTTATGGTACGACAAGGTTAAAGCAAATAAGGCCTTTAAGAACCATATTGTCAGAAAATCACTGTTTAATGTCTGGACAAAATATAAAGACTTGTTGGAAAACAAAACTCCAAGGTGGCTTTCACCTTTGGAAGCTAAGGCCCGAAAAAGACCCAATATGGAGGCTAAATGGCCAAAATATTGGGAAATACTAGAAAAAGATGGAGACAACTGGAAATTGCAGAGTTTGGAGAAAATGAAGGATAAAGTGCGAGACTGGTTACATTACGCTCAGATTAAAGAAGTCTTTAAAAATGACAAGAAACTAGGGTTCCAGGTGGAGAAATCGAAACTAGAAACAGAACTGTTAGAACCAAAGTCTAAGGTACTTTCAAGGATGTATAACTTGCTGTTAAAATGGAATACACAAGATGAAATGGTTAAATCGGCTATGATAAGGTGGGCGCAGGACATTGGGTATAATATCATGTTTGAGGACTGGGAAAGGTTGTGGAGTACTGGGTTGAATTTTACTGCATGTAATGCTTTGAAAGAAAATGTAATGAAAATGATATATAGATGGTATATGACCCCAGTCAAACTTGCAAAAATATACCACCTGTCTGATAATAAGTGTTGGAAATGTAAAAAGAGTGAAGGAACATTCTTCCACCTCTGGTGGACCTGCCCTAAAGTGAAGGCGTTCTGGGAAATGATTTATAATGAACTGAAAAAGGTATTTAAGTATACCTTCACAAAGAAACCAGAGGCCTTTCTTTTGGGTATTGTCGGCCAAGGGGTGGTAAAGAAGGACCGGACATTTTTTATGTATGCAACAACAGCAGCAAGGATACTTCTCGCAAAGCACTGGAAAACTCAAGATCTACCCACACTGGAAGAATGGCAGATGCAACTGATAGACTATATGGAACTGGCCGAGATGACCGGCAGAATTCGTGACCTGGGAGAAGAGAAGATGGAGGAGGACTGGAAGAAATTTAAGAATTATTTACAAAAACATTGTAATTTGAGTGAATGTTAAGCAGGATGCTAGATCATAAATAATTGAGCACCACTAACTTAGATGATTTAAGATAATAAGTGAGATTGAGAAAATATAAACCTTTTTGAGAATTATAAGATTATAAATACATAGATGGGATATAAGAATGCAAATAAGATAATAAATTGCTGGTAAAAAGTTATAATGATGAAAGTGGGAGCGGGAGATGTGAGGAAGTCCAAAGAAAATGTGAAATTATGTTAAGATATTTGTTATACTGTTCATTATATTTATTTTTATTGTAAACCCCAATAAATATATTTTTTTTTTAAAAAATAAGCCGCTTCTGGAGAACCAGAGCAGCGCACAGAAACACCGTTTACCTTCCCGTCGGAGCGGTACCTATTTATCTACTTGCACTTTGACGTGCTTTCGAACTGCTAGGTTGGCAGGAGCAGGGACTGAGCAACGGGAGCTCACTCCGTCGCGGGGATTCGAACTGCCGACCTAGGGTCCTAGGCTCTGTGGTTTAACCCACAGCGCCACCCACGTCCCACATTGATAGAATTACTGAAACTAAACTCTTCTATCATCATTCCAACCTTGCAAGGCCTTAGGACACTGCACCTCCATGATCATACACCATATTTACACTGTTTCTACTAAGGAGAATATAGGCAGAGAGGCTAGAAGTTCAAGTTGCAACACTCTGGAAGTACGTGCCAGACTGCAGCTGTCGCCACCATTACAAGATAAAGAGATGTTGACATTTTCACATCAACACACTTATCGTTTCTTGTCCCGACATAACCCAAAGCTATTTTCTTGAAGCTAAGTCCCAAGGAGCATGATTCTTTTTTTAAAAAGTGCTCAGAGAGTTTTCTGGGAATCGTGTAGTGACCGTAAATAAATAAATGCCGTATTTTTCGCTCTATAAGACGCACCCGACCATAAGACGCACCTAGTTTTTAGGGGAGGAAAACAAGAAATAAGAAGCCTCCTGAGCAAAGAGGGAGCGCTCCTCCCTCTTCGCTCAGGAGGCTTTGCAGGGCTATCCCTGAAGCCAGGAGAGAAAGCGGGATTGGTGCGCACCGATCCCACTTGCTCTCCTGGCTTCAGTGAAAGCAAGCCTCCTGGCTTTCCCCCGACCTCCCGCAAGAGCCACGTGCTCTTGGGGGCTTTTCTGGGAGGTGGGAGAAGGGATAGAGCCACGCGCTCTGTCCCTTCCCCCACCTCCCGCAAAAGCCAGGCATAGGTGTGCGAAGCCTCCGCAGGGCAGCAGGATGAAGACTCCCCACTGCCCTGCAGGGGCTTCACGCAGCTAAGCCAGAAGCTGGAACAGCTAGAGGGAGCGCTGCGCAGAGCGCCCTCTCGCTGTTCTGGCTTTTGGGATAGCCTGCATTCGCTCCATAAGACGCACACACATTTCCCCTTACTTTTTAGGAGGGGGAAGTGCGTCTTATAGAGAGAAAAATACGGTAGGTAAATAAATAAATAAATAAATAAATAACATAAGCAAACCCTTTTGGCACACTTTAAAAAAAACAACCAAAAACAGTAGGGGCATGAGAATAGCATTAGCTTTTAAACAGATCAGCTTATATCAAATTGCAACTATTGCCAACTTGGTAGCTAATGCAGCAAAGTAGGCAAAGTTAAGCAGTAAGGATCTATTTATCCTGCACACTAATATCAAACTCCAAGTGCAGGCCAAAACACCGCCATCCAAGCATGAGGAGCAGGCGGGAGCAGCCTTGAGGGAACCCTTAAGGTTTGCAGAAGTACCAAAAAAAAAAAAAAAAAAGTGGGGGGGGGGAAGTGGGGGGTGGGCCCTAAGGGGAAGGGGGTGGAACCAAAACATTGCAAGGAGAACTGAGCATGCTCATTGGGCATGGAATGGTGCCAATTGTTGGAAGGGGGAAGGAGAGGAAGGAAAACTCAGAGGGAAGGACAAAGGGAACGGAGTCCCCAGGATATGGTCATGGCTTCCTAACAAAGAGAAGCTCACACTATGGTATTTTGTCCCAGGGCCCATTTGTTACTTTCTAAAAACAAGCTTATTTTTCAGTCCGTTTTAAGACAGAATAAGGTGCAGGGAGCACAAGGCAAGCACTTTTTCCAATAGGTTTTCTGTGAAAGACTAGAGCTTACCTGCTGCAGTTTCCTAAAGAAACTAATAAAGACATCGCTGTTCGTAATACTAGGATCAATCGACACTGAAAAACAAAAGGACAAAAATCAGGACTGACAGCTTAAAGGATTATCTATATATGTAAGCTTTCAGTCATTTTATGACTGAAAGGGAAACTAACAATATAGAAGAAAGTACATGCATATTCAAGACAAACATGGTAGAAAATAATTATTAAGTTTGTATAATTGAATGTGGATTTTTTTTAATAGCACATTGGAGGATCCAGAAAGCATTGTGTAGAGTGGCTTTCAGGAGTAATGATCATCACATTTCATAAGCTCCTGATGAGAAGTCTTATAAATCAATATACACAGTGATGCTTTAGATGACCACATTTTCTCCTCACCCTTTCATTTATGCCACCTTGAGCTCCTTGGAGAAAACCCAATACATAAATTAAATCTGTTTTCCTGAATCCTTACTTAACTGATGACTATAATGGGTGAGGAAAAAACAGGGGGATCTTCTTTCTTGTGCACCGCATCAGATGCAACTCATTTTATACATACATACATACATACATACATACATACATATATAACAATTTGAATTGTGGTGATGGTGCTTTTGGAAAGTTGGCCTGAAGGCCATTGGCTAATATGAGGAAATAACAGTACTGTGCAGCCTTTATTTAGTGGAGGTTTTACAGAACAAGATAGAGCAGCATCTGTAATAAATAGTTTGGGGCTAAATAAACATGCTCAGCCCATGAGAACAGATGAGATACCATCTAACAGTTTCTGATCCAATGAAATCATGCATAAAATTTACATTTGCACCATGTGTCATGAACCACTATTGACACGTGTGTGTGTGTGTGTGTGTGTATTAAGGATTTGCTGTACCATTCTGTAGATATTGTTCAAGTTGAGCTCTCCTTTCATCAGCCATTGACTTCGTCATTGCGAGGTAGAATTTTGGAGGGAACGCAGGCACACCTTTCCCAAAGACCCGCCTTAACTGAAAAGACAGGGCAACTGGATAGAGCACTTTACTCGTTAGAGACAAGAAGGACAGACTTGCTGGACTGGAAGAGCAAAGCAATTCTTATATTCTTGAAATACAAGGGGCTGTACATCCCCTATTGTCAACCTAAATGTTCCTGTGAATCTGGAGAGGTAGAATCAACAACTCATCTTCTTACGCGTTCCTCTTTTTATCATGATATATGTACGATTTTTACTGAACCCTTTTAATGGAAATCTCCAGGATAATCAGATGCATTTCATGTTTTCTTTCTTCCTTTCAGTTCAGAATACATCCAACTCTTACAGGGTGGCTTAATAATGAGCTGCTGCGTGTAAAACTTGTCAGGGACTACTAATTTTAGTAAAATTGTAACTTATGCCTGGTTTACCATACACTTACTAGTAATTCACTGTTATGGTTCTCCATTTCAATCAATCAATATCAGTTTACTGTTCTAGCCAAAGGCCATAACAACCCCTTAGCAACCGTACCAATTAAAACAATACAGATCATAATATGACCCAACATCCATGATGCAAGAGAGGTTGCCAGAAACACCAAGGAATGCAATTCCAGCTTGATTTCAAGTTAAACCTCCAAATCACAACAATTTATAGTGATTTTATCTAACTCCTTTTTCCTGATTTTTTTTGTTTGTTTTTGCAACCAGTGTATAGAGGGCCACTCTGGAAGCTTTTACTAGAGGCAGAGTATAACAGCAGCAGAATGCTGATGCCTCACATGGTTCAAATGGAAGAAGGCTGTTGTAATAATGTTCATGGACATGATGCAATATGGTTACCTGGATCTTTCTGAAGAGGGTACGCTAGGAATCTGTATCAGTGATAGCATCTTTCTGACAAGAACATTGAAGCTGGGTTCTGGTGGCTAACACAATCTGATTTTTCTGACAGATAAACACTGAGAGGCCATTGTCTCTCATGCCCAAGGAAGTTATTTGACATAGTTTATTTCATATTGCTTGTTACACAGTGTTCTCAACCTGTTAAAGGCACCTGAAAAATGAGAGAAACCTGTTCTTCTCAGTGTTACTCAGTTCTCCTTTCATAGCTTTTTGGATATTCACTAATGCCAGTTGGGATTAAAAGAAGAAACTTTAAGCCTTTAATGGGGAATCTGAGTAAGCAAAAAATCAGCAAGGAGGAACGAGAGAAAAAAGAAACTTTACTTCAACTCTACATGCCTTTCCCCCTTGCCTTTTTCCTTTGACTTTCCCTAAAACATATACCCGCCATCCTGACATTAAGCCTGAGACATCCACCACAGTTCAGTCCATGTTATGTCACTGAAGTCACTCTGGTCCAAACCCTGGACATATTGTGATGCATCCAATGTAAGTTCTACTCAAGAGTATACCCAATGAAGTTAATGGCTATGATTAGGTCCATTAATTTCTATGGATCTAATCTAAGTGGAACTTTCCTCTCCATCCTTACATTCTATTCAAAACCACCATGTCCCTAAGCTCTGCCAATATTTAGTCAGTTGAAGTAGGATGCTGCCTATTATCTTAAATTACAGTCATACCTTGGAAGTCGAACAGAATCCATTCCGGAAGTTCGTTCGACTTCCAAAACGTTCGGAAATCAAGGCGCAGGAAGCTCCTGCAGCCAATCGGAAGCCGCAGAACCCAAGTCAGACTTTCGGGTTCCAAAGAACGTTCGCAAACCAAAACTTCGGGGTTTGCGGCGTTCAGGAGCCAAAATGTTCAACTTACAAAGGTATGACTGTATATGTTTTGCTTTAGCTATAAATTAGCAAATATGTCCATATTGTTCCAGCCTCAGATATGTATTATGAATTATTATTTATATGCCACCTTTGGGGATATAGCCCAGACAAGTCATCTTGATTGTAATATTGCAATAAAGGCAATGGGCAGTATTCAACTAATGCATTCCGTCAGTGCAAGGATTTACACTTGTGCAATAGGCATTTCTCCTCCTCTCCCATTCCCACATGCACCCCACACCCTTTCCAGATCTGCTCCAGAGGCTTTGGGGAACCCCTAGAACAGGCTGGAGGGCACAGAAGGAGGATCTCTTAGCGCTACTTTGGATTCAACCCAATGACCCAAAATAATTAAAATTAACAATGGCAGAAATGATTAGCAAGACCCTTTAAAACAATGACAGAGAGTAATAAAGCAACTAAACAGAGCTATATTTTGGAACATATCTCTGTAGCTGTTTGTGTGAAAAGAAGTTATTAAAAAGAAAAACACACAAAGGACAATGCCCATTACATATCCATACCCTCTCACATAAACTACAGTAAGGTAGTTTATTCTTGCATATACCTCACTTATCTAAACCCTGAAAGTGATAACTCATTCATGTGTGTAAAAATTCAAATGGATATCAAGTGCTCTGAATAAAGGGAACATTTACATAGCTGCCTATCGAACCTAAACATTAGACCCATATGTTCCTAAATTTAGGTGACACTCTCCACTCACAAATCAATGAATGTCAGAGAACAGGGATGGGTGGAAGGCATATCATGATCTACTGGAAGATCTCTGGGTGATTTGTGGTAGACCTCAGTGATTTCTGACTCCCAATTGCGTAGCTATAGCAATAACAAAATGAACACTTTAAAAAAATTAAGTCTGCAGGAATGAACAAAACTTGGAATAACCAGGGATTGATTTTTACATGGGAAAACTGAGTGAATCTCAGTTCTGGAACTCAGAAAAAAACCCTGTACTCAGCAGTAGCTGAGAGGCACCATATTCTTTCGTTCTAAGTGCAAATCTTTTGTACCTTGCTCCAACTGACAGATCTCAGGACTCTAGTAAAATACAAAGTAGATTCAACAAGGGCTGGAGTCTGACCTTCCCCCGCTGTAGAATGTACCACACTTCCATGTAAAACATATCCTCCAAAATGTTTTCTGGCAGAACATGAAAAAGGAGCAGCGATAAGTGAAAGGGGAAGGTGACCAATGAACCGGAACATCTTACCTGTTCATTCCAGTGGTGCAGCTGACTGTAACGCACCTTGCAGAAAAGGAAGCCTTCAAGATACACAGAGTACAGCTGAAAATACACAGATTCTCTAAATAAATCCTCTTGGGAGAGTTAGGGGAATTTATCACTTCCTATTATCTGCATTTCAAACTTTCTTGCATAGAGCCCCACAATTCTTCTCACGCAGATCCTGCAAATTCCCCAAACCAGGGCATCCTCCTATATGAGGGCACACTCATCATGCCTCCTCACCCTACAATTAACTCACAATTCCCATCACACTGCTATTCATTCCCATGCCTTCCCCAAGTACATTTAAAGTACATTGCATCCCCCAAAGAACCCCTTAACAGACCCCCAAAGAACCCCTTAACAGACCTGCGTCCCCCAAAGAACCCCTTAACAGACCAGCAACATCAACCAACTACAGCTCCCAGGATTCTTTTGGGGGAAATAATGCACTTTGAGAGCGCATTAAAGGGTGTACAGTACATGCAGCTTTCTGCCTACCCTAGGCTTGCCAGATATTTCTTATTTGAAAAGACTGTCGCTCCAGATCATTTGATCATTTCGGGTATTGCAATGGGGTGCTTAATACGAATGAACAAGGGCAACCGTAATTTCTTCAAATATAGGGCGAGAATCTTTGCCGTTTACTTGAGAAGCAGGGCACAGCAGCAGCAGATTTCCCTTCTTTTGGCCATTGTATAGTCTGAGCCCCCCTCCTCCTCCTTCTTACACACACTCTTCCCCCAACCCCGTGAAACCACGTGCCAACCACATTCTCCTCTCTCAAATGCTCCTCGTTCCTGGCGCATCAGTACAAATCTGTGCCATCCAGGCACAGACCCCTCCAAATCTCGACTCCCGCAAAGCCCACCCTCCTTCCCTACAGACACTATTCAAGTTATTTGCCTCTGGCAAGCACTCCCCACTCCCCACCTCCCCATTCCTTTCACACAGAGGCTGTGCTTCCCACCCACCCCCACCCCACATGCCACGCAACCCTCCTCCTCCTCCTCCCCTCGCATACACACACGCCCCATTTCCCCCACCTCAGCTGCGCATAAAGCATCCCCCAAGCTCAGCGCCACACGACGCGGACGGATCCCTCAACCAATTGCCTGCAACGGGAAGCCAAATCCACGCTCTCCTTCCCTGTGGGAACCCCCCCCCCTTCCATCTCCCCTGCTCAGACCCTCCCCACCGCGCCCCACAACAAGCAGCCCTGGAGGGAAAGGCGAATGATGCAAGGCGGCTCTTAATCCGCGTCAGGTGCGCGCCTCTCGCCCTCCTGGGGTTGCGTCTCTTCAGCGCTGGGCAAAAAAAAAGGCGCGGCTCCTGCCAACTTGCGGGCAAAGTGGCGCTTGCAGCGTCTGGTGCAGACGCCTCGCTACTTCCACACACAGGCACAGGCGCGCGCCTCTCTCTAACCCGCCTTCCTCACCGCCAGCGCGGCTACTACGGTCGCCCTCCATCCCTCCCTCCCGCTTCCTCCTGGCTACTTCACCACATAGCGGCCGCCAAACTTCTCCAGCAGCTCTTCGGAGAGAGGGATGCTGAAGTGCATCTTCATGGTGGAGGCGGAGAGCAGGCGCGCGCGCCGCCTCGCCAGCCCAGACCCCGCCGCGTGCCTGGCCAGGCTGTGCTAATGGGGCAGGGCGGCCGCGGGAGCATTTGTTTTCCCCACGTGATGGCGGAGCCGGGACGCGGCTGTCTCCTCCCTCCGGAGGGTGGGGAGCAGCAGCAGGCCAGGCGAGGCGTAGCAACAGCAGCAGCAGGTGGAGGTCGAGGGGCGGCCGCGCCAGGGAAATCTCTTGGCTGGCTTGGCTTCCCTCCTTGAGAAAGACAAACCGGGTAGGGAGCCCTCACCATTACTCAAAAGGTGTATTTCCCACCATGTGGCAGATAAGGTACTACAGTACACGGTGTATATTGAATTTTAGGGGGGAAAAGGAGAGTAGCCTGAGCAAGTGATGCCCCCCTCCTTGCAGGGCCAGATTTAAGTTTGATGAGGTCCTAAGCTGCTGGTCAGAAGGTCAGTAGCCCTAAGCTACTTGCCCTAAGCTACTTGCCCTAAGCTATCAGAAGGTTGGCGGTTCGAATCCCCGCGATGGGGTGAGCTCCTGTTGCTCGGTTTCTGCTCCTGCCAACCTAGCAGTTCGAAAGCACGTCAAAGTGCAAGTAGATAAATAGGTACCGCTCCGGCAGGAAGGTAAACGGCGTTTCCATGCGCTGCTCTGGTTCGCCAGAAGCGGCTTAGTCATGCTGGCCACATGACCCGGAAGCTATACGCCAGCTCCCTCAGCCAGTAAAGCAAGATGAGCGCTGCAACCCCAGAGTCAGCCACGACTGGACCTAACAGTCGGGGGTCCCTTTACCTTTACCTTAAGCTACTGAAGGTAACAGGGCCCTTTCTATGTCCAGCTGTCCTTAGTCAACAACAAATTGTCGCTGTTTTTTGTGCTGAATATTTTAGGGAGCAGGCAGGGCCCATTACTTACACCATAAGAGCCTACACAACATGTATGTAGGTTTTATTTTATTTGTTTTTTTATCTTATATTTTGGAAATGTACATCCATTTTTTTCCTTTAAATTTTTTTGGGGCCCCAAGAGAGTGGGGCCCTAAGCTGTAGCTTGTTTAGTTTATACATAAATCCGGCACTGCCTCATTGTATGAAGCCTCCCACAGAAGAATTTGCTAATCTATCCATTTTATCCATTTAGTACATTTATAGCCTGGCTTTCCTCCAAGGTGCCAGGGCTGTGTTAGCCATTAAGCCAGTGGTTCCCAACCTTTTTGTGGCCATGCCCCACCTAAGCATCTCTAAAATCCTGATGCCCGCCCCACCGTGACATATACTGTAAATTTTATTATTCAAAAAGTGAATTATTCACGTGGAGGAAGCCTAAAAGGCCATTAACTGTTAATAACTCAGTTCTTAAATTGCCCCCCTTAAAAATCAAATTGCTCCCCTGTGGTGCGTGTGCCCCACGTTGGGAACCACAGCATTAAGCAAAATAATGAAGCACGTGCTTAGGGCATCAAGGGAAGGGGAAAATTTCTGCTGGAAAATTTCCAAAGACCATAAGGTACAGCTGAACAGGTTCCACATAAAAAGGTTCCCACAATATGTGTGTCATAGGTTCAGTGCAGCAAAAAATGCAAAAACAAGATTCATTCATGCTGAACTTTATAAAGTGATTGCAGAAGACAATATTTTACGGTTTATTATTGTTTTTATTTTGAATTAGATCTACATGGGTGCACCAAAATCTTTTAAGTGCTATGGGCCTCTAAAGGTCTTAATCCAGCCCTGTGAGTTGCTCATAGAATCATAGAATTTTAGAATTGGAAGGGACAGTGAGTATCATCTATTTCAATGCAGGAGTCCCATGCGGGGACAGAACCTGCTCAAGGCATGGCGCTGTGGTTCTGCCCCCTCCATTTTATACTCACAACAGCAGCCTTGTGTCTGCGGCAGGTCCAGTTGAGAAACAGTAGGTGCTTCAAGACTGTCCCTATTTTCTGGGTGGAATTCAATCAGATATCAGCAAATTCAGGACACACAAATTGGGTTGGGAGGAGGACTTGCACAACAAACCTGCTCGCTCCCCCCACCACCAAAATTGGACTTTTTTTGCAATGAAAGCAATGGGAAATTGCACTGGGAAATGTGGATTAGCACTTGCTTTGATGCAACATCATCTATTGACCCCGCAACCAAATCAGCATGAATGGTCATTAAACAGCCAACACCATCTAATCTCTGCACACAAGGATGAATGCGAAGTAAGCAAGTTGTCTGAAAGCACTCAGTGACTGGCACAAGGACAAGCAGAGAAAAATATGAGATAAAATAAAGGGGGGAAGTACCATTTCATTTTCTTACTGAACTGTTATTTTAACTTCATAATAAAGTCCTGGGGGAATTTTCTTTTTCAAAGGACACCCAGAGAGCTTCATGGTGAGTGGGGATTTTATGCTGAGAATTGCTCTTCTCTCTCATCTAACACTCCAGCCTTGGGCATGGAACCTGTGACCCTCCAGATATTTTAGAATATAAGTTTCATCATCCCTGACCAGGCAGACTTGGACTGATGAGAGCTGGAGTCCCACAGCAAAGTTTCCCTTGGGCAGTAAAATGTCTTGGGTCAGCCTTGACTTCTGAGAAACTAGTAATGAGGTGCAAGGACCAATAACAGTCTGTGCTGTCAGTATAAGGCAGCTTCCTACATTCCTAGGCTCATTTAGATTATATAGAGATAGTAAGGTTATCACCTTTTGTTCCTGGGTCTTTAAAAGCTGCATGACGGAAATTCAGCAAGGGAACAAAAAAAGAGAGTTGAGACTGGTACACAGGGAGGTGGTTTACTATGCCCAACACATCTTGAGAAAGGACTTCTTCAGGGGAAGCATGAGACAAAATTGTAGACAGATGTGACACCAGTGTACTTTCTGTATCCTGTTTTCAGCTGGATATTGATTCTTCTTCTGTCTACCATTTTGTTTCACGATTTGCCCCTGAAGACTTTTGTCAACATGCATTTGGCCTAATAAACCACTTCCCTGCATACATGTCTGTTGTTTTAACTCTTTTTCTGAATTGATGTTCTTCCACCATTTATTCTTCTGTCTGCTGTCCTGAACATGCTGTTGTCGTCCTGAGCATCCATAGTGGATGAAGTGACCATTTTACCGTATTTTTCGGTCTATAAGATGCACCAGACCATAAGACGCACCTAGTTTTTGGAGGAGGAAAACAAGAAAAAAAATATTCTGAATCCCAGAAGCCAGGACAGCAAGCAGGATCGCAGCTCAGCGATCCCACTTGCTGTCCTGGCTTATGGGATAGCCGTGCGCAGCCTCTCCTGGGCAGCGGCATGAAGGCCCCCAAGAGCCGCACACACGCTCCACGCAGCTCTTTAAAGGGAGCGCTGAGCAGAGCCTCCCGCCTGTATCCGCTCCATAAGACGCACACACATTTCCCCTTAATTTTTGGGAGGGGAAAAGTGCATCTTATAGAGCGAAAAATACGGTAATTTCTGTGTAAGGTGGCTGTTAAAGGCCTGTAAAACACAACCATTGAACCCCTCACCAGCTGCAGTACATGTCCATCATATTTGTTAAATGAAACATGGATTGTGGTTGCAGGAGTGGCATCCCTGAGACTTTGTGAATATAGCTTGCACCATTGTTTGTGATGAGGATGCGAGACTCTTCCCCCCTTGCTTAACCACATTCCATTACTTGGCCAAGCAGGTTGTGCAGTTTTGTGGTATATATATATAGAGAGAGAGAGAGAGAGAGAGAGAGAGAGTTGTTGGACGTTGTACACACCCGCATTGTCTGTCCGGGTTTGATCTCTATTTGATGCACGGTGGGGTACAATGCCAATCACACAGGCATTGTTAGGACATGGTTTTTTTTTGTTCTCACCTTGTAAGTATTGAAAATTTCCCTTCCTGTAAAATTCTGTATTTCTTTCTGAATTTTAAACTACATTCAACCTGGTAGCATCAGAGATGTCTCCTTCTTCTTTACTTGTTAGGCTATGTGCACATTAGCGGTTTGAAACACAGCAAGGTCATTTCCCTCCACTCAAGTTTCAAGTGGCATTTGCATGTTGCTGTACACACCAGAGGGGTTGGGAATGTCTTCGCCTGGTGCATATTACCCATTTGCTTTCCCCACTCCTGAACCCACCCCCAAAGCAACTTTTGTTCAGGCAGCTGTGATCCACACATGCGCAGTGGCTACCTCAAATATACACACCTCAGCCAAACTGCAGTGAATGTGGCTGACATTTTCAAATCAGATGGAAGCTGGTTTGAGGAGGGACACATCAAACAGCACTGTGTCTCAAGAAACTATGCATTGTGGCTAACCCAGAGGTGGATATAGGGCTGGGTGACTGGTGCACCTGCACTGAGCTGAGGCAGCACCATCTCAAAGCCCAGGAAGTGCAGAGCTTTGGGAAGGAGGTGTAAGGGCTCTGACAGGGTCCTAGAGGTCTTCTGCCTCCTTTCCAAAGCCTAGTTAGTGATTTTCCAGCTTTGGGAATGGGGTGGGAGGGCTCTAGCATCCTGCCAGAGCCCTTCTACCTCCTTCCCTGCCATTGGGAAGGCAGCACAAGGGCTGGGGGAGGGGGTTGCCTCTCACAGAGCATCATAGTACCCAACTCTGCCACATGGCTTCAGACCCCTTCAGTGGGAGCACACTGGAACCAGAGTAAATAGCAGCGCATAGACAACCTTAGTTAATTCCTCAGCTTAGGTCTGTGTATATTCTGCAGTTCCATGTAGTCATAAGAAATGCGGAATGCAGCATTGGGCACAAAACTCAAGAGGCTCAGCAGGTAGGCTTCCAAGTTTATGAGGAATTCCTGGTGAAACTGCCATAATTAGAGAGAGGCTTAGCAGGATTTCTAACTTCCATGGTCCAATTGGACCAGATAGTGCAGCTATCTGAATGAAAAAAGCTACATTGCATTATTTTTTATGGTGCTTTATACTTTATCGTTGAACACCAATCACCCTGCTATTTTATTATATGGTGATACAGAAATACTTTATAAACAAACGATGTAAATTAAGCCTAGACTAGAAGACGCTTGTGGTCCCTTCCAACGCTATGATCCCTTCCCATTCTATGATTCTATATGAGAAATATGCATAATTTGTTTTGGTTTTTGAATGAAACTTTCTTGGTGCAGAATTTCAGGTAGATTTTGTTACTCTTGTTTTTTTGCTGCAGTGTACCACTGTAACAGAGTTAGTGTGTTGTGCTCCAATTACAATGACATCCTTCAGACTGATGCAGCTCTCTATTTTTGAACAGAGTTCTTAAATTATCATTGTTCAGCCGGTTTAATTTGAGTTGGCTACATTTCCCCATCCCTTTAGTACATGGAAGAAATGCCCAGCAGGTTGTAAAATGAGACCGATAGACCAATGCTAGTTTATTTTCAGCGCAGCTTTCGATTATCTGAAACCATTTCACAATTTGTGGAGAGTGGGCAAGGAGGCAGGAAACAGAACCTCTCACTGCCTCTGAGTGTGTAGACAAAGGGCTGTTTTACAAATAACAAGGATTAATCCAGAATATCAGGGAGAAGAGCTTCCAAATTATGCATGCAGTTGTGGGCTGGTGTGCCCAATGGCACTGTTAGGGCAGAAAGTTGGAAGACCAACAGTGGGTGGAGCCAGAGCCAATGACAAGCAGCCCCCCCCATTGGTTGTAAGTAAGACGGCAGGCTGGCTGAATCCAGACTGAGGTTGGTGGGGCAGTGCCCCACTTGCCCCCAGTGGACCGGCCTCCACTATATGCAAATGAAACTTCCAGGTATAGTTTAACTCTAGCATATCTCTTAAAAATTATGCACCGTGGTCAAAGGACTGGACGACTAGTAAAGCAAGCATAATTGGTTTAAGTGCACATACTAGTAAGTGGGTCAAGCTCTCTTCCACCTGGGCTAATATGAGCCTTAGAAAAATCTATTTATTTAAAGATGTATCCCACTAAAAAAGGTTCCCAAAGTGGCTTACAGATACATATTTTAAAAAAGAGCCTACCCTCAGGGCTACAGTGTTAGACGGCAAAGGAAAATGGATTGGGAGGAAGGAGGAAATAAACAAACTCAGGCACAAGTTTTTACTTAGGAATGAAATGTACGTTAGTAAGACACGAGACAGAAGAGAACCGCTGAGCAAGCAGGATAACACCCAGAAAAGAAAATGCTGACTGTTACACACAAGCAGCAGTGAGGGGAGCTGCAGCAGATTTTTCACAAGCTCTCTGTAAAAAACAAGACATTCATAGACAAGGAGAAAACCTTAATGCAAGGTGGTCTTGATTTGATATTGTGAATGCGAGAACACAAATGTCCCGTTTGTTGGTGTTTACTGTTGTAACAGAAAACAATAAAAAATACTTTTTTAAATGAAAGTGAGGTTGATACATCAACATAATTCTGTTGGTAAGGTGGGCACCCTGCCTTACCATACTAGGTACCAAACCAGAGGAAAGGACAGGGATAGATGGAGGAATTCCTGTTATATGCAACAAATCTCTTATTTAAAAAGACCTGCCCCCGCAGCAGCATGGACTCACATGCTGCCAGAGAAGGTTTGCAGATGGCTGATGTAAGGTTACATGTTCTCTCGCTTCCTTGACTAGGAGTTTAGTAAGAAGGGGGTTGTGCATGGAGAATTGCATGTCCTTGTGCGGACGTCTGAACCCAATTTCTCCCTCGTGCAAAAGATTATTTAAGGTAGAAAGGGCAACACCACCTTGAATGGTGAAGGACTTGAGAGTTGAATCAGAAGCCTCACTGAATGCACAGCAACTGAAGATGCATCTCATTAGTTACAGCATGGTGCTGATAATGCAAAGGTTGAGAGTTCGATCTCTATATGGGGCAGCTGCATATTCCTGCCTTGCAGGGGGCTGGACTAGATGATCCTCAGGGTCCCTTCCAACTCTAAAATTCTATGTTTCTATCATTCATCTTAATGTGCATTCATTGCTTTTGCAATGCGATGTGCCAATAAACAGCATCTACACTGGGGTGCAAGCCAAGAACCCATATACTGTATGTGACTGCAGAGATGATGGGAAATGAATAGGACATATTTTTTTTAAAAGCTGCAAAGCAAATTATGGTTTGCTGGACCTCCAAGTAGAATTCAAAACTATTATCTTAAAAAATGTGTCTTAGTTCTTCAAATGTCCCCCTTTGTTGTTTCTTTCCCCTCTCCTGTCGGCCGTAAAACCTTAAGAAAATCTCCCCACCTTTACATTGTAAGTCCATCCTCTCCTGCTTCAAAATCCTTAGTTATAATTGGAGAAAGAAGTATTTCTGAAGAGAAACACTGTTAGTCACTTCTGTTTATTAGCAGGATTTATATACTGGATTTAAAGCACTCCGGGTTGGATCCAGAGGAGCTTTTCTATATGTCAGTGTCTTTGAATCACAAAGGGACTTAAGTTTTTTAAAATTTAAGTGTTGTATGACGAAAGGGAAACTAAGGCTGTGTACACACACATTTCCCTCAATGAATTCTGGGCATTGTAGTTTACGCCTCACAGAATTGCAATCTCCCTGCAAACAACGATCAGAATTTTTAGAGGCAAAGAATGCACCTTAAATACATGGTGTGTGCACAGCCTAAATCCAAAATATATGATTGCATTTCTGAAAAGCATGTGCAAGGGGAAGCATGAGAGCTGCCAGAGCTTGCCTACTCCAACATTGCATGAACTGTTCTACTATTGCTTACACCAGGGTTTCCCAAACTTGGGTCTCCAGCTGTTTTTGGACTACAATTCCCATCAACCCTGACCGTTGGTTCTGCTAGCTAGGGATGATGGGAGCTGTAGTCCAAAAACAGCTGGAGACCCATGTTTGGGAAACCCTGGCTTACACAAGCATTTGTAGAATACTATCGCTGGCTATTTTCCATATACTCCATTCTTTGGATCGAGCAATCTTCCCTGCAAATTATGCACGTATCTGAACTCCCTGCCAAACCACATCCATTGGCCTCAAAGTCTGATTTCTACTTGCAACAAGCAAGGCTGCATAATTCTTTCTCAGCTCAGCATTCTCACACCTTGGTGAAGGAAGGAAACAAAGGAGAAAGGAAAACCACAAAGATACCCATTGCATAGGGCGAACTGCCCATGTCATACAATAGTGCAGGAATATGAAATGAACTCAGCTCAGACAGATTCAAAATTGAGCAAGTTTCATGTGTAGGTAGATCTTGTCAATGAGTTTCTGACTTCCTGACAGCTCGGGATAGTTCTGCGCTATAAATTAAAAAGCACATCTCAAGTGTAGAAGCATACAGGTGACAAAGCAGCAGTTTTTTTTAAATCCCCAAGTATACCTATATGGAAATTTCTGGGATAGCACCACCCAGTGGCAGATAGACTCTCGCACAAGGCACTGCGTGTCAACCCTGGGACCTTCAAATTTGCACTACATTGTGTTTGTTCATGTGACTAATTCCAAGGAATTATTCTGAAGGCTTGATCAGCACCCTTGTTCCTTGACATACAAATGACTTACAAGAATACTCCTGTGAGTCAGCTACTCTTAAGCCGGGAAACGATCTCATATTCATGGTTTACCCGAGCCCTGCAAACTGATCTAGAAAACATTGAAGGTTCACCAGAAAAGCAGCCTTATTTTATTTGCAGGGCACCGGGAAGGGGGGGTGGGTACAGACCCAGAGAGGCATTCACCTCTAACTGGGATTGGCTTTTACAGCAGCACAAGCCAAAAACCCAGGGTTTAACTGCAACCATTCTACTCCCTACAGTTCTCTAACGGTAGCCTGTGCCCAAATGGAATCCTGATCCTGAGCTTGCTCTGAACAGTAATTGTACTCATTCAGATGTCAATATATGCACAGGGAAAAAAGACGCAGGATAGAACCCTACAGCAAAATGGATTGAACTTGAAGTTATAAGGTACATGTTCCAACAGGTTGTATAGAAGATAAAGTGTTGCAAAAACTTTTTTCTTCTTTAGCGATCACTCACCACTACAGGACGAATGGTATATTACAGTACAGTGGAACCTCAGATCCTTTCCCTTACAGTTGATTTTAATCTTGAAGGTCATTTTGAGATGCTCCCAGTCTCCAGTTCAAAATATTTATATTTTATGTGCACTTACCTGGGAGTTAAGTCCATTTGAACTCAATGGGGATTGCTTCCTAACAAACGTGGTCTGCATTGATAGCATTGTTAGCCATTGTTGAAGGATAAAATGTCTATGCCTACTGCCTAGAATTCTAAGAGCATGCACTTATCCTGTGTATTTTAATTACGGACATTTATACTGTAATGTTTGTATAAATGGTTTTTATCCCTGTAAACACTTAGAAGTCCATTTTAGGTTTCAGCGTTATATAATTTCTTCTCAATCTGCTAACTACATACTGTGCTGCTGAAATGAGCAGCCCTTTTGTATTTTATCATTCCTCACCACGCCCAACACACATGCTCCATCCGTCACTGGGCTCTTTTTTTGGCAGGGTCCCCTATTAATCTGAAAGCCTTGGGGCCTCCCTCTCAAACCTATCTTAGGCATGGATGGTGTCACACTATTTCAGCAATGGAACTCGCTTCTGATCATTGAAAATTGAGGTGGTGGGTAAGAAAAACCATCCGGGCATGTGGTAGCAACTAAAGTAATGTCTGCAGAGGTTAGTCACGTGCAGGACTGCACTTTTATGTCAATGGTGACCATTTAGAGCACTGGTGGGGAAACTCGGGCCTGGAAGCCAAATGAATCCTGTCTCTCTCTCTCCCCCCTTGGAAATCCTTTGAGTCACACTCCTTCAGGAACAGCACATAATAGGGTCACCAAACATCACTCCTTCCTCATCCTCCGTTATCAGGGTTGGGTTTTTTAAAACGACTAACAGATAGCACTAGTTTCAGGTATCAAAATATCTTATCTGTACCAATGAACTTTCCTGTAAGCTCCTCCCCTTTCTTGTTCAATAGGTACTCTCACCTCCAACACACTCAACCCCAGGCTTGCAGAATAAGGTACAGTAAGCCCCCAAGTTATGCGAGGGTCATGTTGCAGGGATCACACCTAAAGCCAAAATTGCACATGGTCAAAACACGCTGGCAGTCCCACCCGCCATTGAAATCAAGGTTCCCCCCAAACACCCTTTTTATTTTTTGGGCAAGCGTATAAAGCTGAATGTGCGCAAGTTACAGGCTTATTGTATTACACTTGCTCTCAGGTCCAGCTGTCCAACATCCGCAACTTCTTTGAAACCCAATCAGAGGTCCTTCTTTCTTGGGGAGACTCATTTATTCCTGTTTTCTCACCTCAAAATCTCAGATCTCCCTAACCTCATTACTTTCAACCATTGCCCCAAAGTTTCCGCCTTTGATTTTCAGCTAAAAACTTCCCCCAAAGCCCACTAACCAGACCTTACTTACTTTACAAGAGTTGGGTTGCAACTCAGCTTGCATTGTAGAGATATACTTGCAAGCGAAGGGAAGAGAAACCGCCAAGCTTCCTAGCAGTGATTCAGAGTTGTCAGCATTTTAACTCCATATGCCAATGCATGGCCAAACTTGGCCCCCCAGCTGTTTTGGGACTACAGCAGGACCAATGGTCAGGGATGATGGGAATTGTAGTCCCAAAACGCCTGGAGAGCCAAGTATGGCCATGTATGCCATATGCCAACACCTTACTCCTCAAATTCTTTTTAAAAACAACCAGTTCTTATCAGCATCCATTTTTCTCTTGGAATACCACTTCCTGCCCTTCAGCCAAACCTCCTTCCACCCCATTCAATTACACTCCCTTTCCCTGACAACATTCTGTTTTTTCCCATGTGTTCCTAGGAATGCTTCTAACAATTAGCTGTATTGGTTTTAACTCTAAGATCAGACTATATATTTAGTGTGCTGTTTTATTGCTTAATATTTTTTTTTAGTAAATGTGCTACTTCCCTTTTGAGACAACAAGCTTAATTCCCTTCTCATTTCTGCTGCCTGTTAATTCTATAGGAGATGAACACTGGAGGATGTCGTTCTCTATCAAAAGATTCCTAGAACTGAGTGTCAGGATTGCATGTGGGTCCTGAAGCGTACATGTAAACTGCATACCTAATAGTAATATATGACAGCTGGACCATGTTGATTTGCAACAAAACGCAAGCACAGTTCCATTCACTCCATTACTGATTGTTAACATACCTTGTCCACCTACTCCCCAAATCTACTCTGCTCCTTTTTGTTGGGCCTTTGAATGTACCATTAAAATTATGTATTTTGATTTCCAAGCTTAATCCAAGCCTATTCATATTTAATTAACTTCATTTTGCCCCCAGCTCAACAGAAAGATGCATACAAACATAATATTTCTATTTAAATTTCACTGCAATAAAAAAACATTTGCATATTCAGCTCTAGAAAGTGCTGTCAAGAATTTTAAGCTACAAAAGAGATGAATCCAGTTGTTCATCCATTTTAGTGCTTACAGATACCCCATTAACAGGTGGCTCAATGTAGGTTAATCTCATCCACAACTGCATTTGCTGTAGATCTACATCCAAACTCTATTGTTGACATCTCATTAGAAGTATAGAAATAAAATGGCAATTAGATCAGTGTTTAAGGAATTTTTATTAAAGCAAGAATCTTATAATCCAAATTATGGTTTTTTGCTCAGCTATCAATTCCTACTGTTAACTACAACAGTAGTGATATTCTGAGCGTTTTCCACAGTAAATTACAAAATTAAAGAAAGGAATGCTTTAAATTTTTGTACTGTGCTGAAAATTCATTTCCTGGGTTTATAAAACATTAATTTGTTTTTTTAACTTTTGCTATTTTTTTGTATTTTAAATCAATAGGTAATCTAGGACCAACAGTTTTGCTAGTCCTGGCATTTGTTGTGTACATAAGCTTCAAAGTTTCCTTTCCTTTTTTTATTTATTTTATATTTTGCAATGTTTTTCTCAATATTTAGTAGTTTTTCCATGTTTAGATATTTTTCTTCGGTGAAGCGAAATTATAATGCGTAGTCCCGGATCTTCTGTAACCAAAAGAATTAAAATATTAATACTGAAATATATTTCCTTTAGAAAAACAGATTTGTATTATATTAAATATTATTAAAACCAAACAGCATACTTTGACCAGGATCTCAGGTGTAATATAGGAATGTGCGATGAGCTTGCTTTATCTTTTTATCAAGAGGGAACTGATAAAACTGTGTCAGCCTACAGAAATCATGCATTAGAATTGCATTTGTGCACCAAATTATTGGACAAAGATATGAAAATTGAAATAAATTCCTTTACTTCTTTTTTGCATGCTAGGTAACTTCCACAGTCCTGTTTGTTTGTACAGTATGGTGAGAAGTGTCACTAGGATAATTGCCAAAATGTCATACTCGAGGCCCGCTGAAATCAACAGACTTAAGGTTCATGGATTTTAGTGGTTTACACTCGGTATGGATATCACCCAACCTATTGTCAATAACGCTGCACAAGGGCAAAAATTCAGCTAACATCTTTTCCATTTGCTAAGTTACCAGTCCCTACGACTGTCACAGATAGCCCTGGTTTTGGTTAAAATTCAATGCAAGTTGAATACTAATCTTTGATCTAGAACAGTGGTTCCCTCCTGGGGTCCACAGAACCCACTTGATGGATATGTGCCATAGACCCCCTATCCAGGACATCCCATTTGGGGGGAACTGTGCCCCAAAACATGCAGGATCATGGCCAGACATGTGTCTCGTGTGAGATCACAGCACCCAAAACTACACGTTTTAGGGCACCATACTCTCATGTGGGGTCGTGTGACTTGCGTACAAGTGTAGCCTGGAAGACATGCAACCCAGTTTTGCACTGGGACATGTTGGAGGGTATGGTGGCACCATAATAAAAACTACCACAGAAACATCAAGGTTTTCAAAAGCAGAGGGTCCGCGGCTTGGCTTTTGAAAAACAGGGGGTTTGCAGTACTTACCTAACTGGGAACCTCTGATCTACAAGCTCTAATTTAAAAAAACCTGTACTCCCTGACAATTAATGCTTCCCCACACTTTGAAACTGAAATCTTCATTCATGATTGTGTAGGATTCAGACAGGGGATATGGTAGTAACAGTGGCATAGCGTGGGGGGTGCAAATTACTTGCCTTGCCCCGGGTGCTGACAACCCACGCTACGCCACTGGGTAGTAATGTATTTAAGGGCACACACTGCAAGTTAAGGAAAACAGCCCACAGTTCAGCATGACAATCTCCGCAACAGAGGTGGGACTGTTAGTAATTATAATGCTCCAGTACCAACAAACATTAGATAGGAATCACTGTGAGCAGAACTTTGGTACATCGCCTATAGCTTGTCATCCTCCCCAGACAGAAGATTTATTTCACACACACAGGTGCATCTATGCCTGCATTTGAAGCCATTTCTCCAGAATACTTACATTAGACACTTGGAACACCTGCTGGATTGTTAACTGCTTTTTGAGCAGCTTCCTTAGCTTGGTGGGCTTGCAGTACGGCTACAGCTTCATCAACCTAGTTAAGATAAAAACAATGTTATTAACATTGCTGTAAAGGCAACCTAGTTTAATAGATAAGCTGCACTTAAAAGAAATACAGTTGACCAAAGAATCCACCTACCTTCGAACGAAGAGATTCAGGAGACTCAAGCATATGGAGGAGTTCAGAATTGTCAATCTCTAACAACATACCAGTGATTTTACCCGCCAGAGTAGGGTGCATGGCGTGAATAAGAGGGAAAAGACGTTCGCCTAGAAAACAGTCGACAAGTTTGCAAGGTTTATATTTGACTCTTAATACTATTCCAAATAGATTTCCTTTTAACATGCCTGAAAATGAATACGTTAGCCATCTACATATCATTATTTTTTTACCCCTTTAGCAGAATGGCAGAAGTTTTTTTAAAAGAATAAACCCAACTAAGTTACTAGAACTGGAAAACTATAATCATTAGCCAAGCAGACATTTATGGTTAAAACACAGATCCTAATAGTAGATGCCCATTATCAACTTAATAATTTGTAAGGTTATGAAATCACATCCCTTTCTCCAATTATACCTTCTTCTACCCTAACACACTCAGGGAGTTCACTCACCCAGCTTCTAAACTCTTCAGATTTATTCTTTCCCCCAGTCCCTGGATCCTCCATACCCTCTTTTCTCCTTCCTTCAGAGTTAACTGGGCCCTCAGTAGTGGACCCACTTTTCCTAAGCAATCCCAGAGCTACATTTCTAGAAATCCTGGCCCTGCAGAGTTGCATCAAAAAGCACACTTACATTGGGGTAAATACATAAAAAAAAAACTATAACCAAAGATGATTTCTGAACTGCTGAACAGCCCACCTAACACTGCATGTGCTACTGCACAATTATTTGGAGGAAGCAGCAACAGTACTTCCCCAGCCCTCATTGGTCATTGGACTCAGCCCTAACTTTTTGGACTTCTCGGGAAGACATGCCAAATGGTGCTGCTGCTATCTGTCCTCCCCCATGCACGGACACCCCAACTCTTACAACATGAGCCCCACCTCTCCGCCAAATACGGACTTACCCAACATCTGCTTTTGTTCCTGTGGAGGGGCAGAAGCCAACATGGAAGCAGTCAAAGGTTCTTGACCTTGGACATGGACAGCAGGCTAGAATTTGAAAAGATTTAACAGGATTAAAATGGAGTACATAATTTGTGTAGTATGTTCCAAGTTACATTTGCATTAATGTCACTCAGAAAAACTATTTCTAACCCCATACAAGTCCACCTAACCCTATTGCTTTCAATAGGCTTGGGCATGTCCAATTCTGCAAGTGCTGGTTATTAATATAACCGACTCCATACAAAAGTGCTGCTATAACTGTTACGCTTACCTGCTGCATAGCAACCTGAGGTTGTGTATTAAGGTGTTGCTGAGGATTGCGAACACCTGCCGCATACTTGTACTGAGGAACCGTGCGTACGGCTGGAGTAGCAGCGGCGGCAGCAGCAGCTGGACGTGGACCCATTGTCTGTGTTGATGTGTTTGCTGGAAGAAAAGACTGTTTTCAGGCCAAGCAGCATATTCTATTCAAACTCTTTCGGCAGACCTCCTTTCACAGTCTAGCTTAAGACACTCTTAAAAACACATTACATTTCAATTTTCAGACAATTAACAGCATGCCAAACCAAGCCAGTATACTTAAAATAACTGATCTCCAGAACTCACCAACACGCTGTGTTGACATTACTCGTGGAACCTGTGATGAAGCTGGCCTCATGGTACTGAATGGTGGTCTGGGAGCTGCTGGGCGGATGGCACTTGGCATGTTCTGGAAAGCTGCATTTGAAATTAATTCACGGTAAGTATGCATTTCTGAACCAACACAAATCAAGCTTTGGTCAAATCCAAACTCCCCCCCAAATCCCTAAGAAAAGTAAGTCACTTACGATGAGGTCTGGCACCCTGAGTAGTCCAGCGAGGACTTGGTCTGAGCGGAGCAATTTGGCTAGTAGGATAGTATGCAGCACGGTTTTGCATCTGTCAAAAAATTAATAATGTATTTGTTTCATTTGTCAGCTTCAGTGCTTTGCTGTACCAGAAAAAAATGCTTTAGGAAATTAACAGTTATTCCATTCAAATTAAAATGCCTCATTATTCTTTATTATAGAAGAAGAATCTGGGCTTTTTAAATCTTTACACTCAAAGCTCATTTAATACACACCATGTGTCAAGTAAGTCCACTGCAACTGTACGCATTTGTACTCAGTAAATATAAGAGTAAATGTAATAGGGAACACAGTGTAAGTAATACCTGTGGAATAGCTGCCATGACATAACCTGAAGGAGGTGCTGGCTGGTACGGGTTGATGACTGGATTCGGCACTGCTCTCACACTTGCCATTCTCTGCATGTACTGGTTGGTGAGGTGAGCTTGGCGTTCTTCTTTACGTTGGGCTAAGGCTACATAAAGTGGTTTGGTGGCCACAATTCTACCATTCATTTCTGTGACTGCTTTGGTTGCTTCTTCTGGTGAAGAAAAGCAGACAAACCCAAATCCTTTACTGCGGCCCCCTTCCATCATAACCTGTAAAAATAAAATAAACATGCAACCGTAAAAATGCAACGTAGAGAACACTGAACAATGTTATTTCATTATATTCTATTGCAGCTTGTGACTGAACATAATCTAACTAATTAATCATGTGTTAGGTTTCTTTTTGCTGCCAGAAGCATACCTAGGAATTTTCATTCAGGGGATGCCTCTCTCAGCAGAATTAAGGAAACTTTTGCAGATTCCCCCATCCCCCTCGGAATCCCCCGCTTTGGAGGGTTAAAGTGTAGGATATGGTGCTGAGAGAGGAGGGAAGAATCAACAAAACTCACTTCCCACTTTTCCACAGTGGAAAATCAAAACCCTCCTGTAGACAGAATGTGCCTTTTTGTTCACAACAGTGAAACCTGGCTCTACATTCATTTCTCTGAAGTTTTAAAATAAAAGCCGATCAACCGCTTTTGAAAATCTAACAGCATAGATTTTGTTCTGCTGCAGACAAATCTGGATGTATATATAGAATTTATTGTATCTACTGTATTGCATCTACTTTCAAGTAGATGCAATGAGAAGAAGCTTCTAATTTTAAAGTACCACTAAAAACAGTTTTTGATAGTTACTCTCCCTACAAGTCACTCAAAAAGCCGATTAAAATGCCATTTACCTTTGCACTAGTGATGGTACCAAATGGAGAAAATTCTTTGCGTAGGCGCTCATCATCAATTCCATCATCGAGGTTTTTCACATAAAGGTTTACACCCTGAAATATTGAGTAGGTGAAGCAATCAGTATGCAGAACATATAACCCAGTGATTATTTTTTTTAAAAAAATTGTATTTATTTAATTTGTATACCACTCCTCACCAATAGATTTCAGGGCAGTTCACAACATAAAAATACCATATAAAAACCACAAAATACTTAATAAAAACAAGAACCCCCCTCACACCAATAAAGCTCTCCTCCCCCAAATATTCAAATAACATCCTACCTGGTATCTGGTGATCCTGTCCTGCTTCATTTGTTCAAATTTGCGCTTCAGCTCTGTTTGTCTTTCTACTTTTTTCTGAGCTCGACCGACATATATTTGTTTTCCATTGAGTTCCTTTCCGTTCATCTCATCTACAGCCTTCACAAATAAAAAAGGTACTTTAACTTGTTTGTCATAGTTGATTCCACATAGCATTAAGTCAGGCAGTGTGCTTCTATCTTCCTAGCACATGAGAGGGAATAATACACTGTAAGAACACTATATGAAGAAGTAACTTGGCAACAGATTTTACAGCAGGACTGGGGAGATGTTTTGGTCCAGTAGGCCAGATCTGCACCTCACTCACCCTGTGAGCCAACTCTGACAGGTGGGTGGGACTATTTATCTATCATCTGATGTCATAATGCCCAAATTTGACCCAAATGAGTGAGTAGATTGGTTGGACCTGCTGATGCACATGGAGTTCCATCCAGCTTTCTGTTAGGTTCAGGGGAATCAGCAGGTTCCAGAGAACTCATTTGAGTTCCTGAACTAAGCAAGAGTGAACCCTTTATGCTGCAGTTGAAACAAAGGGAGTTCAGTCCTGCTTTCCAATCACTGGATCCAGCTCCGTCTCTACCTATCCTACACCTGACATCACATTTGACATCAGGTGTGGGGTAGATGGGCAGTTTGGGAAAGGTCTGTTCGGTCAAATGAGGAAACTTGGCAAACCAAATTTAGTCCATGGGCCAAAGGCTCCCTCGCTTGATTTAGAGGACAGATTAATATTCCTTGGATCACTATTAGACCTATTTTAGAAAACCTACTATCTATAAGAGAATCAATTAATATAAAGATACATAAAAATTAAAATTGGGCACCTTCTGTTTAAGAGTGTCCAAAACCATTCGTTTTAGTTAATTAGTGACCACTCACAACACTTGACAAATTCTTATAAAATGTATAGACTTACTTTCTGAGCATCCTCATGTCTTTCAAAACTGACAAAGCCAAAGCCTTTGGATTTCCCACTCTCATCGGTCATAACTTTCACACTTAAGGCAGGCCCTAAAAAGTACAAAAAAATTATTTTACATTTTCTTTATAATAATATTAATATACCACATCATTAAAAGGTATCATGGCAGTGTATAATAAAAGCTTTAAATAATAAAATACAGCACAAATGACCAACGATTCAAATTAATTCTCTAAAAAGGCTTGTTTTCAGCAGACAACACTTTAACTTAGAATATTTATAAACTGACAACTGTAGCCAAGGCAACCCATTTGGGAAACTAATTTCCCAACTAGTTATAAATTAGTAGTCTGACAAATTACATGGCCATGTCAGACTCTGGTTGGCCTTGTTGATCTCATTTTATAATGAATGCCTTGATTTCTTGGACATACTACAATATTAACTCCTTAAAGAAAATTAACATTGCAATCATGGACTGAACAGACTGTAATTTACAATTATTACTAACCCAACAGTAAACTTGCTTTTGGTATTGTGCTAGATTAAAGTACACACATTAGAGATTTTATTCTGCCCTGCATTAAATCATTTGGCTATTTTCACTGTAGAAGAATGTAATGATTTTTCTTGTTTTATTTAACTTACCAATTGTTAAGATGACAACAAACAAGCAGCTGTGTTATCACACGTATTCCCCTTAATACTTCTGTTCTTGAGAGCAAACTATTGTTTTTGGCCTTATCAGAGCTTACATGTTACATTGCCAAGATCTTCAGATTTCCAAGGATCTGAAGCCAGTTTGGAACCTTGGTTTCAAATCCTTAAGTGGAAGCTCTGGTTGGTTCCAACGGCAATCAATAGTGCTGCCAACCTAACACATATAGGTTGAAATCAATGGCAGGAATCTGCACTCCAGAAGGGCACAAACAAGTGGTTGCAGACGGTGCCTGTCTCAGTTCCTGCCATCTACAGCTAAAAGGTTAATACCGTAATAGCCTGACTCTGTATAAAGCAGGTTATTATCAGGAGTTGGGGTAGGCAAGCTGCAGTTGGGTGCAAGCACTATGATCACACCAGGTCCTAAATCATTTTCAAATACATGGAAAGGAAATGACATTACCAAACTTGCCAAAGAGTTCCTTAAGTCTCTCATCATCCATGTCCTCTCCAAAATTCTTGATGTAAACATTAGTGAACTCCTTGGCACGAGCTCCAAGCTCTGCTTCACGTTCTTTACGAGATTTAAACCTTCCAACAAACCTAGTTAAAAAAGCAAGGTGAAAAGCTGCTTAAATTTGAAAAGATTCAGGGCATTATTTTCTTTCTATTAAGGAGGTACTTTATATAGTAAAAGCCTGGTGCTTACCCATACCCTGTGTCAGCTCCTGGCAAGCGAGCTGCTGCCATAGCACACTGCAATATTCCCCCGGTAAGGGAAACAGCAGAGTAAGCTACTCCCAGCCTCTCTATCTGTCATGGAAGACAGATTGTTCAGAATGGGGCAGCCATACTACTCTGCTGTGCTTCCCCAGCCAGAAAAAACATGGCAATGTGCTATGACTGCCCCCAATTGTGACATACTGTCGCTCTCACAGTTCCTGTGCAATGAATGAAATAATTTTCCCCCTTTTGTTTTCTGAACATATATTTCCAATTACTGAACCAACACAACAAGCAAGAAACTATAATTGATAAAATCTCTCTTCTAAATTCATTAAAAAAATTTTTTTTAAGTGTTAAGGAAACTCACACTTTACGATCATTAAGCAGCATTCCATTCATTTTTTCAATAGCTCTTTCTGCAGCTTCTTGTGTCTCAAAGTGTACAAACCCATAGCCTTTGGATCCATTTTCATCACATACAACCTATGAAAATTATTAGGATACGTCAGATGACTGGAATGTAATTATGCTAATTTCAAGGCTGAATCACTGTTCTAGGTTCTTTTTCCTTTCAACTCACCTTACAAGAGAGGATGTTTCCAAAAGCAGAAAATGTATCATACAAAGCTTTATTATCAATTGACTTATCCAAGTTTTTAATGAAGATGTTTCCGACACCACTCTTACGTAGAGATGGATCACGCTGAGACCACATGATACGCACTGGCTTGCCTTTAATGACATCAAAATTCATAGTATCTAAGGCTCTCTCAGCTGCAAAAGAAGTTAGTAAGTGTTAAATTATTTAAATCTTTAAGGCAACACAAATATCACATAGATATCACTAAGAAAATTAATTGTTAATGTCTTTGCACCCACTTACAATATACAATATCTTGGCTTCTGGATCACCACCAAAATCAAACATTGTTCTAATTTGTGATGTTCAGGAAAGGCAGTGCAATTCCAATGAATGGGGTAAAAATTGGAGCCAGGGTAAGCATTCCAAGGAGAAGACAATGGGCAATGTTCAGTAAAGCAGTTTTGCTAGTGCAAGGATTTTTGGTTGTACAATAGAACCTCTCTCCCGCAAGCTTTCACTTTTAAATGTATTTCAAAAGTGAATTTCAGCACTATTTTAGCACAGTCCCATAAACACAGCCATCAAACCTCTTTTTCTATTCTTGTGCCTCTAGGCTTTCTGCAGTTCTGTTGCATGGTCCCATAATGATGTTAGCAGAGAAATCCTCAACCCTCAAGTGTGTTACTTCTCCCAATCCCAAATGATACTGCACTTTTCAGAGTGGAAGCTCAACATTTCGACTTATCCATGAGAATGTTCCTGAGACAGAGTACTATGATGAAAAGCCATAGAAAACAGAAGTTCCCAGGTTCAAGCCCCAGCTACAACTGGGAATGGCCCCAGCTTGAGTTGCTGCTAGTCAATGTAGACAGCACCACCCTATGGTCCTATTCAGTATAATGCCGCTTCCCAAGTCTGTTAATGGCATGAAGATTGCCAACAAGCAATAGCGTTACATATCAGATGCATGCATTGACTCCCTGCCCCCCAAACTCAGAAATTAACCTGGCAAGGAAGGGGCAAACTGTCAGGAACAGGAAAACTATGTCTGGTTAGGCTCTATGAACCAAGTGGCACCTTTCTTCCCTATCCACCCATGTCCCTGCTCAGAGCAATGAAACAACTGGAGAAGCAGCTCATTCAAGCATTACCAGGAGCTTTTGGCAGCCTTAGGAACTGGATGTGCTAAGATTTAAAGAGGAGCTATCTGTAGAAGTCCATGCTGTTACAACCTTTTCTCTGTATTTACTGACCTTCCACAATTACTGCAAGCAGTTAAATCACAAATCCTATGTCATGATTCCTGGATATGATCCTGTAAATCAACTGTCTCTAGGTAAGCATCTGAATGGCAAACTACCCAAGCTATGAATTCAGTTAGCCAAGCAGTGCAACCAAATACCTGTGCAGATTGAAAAAGCTTGAGTGGAGACTGCCAGTTAAAAGTTGCATTTCTGCCTAAGAAGCTTACTGCTCTGTAAAGAGGCAGAATCTTCAACTCAGACAGCAAGCCCCAGCTAACAACCCACTGGAAAAAATAGCCAGTCTCTGACAGTTGGCTATTCCTCTGGCGGAGAGAGGGATGCAAAGGTAATGGCTCTGCAAAGCTTTCTGTACACCTTAGGACACGGAGCCAGCCAAGGCTGTCATCTCTGTTTTGTACAAAGCAGCGCTGAGACAACAGCTCTGCTTGTCTCTCTCTAGGCACAGATTGCACTGTGAGAACTGCCAGCTCAGCACAGCACTGCTGTAGCACAGCCCCTTTCCATGCTTACATCCCGTAATGAAGGGATAAGGAGCTAGAATTCAGCAAAGAGCAAAGCATGGATGGCTATTCCTTGTGATCCTGTTTGCAACATTGCTTTAAGTGTGTAGTCACTATAAAAGTGTAACCCTCCCCCACTGGAATACTTATTCAAATTATTAAAAAGCATAAAAGACAGTGTCCTATTCTTGTTCATTCTAGCATTTATGTTGGAATAGTGACAATTGTTGAAGAGCTCTCCCCTCCAAAGGAGGTTTATTTTGCTTAAACAAGTTTTCTGTGAACTCAGAAATATTGGTCATTGAAAACATGTTTCTTCGCATCACTTGAAGAATTTACAAATGTCTTTTTTTTTTTACTAGAGTCTACAAAGAAAACATGCTGCTCCATCTCAGTAGAATACTTCTTACACTGAGTTTACTAGAACTCTGGTTGACTGGATCACCCAGAAGAAGAAAGGACAAATTATTTTGAAGCTGGTAGAAAAAAATAGCAAAATACTTTAGAGAAAAATACCTACAAGTAAGCTCACTCCTGGTCACAGTTTAGATGCATGTATGTGAATTGGCTTACTCTTGTCAAGTGTGTAAACTTAGGACCAAAGTACGCACTCTCCCATTTTTCTCACTTAAAGATAAGAGCTCTAATGCAACTTGGCAATAAGCTGTCAAGGCAGACATTATTTAGTGTAGGATCAATGTGTCCTCAAAAAATTATCACAACTGTCTGACATTTAATAGAAACTAAGCTGATTCAAGTCATCAAAGGTAAATTTAAAAAGCAATTCTTCTCTACGTATCACTGCAGGCCACCTGCTCTCAAAGTGTCGGCCTTAAGGTAAGACTAGCAGATGGGCTTAGGAAAGAGCGTCTTAAAGACCCCACTCCCTTCCCATTTCTGGTGTCTTGACTGGGCAAATGCTCACCTTCCCCTCATCATCAGCAATGGTCAACAATATTGGGCTCTTAAAACTCCGTTTACCAGCACGAGGGATGGGTGTTGCAACTTCCTGTCCTGTCTGTGGACAATCGACTCCTCCCCCCCACGCCAATTTGTTGGATTTTTCATTACATGCAAGGTTGATAAATTAGTACCCGCGACCAAAGGGCACCAAGTAGCCCAATTCAGAAACTTCTAATTAAGCGTGGCTTGCCCTAGTTTTATTTCGCGCGGGCACACGACCCACTTGCGCCCGTTCCTCCGTCGCCATTTAAGGCCCTAATTATCCAGGCATTTCCTTCAAGGCGCCTCTCATCTCGAACTTCCTCGTTGAGCCGGCGGAAGCGAGGCGACAGGCCCGCCCTGGTCGCGGACTCCCCCCCCCCTCCACCCGCGCCAACTTAAGGGCCCTGCCTCGTGATCCGAGAAACTAGGGCCGGGTCCGAGATGCCGACCCAGGCCTTTTCGCGGAAGGAGGCCCCGTGGCAAAAAAGCAGGCCCAGCCGATGACGAGGCCTCCTTTTCTCCCTCCCGCTTGGGTGCCGCGGGGGCTCCTCCCCGCCACGAGGCCTCTCCCGGCTCCTCCACAACGCGGTGGAGAAGCTGGCCTCACACGAGTGTTTCTCCCCCCCCCAACCCTCAGTTATTTCCCCCTCTGGACAGAAATGTTCAATAATTTCACATGAAGGAGGGCGAGTCCTTGCGGGGTCGGGGAGAAGGGGGCTCAGAGAGAAAAGACTTATGGGGAAGCGCCGCCGCGAGGCAGGCCCAGGACTCTCCGAGGGGCCGCGTTTAATCCGTAAAATGGATGCTCCGGGGATGACTCGCGTGGAGGAGGCGGGGAGAAGCGGAAGGGGAGGAATGCGCGGCGGCCCTCGTGGGGGTGCGAGAATATGGCTCCGGGAACAGGAAGCCGGAGGCCGGGAGGGCAGCCTCCCCCAAGCCCCCACCCCCAAGACCGGGCAAATTCCGCCCGGAAAGTCCCTGGAAATGCCTCGCCGCCGTCCCTCCCCGCACGTGTCCCCGTCCCACCCGCTCCTTCCCCATGTGCCCGCTCCTCGAAGTGTGGGGGTAAAATACGGGAATCAACCGCCCGACCAGCTACGGCAGCTTCTCTGCCCTCCCCCGTCCCGTCCCCCCGCTTCTCCCCATTCCTCACCGTCGGCGGGCTGCTGGAAGTTGACATAGGCGTAGCCCAGGGAGCGCCGGGTGATCATGTCCCTGCAGACGCGGATGGAGAGGATGGGCCCGGCGGGGCTGAACTTCTCGTAGAGCATGGCCTCGGTGACATCGGGGTGCAGGTCCCCCACGTAGAGCGAGGCCATCGGGTAGCTGGGGGCGCTGGGGTTCATGCTGGCGGGGGGACGGGGAGGGGGGGCGAGGAGGCAGGGCAGACTCGCGAGCGCCGAGGAGGCCGCGACGGGCCGCCGGGTTCGAAATTCAACGGCTCCGCGGAGGCGGTTGGCGACGGTTGGCGGGCCGCTCGAGCGCTCGTTGCTGCCGGCGGGAGGAGGAGGAGGAGCGGGTTGTTGCTGCTGCTGCTCCTGGAAGCGGCGGCGGCGGCTCTTCTTTTTCTTCTTCCTGCTGCTCTTGGTAGTGGCTTGGGCGGGTCTCCTCTCGGCTGCGCCGGGTCTGGGACTTCGCTTCGCTTCACCGGGTTATTTTATACCAAACCGGCCGGTTTCAGATAGGGGCGGGTGGTAGTCGAGGGGGGTTTTTTTTAATGGTTTTTTCGGGCTTTTAAGATTTTTTTTGGATTTTTAAAGGTTTTTTTTTCTTTTAGTAATAAATGGTGCGGCGGAGCTGGTGTGCCCGGGGAAGGCCGGAGCACACACACTACGCACAACAGCACCTTCAGCGGCCGGGGGACAAGGGGGAGGCCGCCGCCCCGGCCGCGCACTATATATAGAAGCCCCGCCCCCAACCGCCTCTACCATACAGCTCGCCACGCACTGAAAGGGCTCGGCGCGCACGCGCCGCCACAAAAGGGAGAAAAAGGGAAGGAGGAAAGGGGCGGAGCAGAAGCGTGTGGCGGTTGCGTCTGACGCCATGGCTTACGAAAAGGTGCCCGGGGTTGGGCAATAGGTTGCGCATGAGCAGTTGGAAGGCGCACGAGAGAATAGGCGGCTAGATCGCAGGACTATTCTGGCGGTGGGGAGGGCAGCGGTAAGGAGGAAAGAAGGAGCGCATGCGCTGCTGGCTTCCTTGCGGTTAAAAAACAGGCCATTAACCTTTGTACAAGACGCATGCGCAAGGGGAGTGGCAGGCTATTACAGGTCTACGAATAGCAAGCGTTTTCGTAAAGAACGCTTCAGACGGGCGCATGACAGTCAGGTTTCATGAACGCATGCGCAGAGATGGGTGTGTGTGTTTTTTAACAGAAAAGAATTGTTTAGTTGGTGGGGAGAGGGAAGAACTGGTGGTTGTTTACTGTGCTGCTGGTAAAAAAGTAAACTGAAGGAGGGGGGAATCTTACTCTCAGTAGTTTAGACTCTGACATTGTTTCCACCATTAAAATGTAGATCATTTGTCCTTGTTGCTGTCATAGTTAAGCTTTTCAGCTAAGGTTGGCTACCAAAATGACTTTGCAGCAGTTAAAATTCAGAATGAAAGACTGTTCTGTTGAAAATACCATTTCTGGGATAGCCCTACCCCACAAAGGTGCACTCCTCCATTGTCTTCTGAGACAGACGAATGCCAGGATAGCACAGTTGGTTAGACTAGTGTGCTGCTAATAACACCAAGGTTGCAGGTTCAATCTCCATATGGGACAGGTGCACATTCCTGCTTGCAGGGGGTTAAACAGGGTAGGTCTGTGGTTGTTTCTGCCCCCCACCTCCAATATCAGCTCCAAATCTTTCTGCCCTGAAGTAGGAAATTCTGTGTATCTGAAGTTTACCATCACCGACAGATGCTTGTGATGGGATCCTGACATACCTGGATGAGACACTGGATGAACACCTGTTAATTCATTACATTGGTATCCCAAGAATTCAATATGGTACAGTAAACAGAGAGCTCCCATCTAGCTGCTGACCAAACCTTGATCTGTTTGGCTTCAGCATAATTCTACTTTCTTAAAATAGATGAGTTACCTCTTATTTATTTATTTATTTATCTATTTATTTCGTATCCTGCCTATCTCCTATCATGAAATTATAGACATATTAAAGCTAAAAGCACACCGATCAATATAAAAATTTAAAACACACACAAATAAGTTCTCTATTAAAACATCAAACACCTAAAACCATTTAAAAACAAACCAAAAAGGAAATATACATCACCCACACTCAGAATACTCTGCCACAATAGCCTGTTAGTGGCCATAGGCGTGTCCTAAACAAAATAGTCATCAGCTAGTGAAAGAAAAACAGAGGGGGCCAGCCTAGCCTCTTGTGGAGAGGAGTTCCACAATCTGGGAGCAGTAGCCGAGAAGGCCCTTTCTCATATCCTTAACAAGTGTGCATGTGAAGGTGACTGGACCAAGAGAGAGTCTCGGCCAAAAAATCCCAGAGCCCAGGCAGGCTCATATAGGGAGATACAAACTTTCAGATTTGCATGGCTCTTGTAAAGAGCAGTAGAATTCCTGCCCACCCTTGTAGCGCATGCTTATGGGCAAGGTGGAGGTTATCATTCCTTTGTGAATAAAGTGGGCATGCTGCTTCTGGTTTCGGGGTGCAAAAAACAGGAGGTGATCAAACAGAAGCAGATCCCCCAAAGTAGAGGGAAGATTCTTGAGGTATGAGCATTTTTTACATGTCCCACCTCCCCCTTTACTTCCACCTTCAACAAGGAGCAGGCTGAGGGGCCTAAGCAAGTTTGCTGCCACAAAACATTTATTTAAATGCTTGTTTATTTTTTTATTTTATTTTTTTATTATTATTATTATTATTATTCGTCTGTACCTCACCTTTCTTCCCACAAAAGCCCAGGATAGCAAACATATAAACAATAAAACAATTTAAAACATCTGAAAACAATTCCAGTGTATATGCAGACTGAGAAAGAGCTCCACTGTCTAATATTTAATGGGAGGGAATTCCAGTGGGTAGATGTCACAACACTAAAGGCCCAATTCCTTCATTGTTAAAATACCGTACATCTATTATGCTCTTTCTGCCCCAACAACAGAACCTGCAAGGCATCTTGGCAGAGTACACAAGCAGTAAATCCCATTTAGAATCATTGAGTTGGAAGGAACCTCAGAGGTCATTTATTCCAACCCCCTACCAATGCAGGGGACCCACTATGCCAGTATTCGTGCTAGGTGACTGTCCAGCCTTTAAAAACCTTTAGTGAGAGTCAACCAGCCTTTCAAGACAGCCTGTTCGACTTGCAATTTCACTGTGAACTAGGAGTTATTTTGTTATTCCAGATGTATTAACACGAAAAAGCCCAAAATTCACATCTGACTGGGATGAGGGACAAAGAAAGCAGTGCTAGGAACACCCTGCCTAAAAAAGTCCACCTCACCCCTTTCCTTATGTTCTTCTGTGGGAGTGCAGAAACTTTCCTTTCCAGCATGGCTTTTGGCTTTTAATGGTTGAGAATCTTCATTGAAGACTTGCTGTGTTAAACTGCTATTCTCATTGTTTTGATCTGCTGGGCTTCCACCTCTTTCTTTTCAACAATGGTACTTTTCAGTGGTTTTTTTTAAAAAAAGTTGTAACTTTTTGTATTTTTTATACTGTTTGTATATTCCTTTATTTTTCAGATGCCTTGATTTTTCCCCCCGAAGGGAGGGAGTTAAATGTTTTAAATAAATAAATGCAACAATGTGAACCTGTGTTTGTGGTGTTAATGAGATTTGTGTTGCCTCTCGCTTGTCAAACATTATTTCTGTATCATGTGAAGAACTCACATACTCTGAGCTTGCTTTTCCTTCATCCTTCTGTCATTTCTCTTGCATCAGGAAGCCTCATTCGCCTTTTCCTCCTCTGGCTTGAACTTTGCCTTCTGCCTCTCATTACTAATCCTGAAGAAACTGCTGAAGTCATCAGTCCTGTTTGCCAGTTACTTCTGTTTCTTCTTCTCACTGAATCATAAAATCATAGAATTGTAAATTGGGAAGTGACCCCAAGGATCACCTAGTCCAACCTCTTGCAATGCAGGAATCTCAGCCCAAACATCCATGGCAGGCTGCCATCCAACCAACCTCTTCTTTAAAATCTCCACAACCTCTTGAGGGAGTCCATTCCACTCTCAAACCGCTCTGACTGTCATAAAGTTCAGCATCTCCTTTCTTGTAACTTAACGCCATTGGTTTGGGTCTTACTCTCTGTAGCAGGAGAAAACTTGTTCCATCTTCCATGTGACAGCCCTTTAAATATTTGAAGATGGCTACCATAACTCAATTGCCTCTTATCCAGGCTAAACATACCCAGCTCCCTCAACGGTTCCTCATAAGGCTTGATTTCCAGACCCTCCTCTGCACACGTCCCAGTTTGTCAATATTCTTCTTAAGCTGTGGTGCAAAGAAGGCATACTTTGTTACCTCCATTGCATCCTCATGTTGCCGTCCAGCACTTTTTCTGGGGAGTGCAGGGCCTTCTACAGTTCGCCTCCACCTCTGCTCAGTTTATATTCCTGTAAATAAGCCCAGATATTGCAAATGTGCCATACACTGCTTCCAAAGGATATTTAGCTTGCTCTGGAACATCTCACCACTTGGAGAAGTGGGGAGCGTGTTAGTAGGTACTTCATAGTAAGCAAAAAGGGTTGATCCAGTATATTATTATAAAGTATTATACACGGCACTTTACAAAGAACAGGTGTGACAGGTCTCTTCCCTGAGGGGCTTCCAGTCTAAAACAGACACAGGGAAACAAGAGAGGGAGTGGGGAAATAGAAGCTGAGAAGGCAGGAGAAGAATATGTGGTGATTTTAATTACATGTACTTCGGCTTAATTGCAATAAAGTGCAGGAACTAGGCCACGGGCCTGGAGCTGGGAGCCCAGCAGATGTTTTCCAACTCCCGACTCTCATCGTCCCTGACCATTGTCCATGCTGGCTGAAGGGAGTGAGTTCCAACATTTGGAAGGCCACAGGATCCTCACCCCTAAACAATTGAAAGATTTTACAGAGACGCACATTCTCCCCCTAACTCTCCTTGTGCTCTGCCTGACCCAATTGTATCTTCCCTCAAGCCCTCTTGGGCTCCATCTGGAGTCAGTGGCAAGAAGAAGCAATGCAGTGATGACACATTAAATTGGCTTGTGTCTCTGAGGTTCTACAGTAGCGTGGTGAGAGCAAGGATTTCTCTTTCATTTGGCTTCGTCTAGCAAAATAACCAGCTATGGTTTATGATTTTATTCATCCGGATTCTGTCTGATATAGCAGCAGAATACCCAAGGGTTTTTGGGGGGTTTTTTTTACATCTTAGCAAACCCCAGATCACACTTTCTCTTCTAATGATGATAACTCTTCACCATGGTAACTAGCAATTCATGCCACAGAAAATTAACAGAAGGAAAATGAAGAGTTTTTTTGTTTTTGTTTTCAGTGGTCTTTAATAGAAGGAAGTTAGGTGGTGCTGTGGAGAAGTCTTTGCAAACTCTGAACTGCAGGTGGATGCTGTAACCCTAGGGTGCAAGTAAGGCCACAGCAGGAAGTCTAGTCTAGCAGGGAAAATCAAAGTCCAGCAGAAACAAGAACTAGCCCTGGAATGCAAGACACTTTCAACAATAAACACAAGCAGGTTTCTGTGGCTGCTTGAATAGTCTGTAAGTGGAAGTATTTATAAGTGGCAGGCACATGCCCCTGCCCCCATCACCCCATGCAAAGACATATTCACCACACTCTGGTGTCAACCAGGTAACCCAGTCAAGAAGGGCACCCACTCATCGTCAGCAGGTTGCAAAAACTGCAACTGATTCCAACAAAACATGGCTTGATGGAGCATTGGAGTCTTCAGTTGGAACTGCATCAGTTGCGGCATCCAGCCCACTATGGAGACAAGCAACTTTGTCCTCAAAGTGTCCAGCAAGCTACTCACAGAAGGTCTCCGAGGTGTTCTAAGATTTGTCCACTAAGACAGGTGTGAATAGCCTATACACCAACTTGAAGAGCTCTGCTGGGTGATTACTCAAATACATGAAGGAAGCAGCAAAGCAGGCTCTTTTTGCTGCTTTCACCAGCATGCAGTAGACCCAGCTATGAACGCTAGGCACATGCCTTTGCAGTGGGACTTTCATAGTTACTCCAGAGCTGAATTAACTGTGACGCTAACTATAGCATAGAGAAGGGCACTTACCACACTAAGTGGGTTGCCAATAACAAGTAGTGGCCAGTCTGGTGGATCTGTGATTCGTGGCTCACCACGGCTGCAAACCCGCTACTCGGTGAAGTGATTAAATAATCTTTAGTAAAACTTGGCAGAAACTGCAAACTCAGCATTTGAAATATAAAGTGGAAGTATACAACATCAACATTATTTTCCACCCTGCTGTAGGTTTTGTTTCATTTTGAAAGATATTTTTTTATTTTATGGTTTATTATTGTTTATATTTTGAATAAAGGCCTTCATCTGGCCCTGCTTCTGAGAGCCCAAACAGACAGACTTGTGTTTGCTAAACATATGCTTGTTGATCCCGTGCCTTATCTCCCCACATCTCCCCATAGCTCTGCTTATTGAAGACTCTCTACCCCCAAAACCAATTCATTTCTGGCACCAGAGCCAAGCTTGTGGAGGGTAATCAAAGCTGTGCAGCCCAGGGAGGTGAGGCAGGATGGAGATGAGTTTTACTCCCCTTCACCCATAAGTTCCAGTTAGTAATAAGAGTAGCACTCCCTCACACCTAAGTTAGATCCAAAGTACACATTTTGCAAATGTGTGTGTGTGTGTGTGTGTGTGTGTGTGTGTGTGTAGTCCAGCATTGCAGGGGGTTGAACAAGATGACCCTCAGGGTCTCTTCCAACTCTACAATTTTATGATCTTAGAGTTTGTAGCAAGGCTGCAACAAACTGAGGATAGTGAGCAGCCTATTTGAACCTAGCAAATAAATATTGAAACTTTGTTTTATTATCTAGCTTCATGTCCATTTTCAATAAGGCTTTTCAAATCAAATCAAATTTTTTAGTTAATTAAAATCTGCAGAGCCCACCTCTCCACCGCACCCAATAATCCATTTTCTGCACTTATAAGATCTGCAAATGTTCAATTTCATTATCCAGAAACTTGTTTGGTTGCTGTCAAAGCGTGTGGATTTCTTTTGTGCTATTGAAGATTCTGCAGTATTATGCTCACTCCCCCCCCTTTTGCTAGGCTGTTCAGTTTGCTTAGCAATTGATCCAGTTTCAAATGCTTGCTGTCCCACGGAGTGTTCATTATCGCCATTAACTGCGGTTCTGAAGATGTGGGTCATGAGTCGTTTTGTCTCACCTTGAAAAGTCCAGGCTTTATCTTCGCTTTTCTATTAGACTTTTGTCACAGATCTACAGCAAGCACATGAGGATCCCACTAGTCAGGAAGGGGGAGAAGAAAAGAAGTACCGGTAATAGATCTGAACATTTTGTGCAGTTCATGCAGGCAGCATGACAGTGTTGCTTGGCTTAGTTATCTCACATTTCTGCACCTAAAATGAAGCATAGTTAAAGGGTAGGAGTTTAGATTTTATTCTTTCTTTCTCTCAAAATGTATAATTGTGTTATGTGGGTAGCAATTTAACTGAAGAACATTTCAGATCATTTTGATT
Source organism: Podarcis pityusensis (assembly GCF_964106645.2). Taxonomy (NCBI): domain Eukaryota; kingdom Metazoa; phylum Chordata; class Lepidosauria; order Squamata; family Lacertidae; genus Podarcis; species Podarcis pityusensis. The sequence goes on along the minus strand of NC_138031.1, from coordinate 23,432,962 downwards.
TAAAATAAGTTTATGTGTTCATAGTACAAAGAATGCCATATTGAGACTCTGGACAAAAACTAGGAAATTTATGGAGAGCTTATCTACCTTCTGTCCTGGGAACTCCTACATTGGGCTGCCCTTCATTAATGTTTAGATAAGAGGTGGCAAACCTCTTTGGACCAGTGGACAAATTTGGATTTTTGAGAAGGCATAATGGGTGGCAGCCACAAAATGCCAGCTGCCATGAGGGAATGACATAACACAAAATGGCTGCCATGGGGTATGAACAAAATGGCGGCCATATCTACAAGAACAGAAAAAAAGATGAGCACAAAATGCTGTGAGCATCCCCAGCCCCAATTGATGCAGGAAAAAGCAAATATATCAGTCACCATCATTCGTAGAGAGAAGCTCTTTGCATTTCTACTCTGTTCAGAACAGGTGGAAGGGTGTCTGATCCTGGCATCCAATGAAATGTGGGCATGTTTAAGGGGACATATTCAATGTAGGAGAGGCTGAGCCTGTACAAAGAGGAGCTGAACAGCAAGAATAAACAGTCTCTTGTTCACTGCAGATTTTTGAGGGGAGATTTACTGAGGCCTGTCTCAGTGACGTCTACGCTGGCATGATCATGTCCACAGAATGGAAGATGGCAGGATCCCCAAAGACATGCTGTATGGCAGGAGTAGGCAACCTAAGGCCCGGGGGCCGGATCTGGCCCAATCGCCTTCTCAATCCGGCCCGCAGACGGTCTGGGAATCAGCGTGTTTTTACATGAGTAGAATGTGCCCTTTTATTTAAAATGCATCTCTGGGTTATTTGTAGGGCATAGGAATTCGTTCATCCCCCCTCCCCCCCAATAGTCCAGCCCACCACATGGTCTGAGGGACGGTGGACTGGCCCACGGCTGAAAAAGGCTGCTGACCCCTGCTCTATGGGGAGCTGGCTTCAGGTACCTGGTCAATTGGCAGACCAACTGTAAGCTACAAATATGTCTGCAAACATAACGTAAAGGCTGGCAACATCAACCCTACCGTGTGGGAATCCCTTGCAGACAACTGAAGTGCCTAGAGACTGGCAGTCAAGTTGTGTACCCATAGGAGTGAACAGAGGAGAAATGACTGCTGGGAAGAGCGTAGAGATAAGAAACGCCACGGTGCATCTGCGGCAGCACAACCAGATGCCTTCCTCTGCCCCAGCTGCAACAAAACATGTCTCTCCCACATTGGTATCTACAGCCACAGCAGGTACTGCAACTGTCCAACAGCTTGATCTTGCCTCCAGAAGTGCACTTCTCCATTGTCTCTTGAAGCAGATGCCAGCAACAATTTGCAGGCACCATAGAAAGTTCCAGCAGGCACACTGCTGCCTCCAGGTATCACACTGGCAACCTCTGGTTTAAAAGCTGCAGCTAGTGCAGAATGTGGCCCTAGAGTTTGGCTGCTGCAAGCACATGGGTTTTGTGCTGTTCTGTTCTGTTCTTGTTCTCTGTCTTTGTCTGATCAGTGTGCTGGGGGTATTCTATACAGCATTAAATGCCTAATATGCTAAAATGGCTAGCTTCCTCACCTGTGGCCCAGACATCTCACCATGCCACCCGTGAGCTGCCCAAATGTTGAGGATACACAGAGAAGTATTATTGGGAGCACCCCACAATTGTGGAAACCTTAGAAGCTTGCCAGAGTTGAGCATCTTGTGGAAGCATTGCCAGACTTTTTAGTTTGGGTCTGGCAGTCAGTACCTGGGGAGGGCTGTACAGTATGTCCAATGATGAGGATGGTGGTATTGTAAGTTGGTGGACAAACATGGTAACTTTTTTGAAGCATGTTGTAAACCACCTGGAGTCCTGGGAATTGGGTATGGTAGATTCTCTGTCCACATACTGATATACTTTAGCAACAGCAAATTCTGGTGTTCATGTGTGGCAAAATTGCCTTGTTCTTGAACTCCAGTACATCAGAATCCTTCTTGCCCTGTTTTCCCCACCCTGTTTCTAAACTATCCACAGGGCTGTGACATGTACTTAAATGTCATTGTGAAAACTAAAAAGCCTGAGATCTGTACCAGCAAGATAAGAAAGGAACACGTAGCGTTCACAAGGGAGTGCCAATTTCTTCAGACTGATATAGTGTGCTCTTGATAGCACTCCATGTTTTACTCGGTTTGGACATATAGTTCTGTGATACTCTTTGGCAGTACAAACTCCAAGTAAATTTTCAAGAAGGAATATTAAGAAACAAAGGACATAGTGTGAATTCTTTCTTTCTTTTTCGGAGATGGGAAAATCACTCTTTGCCCTTGTGATGAAATATATGGGTGTGTATTTTTCCAGTTCTTCAGCTGATCTGGGAAAGGATGCAAGGAAGTCCTTTTGCAACAAATAAGACAATTCCCACTTTGCATAACGTCTAAACAGTCAGGTTGGAAGCAAACAAGTTGGTTTATAATGGAACATAGAACAAAGAAAAGGCAATAATTCCACAGGAACCAAGTGTAAGAAAGTAATGAAGTATATCTCCCGTCTGGACAAAAGGAAAGGCTAAACTAGCCATGATATTAATTCCATGAATACAAAACTTTTTAACTTGTGTATCTATTTGCCTCCCTGGGCTCCTCGAAGGAGGGAAGGCAAGATATAGCTCAGTAAATAAATAATACTTCAGCAGGTGTACGTCACCAAATTCCTTGTTGCCCACAGCTGATAACAATAGCTTGGTCATTTGACGTGTTTGCTCATGTTCAGCAGCTCAAAGTCACAATCCTTTCTGGGCAACATTTCAGGATCTACATCCCATTTGGAGGTGGCAGAGGCAAACGCTGGCACAGCAACCAACGTTTCATTTTTACTTTTCCTTACTCATTGTCCACTATACTTTTAAATCCGAAATGTTAGCCCTCTGCTCTGGTGCTAAGGTGGCTGGTGTCTCACCCACTGCCTTGTCAGGTTAGGCGATCTTCTGTCTTCCCACATTGACTGGAGGTTAGATTAAGAGAAAGTTCGCCTACCTGCAATTCCACATCAAGATCAGAAGACGCAATAGGCATTTCTGGGCAGCTGCCTAGGCCCATTGCTGATGGGGGCCCTTCTTTTGTGACACTCTGAGCAGTATGGCACCATTTACCTTTCCTACAATGCTCTGGAGTCTTTCCCCAATGTAGCATCACTCCAGGGCATTGTGGGAAATGTAAAAGGTAACTCCAAAATGCCACAGTACTGATGGGGCTGCTACTGTGGCTGCTTGCTGGCAAGAAGGCCCACGTGGTGTGTGCATTCATGTCCGCTGACTGACATAGGAGAGGACCCACCAGAGGGCACCATACCAGAGGTTTTATCTCATAGCTGCAACTGGTCCTGACCCCAGCAAACCATTTCTATCGAAGAAACTCCTTTTGCAACGGAATGCAAACAATATTTCCATGAAGTTCACCCACGACGAACAAGTGTTCTGCTGGGTGCGCTAGGCTGACACCACATCCTCTAGAAGCTGCCAGCAGGCTGTGAGGACAAAAGGTTTTGATCATTCCTTTCTTGGTTCAGTTTGTACTTTCTCATTTAAAAGACATAGCTCTTTCAATTTGTGAGAGTACTTCAAAGCCAGTCTTTGTAAAGTAAGCCGGCAAGCGGCGACAGTCACTGACATGTCCAGGCGTCCTTTTTTTTTTTTTTTTAAAGAAAGGAGCCAGCTTCCATGTTATGTTAGAACAAAGTGGGTTCCCCCACCCACCCCCACACACTGCCTCTGTGATCACCGAAGTAGCATTAAAATTTGGAAGGTGAACAGTGACAGGTGTGTCATGGCAAAGATCTGAGGTAAACGAATGCCACTGCTCCCCTGAAGGAAATCCCTGTCTGGGGAAGAAGGATGCACACCAAACGCAAGCTACAAGAGGACCTCAGTATTCTTTTCAACTTTTTCTCCACACTTAAATTAAGAGAGGACTGGGGAACTGAGTCAGGCTGGCAAGCCCCCCCCCCCGCCAACCTCCTGATGTCAGATGACCTGGTTTTGTCTGCCAGGCTTCGAATCAGACACAGTGCTTTGTAAGGCCCACTGATCAAGCTGATTGCCAGTGCTTTGCTGGCACCACTGATCATAGGAGCCAACTCCTAGGGCCATGGAAACTTTGGCTCCCACAATAAAATATTTGGGGGGAGGAGGCCCCACAAAGTTGATGGGCACTGGACCATGTGATCGATTATGTGGCCCCCACAATACAGTATTTTATTCAGGTTGGCACCCCTGCCACTGATAGTATATGACGGCATATATGATGTCAGGTGACACTATATTGATGTCAGAAGTAGGGCAGGTAGGCGTGGCTTCGCCAAAATTGTCTTGAGGGCCAAATGAGGAGGGCTGGGAAGCCGAATAATAATAATAATAATAATAATAATAATAATAATAATAATTTATTATTTATACCCCGCCCATCTGGCTGGGTTTCCCCAGCCACTCTGGGCAGCTTCCAACAGAACACTAAAATATAATAATCTATTAAACATTAAAAGCTTCCCTAAACAGGGCTGCCTTCAGATGTCTTCTAAAATTTGGTAGTTATTTTTCTCTTTGACATCTGGTGGGAGGGTGTTCCACAGGGCGGGTGCCACTACCGAGAAGGCCCTCTGCCTGGTTCCCTGTAACTTGGCTTCTTGTAGCGAGGGAAGCGCCAGAAGGCCCTCGGTGCTGGACCTCAGTGTCCAGGCAGAATGATGGAGGTGGAGACGCTTCTTCTAGTATACTGGACCGAGGCCATTTAGGGCTTTAAAGGTCAGCACCGACACTCTGAACTGCGCTCGGAAACGTACTGGGAGCCAGTGTAGCCTAATCAGGCCTGTGGGGCTGTGAGTTTCCTACCACCACCGATTTAAGAAATGCCTTGCCCTGTAGCTGCAGCCTATTGGCTGCTTGTGTGTAGACGGTGTGCTAATGTCTGTTGCTTCATCAGAAGAGGGAAGGATGTCAACAGAAGGAAGGAAATCTCAATATGGAAGGGAGAATTCCCAGGCTTAAACATGTAGATGTTTGCTGTAGGGCTTGATGGTTTGCTGTGAAAAGCTTCATGGTTATCAGCAAACAGATTTTGCTCTTCTGCAGTTTAAATGTATGCTTGGCATTCAGAAGGTCTCCAGTTCAGTCCGTCACATCTCTAGCTAAGGAATTTCAGAGAGCTGGACTGGGAAGGACCACTGCCCGAAAAATGGACAATGGAGGCAACTGAAGCAGGCAGGACTCGGTTAGATGGACCAACAGGATGGACCAACAGCACTCCATGTGTTCACATTTCATGTATGCATCATGTACAGTATAGCCTTGCAATGTTGCATCAGCACCTGAAATTTTATTACAGTGATGCAACATTACAGAAACTACAACATTGCAGCATCATGCTGAATTGGCTTGGAATTACTCAGTTAGTGAAACCTTCTGCTTGCACAACTTTACAGCCTTTAAAGCAGGAATGGATGAGGAGTGTCACTGTACACAAGGCTTTGGGGGAGAACATGGCTGGACTGCTGATAAGTACGGCTGTCGCTGCTCGGAGCAGCCGCCAAGCGACCCTTTACAATAAAAGCTGCCTCAATAACACCCCTGTACGTTCCTCAGGTTTTTTTACCTCTTCCCCATGAAATATTTGACATTTCCCCCCTCCCTTTGGTCCCCAACATCCTTGGGTTCTTTGGTGGGGGGTTGGGGTGGTTTCAAGATGAAACTTTCAGTTCAGTGTTAACCCACCTAGAGTGGATTACTGTAATGCACTCTATGAACCCCCAGGGAGTTTCAGCTGACAAAGTGTCATGGTGAAAAAGTTAAGCAGGCAAGTGAGTCATGCACCTCTTAAGCTGCCCCCCTGCCTCCCACCGAGAACATAGTAGACAAGGGAAAACCCAGCCTAGTCCAATGCGCTGGCCAGAGAAGCAGCCACTGCAGGGAATTTGCTTCTCTAATGCACAAAGGACTTTATTCGTCAGCTGCTTATACCATACATTTAAAGCAGAGTCTACCATGTGAACTGTAGTTTAAGCATGCTGGGAACTGTAGCTCTGTGAAGGGTAAACGACAGTTCTTGGAATGCTTTGAAGAGGGAGAATGTATGCTGGGTGCATAGCCAGAATGCCTGCTTCCCTCCCCATTCCCTTTTCCTTTTGTGTCTGGCCTATGATGCCTCACTCGGACAGCAACAATTCCCAGAGTGGTTTAACGATAAATCCCTCTTCCCATGGAACTCTGGGAATTGTAGCTCACTGAAAGGGAATTGAGGTCTCTTAACAACTCCCATCACCCCTTAGCAAACTACAGTTCCCAGGATTCATTGGGGGAAGCCATGACTGGTATGTCACTGCATTAAATGTACGCATAGTGCAGATAGGACCTTCCTTAAAATCCTGGCAACAGGACAGCATCCTCCACAATACCTCAGAGCAGCAGCCTAGCTTTGGAGATATGGAGTGGCCTGTGTCATTCGACACGTCTTCCCTCACCACCTGCCCCCTCAGAGAGCTGCCTTTTGTTACCTAGTGGTAAGGCTAGCCCTAAGAGAGGGGTAGGAACATAGGAGCCAACTCCTAGGGGCTGAGGTCTTTTTGGGGCCCCAATAAAATATTTGAGGGGGTTGCCACTCCCCAAGTTGATGGGCATTGCCATTCAAATGGTGTGTGCATGCTGTGTTTTGTGAGAGATTATGTGGGGTGTGGCCCCCCAATATTTTATTTAAGTTGGCACCCCTGGGTAGGAAGAATCATGTAGAAGTGGGGCAGATATACCAGGATCCTCAGAAAGGAGGAGATAAAAGACCTGTTTGCACATGACACTGAACGAGCATTCACACTGTATGGTCCACACATTCAGCAGGCTGTAATAATTAGTGCTATTCCAGCATGTTAAATTAACATATAAGGGGCCTGTGAGAATGAAGCAAGTTCTAGCGTTTATTCTTTATTGGGGTTGCAGATTTACCAAAAGCATGTTTAAAAATGCAGGATGCGTTTAATTATGACAACAATCCTTGGAAACGAATTGTACCAATTAACCTGTAGCACTGCAGTTAGTAACATTCGGGCTGAAATAGAAATGTCAAAAAGGTGGTTTTCTTTTAAAACATAGTGATAACGATGACAGAGCCACGTGCATTTCCAGGTAGGGGGTCAAGTGAAAAAGATGACAGGGGCTTCTGCACCTTTAATAGTTATGAAGAAAACAACGAAAGGTGCAGGAGCCCTGACCTATTTTGCATTCAGCTGTCCACATTGGAGGGTTTGTGGAGGAACGGGGAGGCCGAAAGGAGGATTCTAAGAGCGGAAAGGGGCACTGCGCTAGGATCTGCAAAAGAAGGCATTTTATACGAGGTAACAAACCCAGTCTCTGGCTGCTTGCAGGCCTTTAGCTTTCTGTGGTGAGGCTAAGAGGAAGTTAAAAACCAAACCTCCTTCCCCAGCGCACAGCCCCACGGTTAACGTTGCACATCCCTCACTTGGCCACCAGAGAGCAGCCCTCTAGTTCAGAGCTGATGAACACAAAGAAGAAAAGCAGCAAAATAAAATGTTGTCATTCCTCGAATTCTCAGACTGTTCTCTTGTTGCCAGTCCCACAGGGGGATCTGTGAGGACTGCATAATTCACCGAGTAATGCCTTGAACATTAAGCACTTCTGTAGAAACATTACATTTCCCATACATTTGGGTGCAGAGACGAGTGGGCCTCTAGAATCGTGCTCTGCTCTTTGTGTGACGTCCCCTGTAATTTATTTTGTTTAAAAAATTGATTAGGAACCTTCTCCATGTTTTTTTTTATCGACTGCTCTGCTCTGTACATATCGACAGGCAGTCCTCTTTCCTCCTGTTGATGAAACCAGAGCGTTCCACTTGCATTTTGGAAAAACCCTCTCCCTAGGCAGCCTGCTAAAATATTCTTCTTATTGGGCTATGTTTTTCTTGACAAGCTGCCAAAGTTAACTACTGCATTTCAAGCCAAAGGCTATTTAGAGCCATTAAGTCACTGGGTTGGCTGCCTTTTCTGCATTGGCTTGAAGAAATACTGTACCTGTGCAATTTTCTTCTGCAGGGCACACCATACAGACCAGAAAGGAACTGGGGCAAGTCTTCAAAAATGTCTTGATAGCTGTAGGGTTTCCCCCTCACCCCCTGAATTGCAGGACTCCACACTTTTACAAGTAAAAAGATGTACATCCAGTGCAGAGACAAAGCAAAATCTTCAGATCAGCAGAGGGGGCCCTCTTCCTACTTCCATCATTTTCAGAGATTTGGAGTATGTGTGTGACCTAGGAAAAAGCGTTCTCTGGGGGCATACCTGGCAAAATTTTGAAGCCAAAATCTGGGACACCATCTTCCAATTTTTATTTTTTCTTTTTGCACGAGTATGACAGACCATTACAGGTGCCACATAATACCCATTCTGCATTTGAGACAAAGCAATCTTTTCGTGTGGCAGCATGTAAACTTTGGAACTCCCTGCCTAATGACAGAAAGCAGGTGCCTTTGCTGTACTGTTTTCAGTACCTGCTAAAAACATTTTTGTTTAGACAATCCTCCCCAGATATGTAGAATGCTGGTGTGCGTTTTAATTCGTTTTTAGTTTACTGCTGATTTTTTTAAAAAAAACGTTTTAAATCGTTGCTTTTAACTGTTTCTACTGCTAATTTTATTGTTTCATTCCCTCTGTTAGACGCTTTGAGGTTTTTACACTCGTGGAATATTTTTATGAAATAAAAATAAATAAATAAGTAGACTGGGTGAACATCTCAAGTGCTTATCAGAGAAAAATAATTTGTAAAAACTTGTAAAAAAATATATCAGCCAGATTTATTTAGGCCTCTGATCAAAGCAATAGCAGGGCTCTGTCAGTCTAGGGGCCAAAGTCCATCATAAAAACATCCAACAGCTTGTTTTATACAGGGGGCTCCCATAAAGAACACCTTAGATTTTAACCTCTTGCCTACTGCTTATCTAACTGTGACATTCTAAAGAGTGTATCTTGTTGTCCCTTTCCCTTCCAGCAGGGAATCTTTAACATTTTTACAAGTGACAGTAAAAACAGGCTTTTAGTCTGGACCATCCTGTTAAATCAAGCAAGGAAGCATGTGGCAACCGGTGTGTGGAATAGCCAGAACGCTGGATTTGGAGTAGAGAATTCCCTGCTCTGCCACAAAACACCAAAGATTTGCAGCAGACAAACACAAGCTCCTAGCCTTCATGAACTGTAAAAGGTAAAGGTAAAGGGAACCCTGACCATTAGGTCCAGTCGTGGCCGACTCTGGGGTTGCGGCGCTCATCTCGCTTTATTGGCCGAGGTAGTTGGTGTACAGCTTCCGGGTCATGTGGCCAGCATGACTAAGCCACTTCTGGCGAACCAGAGCAGCGCAAGGACACGCCATTTACCTTCCTGCCGGAGCGGTACCTATTTATCTACTTGCACTTTGACATGCTTTCGAACTGCTAGGTTGGCAGGAGCAGGGACCGAGCAACGGGAGCTCACCCCGTTGTGGGGATTCAAACCGCTGACCTTCTGATCGGCAAGTCCTAGGCTCTGTGGTTTAACCCACGGCACCACCCGCATCCCTCATGAACTGTAGTGCCATGAAAAACTCAGGGTGACTTGGGGACAGCTATTGTTAGCCTAACCTCACAGGATCACTTAGCCTGAATTTAGCAATAAAAGTGGGGGCGCTTTGTTGTTTGATGCGCTGCCTCTTTCCCTGCGCTTCCATGTAGGGCTCTGCACTGCCCCATCTAGATCCTGTTACGGCTGTTGGCAAACTTCATTTCGTTATGCAAACTACTGATGAATGGTCTAGGTTGGTTGGTAGATGCTTTCTCAACTGGAGCTAATGGTTAGGCAATAGTCGGCAGATCTCTCTTGAGTATTTGAATGGGTGAGCTTTCAAAGTCTGGAGAGTGACACACCCTTTCCTCTACAACTAAGGAAACAGACTGATATGTGTGCTGCTTTACTCAGACCTCTGCTGTTGTTTAAAACAGCTATTTTCCTCTCAATTTTCCCCACCCCTGCTTTACTCTGCCATAGTTTTAAACCACCACTTTCCCCTCTCATCGCTCCCTCCTTCTCAATTCAATGTCTTAGTCTCTGCTGCTGTTTAACCTGCCTTTGCTTTTTCTCCCCTGGCTTCGTGCAAATCCAGGACTGTGATGCAGCACCACAAATCCTCCAATGGGAGCTACACGACGACATCCTGGCATTCACAGAAATAAACCAAATATGACATACCTTCCAACATTTCTCCAATGAAAATAGGGGCATCCTATTCAATAATAATAATAATAGCAATAAATAATTTTATTATGATGATGATGATGATGATTATTACTACTACTACTACTACTATTACTCCTCTCTCTCTCTCTCTCTCTCTCTCTCTCTCTCTCTCTCACTATCTGACTGGGTTGCCCCAGCCACTTTGAGCAGCTTCCAACATGTACAGTCATACCTCGGGTTAAATATGCTTCAGGTTGAGCGTTTTCAGGTTACGCTCCGCGGCGACCTGGAAGTAACAGAACGCATTACTTCCAGGTTTCGCTACTCGCACATGCGCACACTCTCAAAATGACATCACACGCATGCCTGGAAGCAGTGGGTCGCAACCTGCAGACACGCAGACGCGAGTTGCGTTTGTTTCAGGATGTGAACGGGGCTCCGGAACGGATCCTGTTCGCATTCAGAGGTAGCACTGTATAAAAACATGTTGTTGTTGTTTAGTTGTTTAGTCGTGTCCGACTCTTCGTGACCCCATGGACCAGAGCACGCCAGGCACTCCTGTCTTCCACTGCCTCCCACAGTTTAGTCAAACTCATGCTGGTAGCCTCGAGAACACTGTCCAACCATCTTGTCCTCTGTTATCCCCTTCTTCTTGTGCCCTCCATCTTTCCCAACATCAGGGTCGTTTTCAGGGAGTCTTCTCTTCTCATGAGGTGGCCAAAGTATTGGAGTCTCAGCTTCAGGATCTGTCCTTCCAGTGAGCACTCAGGGCTGATTTCCTTCAGAATGGATAGGTTTGATCTTCTTGCAGTCCATGGGACTCTCAAGAGTCTCCTCCAGCACCATAATTCAAAAGCATCAATTCTTCGGCAATCAGCCTTCTTTATGGTCCAGCTCTCTATAAAAACATAATAAAACATTAAACATTAAAAAACCTCCCCTATACAGGGCTGCCTTCAGATGTCTTGTAAATATTTTATAGTTACTTATCTCCTTGGCTAGGGGGTCGCATAACTCCATACCCTCTAACATTTCACAGAAGAAAATAGGGACGTCCTAAGGAAAAGTAGGACATTCCGGGATTGACTCAGAAACTAAGACGACTTCTGTGAATCTGGGACTGTTCCTCGAAAATAGGGACACTTGGAGGGTCTGCTATTACAAAAAGACAACATTTATGTATTACATTTGTATCTTTCACTGAAAGAGCTTGAGGCCACATACAAGGTTCTGCTCTCTCTCCCCCCCCCCCCAGTACACACATTATATTCTTACAACAACCTTGTGAGGTAGGTTAGACTGAGAGAAAGTGACCGGCCCAAGGTTACCCAGTGAGCTTCATGGCTGAATAGGAATCTCTGCAGTCTTATTCCTGACACACCAGCGCAGGAATAGAGTCTAGGGCAGGGGTCAGCAAACCTTTCAGCAGGAGGCCGGTCCACTGTCCTTCAAACCTTGTGGGGGGCCAGACTATATTTTGAAGAAGAAAAAAAATGAACGAACTCCTATGCCCCCAAAATAACCCAGAGATGCATTTTAAATAAAAGAACACATTCTACTTATGTAAAAACACGCTGATTCCTGGACCGTCTGTGGGCCAGATTTAAATAAAAGGCGATTGGGACGGATCCGGCCCCCGGGCCTTAGTTTGCCTACCCATGGTCTAGGCTACCATACGTCTGGAATTTCCCAGATATATCTGGGATTCATCTGTTGAAAACAGTGTCTGGGCGGAAATTCCTTTAACTGGTTAAAATGTTTAGGAAAGTCCATATCGAAAGTGGAAGCCCATATTGGAAGTGTTGATTTCTTGGCAACTTTCCTTAAAAAAAGCTCAAAAATTTTTTTTTGTTGGAGATTTTGGGAAAAAAGAGTTCAATAACTTTGGGCAAATGAGATGGAGCTTTAGGGACTAATCAATTTGACAATGATATATACCTTTTGCCTCCTGTATGTATTGTTTAGGGTACATGGGCCCTTCTTATGTTGATCCCCTCCCTTTTCAGTTTGAAACCAGCTTACAAGAATCAAAGTGCAGACAAAATGGAACAATGTACAAAGAACATTGGCGGCCCAGCTTTGGTTTCTGGCTCTTGCCTCCAGGATAGGATAGGAGCTGCAGATAGACTGAGAGGCCTGCTGATGGTAAAAGGTCTCATTCTGCCCAGGGAGTCCTTTCACGGATCTGCAGACAGATTTATCTAACCCAGAGGTGGGGGACCTGTGGCCTCTCAGACGTCTTTGGACATCGAATCCCATCTCCCACAACAAATGTCTCTGCTGGCTGGGGCTGATGGGAGTTGGAGTTCAACTGCATCTGGAAGGCTACAGGTTCCCCACTCCTGCTCTTGCCCTTGGCAGTTTGTGTTCCCTGTCCCCATCTTCCTTATGCTTTCTTTAGAAAGCAATGCAATAGAACAAATATATTAGCTGGTCCCCAGTCAATCGGATTGTTCGTTTTAGGTGTGATGCTCGCCAGTCTGCATCCCATGCGACAGGAGCAAGAGAATCAATGAACTGATGGATATTTTCCGTTGCTGGCTGGCTGGCCGGCCGGCTGGCTGGTGTGATCCCAGCCCTTTTTTACAGCTCCTTGAACAAGAGCCAGAGCGAAGTGGCCGGCAGCGGCACTGCCAAGTTGCAACTCCCAAGCATTACTGCTGCTGCTATTTATAATTCTGCCTCAGCCTGTGCTATGCTGATGAGATAATAGCATTGCTGTTTGGCTATGCAAAGCTAATATCCCTCCTCCCCCTCTTCTGCTGTGTGGTAATTGTTTCCCAATTTAATTGGCTTTAGTGGGGTTTTTTAATTGCTTAAATTTTGGATTGGGTTTTTGTATTTTTAACTGTCTGTAAACCGTCCAGAGACCTGAGTTATGTGGGCAGTGTGCAAATGTAAAACAAATAAATCATTAACATGTATTCATTTCTTTCTTTCTTTCTTTTGTAAAAAAACTTTAGTTATATAACAAAAGGAGTTTATGGCTAGGAAAGGATTGTGAGTTAGGTTGTTAAGTGGGAAATTTTTCTAAGTGAACTAGAGAGCAACTGCAGTTGCACGTTGGGTTGTATGCAGTGCAATGCAAGAGGCATTCTGCTCAGACAACAGGAATCCCCTCCCTCTCCTCCCCTGTTCTCTGTGCCCCCCCACCTGTTCCAGAAGGCCCCCATAACACTTGGGGAGGGGGAGAAAAGGGAAGCCCCACTGAGCAAGCAGAATTGCACAGTGGCAGCATTTGATACAACCCTGTTAGTCCCAATTAGTGATGGGTGAGAAATTTGATTCGGTTCACATTTAAAGGCAAATTTATCAAGTTTGTGGTTTCTGAAACAATGTGAGAGCTGAAACGCAGCCATCGTTTGAACTTTGCTCTTATCTGAATTTTGCGATGCATTTCACCAACCAACCAGTGTTTACAAAAATGCACAGATTAGCGGAAAGTGTGCGTAAAAACGAGTATTTTAGTGAAAATAGCATACAAAAGCACATTATGTTAGGGGAAATTTATTGCAAAAATGTGTACTTTGGTCAAAACTGCATACACACATGTGTTTACTTGGAGAAATTCTCATTGCCAATCAATTTAATTTGGATTTTTTTAAAATTGCAAATTGCTGCAGAAAGGTGGAGAGCTGAATTTAAGATTGGAAGAAGAAGAAACTGAGAAAACCAAAACTGACAGATTATTCTATCCCTAGTCCCTATACAGTGGTACCTCTGGTTGCGAACGGGATCCGTTTCGGAGGCCCATTCGCAACATGAAACAAGCGCAACCCACAGAGGTGTGTCTACGCACATGCGGGTTGTGATTCATCGCTTTTGCACAAGCGTGTGACATCATTTTGCGCTTCTGCGCATGCGTGAGCGGCGAAACCTAGAAGTAACCCTTTTCGGTACTTCTGGGTCGCCTCGGGATGTAACCTGAAAGAACATAACATGAAGCGGACATAACATGAGGTATGACTGTGTATCTCATCGTAACCAGCAATTATGTGGCTGTCATCCAACAGGCTTAGTCTTGTGCTTAGCGATTCCAGTGGGCACCTTGACACTCAAAGTGCGGGTTCACTTGTACCATTCAGTTTCACATAAACTGATGATTCACAGCCAATTGTGTGAATTGAAATAACTCTTCTGAAAAGCAATTCTGCCTGTGGTATTTTCACACATGCAAACCTTCATTTGATGTTGTGCCCAGCAAGTGAGGGAAGAGACGTGCAAACCAGTTCAGTAGCCAGGGATGAGGAGAGTTGGTAGTCCTAACAACATCTGCAGGGCCGCAGGTTCTGCATCTGTGCCTTAGACTGAAGTAGATATGTAGGAACTTTTTTGGCTTTTAAAAAATTATACATTAGTAGTAGTCCACATCCTTAACACCCTCTTCCAACTGCTCTCATTACAACCTCCTGAACCTCTTCTGGGTGTAATGGACAGATTTCGACTCAAGGAAACAAGGGTACAAAATCTTCACTCAGCTATGAAACTTCCTTGGCGATTCTCAGCACACCCCTGTAGCTCAGTCCGCCCTGCCTCACAAGTTTGCTGTGAAGATAAACAAAAACCTCACCCAGGCCTCTTTGAGCCTCCTTTGGAGGAAATGCAAGAAGCGAGTGTTATAGACAGATAGACCTAGGAGAATTTAAAGTAGTTTAGGCATTCCACAGATGTATCTGCCAAAAGGGAAAACTCTCTCACAAAAAAACTAGTAGGCAGGCAATTTGTTGTGCTGAAGCAACTTGTGATCCATCAAGCCCAATACAGCCTGACAGTCAAATACTCTAGCTTACTAGATGTTTGATGGGACCCACTATTGCAATTCCTGGCAGGCAAAAAAACAACAACACCAACCCCTAGAGGACCATAGTGGGACCATGTTTGGCTTGGTGGGTCACAAGTTGTGACTGTGACCCTGGAGCAGGGTCAGAATGACATTTAATTCAGAATTAAAGAGCAGTTCCATTGGGTTTTTTGCTGGGTTGTGTGTCTTTGTACACACCAGCCCTTTTACTTTTCATGACAAGAAGAAGAAGAAGAAGAGTTTGGATTTGATATCCCACCTTTCACTCCCTTTAAGGAGTCTCAAAGCGGCTAACATTCTCCTTTCCCTTCCTCCCCCACAACAAACACTCTGTGAGGTGAGTGGGGCTGAGAGACTTCAGAGAAGTGTGACTGGCCCATTGTCACCCAGCAGCTGCATGTGGAGGAGCGGAGACTCAAACCCGGTTCCCCAGATTATGAGACTACCGCTCTTAACCACTACACCACACTGACAAATATTTGTGTGTGCGCTTTTATCAATTCTTGCATGAATTTCTTTCCCTCTTGTTGGTTTTTATAGTGATTGTATACTGCTGGTCCCTATTCTGGCTTTTAGAATGAGATCTTTTGTGCTGCTTTGATTTATACTATTTTTTTTTTAAAAAGGATTGCATTTTGAATTTTTAAAATAAGTTTGTAAACCATCCAGCATACATATCTAGACATATATATGAATGATGAAGGCAATAGATGCACAGCGACTGAGGCTGAAGATTATTGCTGCTGGTTTTGATGCGAAAGCATGGCTATAGAGCTGACAGGATGTCACCAACCATCACATCCTTCCTGAGATGCTGGTCACTCAGCTTCAGGTGGAAGTATGCATGACTTGAGGGGAGGAAAAGAAGATGCTGATTGGATAGAGAAGCACAAGCGAGTAATGGAACAGGAGCACCAGAGAAGATCAGCTCCCTAACCCATAGGCTCATGAAAAAATATAGCTGTAAGCTGTAAGCTATAATGTAGTACTGCTACACGTGGCATAAAGTTAGGAGAAGGAATCTCCTGTAGGTATTGTCTGGTCTTTCTAAAAACAGAGGGCTCCAGCGCTCTGGAATCAGTCACCAACACAAATTAGACAAGCACCTCATATCTTGATATTTAGGCAGCTGCTAAATAAGTTTTTGTTTCAGGCTTTCCCTGAAGCATGACCCAGTTATTTTATGGAATGTTGACTATGTAATTGTACAAATAGTTTTACTAATCTGAGTGTCTGTATCTTTCGTGCTTTACCTTATAGCACACTGCTTCGATAGCTTTTGGCTGATCAATCTGTGAAAACAAATAAATAAATGTCACACACACACACACACACACACACACACACACACTTTTGACCATGGCCATTTAGCTTCATCACTCCCTTCTACGACCTCACCTCTTCTTTTAAAGATATGGCCATCAAATAAAATAGTACCAGTGAGGACATAGTGAGTGCTTTCCTCTCATCAGTGAGGAACGGAAGCTTTTGCCAACACATTTCTGGAATTAAGCTTTCTGTGCAGATGTCACTGTTGGGTTGGTTGTGCAGCGAGGTAACTTTAGACCAGGTGTGGACCAGGTTGTTCCTCCAACTCCCATCCATTCTAGCCACCAGCTGCAATTGCTGGGGCTGATGGGACCCAACAGTTCAGCAGCAACTGGAGGGCCAGAGCTTTCCCCTACCTTCTTCAGACTCTGGAATTAATGGTGTAAGATCTCCCTGCCCCTGCTTCAGATGGTAATTGCATTATGTCCCTTCAAAATATGTTCAGCCAGCCTTGTCATGCATACGCTCCAATATTTCTCTGATGAAAATAGGGATGTCTTATTTAATAGACACTTGGAGGGTCTGGGTAGTTTTAGGTCCTCTTGTTTATTTTCCTGAGTGGAGAGCTGCCCTAATGGTGGCTGTCTCTTTTTGAAAAATGTGAGTATTGTTCCCACCTCCATTGACCGCATTCTGAGAACACAGTCCTCTCCTAAAAAAATGGTTCTGAAATTTTAAAAGCATGTTAACGCATGGTGGTATTCGTTCTTCTCCACCACTAAAATGTGTGCTGGCACTCTGCTCCAGACGGTGGTGGTAAAATGAGTGGGTGCAATTGAGTGCAATTAAACTATCACTTGGCTCGGTGAGCCAGGGTCTCAGAATCGAGTGATTGGAAAAAGTTAAAAATGAAATGAAATGAAATGAAAAGGCAGTGGTGGAGCCAGATTGCTTGCTCATGTGGGGCAAACACACACAGCAGGTTCCTAAGGCTCTAACTGCACCACTTCAGATTGTGGGTGGGGCTGCAAATGCAATTTTTGAGGGCTCTCTTAAAAAAACCTAACAACTTCCTGTCAGTTTAAACAACAACCAGCACCCTGAGGAGAGGGCTGGGCCAGAGACTTCCTCCTTGATGTGGCAGATTTCTGCTTGTTGAGAGAGCTTATATATGGGGAAGCGTTCAAAAATATAACCTCACACACACCTGCAGTCTGAAGTCATAGAGTCCACTCAAACCAGCCTTCAGTGTTGTGTGACCTCAGACTAGACCTCAGCCTAAAGGGATCAGGGTGGGGGTGGGGGGCAGATAAGGTGCAAGTAAAGGACAAGGAAACCCTTTGTTAAAAAACAGATTTGGGGTCCTAACTTGATTGCCGGGGGGGGGGGGAAGAGGAGACAAGGGCTGTACACACCGTACATTTAAAGCAGCCCTCCCAAATAAAAAAACCCTGGGAGCTTTAGTTTGCTAACAGTGCTGGGAATTGTAGCTCTGAGGGATAAGCTACAGTTCCCAGGGTTTATTTTTTGTAGGGTTTGCGCGCATGCTTTAAACGTGTGGTGTGCATGTGGCCTAGGAGGGTTGGGACTAGCCAATGCTGGTCCTACTCAGAGTAGACCCATTGAAATGAATGAACCCAAGGTCATCATGGTCATTAGTTTTAGTGGGTCTGCTCTGAGAAGGACCGGCATCAGCTACAACCCTCTGACAGTCATTTGGGCCCTTCCTAGTACTATGTCAATTTTCTGGTGGTCATGGCAGAAGATGGGAGCATCTTAGTGGAAAGGGAAACAAGTATCTGACTCAGCAGTGAAAGAGTGTCAGGGCATCTCTAACAGGAGAATTTCCTGTTATTTCCCTGTGGGCGTCTTGTAGGCAGTGAGGGGCGGAGGAGCCTGGAATTTTATTTTTCTGTCTCCTGCTGATTTTCTTTAATGGAAGCCATGAGCCCAAAGCTGTGCGGTGCATTTGAAAATTTGGGAGTGGGGAGGCTGCAGACTGCGGCATGGCACACGTCAGGGTACAGAAATGGAAATGCTAATAGTTCAGGCACAGTATGGGGGCAAAGCTGAATAACAAAGATTCCTTTCTAACAGCTGTAATTTAGCACTGGAGTTTGGGTGTGACATGCAAAGCCAAAAAAAGAAAAGAAAAAAGCAGCTTTTCCTTTTTTGTCAGGGGGAGGGGGTACAGAAAACATATTCAATAAATCTGGAAGGTTTCTTTTCCTAACTTTCTTAAAATTATGTGCGGGAAGCTGCAAAAAGGTGTAAAGGCTGCAGAATAAACGAAGAGAGACAGCAATTTGCTTCCCAAATCTGAAAGCTCTCTTAATATCAGGAACAGGCTAAGCAATGGTAATCGTAATAGCTCTTGGGTGCTAGCCAGAATTTTGGGTGAAATTGTTGTAACAATTAGCTGCAACTGTCAAGGGCATATCAGGTCCCTCTCTTGCTTCTTTCAAAGGAGGTAACTTACATAAAAGTGTTAGCAGTAGCATGCTGGATTTAGTTCAAACATGACTCATGGAGGCCTTTTCATTTAGGAAGTCTGAAAGGGGATGGGTGCAATTGCACACCCACCAGGACTTTTTTCCAGCCGGAACTCACTGGAACTCAGTTCTGACACCTCTTCAAGTGGACGCCATTGCCATTATAAGAGAACAAGGGAGGCATTCATGGTGAATTCCAGCACCTCTTTTTCTAGAAAAGGTAGTACTGATTTCTATGCTAGGAGTTGGGATAAAAAGGGGAGGGGTGACATTGTTTGTGTGTGGTGGGTGCTTGTGGGACACACCTACTAAATAAGTACCTTGCTTATATTTTCATCCTTACCATTCACAATCCACTTTATGCCATTGTTTTGCCTTCTGAAGTGTTCAGGGTTCTTGCGAATTCTGTTACAAAACCTCCTTCCTCACAAGAACCAGTCCAGTTTCCACTTGGCCAAGTGGATTTGAGCTACACAATCAGATGACCCGTTTCCTTGAAATAAGAGACCTTTGTAATATCTGCTTACTCACACATATCCAAGTAGAGCACAGCAAAAAGCAAATATGCTATCTATGAAAGGCAGCGTAAGCCCGCCCCCTCATAGATTTGAGGGCAAATCACTTTGGGTGTGTGGCTATGTGTGGGATTTTATGCAGAAAGCCATGTGGCTGGGAGGAGGAAGAAATAATTAAGAGCTTTAAGCCTGAGAGGGCTTTACAGTTAACCAGATGCTGAGAATGCTTTTGAACTAGTGTAGGCTCTAGTGGGCATTCCTTGGGCATCAGGCGGACCACTCTGGGAAACAGGATATTGGCCTAGATAGGTCTTTGGTCTGGTCCAGCAGGGCATGGTTGCCAATTCCAGGATATCTTCACACCAAGCATGTTCTGTGCAGAAGGCAAAGAGGTAGATGTCCTTTTGACACCGCTTACTTTGTGCCAACCTTCCCATATTTATGCAAGAATTTGCACTGAACTTTTCACGCTGCTTTGCCACTCTAGGCGGACATTGCCTGTCTTGCCTACTGAGTGGTATCCAAGTCATACTCAAGGTCAATTGAAACGATTAAGTCAAACTTATTGTGTTCATTGATTTCAAGGGTCCTGTGTATGACCAACCATTGTCAGGAATTTTGCTGGTGCGATGTTGTGGATGAGTAGTCTGAGCCTTTTGGCAAAAGGCTGCCAATGTTCCTTAATTGTTGTGGTGGAGTTTTGTGGAGTGGGGTCTCTCAGACCAGTAGAGTGCTGCTGGATGTGTGCATGTGAATGCACGCACAAAGCAAATTTGGAATTTTAAATTGATGGGCACAGGCAGAGAGAAAACTCTTCCTATCTGGATTGTAGGGTCAAAGCAGAAAATGTATTTAAATTCTCATTTCAAGCTGTGGGAGCCTTGATCTAGATTCAGATGGAGAATTGGTTTATTCTCATGAGATCATTGTTCATAGTTTGGGCAGAATGAGGGGCTCCTAGATCACCATGAGCTGCAAGTATCAGCCGTGGTTGGCTTATTATTTCCCTGGCTTCCTGGAGGTAGAATAGACCTCACCACTTTGGACTGCAGGAGGCGAGCAATTTCATTTCTTTCAGCAAAAGAGTGGACATACTGTGGAATGGGACAAAGCCTTTCCCCACCCAGTAGGTGCCCTAAATTGTTCCTAGATTATATCACTCCAGGAGGGAGTTTAATTTTGCTCACTTGAATGCTCCTCTCAAAATCTCCCCATGCACAGACAACGAGCATGTCAGAAAGAAGACGGTAGTAGAATTCTTATTGCCTGACACACAAACTTTCCATGTGCAGGTATGCTTTTAATAGGGAGGGAACATTCAATCATGTGATTCCCCCAGCGGTACAGTGGTACAGACTAGGAATAGCTTTTCCTGTGTGAGGTACTGTTTATATAGACTAGCTCTTAGGGTGGAGGTACCCACTTCAAATTCTCAGAATCTGCTGTCAGAAGATTAATGGATGCCATGGAATTTACAATAACCTAACCACGCAAAAGCAGATTTCTTCCACTCCTTCCCTCTCGAATCCAGCTTCACTTATGGCTAATAGTTTCCAACGTGCATATAAGGACTGTACAAGCCTTGTCAAATTACCTAATGAAACATTTGTGAGGCTTGATGGAAATAACAAAACATAGTATTGCTCAGAGCTATTGAGGGACAATTATGTAACTCTTAATTGCTGGAAGGAACTGAACACCAGCTACTATTTTCAGTATGAATATAGAAGTGAATATTTGCCTTTTGAACCAAACAATTATGCAGACTTTCAGTGGAGTAAAAATGCAATCCTGTACATGTCTACTCAGAAGTAAGTCTCATTTTAATTGGGGTTCACTCTCTGGTAGAACTGCAGCCTTAGTTTTCCCTAAACATTAGCTCCAAGCAGGGCTTGTTGCAAATACAGTACCATTTCTTTCATCCAATGGTCTGTGAGAGCAGTAAGGGTAAACTGAGTTGTATGAAGCTGCATGGGGGATGCAAACTGAAGTTAGAGATTTATATTTTCAACCCTCCCGAGACAGCTAACAACAGATTTAAAATGCCCCTTAACATTATATTAAGAACACGAAAATTAAACTACATGTCAACCTCCCCATTTTCAAAGCATTACTTGTGAAGAATGCTTAGAACCACTTCAGAAATGCAAGAGTAGATGATGCTGTCCTTGCTCTACAGCAGACTATAGATAGGTTATTGCACATTTTAATAGCCCTTGCCCCCACATTAAAGTAATTCTCTGGACATTTGCAGATGGTTTGTCACATTAATGAGGTAATCTGGACTGGGGGCAGATGGAGAAGCAGACATGCAGAGTGGTTATGTGAACTGACGTAAGAGTAGGGTTGCCTCATCTCTTTTAAAGACATGGCAGTGACTGTGGCATCCAGATCTGACAATGTAATGGCAAAGATAAATTGCATGTATATCAAAGACGAGATATGTGCAAGGAAAAAGCCACAAGTAGACTTCCATGCATCTGAATCAGGCCTGTGGCCCATCTAGTCCAGCATTCTGCCTTCAGTCACACCATTGTCTTGTCCAAAATGACTTTCAGACAACACCACGGGAAACTCACATCAGTCTAGATAGTATGAATGATTCTGGCAGCCCAGGCTTGTCCAAAATCTGCTTCTTCTTAAAATGAGCTCTAAATTAATTGCCACAGCTGAAACCTGAAGCCTACTTCACAATCAAGCCATCCTTGGTGCCAGGACAGGTGTGATTTTCTATGTTCAGTAGAGAAAACTTGGCACGTGAAGCTTCTCTCACCGTTGCGTAGTGACGAAAAAAGATGCAACAGGGGAGCCAATAGCAGGTGTAAAGCCTTTTCAGATGATTCCCCTTCCTTGGCCACTAGCTTTGGTGTGATTGCGCTAACCCCAGGACTGTTACGCTCAACTCCATCCTGTTTCCTTACATCTTTTATTAGCCTCTTAACAAGGCCAATTAGGTCACCATATTTTCTTCCCCCATCTCCTTACGATGATCAAACCAGAGTGCAAAACCAAGGGGAAAATTATGAGTAATTGGCTTGGAGATTTCACATTTTGTTAGCATTTTATATTCCTCCCGTGTAAGGGAGTTGGAAACCTGCCTTGCTGGCGGCAAATGGCTGTTTCACTGCTGGGGGGGGGGGGGGAGATGGTATAAATAGATTGCAAGGACGTTGGTACAAGGTAGCAGTCTTTTTTGTAAAGTTTATGAAATGTAAATGTTTATAAACGGTATGGTGGGCAGATTATATCACTCAACACTTGCCAAGTCATGGGTGCCTAAATAGCAGGCCACTGCAGTGGATGGGACAGCTGGCAAGCAAATGTATTTCTGCAGTTGCAAAACTATTGCTGCTTGCCCATAAATACTGTATTTCCCCAGGACTTGAGATGTTACCATCCATCGCAAACGGCATTTAGAGCTCTCATTAAAGAGAAATTACTGTAACTGGACAACTGCTGTGTAATAAACGCAGCTTTGAAAGGCCCTAAGAACAGGAGTCCTGTACAAAATATGATCAGATCAGCAGCGGATGGTGTTGTGGGGTGGCAGCGCTCAGATGACCTCTGGCTGGTTGCATTGCTGCTGTTTATGGGTAGATGGGGCAGGGGACAGGTTGGCGCTATGCAAATGCACCAATGGGAATGTTGTATTGGCTTCACAAATGCATTTGCACTGCGTTGACTTTCTTTTGCCTCGTCCCTCCCCCTCTACTCTCAGTAAGCAGCAGCGCCATAATCAGCTGGAGGTTAGGGGAGTGGCACCACCCCACAATGCTGTCTGCTACTGCTAATCTGGATTTACATGCAAACCCATTCCTACAGAAGGGACTAAACAAACATAGGGCTCCAACAGGACACAACCTGCCTTTTATCAGCTCTTCCGGCCAAGAGCACAGAGTAAATGCCACATAGTCAAACCTATCATAGGAACTTTTCTTGGCCGCAGAGGCTACTTAACATGCAGGACCTATGCCATTGTATTTTATACAGCAAGACTGCAACTTATGCAGGGTTAAGTTCCAGGGATCGTGCCTAAAAGCCAAAATTGCATTTAGTTAAAAACACACTTGGTGCAACGGCAGGTGGGATTGCCCAAGTATTCCCCCCCCCGACGCTCATTCTCTTTCTGCTCTTTTTAAATTCTTTTTTCTGCCAAGTACGTAAAGCTGAATTAAATGTGCGTAAATCGTGGGCTTACTGTACAGAACACTTTGTTTGAAAGGTAGCTGTACTGTTCTAACTGGGTTAAAAAAATATGCCATCACCCTTCTTAAAATGTATACTTACCCGCATCCAAGATGTGCACCCATGTGATTTTCACTCCCTTGAGACTATTTGACCTAGATGCAGGCTGTGATGTCTTAAGTTGGAAGTAATGTGTTTTTTCTTTGATAGACACTTGTACATTTGATCAGATTTTCCTTGAGCTTGTAGGCTCTGCTACAAATGAAGCATCACTGTAAGTTTACAAAAATGTTTCTGAGATACACTCAAAGGTAAGCCTTTCCTTAAGCCAACAACATAATGCTCACCACACCATTCCCCATCTCCACCCTCTCCCAACTCCAAAAGTATACCAGAACACCTTTTGGCCTTTGTTCAGCTGATTTTACAAGTGGCCTGCAAGTGTGTCTTGCTTACCCCTCCGTCTTGAAGCACGCTTTTACTCTTTTAAAGTATGTAATTATTTCCACTTTTAAAGTCCGTAGCAAGCCCTGTGTCTACATGTCGTTTTCTCTCTACAAAGGATTTGAGACACTTCAGGCTCCTTAGAGGTGGTGTCTGAGACTTTATGCCAACAGATTCCTTTGCATAAACATACTATATTTGCCAGTGAGGAGGAAGGGATAAATGTGAAAATTCAGATTAGATGCAGACAATGTTAGCTCTACTCAAGAGTAGACCCATTTATATTAATGGTTATGACTAACTTAGGTTCATCAAAGGGTCTGAGTAGAATTTAAGTTGAATACAGCCCAAAGACTTTTTGGAAGTATCCTTCAGGATGTTGCTCAGGGCTGAGCCAAGAGCAGTGTGTCGGACCTTTGAGACCAAGGAAGGCGACACTTATTTCTTTTGTTCCATTGTGGGAAATCTTTCCACACGGTCTCATAAATCCTGTTTGTGGAGGCATGACAGAAGGTCAAAACGATCTGGAGCACTGCAGAGAAACAAGCCCGTTTCCACCAGTTGCTGTTCAGTCTCCAGGCATTCAACTGTAGCTATGATGGATTTGGATGAGTAACAGGTCAGCTCCGGGAAGAAGAGGCCAGCATTTGTTGACACCGAGCTCTGTAAAACTGGGGAAGTACTATCTCTGCGGCTAGCATCAAGCTGTTACAATCACCTCCATCTCAAATTACCTCACCTTGCATAAGACCCAGAGGAGAAAAAACATTATGTTTAGGGGTACTCTCAATTTTGACTCAAGAAAATCACCATTTTATAGTTCAAACTGGGAAAAATAAACACAGTAAATGGACAAAAGTACAAAGATTCACAAAATGTTTAGGGGTACGCGTCCCCCCAGAAAAAAAGCACTGCTGGTCTCTGGGTCTTGATGCAGGTGTTCAAAGATGCACAAGGTCAGCAACCAGACACTCCCATAATCATGAAGTGAGTCTGTTCATAATCATGTTGAAAACTTCAGAGTGGAAAGCCTACTCTCATGAATCTTAACTTTTAAGCAGCTAAGCCAGTCCACTCGACTAGGCGATAGAAAGCAAAATCTCATTTGCTCAGGCTAGAAACAGTGAATCCTTGAGCCTTAAGTGTGACCTGATTCTCCCAGACCTCTAGAGGCACATCTTGAACAGCTAGCCCAATGGCCCTACCGCAAACTAGGAAGTTGTGGATTAAACTCTTGGCTTCAGAAGTGGCAAAAGAATGAGTACTACACCCTTCCTTCACTGGACCTGATGTGAGCTCATAGGAGGGATTTGTACCAAGGAGAAAACAGACAGCAGCATTATTGGGCCTTACACCTGAAAGACTATAAATAGGTATCAAGGACCAAGGTGGCCGATGGGCCTTGAGGTAAAATCCTCCAACTTATCCCTTCCCCATCTAGTATCACTAGGAAAGGATGACATGGGTAGGAAGAGGTAAAAAGCAAAGGGGTGGGAGTTACTTCTTTTAAAGCTTGCAGGCAAAAAAGAAAAGAAGAAAAGAGGGAGTACAATAGATCCCATTCTCTTTCCAAAAGCAGTGTCAGAACTGGCAACTCTGGAGAGTTCACCTCTAGCCAGGTTATCAAATCTTTGACCCTTGAGCGGCTTCCGTCCAGAATTAACCTTTGCTGCTTGCTCTCTTACAGTTTAAATGTGAACAGGCTCAAATTGCAGCTGGAAGTATTTAGGTTAGAGGTTAGGCATTCTAACAGTGGAGGTGCAGAACATATTGCCTAGGGGTTTAATGGCACCTCCAATTACAATCAGATGTGCAAAATTCAAAAAATGTTGACAAAGGTGACACATTTAGTGCCTCTCCTATTCTATAATATTCAGTGCCAGAGCAATTTCTAATTACAAAGAAACATGACAATTCCGGGGGGTGGGGGGAACAACACTTATCACTATTGCTAATTTGGCAAATAGATAGGCTTTGCACATGCATTTTGCTCTTCTCATCTCACAGGAAACCACCCAAGGGGGAATGAGAGGTCACGATAGATTGTGATCTCTCATTTCCCATGGGGAAGCATGTATTGTGGGTAAGGAATGACAGAGTGTGCATGCAAATCTTGGCACTGGGCAAGCCCTAGTCAAACACAGTTGCTTAAGAGGCAGTGCTGACAGTTGCCAGGGCAGTATGCTACTTTCAGCCAACTAGCTGATGGCCCTGCAACCAAAAAACTGAAAGAGATACTGCTGGCTGGAGAAAAGCAGTGTATTCGTGCACTGATTTGGATTGGATGGCAACTGCTTGGAGAACAGGGCTAGCATTTTCAAGCTAATTTGCTCAGGAAAAGGTGAAAAGAGGCTACCTCACTCCCTAGTCAAAGCTGGCCACTGCTGCCTTACAGATGGAAATGATTATATTCTGTCTCCTTCTCAATATGCTTCATGCCCTTCTGGGTGGCTCCAAGGAAAAGGGGAAGCGGACAGCTGTTTCATCTATTTAATACCTATTAAATCCTAATGCATTTCAGGTCAGTACTCTATACTTATGAGTTTATTGTTCAAATAATTGTAGTCGCTAAAAAGGAACTATTTTAAGAATTATGCTAATCAGCGATTGCCCAGAAAAATGCACACCCAATGGAAGGAATGTGCATGGGCCAGTTTGTCTGGTTGTTGCTTGCTTCTGTATGCTTGGATTCACTCTTGACTCATTTACTTCCAAGCCTCATAAATGTGGCAATCTGTGCTCCTTTCCCCAGTGTAAGGCATGTGGGTTGCTAAGGCATGCAAACAGATCTACATTTAACATGGTGGCTAATGCATACAAAGCACAGTGCATGTGTGTAGCAATGAAAAGTTGCACATTCTACAAACACTGTATTTAACTTTCTCTCTCTATCTCCCTCAACATGTGCCATGTGCCAGCAAAACAATTTAGAAGGCAGCAGCCTCTCAGGCATGCGTGACGTTAATTTTTTTTTTTTGGAGGGGGGAGACACTGGATACAGATAACTTCAGAAATAATCTTACACTATTGATTCTAATACAGCAAAATATTTTGAAAAGGAGTCCAGATGTACAGGAAAGCTACAGAGAAGGTAGTTGAAAAGTCCATTCATAAAACTTTTATTCCACTTACATCAACTTAATACACATGTTCTTAACAGTTATGCTTAGATTGTTCATGAAAATTTTCAGGAGACATTAAACAAAGCTAGCCATCATCTCAAGTTATTTCCCTGTTAACTATTTTTACAGCACATGCATGTTAGGCAAAGTATCAAAAAAAAAATCACAAAAGCAAAACCCTAAAAAAGTTAAATACATGGGTTTTTGTTTTACTGCTGTGCTCGATATACAGTGTAATTATGGATATCAAGCATTTCATTTTTACTGCATCTTTACTTGTACATTTGTTCTTAGGTTGCCTAAACCATTTAAATACAAATAAATTGTGTAGCAAAAATAATGAAAGCAACAGCAGGTAACTTTACAAGTAATGGAATGTGAACCGTTTCTGCCCTTCCCTAGAGAAAGTTCATTGGGTTAGCAAACCACCTTAAGGAACACTTTTCAGATGCAATCAGAGATGTATACTTGGACTGTAGATTCCACAGATTCACATGATTGACATGTAATATCCATGGGACATTAATTTTCCTCGGCTATGTGTTCCACCTTTGAAGTACCCACATTCTCTACACCTGCGTGGTTGCAACCAATCATCCCTTTTTTACCACTGTGACAGACCAATATGCAAGCAGTTTTTTCTTTGCTCAACATAGGAAGCTGTTTAACATTGGCTTTTGTGGGAAGCCACAAAGTACCAAGAGTACTATGCCAAACATGTAAAACTTTTATAAAAATTCCACATCCCTATATTGGCCACCTTGGATGAACAAAAATTCCCCAAATGTTAACTGGCTCTATTCCCCTAATATTAAACATAAAACCACATGGGAAATATAGAAATCCAAATAGAAGTAACATAAACCTGTCATAAATCGTAAACAAAAACTATTTGTGGGACAGCATGGATGACAAATGGTCTACTGTGTAAATTTTAGAATGAGGCAGACAAAAATTGGAAGGCTGGTTAATTCTCCCCTCCTTCTCCTGCTTCAGCTTCATCTCCTTGGGTATCCGATGTCCACAACTGTTTAAGAAAAATGCAGTCATGTGTTACCGATTAAAGCATCAGTAGTGTGAATAAGAAAGCACTCATCAGGATAATCTCCAAGAAAGCTATTCCTCATCTTTAAAAAGGCACTCTTTCCAAGAGCCGCACAACTGAGCAAAGCATTCGTATTATGCATTTCATTCCATAATTAGATTTTTTTTTATTTAACCCTTGGCTACCTGGTAATTTAGGAGACCCACAAGATTGTTTTCTGCTTGTTTGTACATAACTTGGCTTAATAAAAGCTGTACAAGTACTTACTGTCAAATTGTCTCTCAGTAACTGCATTATTAGTGTGCTGTCTTTGTATGATTCTTCGCTTAACGTATCAAGTTCAGCAATGGCTTCATCAAAAGCCTATGTAAGAAAGGAAAAATGTACATTTGTACATGCAACACTGGCAAAAATATTTTATTTAGTGCAGTAATTAGACTATTAACTCACAGTCTTTGCAAGGGAACAGGCTTTCTCTGGAGAATTCAGGATCTCATAATAGAACACGGAGAAGTTTAGAGCCAGACCTAATCTGATAGGATGTGTTGGCTGCATCTCTTTTTTGCTGATTTCGAAAGCTTCCTGATATGCCTGTTGCGACTGCTCCACTATCCCTTTAAAACCAAAGAAGTAAACACAAAGTTAGCAATTGCACTTTGGAGTATGTTAAAACAAACATAGACTAGATGCCTTAATATATAGGACAAGAATTGTACACAGTTTCAGAAGGTAGCATTTTTGAAGCTGTTAATAAAATCCATAAAGAATAATTAGAAATAAGGAAGTATATGCCCATGTGTACTGAATCCAGGTATCCAGTAGACCCTGTTCTATAAAACCTTATACTCAATCCTAACCATGTCTACTCAGTCCTGGCCATGAATACTCAGAAGTAAATTCCACTGAATTCAGTGCGGTTTACTCCCAGGATTGCACTGTTATACAAACAAATTAAAGGCCAATTTGATGGGGTTTTGTCTTTCCATACACTCTAGATTCAATTAAGATTTCTAGCATATCACAGTTTTCAGGTTCAAATCTTGGCCAGAAAGAGCTATGCTAGCTATCCAACTGACTGATGAGCAGATGTCAGAGTAACAACAATGCTAGCCAAACTGTAGAATGCTAAAAATCCCACTCTCCCACAAATTCTGACTAGTAGAAGATCTCCTAGTAGCTGGTTCTTGCCTTCACAACAGCAATGTTTTTAAGCAACATGGATAATGTTAAGCATTACATTTAGTTTACAAAATTTAAGACAAATGTGACCTGTAACACTGAAGTACATAAAGGTAAATTGGCCAGCAACAGTACTGCTGAAGAGGATTTGAATGACAACCACGCTACTGCAAAGAAGTGGAACACTATACTGTAATTCATCAAGAGGAAGATAGCATCCAAACCACAAGAAGTGCTAATGCTTCTGCCCATTAGCTAAAGAAAGATGCCCACTGATATGAGAATGTGTTTGGATAACCTGCAGCAAGGTTAGTAAGGCGTTTAAACACCCCTTTTCAAAACAGGCATATCTAGCCTAAGTCAGAGAGAGCTGGCAATAGTAATTCAGTATTTCAGAGGATGGCATAATGGTGGGGAAACAAAGGATAAATTTTAAAAAGTGAAACTCTCTTTGTCTGTACAGAAAACTAAAGCAGCAATAGCCTTCTGCCACGGGCAACAGAAGATGTATGTGGACTAGACACTAAAAATGTGCCACATTTGCTGCATATTTATCTACAATTGATCCTGGGTTTGGTTGGAATGGACTACCTATATATCCAACCACCTTTATTTAAGAGGCCCTAAGAAGATGCTATTACCAATGCTAGTAATTCAAATACTAATACAGTGGTGCCTCGCAAGACGAAATTAATCCGTTCCGCGAGTCTCTTCGTCTAGTGGTTTTTTCGTCTTGCGAAGCAACCCTATTAGTGGCTTAGCGGATTAGCGCTATTAGCGGCTATTAAAGGCTTAGCGGCTAAAAGGCTATTAGCGGCTTAGCGGCTTAGAAAAAGGGGGGGGGAGCGAAAAAAATCTCAAGACTCGCAAGACATTTTCGTCTTGCGAAGCAAGCCCATAGGGAAATTCGTCCTGTGAAGCGCATCGAAAAACGGAAAACCCTTTCGTCTAGCGGGTTTTTCATCTTGCGAGGCATTCGTCTTGCGGGGCACCACTGTACTGCAAACATTCAGAACAGTCTCTGTTTGCTGCTCACAGAAGTGATACTTCCCTTCCTGCCTACACCCAGCACTAATCTCCAAACCTGCCCTTATCATTTAAAGCAAAGAAACCAAAAGCATTGGGAGAACCACTCACGGCATTACAAAAACCTGCAATACTCAGAACAAAAACCAGAATGATGGGTATTTTCTTTCATTTCCTGAAAGCGCACAAACCCCAACTGATACTAGCAGAAATAAAGAGAGCGCTCAGCAAAGTTTAATTTGGGAATGACAGACCGACCTCATGAAGTAGAGTAATAGTCGTTTTGCAAAAAGTTGAATGCCTTAGCTACAGAGAATTCTAAATGCATAATTTTGCTATTAGTATTACTGTTTCATTCATGACTCCTTTTTGTAAAAAGGGCAAGTTTACTTTGGGGAAATACAGTGAGGTGTTTCCAGAAGTGGCAGAAATAATTGGTATGCTGTACAAAAGCACTGAGGTCAATTCAAATACTGTGCAGACTTTCCTGCCACCAATTCAGAGGACTTAGAAGTGGAACAGGTACAAAGAAGAGCAACTAAGCTATCCCTTTTTGGAGATCTTATGAATTATGATGAAAACATCAGCAGTGAAAGCATGTAACAGCATTTCTGAAGGAGGAACAACCATACACAGAGGCCTTAGAATATTTTTTTTGGAAACTCTACCCTTGAATTATGCTTAGTTGGAGCATAAGATTGCCCTCAATCCCCTTTAGTCAGCATAACCTGACATTATATCATTGTAAGCTGTTTAGTGCATCTACGACACTAGATTTAGCTATGAAAGTATAAGAGAGTGGACAGTGTTGGGAGGTAACCATACACGTGCCCAGTTTATTTGGATCTCCTACATGTCTTGGCAGCAGCAAAGTGGTCAATTCCCTCAAAGGAGTCAGTGTAGAGCCCATGACAGCTGCCCCACCACATCTGCCACGAAAGAGAATGAGATGCCAACTTACTCTGTAACCAAATCAGGACACAATACCAGGAGTATATAAGCCCCGGCAAGGGAACAGAGACCCCAAATATATATAACTACATTTCTTTGCCCTGTTTTAGAGAGAATGGGGCACATAATTGGCAACAGAGCACTTTTTTGTTTCTTTTTGAGTACTCCTTGTGAATAAAAGGATGTCTAGACATAAAAAATATTAAGTCAGAGAAAAGAGGTGTCCAAACTTTTTTCAAAGAGGGCCAGATTTGATGAAGTGAAGGGCCATGGGGGCCAACCAAAGTTGTTGGCCTTTTTAAAGGATTGTTGTTGTTGAGCTTTTTTATTATTTTACCCAAAGTTGTTGAGCTTCTTTTAGGATTGAAGTTGTTGAGGGTTTTTAAGGCTTTTACCCCAGGAAATAAACTGCCACAGGGGCCGGACTAAACCGATTGGCGGGCCAGATTAGGCCCCCCGAAATGGACTTTGGACATGCCTGCCTGCTAAACCCTTCCCTTTTTGACATGTTAGTTTCCTATTTGTTGGACTGAGAAATATTCCACCATGGCACAGCCTGGAAGAAGCTTACCACTTCAATGAGAACTAAGACATATTATTCCAGGCAAAAAAAGAGCCAGAAGATAAGCACCGGAACAAATCAACTACAAATGGAGCCATATGCAGTTCTGTCTAAAGGATATCAGTGTGCTGTCCTGAAAGCAAAAGATTTCATTTCTACCCTTTGACCTCTGCCTTAGTAGGCAGCAGAGCCTACTGAGGCCCTCCGAGGCAAAGAAAAGGGGCTAAGTAGCTGGAATTTGCTCAAGCTATGATTGAGACAACTCATGCATAGACAATACTGTACTGTACTGTTTGGCAGAGACATAATCAAATCATTTAATCTGAAATCACTGGCTTATCTTACATACTCCTCCCATACATGGCATAAGCACACAGCCTGGAAAATAATCTCCAGCAAAACTAATTCCATAGCTCAGTAATTAAGAGGGAAACACCCTGCATCTGGAATCAGTCAACTTCAGGGGTCTGCTCAGTTCAGTTCTCTTGACAGTCCAAACAGTAGACTTTTTGCCAGGCTCACAGAAGGAAACAGCAAAGGGTAGCAAGGCAGAGGCCATAAAATGCTACTGGCATGATCCTGGCACCATAGAGACATCATTTAATTTCTGTTCTTTACACCAAACATTATTTGAATGTGATTTTTTGTAAGCTGTTTTGAGAGTTTCTTGGAGCTATAAAGTAGGGTAAGTATTCTACATAATTAAATACTAAAAAACTGTGGAGGCAATCACTGGGATTGGTGAATGGCAGTTATTAGGCACTCTGTGGGAGCCACTGGCACTGTTGCAATGCTGCTTCTTTTCTCCACTGCAATTGTGCTTTTGACCCAGGATCCCAGCTCCTTATGCTCATGTAATAGGTGTAGCAATAACTATCTTAGCTGGAGCATAGGACTGAGAGTCTATGAGACAGTCAGGGAGGAAATAAGCAGCCTGGATTGATTCTATGAGCTAGAGATTTGCAGGTTTTTTATGGGAAACTGACTGTTACAAATATGCAGTGCAACCACCTAGAACAGGCACGTCCAACAGGTAGATTGCTGGACACCTGTGATAGATCACAGGCTCCCCCCAAAAAAGCTCAACATTGCCCTGAACCCTTAAAACGGGGCTTTCCTCCCTAAAAAAGCTCAACAACTTTGTCCTGAAACCCTAAAAAGGGGGTAGATCACTGCCAGTTTTTAAGTCTGTGAGTAGACTGCAGTCTCTTGGGAGTTGGCCATCCCTGACCTAGAAGAAAAATGAACACAGACAGCAACCATTTCACATGGTGGTTCTATTTCTGGCCCCCATGTGTGTATCAGCAGAGCTTATTTAAGTGCCCCCCCCCCGGGTCCAAAAGAACCTACACATCAGTGATCACATGTCAACTAGACGCGCCAAAAATGGTTTTCGCCTGTACTACAAAGTTATCACTGCTCTATAATCCACCAGACTACCTGTTTTCTGATACAAGAGCAAGTTTAGCAGATAGCTAGATAAAAAGCCATTAGAAACTACTCCAAGTTTTTACACAATAGCTAAATCTGTTTATTACTACAGAGGCCACTGCTGTAAGGAAGCATCCAGTGGAGTTTTTTTTAAATGAATGACTAGAATAAGGGAGTGAACATTACAAGCATTAAGTTACCAAGTTTGTCTGGGTTCAATTGACACTGCAAGCTGTGGTTAATCAAAAAGGAAGTAAAAGCTTCTGAACACCTTTGCAGGGAACCTAAGATTTTACTAGACTGGTTTGCTTTGAAGTACCTACTTTTCAACTCCACACATTTTACAAAACTTGAAGAGATTCAGAAGCCAGCTGTAGTGAGGATACAAAGGGTAATCCTGGGGTTTTTTTAATCCTAAACAGAAGACAACTATCCTAAACGGAAGACAACTAGAGCTGAGGAGTGGTGATCCAGCCTTCAAATTTTTAAAAAGCTACAGGGAGATAAAGGATAGTTTGAAAGCTTTCCATACATGTATTACAGTAGCTCAGTAAACAAGCTGCCTAGAAGTTTTGGAAATTTTGAGGTTTTTGGGAGAGGATTGGATTGGCAACCTGTCAGGGATGTTTTAGGTACAAGGAATTCTGTCATTGGGCAAGGGATTGACTAGTTGAAACTTGAATACATTAAGCTGGAATTAAAAGTCTCTCACTTTTACATGCAGCATGTAGAGAATAGTGGTTTTCAAAATTCAAAATTTGAGTAACAACATTACTTGTGGAAATCTAGAAATGCCTGAACAACATTATGCCATAAAAGGTATCAGAAAAAAATAGCAACAGTCCAGATTTGTATTTTAAAGGAAAATTACCTGGAGTAGCGTTAGAGTACAGTGGTACCTTGGTTTACAAACTTCCACAAGTCCGTTCTTAAACCAAAGCGTGCTTTCTCATAGCAGTGAGGGACTCAATTTACAAATGGAACACACTCAACAGGAAGTGCAACATGTTCTTATTACAAGGCAAAGTTCACAAACCAAAACAGCTACTTCTGGGTTTGCAGCGTTCTTAATCCAAGTTGTTCATAAACTAAGCTGTTCTTAAACCAAGGTACCACTGTACACTTTTTGTCACACCATAAACAAGAATTTAAGAATGTTTTTTTAAAAAGGTGTTGTATAGGCTATTCTTTACTTTCTAAGCACATGCTATTGGCTGAACCAAGAGTGGCACCTCAAACTCCCAATGTTTCATCCCTGCAGAAATGGAGACACTGTGAAATCACCAATGGTTTATTACAGCCATGACTCAGATGTATTTGTGGCTTATGGCAGGGAGCTCCTTTGCCTGGTACCCAAGGGGGAAGTGACCTTTGCTCCCATTCAGGGTTTTGTAAGAGGCTTTTTTAAAAAAACTAACTTGGCTGAGTCTGGAATCCTCACCTGCCACCTCAATGCACTGGAGTATTCCTTCCATATGAGGCAGTTCCCCCGTGAACCCCAGTGTTGTATCTTGCTCCAGCTTCCAACCACAGGGTCCCAAGCATGGCTTAAATATTTACCTATTATCCTCTAATTTGGCCTTCTGCCAGAATCTTCTGATATGCTCTTCTTTCTACTTCCAGCCATTCTCAGTTATAGCTTCCTCCCTGCACTGATAACAGTGATCTAGCTTTGTTCATTCCAGCTCAACATTAGGTCTTTCCCTTCTCTGTGTTGTACCTCTCTGACTCTCCTGACCAGCTTGCCTCTTATCCTTCCTTCTCACCAGACCCCACCCTCCTAACACCTGGTCTTTAATAATGACCCACTTTGTAGCTCTGTTTCCTCACCCTTGCTGGCGAGTTGTTCATCACTGCTCATTCCTAAGACTGGCTTGCAGATCCTCAATAAGTGAGCATTAGAGCCTGTAGCTGACCCTACTGTGTCCCTTCAGGAGGGGACAACCATGCTAAACACCAACAGCAGACAGCCATGAAATATTAGATGCCAACTGTTCTGACACACTTTGAGTAAACTATTAATGCTGCATTTTTTCACTACTGCTAAGAACTTCAATTCTACAATTCCACCTTGCAAAATCTACTTTAACGCTAGAGTACACTTATTGGGCAGAGGACACAGAGAATGTCAAAAGAGCTCTCCTGCAGTCAGCCACGAATGCATACAATAGCAAAAATGGCCAATGCACGTATTTTGAGACCTTGTTGATTAACATTAATAGTCACTTACGAAAGCTTTTAAATTGCTGATTATGTTTACTCACGTGTCACTCTGAAAGTCAATTCTTCAGATCAACATCTTTAAAATATTACAATACTGCAACGCTCAGCACTTGTTTCCTTTATTGACATGTAACATTCCAGCAGTAAATACCCGACTGTTGGAAAATTTCATGGGAACTTTTGACACTAAGAAGCCAACACACTGTACCTTTCTTGTCATCACCAGCAGCAACTTCAGCCAAATAACGGTAGTAGTCGCCTTTCATTTTCAAATAGAAAACTTTGCTTTCCGCTTGCGAAGCATTAGGAATCAAGAACTTTTCCAACAGAGACTGCAATTGAAAACAAAGAATAATCAGAAGGCTATACACATCGACAACTAGAAAATTGTACACACTGGTTGGCCTGTAGCCATTGAAGTTTCCCCATTAGTGGTAATATCAGAAATCAAGCCACTGTAAATGGTCTATTACTATATCATTGAAAATAACCCCCCCAAATTACCAGCCCCCATCTGGTCAACCATATGGACCTAAGTCTAAAAAAATGAAATCTTATCTGTAATGCTTCCCTGCTGGATTGCCCAGAGGCAATTCTTACCCTGGAGATAAGGAAGTAAAGTAGGTTTTTACAAAGGTGTTGTGCCACACACCAAGCTCTACAGACAAGCGGAAGTCTACCTTTCACAAGTTTTTGAAGTAACAGAATGGGCAGCAACTCATGCCAGTCTGATCCTATGCTACTGCTTTAGTGTCAGCCAGAGGTGCATGTAAGGAGGACCTTGGCTTCATCTGATTTTAATGCCGCAGAAGACCAGGGTTTACTACATGCTTTAATAGTTTATCACTGCACTGGAGAATCTGAAAGTATTCTGAAAGGAGAATCATGGTATTATGCATACCATGGGCCTAAAAAGCTTTTACCCAACTGGGTTAGTACACAAGAAAAAGCCCACCACTCCCTTTGTGTTAAAGAACCAAGAAGACTTAAGTATTATTGCACATGTGCATGCAATGCTTTATTCTACTCATAACCCCGTGATAACCCATGGGCTCCTTCTCCAAGTCTCCTCTCAGTCCTATTGTTTAGGATAAGGAAAATTTCACTCCTCAGAAGGAAGCCACTTGGGGGCCCTTTAAGACTGCCCTAGTTTACTTTTCCATGACTGGTTCCCACGTGAATGGGCTAATATTTAAGTGACCCAATCACATGGAAGATGCTCATGGAAAAGTAGATACCTATTTGTTCCTGAGAAGGCCTTTAAATGCCCTACTAGCCAAGATAAAAATTTGGGAAGCACTAAAATATTCACCTAATTCACATTTAAATTTGTTACTACAGCATCAATGACAAACTGCAATAATGATGTTTGAAGATGTTTTACCTTAACTGAACTGAGTTAAGATCTCATGGGTGGCTATCAAGAGTCAAAACTAGTATGCATATTGCCAGCTTTCAACATGTGACGCCAGGAGCATTTCCCCTTAAGATATGAAACTTAAAATTCACCATGAGGTCCCAGGGTGGGGTGCAATTTAAAAACACAAAATTAAAATCAGTTACAATTAACTATAATCAAGAGAATAGGCTAGATCCTAAAATGTACACTTCAGGTGTAAAAGAGGTATATCTTCAGCATATAAGGAGAACTACACTATGAAGGTGACAAGATACACCTCTGTGGGGAGGGAATTACCTAGCTTAGGGGCTGCCACAGAGAATACCCTCTCTCACACTTCTGTACTACTTTATTTAATTAAGGCAGAAGAATACAGTGATTGTAAGAGGAGGCTGTCCAATCCTAAATTATGTGATGTGTAGTTATTACTAACGGCAATCCAATGCATTTTCACTCAAACCAGGAGCTTATTTCAGTAGTTACTCTGAGGAACTTTCAAACTGTTTGAGGGGCTGTAACAGGAGAAACTGCTGAAAGGGAAACTGCTGCTGGTGCAGGAGGAGGAGATAATCAAGCTGTTTCTCTATATGAAGTCTGGTGCTGGTAACACCCATTAATCCTTTTAATACGATCACCAACCTTCCATTCAAGAGACAGCCACACTTTTAAGGTGAGGCAATCTAATCCTATTCAACTTGCATTCCCTCCCAAGACAAGTAATTGCAACTTTTGTTCTTAGCCAGCTGTATTTGTAATTTGCCAGGATAACCATGGTCCCTGTTATTAGATACTACTTCAATACTACACAGATGAGAAGCTATAGTCTACCCTTTTGCAAAAAGAGTAGATTCAGGGTTAACTGTGTATGCGACATCTTATAAAATAAGTGGCCTTAAAAATAAAACCTCTTCAGCTCCTTGAAGAGCAAGTGACATTAGACAAAAATCAAGCAAGCCTAATGAAACAGAGATATTTGAAAGCAAGCATATGAAAAAGCAGAATAGCAAACCACTCAATATACATGCAAGTTCTGACAACTTGTGCCAAATTCGTAAGTGGGTACCAAAAGCAATCAAACAATTGTTAAGTAAAGCTGTGGATGATGCAAAATGCAAAACACCACACCACTTGTGATTCACATTCATTCGGGTTTCTGATTTAAGCCAATTTAATATAATTATATATTCAACCTATTTTTGACTGCATGGTTCTCTAAGACTAGAATGTAGCAGAATAAAGTGGAAATGTTCAGTAGGGACAGATGACATAAATGATACAATTAGTTCTGTATCAGTAACAAGCAAAAGTTAAAAGTGACAGAAAAGTCTGGGCTATGTAATTGAACTGACAATGAAACCCAGCATGCATACCACTGACAAAGCATTGCACAGGTATGCTCTCTATTATTATCAGCAACAGCAGTTCTACAGGCTTTTCCTAGTTACCCTAGTCACAGCATCACAACACATGAGGTTGTTAGGTAGATGAGCTTCTAGATTTAAGTGGATCAGCACCAACTACTAGAGGACAGCACTCCATGCTGCTTGCTGCCACTGCAAATAAATAAATTAAGTGTCACACCAGTTTTTTTGCCTAGCCACAAGACAAGACTAAGAACTACACAGCAGACATCAAATTCCCATCCATGTTTGTTACTAATATATGAAACAGCAGCAGCATTTGTAAAGGAAGCAGCATGGCTATGTACACATTAACCCTCCTCTTGCTTGCATGTCACTTTTATTCTACGACCCCTTCTTGAGCCAGCTTCCTTTAACATGACATGTGAACATGCCTCAAACCCTGGCTGAGGCATAGCAGCTAAGGAGAGCAGTTGCAGAGGCAAGTGGTAGGATTGGGAGGGGTATTTCTCTCCCCCTCCTAGACCTGCATGCTTGACATTCCACTTGCCAGATACTCAGCTCTTGCCTAAGTTACATTCTTGTGAGTCTACGCAAGCACACATGCACTTTCAGGGTGGATTCAGCTGATGAGCCACATTTCCAAGAAGCAAGCAGCATAGGCTGTTCATGATTGTCAAATAAGCCAGACTGAATCCTGGCCCTTTTATTTATGAAAGCAGCTCAGTAATCTTCCAGTATTCTCCAACTTAAGTCTGAAACAAACTATGAAAGAGCGTATGTCTGCAACATGGGATTTCCCTTCTAGAAATATAGTAGTACCTCTGGTTATGAATGCTTCTGGTTATGAATGCATCAGGTTACGAGCTCTGCTAACCCAGAAGTAGCTGCTCCTGGTTGCCAACTTTGTCCCAGGATGCAAACAGAAATTGTGTGCTGTAGGCGCGCGCCCAGTGGGATACCCCGCTAGCGAAAGCGCACCTCAGGATAAAAACGGTTGCAGCTTAAGAACGGACCTCCGGAATGAATTAAGTTCATAACCAGAGGTACCACTGTAAAGGCTTTATAGCATTTTCCTCCTTATACAGTGGTACCTTTGGATAAGAACTTAATTCATTCCGGAGGTCGGTTCTTAACCTGAAGCACCATTTTAGCTAATGGGGCCTCCCGCTGCCGGAGCACGATTTCTGTTCTCACCCTGAAGCAAAATTCTTAATCCGAGGTACTATTTCTGGGTTAGCGGAGTCTGTAACCTGAAGCGTCTGTAACCCGAGGTACCACTGTACACGTTTGTTTTAAGAACTACAGACCAGCTCACCAAGAAGTCTAAAACCATGCAAACATGACAACTACAGAAGTGAACCATTTCCCTTTCACATCTTTTAAAAGGTGGCACATCACCTTCAGTATGATGGAGAAATGGAGTGCCCTTCTACAGGCAGTCTACCCCTGACATCCAATCTGTTGGCACACTTGGACTTTCAGAACAGCCAAGGATCTTGGTTCACAGCCCTAAGCTTTTACACCCTAGTCTCTTTAGTGTTCTAGCAGGTGTGAACTCCCAGCTCCTAAACTTCATGCTAACTACACCATAAATAACTCCTCAGTCACTGCAGTCAGTGACTTCATGGTTTCCCCTCAATAACTAACTGGTCTGGATTCTGAAAAGACAGAACATAAAGGCAGAGAGACAGAAGTGTTGCCCAATCACAATGTACTATGTTGCATCCTTGACTTTAGATAGGTATTCAAAATTTGAGATACTGTAGCTCAGTAGCTCATCATAGGGCTACAAGTCTAGAGCTCTATATACTGTAGATACAGTTGAAAACAGCCTTTTCTAACAAGCTAACTTTCTGTAAGGGGTATCCAAACTAACTGGCCTGTTAGAACGATGGGAGCTACATGAAAATCTATTCAGCATTCAATTTCCCAAATGCAGATGCTGATAATGCATTAAGAGAAGTTACCTGGGGATTTCAGTTAATTATACTATTGGTGAATTGCAGTATTAATGTTCTATTTCCCCTCTGACAAAGTAGAACAGTTCACTTGTCCCACAAGAGATCAGATGCTCATTAACAGCAATACAGCCAAAAATAAAAATGCATGGGTTTGTTCTTTAAAGGTTATTGCTCCTTCCAAATACACCAAAACAATAATTCGGTAAATTGGCTGAAATATTTTAATTTCTTGATATGCTGAAAAAGAGGGGGCTCCACTTGACCTGAATTAGTTTTAAATGAGATAAACAGAAGCGTTTACAATTTTTTTCTGCCAGGAAGTTAACAGATGGGAAAGTATAACATCTATGGTTATCTACAGTTCCTATAAATGTGCAGTTAAGAGTTCACAAACATGTTTGAGAGCTCACCACTTTGTTTTGGCAAGAGCCACTGACCTTTTCTAGACACATCTTGCTGCCTTCTAAACCTTGGCATAAGAAGCAGCTCCTATTCATTGTGCTAAATCACAGGTGGCTTGCCTCTGCAGTTACGCTGGGCTTTACAAGTGTACTGAGCACATCAAAAGCTCATGGTAATGCCACAATTATGTCTGAACATGTTTTTCTCAGAACTATACAAAACTAATGCTAGAACCTACAGTAGTTGCCACATAGCCTGTAGTCACATCCTGCCACAGCAGACGATTAATTTTTTTTTTTGGCATTTTATTCCAGTTTAAGTATGTTGTATTGAAACTGCAAGGCCATCACAAAATATTGAGTGTCAGCCAATTACTTCTCAATCAATAACTGATACTAACTGCCTTTAGTAGTCAGGAAAATCTTCTGTTAGTAAAAAACCTGCTATATTTTTCAAAAAGCAATTTTTTTCTCTAGTTCACAATACAGGTTTACCATGCTAGCAATTACAAGTTATATTACAAGAAACGCCAGTAGTGTGAAAAAAATCCAAGTGTATTGGAATTTGAATAACTAATTTTACAGACTGTCTATATAAGGCAGCACACCTGTAGTATATCAAGAAACAGAATCTATACTTATTTTACCATACTATGGTTTGGCAAAACTGCAGCTTACCAGAAGATTTTTAAGCTGTTTCTAGCACTAATTCTCTGTGCCAACAGCCACACCAGTGTGCCTCAAATAAAAAAAGCCCCGATGCCTTGGTACATTAATTTTAGTATAAATTACACTTGGCATCTCTCCCCCCCCAGGCCAAATCTGACATCATTATGACATCAGGTGACTACTTCAAAGGGGCTCCCTCTTAACGCTTATCAGCTGATCGGCACCAAGAGTCAGCTCCTTTGAAGGCGTGCTAACAGCACCAGTGAGCTGACAAATCATCAAAAGAGCTCCTCTGCTCGGTGCCAACCAGCTGATGGGTGCTGTGAGCAGCCCCTTTGAAGGTTTGCTGTCAGCACCAATCAATGGCGCTGACAGGAGCTTGCTCTCAGCTGATTGGTACTGCATCTTCAAAGAAGCTCCTCTCAGTGCTTATCAGCAGATGAACACTTGAGAGCAGCCACACTGGAGGCACCATGGAGTTCCCAATGGGAACCCCCGCAACAAGTGCAGCTGATCCAATCCGAGACACTCAGGTGTTTGGCAGATGGGCAGAGTTTGGGGAAAATGGCCTCATGGGTCTAATTAGGTCTGAGGCTAGCGATTCCCCACCACTGCCTTAGTACTCACTCACATGAATTCCCTTGCAAATAGTAAGTAGCCTGCAAGTGACAAAAGTATAAGCATAAGGGCAGGTGCAAGAAATTCCAAAGTGGCTCCATGCAGAGTGTCTAAACCTTACAGACTTTATGACTTTCAAGGAAAGAACCTGACCTCAACTTAAGCGACCTGGCACAATGGTACTCAAAGCTAAGTGGCTAGATCTCAACCCTTCCGAAGAGTTGAAATCAACACAGGCAGGCAATTTGTTCTCACCTAAAATAAGTATAGAATTTTTTGGATACATTTTAATTGATGAATAGAACAAACCTACCAGGGAACAGTAAAAACATTCCTTTATCCAAAAAGAACCCTTTTGAAGTTTGGGTTTAGAATCCTTACCCAAGCCTATTAAAACATTACCCAGAAAAAGACCTATTAAGTTGGCCAAGTATGAAACTGAGGCAATTTTATTTCAACAGGCTTATTTTTCACTTAACAGAGGAATAGATGCATACTTACATGCTTTAATACTATAGTCTTCTATCCAATTGGTAGTTCATCTAAAACCCCAATATATATGAAGGGGGGAAAGCAAGCATGTTGAAAAGCCTACATTTAATATTTCATTTGAATGCAAACTTGCTTGTTCTCATAATCCCAGAAAATAACTATTCTCAGATGGATATATATTTAAAATAAACTTTAAAAGCTGTATTTCAGGCTGTCTTTTTGTTTGCTTTTATGCTGCTTGTATTTTTTTACAAAAGTGAACAGACCTGGGATTTATTTTATAAATAGCAGAATTAAAGTTTCCTATATAGCTAAAATATATTTTAGTACGTAAAATATGCTGATTTAGAACAAGATGTATCAATTTAAATACCGTCCAATACTTAAATACACACACCAGATTTGAGCTTACTTTGCCATGTAAAAGATTAATGAATACAGAATTACAGGTACAGTATGTCTCTGTAGACCACAAATTTATCCTGGTAAATTATAACTACTTCTGGTTCCTAAACCACTGAACCTGAACACATTCCATCTCATGACCAAAACACTTCTGCCCAGTAATTATCAGCCCCTGCTCCTGTGCAGGTGTGGACACTTAGTCCACAACTGAGTTCAGAAAGATATTAAAACTTATTATTTCACTGGGCAGGATATACAAACTAAAAATGTCCTTTCAAATACACCAACCCAGCCCAACAGAAACCCATTCTTGCACAACCAGCTCCAATTCCTAAGTATACTTACAATTTATAATCCAAAGCAATGTGGCCTACGGGGCCAAAGGTTCTGAATTATCGGCCAATATAGTCGGTATAAAGATTTATTTCCACTGCAAACTGATAGGTTGTCATAAAAGGGAAAACACATTATTTATGCTTGCTCAGGAATCAAAATGGAAATTAGATTTTATATCAATTTAAAATTGATTAAATCATCCAGTGTGGAAAATCCATCTACCCAACTACTTTCCTCTGCCATCTCTTCAGGAGGATTTTAGTGAAATTTGCATTTTATAGCTGTGCCTCGATAGCCAGGTCAGAATTGGTGGCCACCAAGATCTTGCCCCCATAAAGGTAACTCCATTTGTGCTTCATTTAAACACAAGGAGGCTTATTTCCATGATGTCAATGGAATGCAATTACCTTGAGCAAGACAGCCCTCTGCTCAGCTCCAAATTTATAAAGTCGAGAGAAAATAGGGACTTAATTACTTTGGTCCTGGCTAGCACAGAGCTAAGACTTGGGGAGGGGGCGCCTTGCACTGAACCATCCAAACTCTGTATAACTGCAAGGATGATCCCTGCTCTCCCCATGTCCA
This sequence comes from Podarcis pityusensis, assembly GCF_964106645.2. Lineage (NCBI taxonomy): Eukaryota > Metazoa > Chordata > Lepidosauria > Squamata > Lacertidae > Podarcis > Podarcis pityusensis. Next base: position 23,389,280 of record NC_138031.1, on the reverse strand, counting down.
AATAAGAGAAAAAGGTTCAAGTGCCTCACTGCCCTTGCTATGACAAAGGTGGTCGGTGGAAAACTGGACCCCTGAGCTAGTGCCAGCGTGCAAGGCCTATACGTGCAACTGTCACAAACGTTATTTAACTTCTAAACTACTCAGTGCCCAGTGGATCCTAGAAAAGTTTACAAAGAGCAAAATTCAAATAATAAAAATGCAACTTCAAACACAGGCAAAATACAATTTCTGCAATCACATGGCTTCTCTTCTGAACATGGGTGATACAAGGCTGAGATCCCAAGTGCTATGTTCCATGCATGCACAAGGAATTTTCTGCTCTTCCCATTTCCAAAGGGAATGAAACATTCACACAAGTCAGAGGCTGCCCAAATATCACCTGCTTCTCTATGGGCATGCATAAGAGCTGCCTGCTTACACATGGGGTGTGAATTTTTGCTACTGCAAACAGGCTGCAAGCTAGGGCAGAGGAGGAAAACCTGGCCCAGATAATAGCCTTAGGGCACATGATATGGTCAAACTGTTTAAACCAAAAGTATGTGTTGCAGAAACAGCAGGATATTAATATAACCAATTAAAAAACACACACACAAGGAGCAGACTTCATCCACATCACTCAATGTACTTGACTGCACATTTATTTTTCCCTTTAGAAGGTGATAGTAATTCATTTATGAGGAAATAATGTGCCATACATGGAGACAACACTGCCTGTCTGTCCCCCATTCCTATAGAAAGGGGCAGTATGTTGACACCTTATCCTTTAAACACAAAACAAAACAATGAAGCTTGACAAGACTTTTACACCTTACTCAGAGCCTAGAAATTGTGCCTGACTTGGATGAAGAGAGAGCAGAACTAGGCTTGGAAAATACTACTGAGCAAAGGGCTCAGTGGGGAATGGGAGAGAACGCACAACGGCTTGGAGGAAAAAGGCTAAAACTCTCTTCCCCCCTCTCAATTTTCCAAGCCCAAAGTTTGCACTATATTAAAAAGCCTGTTCCTGGCTTCTGTTTGTTATGTTAAGTCCAATAAAGAAACCTGAAAAAGCTACTGTCAATGAGGAAGTAAATGGGTTGCAAAATCTAGATGAGGGGTAGCCAACATTATAACCTCTGGAAGTTGAACTCCCAACTCCTCTCCACCTCAGCCAGCATGCCCAATGGTCAGGGATGATGGGAGTTGTAGTTTAACAGCATCTGGATGCCACCATGCTAGCCACCCAGATTTAAATGTAGCTTTCTAACCCAGTAAGTTTTTATGTATCGCTTTTTCTCTTCCCCCAATACCTAACAGTTTCTATCCAACAGCCAGTGCTCCCACCTACAGGAATATAATAGAAAGGTCTGATTTGGACACACGACTCAGGTAAAGACAAATCCTGCCTCCTTTCCATCATTAGAAAGGCTCCACTAGTCCACCAGTCTCTTAAAATATAGGAGCTCCTCTAACTGAGATACTTTTTAGTATGCTATTAGAGAATGCAAGGGAGCAAGGAATTTTTTAGCATCTGTGTTACAAGCTACTTTTCTAGGTTTCCTAATTTTATAGAGTATTTCCCTTTACCACAGCAACATATAAAGCTCCAAATGAGCACTTTTTCAAGTTTTACAAATAAAACTATAGTTTTAATCTCCTGAAGTCTAGGCGTCAACTAGTATAAACCAAGCGGGTCTTTTATCCAATATAGACAGAAATTGAAACCAAGTGATTTAAATATTTAGCTTTCCAGTAGCGAATGCAATGAGGTTTTTAAAAAAGAATTCAGACATGCATTGGATATGGGCTTTAAAGAAAGTATTGCTAACATTAACCAGAGTTCTTTGAAACTTTTCTGGATGGGAAAAACCTAGTTAAACACACTGTGAAGATAATGGAGCCAACTATTTGATATTGTAAGGGATCAATGTCAACTGAGAATGTCAGGTAGGTATCAGATTTTTATCTGATGAAATTATTGGTCTTAAACATCTGATTTATCACATGTCTCTTACACATAATACATATATTAAAAAAAATTAATGAAAGATGTGACAGATAAGGTATGGGCTCCTTTCCCACACCCATGCTTCAGACAGAATGGTGTTTGACTAGTCTGAAATGAAGGTTTATGTAGTTATCAGCAAAAACTGCATTTCATATACAACATGCATCTGATTATCCCTCTACTTTCCTCAATGCTTTTAATATGGCAAGAATCCAAGATAAACGAATGACCTTCAAGTAAGTGTATCTAAAATTTGAGCTCAACTATACATGATGGCCTTTGAACTCACCAAAGTATTTGTACAGCTGGTTTTACAAAATAGATGGAAAAACCATGGTAATTATGCTCATATGACTTGACTCAGTGCATCAAAGTATTTTTTTCCTCAAGTTCTTGTTGAAATGAAATTGTCTTCATCTTTAGCAAAAACAAATACTAACAATTAGTTGAGTGGCACATCAATAAAATAGTAATGCTACCAAGGGGAAAAAAGTACACAACTGTGTTTTCTTCATTTAAAAGATTTTATGAGGTAAAAAAAAATTGTTGCCAACAGCACAAGTATAGAGTCAGCTTGCTTTGAAGTTGCTATGGCTTTGCTTAAGGTAGGCCCATAGCACTGTTGCTACCTCCTCCTCCCTCTTGCAGAGTGTTCTGCATGGGTGAGTCATAGCTAACATTACATCATCTTATTCAGGGAGGGGCCTGATTTCTATAGTGAGAATTACAACTTCTCATAGAAAGCACACACAGCACCCTCTAGGTTATGAAGAAAGCACACTTATTTTAATTAAACTAGGCTAAAAAGTCCTTTACTCCTCCCAGTTTCTAACTGGTAAGTGGGATCTATGTGACAACTTAATGGAAAGTGTCAATAGGGCAGATTGTGTCACTATTACACAAGTGTTTTGCTACAAGCATCCAGCTGCAAAGTTTTAGGAAGAAGCAAGTTAAGACCACTGTTTGGTTTTCTATAGGTGGCAGGGGAAGATATTTAGAAGTTTTATATAAACAGCTTTATACTTTGATTAAACAATACTGAGTGTTACTAGAGGGTTATCTGCCCTTGAAGGTTTACTTAGGGTGGGGGGAAGTAGTTAGAGCCTTAATTCTCACCAGCACATCATTGCAGATGTCCCTTAGTTCAGTCTCAATTTTCTCTCTGTATTCTCGGGCCATTTGCTGCTTTTTCTCAGCACCTTCCGTCTTTTGTTCAATGCTTGACACAACCCTCCAAGATGACCTACGTGCTCCTACAACATTTTTGTAAGCGACAGAGAGAAGATTCCTCTCCTCATTTGACAATTCTGCTCCTTGCTCAGTCACAGACTTCATGCAGGCTGCCATGTCATCATATCTCTCAGCCTGCTCAGCCAGTTTGGCCTTCTGCACCAGCTCGTTTTTATCCATGCTGATTTCTCTGGAGAATGAAAAATATCAAATAATTATTTAGACATCTGTCAGGCAAAATCATTTGTAACTCAGCTATCTCTTAGCAATGTAAAGAGCACATTGCAACTGACACACATTTATTGGATGCAAAAACCACTAATTTCAATGGCCCATTCCAAAGTTCTATATCAGGCATGTCCAACTCCCAAGAGACTGCGATCTACTCCCAGTATAAAAAAATTGGCAGTGATCTACCCATTGTCATTGGAGGGAGGAGGAGCGTTCATGGAGTGGGTGGATTGCCCAGAGCTGTTGAGCTTTTTTTGCCGAGGATTGCCCAGAGTCGTTGAGCTTTTTGGGAGTAGGATTGTCCAGAATTCTTCAGCTTTTATTTGTTAACTTTTGGTAAACTTTATTTAATCCCACGATTGATAAGGGTCCCACGATCTACCAGGATTAGCTGGGGATCTACCAGTAGATTGCAATCTACTGGTTGGACATGCCTGTTGTATATTATTGTTGAGATATGGGTCAAATTAATCTTCATTTTTATTAAATTCATGAAATCTTGGGAAGGATATGGCCTCTGCAATCTTAAAAAAATAAAACCTTTCAAGCATGGAATGTGAACTATTCCCTCAGATGCCTCTGTTATCTGTCCCCTGGATGATCTTAGCCTTTTGTTTGAAGGGGCTACTATCAGCACATTGCTATTTTGAGAAACACCAAACCCTTTGGAAGGTTTGCAATCTTAAGAATTTCACCACAATGTGTTGTGAGAGCCATTCCTTCCTTTCTCAAAAGCTACTCAAGTATACCTCCATACCCTCTTTTCTCAAACTACATTCTTGTACATGGTTAAAAAAATCCTGATTGGTATCAGGGTCATTGGGCCCAAAAGCAAATGAATTTAGCTACTACACAGCTCAATCAATATTAGGGTTGGAAGCAAATAACTCTTGAGTAGCTTAATCAATGAAACTTAATTCAAAGTGCATCTGTTAAGGTCATGATGCAAGTCACTTATTATAACAGAACTTAGTTTAGGATCAGGATGCCAAGCTGCAACTGTCAAGCTACTTTATTGAAGCAGCCGAGGCGTGAAGGTTTTGCACTGTGTTGTCTACTTTGGTGACCTTACCCTCATAAAGACCGAGAAACATCTTGGTCAAGAACCATTTTGCTACTCAGGAATGGCAATTTAATATATGGAAATAAAGCCAGGGAACGTTAGCTGCTTAGCAACCCAACCTCTCCCCTTGCAAACCTGGTAGCATCTGGGAAGACTGCGGAGAAGGAACCTTGCTTTTTGACCCGAAAGGAAAGATTCGTGTGGTGATTTCCTGTACACAGTGTAGCTAGGACTCGGCTGTCTAAAATGGTGCTGCTCGGTGCACCCCCTGGCACAGGCGGCCGAGAGTATGCCGCTGCAGCTGGCACGGCTTAGAAACATGGCTGGGGCGGGTACAAAAAGCGAAAGGTGTGGGCGAGAGGGATGGCGGGGCGAGGGAAGAGGACAAGTCAGGCCGGGCTGCTGCCGCCGCCGCCCCTCCCAGCGCCGCAACCGCCCGGCTCCGAGACATGAAGCGCCTTGTCTGGGCTCTTTGTCATGGCGGATCCGAGTCAGAGCCCAGCCCACTTGTGTGCGCGCTGATCCCCCTCCACCTCCGCCCCGCGCCGGGAGGGGAGATTGCTGCATCTCCTCCGCCCAGACCCAGGCCGGAGAAGGAGGAAAAAAGGGGAAGCCCAGGCGGCGCCTCGCCGAGGGAAGGAAGGAGAAGAGACACGCCCGCCCACCTGCCCCTCCGCTGCTGCTGCCGCCGCCTCTCCCCTCGCCCTGCGGCGCCGCTGCCGTCCCCGCCCCGAGGGAGCCTCCGCGGCCGCAGCCCACACTCGCCCCCTCGCCTTTCTTCCTTCGCTTCCTCCTTCTCTCCCGCTCCTTTCCTCCGCCTCGATCGCCCGCCCGCCGCTCCTTTTCAAGGCGGCCCCCTCCGATGCGGCGGCAGATCGCACCGGCTGGATGTGCCGCTCCCGGCAGGAGGCCACACCCTAACCAGCCGCCCGACGAGAGAGAGAGAGAGAGAGAGAGAGAGAGAGAGAGAGAAGGCCGCCGCGGGAAGGGAGGGAGGCGGAGAGATGGAAGAAGGGAAAGGAGCGAGAGCGAATGGGGAGGGGGGGGAGAGAAAGGAGAGAGAGGGAAGGAAGCCATCCTACTCCCCAACATGGCGCCCCTCCTTCCTCCGCTCACATGGCACCCCGCATTTCGAGGAGGAGCAGCAGCAGCTCCCACCCCAACAAAGATAATATGAATATGGGTGGCGGAGAGAGAAGGGAGGCTGGAGGGCGGCGGCGACCCTTCCCCTTCATCATTTCTGCCTCACAGGTAGAGGCGCTCGCCTCCCAAGAATGGGGGGGGGGGGGAATCAGCTCCCCCCGGTCCGAGTAGCCAAGGGGCACCGCCCCGGACCTTCACCTGCCATAGCCTCGCCCGAGGCAGAGAAAGGGGCGCCGCCGCCCAGCTCAGCCCTCCGCCTTTGCCCTCCATTCTCGCCCCCTTTCGCAGGGCGAGGCGCGAGAAGCGGCTGCCTGAGCAGGTGGGGCCGCCGCCGCACCTGTGTGGGGGGGTCTGAAGCGCGCGCAGAGATGGGGAGGGGGGGGGAGAAGAGGCGGAGGAGAGACACCCGCCGCCGCAGGGAGGGAATGAATGGCTTCCCCTCCACCAGGCCGCGGCAGTGGGTGTCGCCCAGCACCGCGGCAAGGAGGAGCCGCCCTTCTGTGCGGGGAAGAAGGGGGCCGCCAACCCGCTGCCGCCGCCTCGCCCGCTCCTCTTCCCCTTTCAGCCGCCGCCGCCGCCGCCGCCGCACCCCACCCCCCCGCCGGTCTCTTCTGCCGCCGCCGCCCCTGAACCGCAGCAGATCCCGCCGCCGGAGCGCCTACCCGGAAAGGAAGGGGAAGGTGCGGGGGGGGGGAGAGAAAAGGCGGCGAGGCGAAGCCTAGCGAGGCCGTTACCTGCGGGCTCGACGGGACGGGAGTCTCTAGGCGGGTGACCGGCGCGGACTGTGCCTATATCGCGGCTCGCTCCGCTGCAGCCTCGCTCTCGCTCTCCCAGCGCCACACACGGGGTCTCCGCCAATCACCGCGTCGCAACGCACGGGCAACACAGAGCCCGTGACGTCAAGCGGCGCCATGGCAACCGCGCGCGAGCACGCGCTTGCGCCTACACTTTCCCTCCCCTCCTTCCCCCCCCCGCCCCGTCTCTCCTCAGTCAGTCGCTCTCTCACACTTACCAACCCGGTGGCTGCATCAACCGCCTCAAGCGCGCGCCCGGCTGCCTTTCCTGCCTCCGCGCGGCGGCAGCGGACACGCCTTAGCCCCGCTGTTACACCCTCTGTCCCCCCCTCCCTCTCCTTCCGACGACGGGCACGCGCGCCGCCTTGCCGCCCTCCCACTACTGCAGAGCATGTTCGCTCGCGCATGCGGGAGAGCCGCGCCTCTCTCCTTGGCGGCGCGCAGCCAGCGGCTCGGCTGTTGGGAGCAGCGCAGGGTGAGGCTGCGCGCCACCCCGACGCTTCCGTTCCTCTGCCCCACATCCTCATAAGGGACTGAGGAAGAGGAGGGCGGCGCGCGCGCGGCCGCTGCTCCTTCCCCCATCTGTGCAGCCTTTTCTCGACCGGGGTGGGTGGGTGAGTGGGGGCAAGGGGGATGAGACACGCCAACAGGCAAGCCCACCGCTCCAACAGATCTCTTCAGACGGAGCGGGCCGAAGTAACGCCCTCCCCCCGCTCCCACACAGACACATGCCCACTATCCGAATCGCCTTTCCGGTTCCCAGCCCCTCGGCCTCTCCGTCAGTCAAGGCCACACAGAGGGTAGATCTTGTTTCGGGTTCCTTTGGTCGATTTTCTAGTGCTTTTTATTTTATATTTTATTAGGGACACACGTGTCGTCGACCCCCGCCCCCACAAGCCTTACTGTCGGTTTCACGTTCAATTTCAGCCGTGGAGCCATCTTGGAAAAAAGCACAGAGGCCACTGTAAGGTGCTGACCGCACACAAAAAAAGGTGTATACAGTACAGTATTCCTTTCTATCATGTCTTTGGTATTGCTTCTGTGGTACATTTTCAGGTCGAAGGAACACTTTGTGAAGGTAAAAGTGAGGTGTTTTAAAAACAAAAATGCTTCAGCTTTTTGAAATGTATATTCTTAGCATGTAAGTTTCATGGTTTTTCCGATGTGATCGGGGATGGCATAGTCCTGGAAACTGGAAGGAAAGAATGCTGTCCTAAAGTTGTTAGTAAATCAACTCTGGAGGAGAACTCCTGAGAAAGAATTTAGCATCTGGTTACTGTTCATCTTGTGTCAAGATTCAAGTAATAGTGATGTGTGCTGTTTTTCAAATCACACTAATGAGAGATCACATAATGCAGGCTATGTAACTTTTGCCAACTATCTCAGAAAATGCAAAAGTCTTAAGTGCTATCGTAGCAAAGTCCACAATGGAACAGTAAGAGAAAAGGAAACGGCAAAAGAGGAAGTTCAAACAGTTGATTTCAACAAGCCACCCTTAGTGAAATCTACACACAATAAAGAAATTGCCTATTTGTTCTGCAAACGTTCTACCTCATGATTCATTATTTAATGTTGCAATGTATGTTTAATTGAACAACAAAGCAGCAAGCTAAATTCTGGTTATATAGTAAAGTCACATATGATGTCAAGCATGGTGCAGGTAACTTTCCAAGCTAAGTTCTGGTGACATAATAGCACTAGAAACTAAGCAACATTTTCTTGTTTGACATTACAGAAGTAAGCTTGGTAAGAAGATTAGCATTGTTCAGCTTTGCATGGTGACAGGTTTTGTTGAATTAATATATAGAATACATTTTTAAAAGAAAGGGGGGAAATACACTTAGTACAGAACGAATTAAGTTCTTAACCTGAGGTACCACTGTATTCAAAGTGGGAGGCTTACAGGAGGTGTAGTGGTTCAAATACTGGACTAAAACCACAGAGACCCAGGTTCAAAACGCCATGCTGTCATGATCATTTGATGATTATGGACTAGTCATAATCTCGCATTTTATCTACGTCACAGGGTTGTGGGGAAAAATGGGTGAGAGAGAAGAACTATGTAGCCTCATTGGAGGAAGTGTGGGATAAAAATGTAAAATAATAATAAAGCGTGGTTTATACAACTACTGAATTGGATATTGTATATACACATTTTCAGTCTGTGAAGGAATTGTATCCTTTCCATTGATGGTGGTGACATTTTGAGGAAGGCAGTGTTTATTGGTTTATGACAAACAAGCTTTTAGAGAAGATTAGGATGAAGATGCACCAGTTTGCAAGAAAGATTGGACATGAAATAGTGGGCCTTATCAGCACTTTTAATTGGCTGTTTGCGAAGAATTGTCAGATAAAATCTTTACCCCAAGCACTGCTGGCTGCAGTGAAAATGATTATGAGTTGTGTAAAAAATGATGGATTATCATACCACAGTTTATTGGGTGTTTGTGGGGGGCAAACACCAGTCATAAGCCAACTGAAAGTATAGTGAGATCTGCAGGGAATCTCTGTGTACTTGGGACTTCCAATATATGGAAAAACAGAAATAAATTGTGGGGACGTTACATAACCTTTGCCTGTCAATATAATCATTGTGTGTTTTGGAAATCTCATCTGTGCCAGTGTGAAAACTCAGAAGGAAGAAATTATCTAGTGAAATGACCCTGACTGCTTGTATATGACAATATTGACCATAAATCAAGCGGGAGAAAGGTTTCTTCCATGTTCCCTAGCCCTATTATATCCATACTATTATAAGCAACATCTGGATTTTCTGACGTTGAAAGATCAGTATTACACTACTGATCAACCAACCACCAATGAATGAGCATGTTGATGATTTTTTTAATTTTAATTTTTTGCAGTCCAGCAAAGAATCTACTTTTTCTGAATGGTCAACAAATACAGAAAGAATGCTAAGACCCGCAAATTATCTCAAGGTAAAAGAGCACACAGAAATAGCTTGCCTCCAAGGTGTTCATAGTATGTGCACCAATATTAGTAGATATTTCATGAACAGATACAATGTCAATACCTTGTAGGTGCTGGATTGGATCCAGAGTTCCATAAGTAGAATTCCGCTCTCAGGTTTTGACTCACCCTTTTTGCATATTCCAAAAACCTTCAGAGGGTTGTAGCAGGCCTTGAAAAGTATGGTAGGTGGTATGAGTTGCAAGGGGAGTAGATAAGCAAAAACTCCTTTTTATTGGTCTCAAGCTCCTTTTGTTCATGGAAGCGGCTTTTGAGGACCGTATTTGAATCCAACTCATTGTCCCAACTGACTTTGTTTTATGCAAACTGTTCTTCAGTGACTGGTTAGACAGTCACTTATATAGCACTGAACAGTGACCATCTTTGGGGATTGGGTAGATAAATGCACTTAATGTGTTCTCTTCTACCAGTGAATGGGGATGTTATCTCTTGAAAACCAAAGTAGTCACAAATTCCAGAAATATTGGGTACATGTTGTGAATTCTGAGTAAACATGCATAAGACTGCACTGCAAATGAGTTGTGGTTAGTTCCCAGTGGGTCTTGTTAAGACCTGAGTAGTTTTTCACATTGATTTCAATGAGGCCTAAATGCAACTAACTTGCAGTGTAATCCTATATATGTCTACTTAGAAATAAGTCCCATTAAGCTCAATGGTGTTTACTCCCAGTTAAGTGAGTATCGGATGGCAGGCAACATCTTGATCCATCCCAGTATGCCCACCATCCTATGGAAGACAAGGTCCTGTCTCCTATTTAAGGGCTAGATCCAACACGTGTCTATAAATAACTGCACCTTATATCCTAACATATGAAGTTGTATTTCACAGCTATTTCCAAGCCTTATGAGGAACAGTTGAGGGAACAGGGTATGTTTAGCCTGGTAGAGAGGAGATATAATAGGCATATTGAAATATCGTAAGGGCTGTCACATAGAGGATGGAGAAAGCTTGTTTTTTCCTGCTCTGCAGCGCAGGACCCTAACCTACGGGTTCAAGTTACAATAAAGGAGATTCCAACTAAACACCAGGAAGAGCCACCTTACAAGAAGAGCTGTTTGACAGTGGAACAAACAGACTCCCTTGGAAGGTGGCGGACTCTTCGTCCTTGGAGGTTTTCAAGTGGAGTTTGGATGGGCATCTGTCTTGGATGCTTTAGTTGAGATTCCTGCATTGCAGGGGGTTGAACTAGATGATCCTTGGGAACGTAATGATCACAGATTCCTCGATTTACACTTCAATCCTAAACAAATTATTTGGAAGAAAAGCCCATTGATTCAGTGGAATTTGCTGCCGACATAAGACGTGTGTGTTTGTGTGTGGCAGATTTGGGACCAGATCGCTAAGGCTGAATTTCTCAAAACAGTTTGCTTGGCAGTAGGTAGGTAGCATCAAAATGATATTTCGCTTAAGGCTTTCCAGACTTTTCTCTTGTTTGTTTGTTTGCATGAGAAACACACAGTGGTTCTTTGTTGCAGGGAATTGAGACGTATTTGCCAGGGAAAGTGCTTCTGTTACAGGATCTTGTATTTTCTAGCAAAGCAGAGGAAGAGGTGGGCTGTAAGCTGGTGCTAGAAAGCTCTAGTTTATCTGTACTGCATGTACACCATACACTTAAAGTGCATTTCCCCCATACAATAATGCTGGGAAGTGTAGTTTGTTAAGTGTGGTGCTGGGTGTTGTAGCTCTGTTGGGTTAAACTACAGTTCACGGGAGTCTTGCAGTGAAGAGGGAGATGTGCTTTAATTGTCTGAAGCATATACAGCCTTTATAAAGAGTGCCCAACCATGCGCCTTCCTCAGAGACAAAGGGATTTCATTCATGTTTCTTTTTCTGGTATAGCAAAAGCACCTAAGGCAAGAATATACTTTTGAAATATATTAGAAATGAGGCTCATTACCTCCAGAGAGCACCAGTGGTTGAAAAACCATGGGCACTCTTCAAATTTACCACTTCCTTGAATCGACTTGGGGTTTCCTGTTTCCTTAATTTTTTGAAGAAAGAATTCCTTAATTCTGCTATGCTGTGAATTTCTTTTTGTGTGCACACTCTTCTCCCTTTGGTGGTTTCCTGGGTCCCAGTACACATTGTTGAATTTATGAGAAATACTGATTCCTCCAAGAAATAGCACCATTCACTCACTGACTGCCATTTTGATTCTGGCTCCCACTAGAAAGGGCCAGCAATCTTTCGGTTGGCTGTGTGTTGCTTTTGGGCTGCCTTAGGCAAGATAAAGTGACTAACAAACTTAATAAATATACTATAAGTAAATCTTACCTCTTGTCTTATTTCCACCATTTCTTCCAGCATTTTTTTAAATCCTTATTTTCTTTTCTGCACAACATGCCAGCTTCATCAAAAGAGAGAAATTCTAGCAATATCTTAAATATATTTTTCCACACAGTCCTGCTTATCTTTAAGGTAGATGCTGGGGAGAGCAGAGTGAGGGATGACTCCTGCAACACTTCTCCAAGGCTCCTAAAAAGTAGCATAGGAACTGTTCAGTTTGGAGGTGTGCCTAAGTTAGGGGCATAGGAGCCTTTTATGAGGTCAGGCTATTTGTCCACCCAGCCCAGTATTATGTACTCTGACTGGCAACAGCTCAGGCAGAATTGCCCCCCATTTCTTATTATCTGATTGTTTTAAACTGGAGAAGCCAGGGATTGGACCTAGGGCTCCCTGTGTGCAATGTCCTGTCACTGACGTGAGGTTCCTTGAACTTCCTCTCCTCACACGTCCCCAGTTAAAAAGCAGTCAGTAGCTATTAGCTATTTTACCAACTATAGCCAGTCATCTAGTGGGTAGCATGGTCAATGAACTAATGCAGACAATTCTCCACCAAAAATAGCATCATGCCTCCTAGAGCTTCTGCATTACACTTGCAGGAAGGGATAAGCATTTTTAGATGCAATTCTATACCCACCTGGGAGTAAGTCCTATTGTCATGTATAGGATTGTACTGTTTTTCTTTACCTCCAAGGTTGAAGACATCACACAACCTATGGACACATAGTACCTGCTTGAGGCCTCTTGGGATTTTGGTGCCACTAACAAATTATTTTACCTTTGTCTCGTTCAAGTCAATGGAGTGCACTTCCTCCATTGATTCTTACGAGACAAGAAAGGATGCTGAAATCTTCAAAACATCAGGCCAGTGTTTCTTGATCTTTTAAACCCATTTCAGTTGATGTAAAATTCCCACGTCCCCTTTCAAACCTGGCCCCTCTAATTATTTTATTTGGATTTTCAACAGGTTTGAAATATTGTGACTTAATGATATTGTGACTTGCTTAATGATCAGAATGAATCAATGTATTTATAATTTTAAATATATATACTGTATTCAGATCTTCAAAAAATCTACATTGAATTTAAACTTTCTAAGAGTCTGCTTCAGTTATTTTGAATGTGAGCATTGATGTTGTGCGCTTGTCACAAGATTTTGGATGCTGGGCATCACTAAAGAAATCTTAGGTCACATTTAACACCCAGTCTGTTGCACTGCTTTGTTTGAATAGCCAGAATAGCAGAAAAACCAGTTTCACAAAGGGATATGGAGGAAAATGGCATAATGATGTCCAGAGCCTACTCTCCTGTTCTGGAGTATACAGGGAGATATTTCAACCAAAACTTTACCGGAGTGAATTGGTTGATATCATCTTTGGCAATTTGAATCATATTTGAGCTCCAAAAACTCCTCTTGGGGAAGCTCTGGCAAGGACTGAACATCAATAATAAAAGGGTTCCTCACAATATGCTTTGCAATCAACAGGATGGTCTTCTCAGTTCCTTCTGCCAGAGTATTTTGTATTGTCTGCAGAATCAAGTTGCCAAGCTGTGAAGCTTTTCAGAGGGTTTCTAGATGGTCTGTTTCAGACTCAGTCCAGGCCTATGGACAGTCTGGTCACTTGGAAAAACCTGACTAGGAGAGGAGTTTAGTGAGCAAATCCAAAAAGGATTAATAAATTAGTAGAAGTTCCCTAGACTGGCTTACTAACTGAATCTCTTCTGCCTCTTATATCCAGTTGAAGTTCTCTCTCCATCTCTCATATTTGTGTGTTGAGGAGGGGGGAGAAGGAAAATTGTGAGTGTAGCACTCCTCCAAGAAAGCAAAAATTAAAATCTGCTTTCATTGATTAAATGTTGGGCCACCATTGTGCTCCAAAGTAAAGCAGGAGCTGCCTATCTCCAGAAACAGAAAACTTTATCTTTACTCTATTATAATATACCACCATTGGCTAAGGTGGACCAGCTGTTTCACATTGGCCTCAAAAGACAAAACAAAGGGTATGAGACAGGCCTAAGGCACAAAACCAGGAGTACTTTAAGGGTATTTACAAAGATGTGATGATGCATACCTGCCCCAAGATGAAGGTGGAGTGGAGGAGGTTCTGACCATAAAGAATAAGGTGTTTTAGTATGGTTTGGGCAGTGTAAGCATGGAAATTGAGTTCATCTAAGTTGCGTACATAGTGCCCAACATTGCCTGCCATTTAAGTGCTTAATAAACACACCTAACATGCCTAGTTTTCTCCCCATTTTTCCAGCTGCACATTTTGTGTCCAACTACATGCTACAGAACCCCCCGACTTAAATTGAGCAGTAGTGCATGGCTTGTTCAAAGTTCGCAAAAGGAATGAAAATAGACGGCACAAATAAGCACGCAACCGTTTAACCACACTGTGCATGACAAACTGCTGTGCTGTGTATGTTGTACACCACAGCACTTGAGAGATAAAGCTGATTGACTGTGTACCCGTGGTGGCATGCTGATCACATAATAAGCGGCATATGATCTCACCTTCCAAACATAACACTTCACGCTTTTATACCAGTGAGGAATAATGGTTAGGGTATCGGACTAGGATCTCAAAGACCAAGGTTCAAATCTCTACTTGGCTATGAAGCTCACTGGCTGACCTTGGGCCAGTCACTGCCTCTCAGCCTAACCTACCTCACAGGGTTCTTGTGAGTAAATGAGGGGACAAGTGTGTCCCACATGGTTTCTCCAATTGCGAAGAAGCGAACTGCTTTCAAAACCAGTGGCTACCATGCATGTTCTCTTGCCACAGTTAAATATCAGTTGAAGAACCATTGCCGTGGAGGTTTTGTTTTTATTTATTTTTTGCTTATATAAAATATGTAGCGTTCCAAGTGAGTTTTGGTTCTCCTGAGCCAAATAGATAATTGTATACTAAAGACAGCAGTGAGGCAGGGTTGCTGCAGAGGATGCTGAAGAGGCCAGAGACCATCTTGGCTGTGAGTCCTGGAAGACCTGCTCCCTGCCTTGCTGGCTTTTCCCACCAGGCCTGGGAGGGCAGGGCCTTGACTGACTCCAACTACAAAAGCTGAGGCTGCTGAACAGAATCTTGGGCTGGGGTATTACTAGGGGGGGCATGTTGAGGGCGGTAGTTTGCTGCGGCTATTGATATTAAATTTTTGCATCCTTATTTTGTATCTTTATTATGATTTCTGAAGAAATTGTTCACTTTGGTTGTGTGCTTTTTCATGTTTTATTTATTGTTTATTACTATTTTTGTTGTGTTTTGAACTGTGTATTTCCCCCCATACTGTAAGCCACCTTGAGCATGGTTTTAACTGTGGAAAGGCGGCACACAAATAAAACAATGTATTTATGTATATACAGAAAACACAGTAATGCAGTGCAGGATCTCTCCTTGTCATTCTCACACCTGCAAATGGATTAATAGTACTTAGATCAGTTGTACTCCCAATATATCCCTGCTGCATTTTCCAAGGAAGTGAAAGTGACCTGCACTTAACCACTTATAAACCATTGCTTCCATAAAACTCAATGGCTTGGATCTTAAGATGAGTTACCTTAATGAAGTCCGTGGAAGGAAAAACTATTGTCCCCTTCTCTCCATGGCAGACACCTGCATCTCCAAAAAACACATACATCTCCATAACAGGATGTAAAAATATCAAAGTGATATACAGTGATATAGGCAGAAAAACAGTAGAACAGTATTGTAAAAACAAGTAACGGCCCAGTCCTAAGGGCTTATCCCAGAGTCAGGAAACTGCAGGAAGGGAAGAGTGCTCTTGTGCTCAGGTCCTCCTTGCTGGTTTCACCCAGATAACGCCACTGTGAGAGCAGGATGTTGGACTAAATGGGCCATTGGACTGATCCAACAGGCATCCTCTTATGCTCTTACAGGTCAGCGAAAGCCTGGGCAAAAGGATAGGTATTAGCAGAGGGAAGGGCACTGAAGACCAGCACAGGGGCAATCTGAGATGGGGCATGGGGAGGTTGTTTGGGGAGGGAGGCAATTGGACCCTAAGATAGCAGAAGCTAAGTTTCCTATTCCCTTTTCTCCTGTGCAGCCTCCCTATGTCCCCTTCCATATTGCTCAGGAGTCTGCTACCACCCTCCAGAGAAGCTTTTCAGGAGGTGCAGGTGACTTCCGAGGGGAGATAGGAATGGAAGATTTTCCTTCTCTAATTTTGAGCAGATCCAAGCTATACATTTATAGCATATTCAATGCACAACTTCTCAAAACAACAACAACAACATGGGAACTGTAGTTTGTTAAGGGTTCTAGAAATGGTAGCTCTTTGAGGGGAAAACTACAGTTCCCAAAACACTTTGGCAGAAAGAAAGTGCTTCAGATGTGAATGGAATGTGCTTAAATGTGTGGATCAGTCCACATTAGGATCCAAGCTGATGTTTGAAGTGGCTGTTACACCTTTCTCCTCTTACAGAGGACCAAATAATTCCTGAGTTTGGTAAAAGAAAACATTTGCTTTTTAACTCTTGCCCCAATTTTTTTTAAAAGGGGAGGATTAAAACAGTCTTTAGAAAATGCAGTAGTCCATTGCAGACACTTAAATCCCACTGAAACAAACTGTTCTCAAGGCACCCATGTTCTGGAATTTGGCCAAAAGTGGCAACGAAAGTTATCGTCCATCAAATGGTTAATGTTTCACTTGCTGGTTAAACATTTATACTTATTTTATTGTTCCGAAATCTTGATAAATCTGCCAGGATTCTAGCTATGATCATTAGCGTACAGATTGATAATTAACATATATGCACTTCTGCTGATAAGAGTAGTAGCACACAGCAGACAATGCGACCAGAAAACATGGTATCGAAATTACCATGAATTATCCTTCTCACGCTGTCAGACGATAATTGAGAAGTGTCTGAAGTATGTGGAGGAGCTGTTGTGGCATAAGGCTCACACCAAAGGGTTTGCCTAATGGTTCATAGCAAATAGTGTGGCACATATACAAAAACAAGCAAATTTTACGGGTAACAATGTAACAGAGCTAAGCACAGGGCAAAGACCAAGGTTCAGAGCAGACAGTTGATCCCAAGGAGCTAGAAGGCTTAAAGAACAGTTGGCTATTTTTGCTGAAGCTAGCTTGGAGTTGCAGTGACTTATCACCACTACTTGTGCCCTCACAACCATATGTGATGTAATCAGATATAATTTAAATGCAGCCTCTACATAAAATTGCAACACAAAGTAATCCTTGGTACGGATTTCTAAAGGCATCATTTCCCATTTTGCCCTGTATCTGCTACAAGCCAGGCCATTTCCATTCTACTGCAGTTCAGATTCTGCAAAAACAACTTTATTGAACTGGCTGTTAGTTGTGCCCAAATCAAACAACTTAATTAACTGCATTATTGTTAAGTGATTCCACGCTATTCTTTTCTGTTGGTGGTGGGAAATCATCATCAATAACATGCTGAAAACAGTGAATTGCAGACTGGGAAAAAAATAATATGAGATAATGTGACACCCATGAGAACTCAAAAGATATCTTGGCTATAATAAGATGCACCAGAAATTTCAGTCACTTACGTTGGCCTTGATCTGCACCCAAATTTTGCCTTAGCCATGGGATATTTAATTCATAATATTTACCTTAGGGTTCAGAAATCTAAGGTCACATCCATGCCATGCATTTAAAATACTCTTATTCCACTTTAAAAGTCATGGCTTCATCGCCCTCCAAAGAATCCTGGACATGGTAGTTTGTTAAGGGTGCTGAGAACTGAAGCTCTGTGGAGTAAACAACTGTCCTCAGGTGTGCTGACTGATGGGAGTTGTAGTCCAAACACATTGGAAGACCACCAGGTTGCCAAAGGCTGTCCTGGGAACAGAATAACACTCACTGAAGAAAGGTGCTTGATGAAATATGAAGCCATTGAAAGGATCATGCCTCTCTGAATTCTTCAAAGTTAGGTGGTTGCCTTTCAACTTCATGGAGACTTACTTCTGTGCATGGGTGTATGGGGGGGTGTAGTGTCTCCCCCCCCCCCATCAAGTAAGCAAAAATACTTAACCAAAAGTAGAAATAATCAGAATATTTGAAATTGAAATGCTCGCTGACATCACTTGGATGATGTTGTGGCGCATTCTAATGACACAAGTGTTAACCTGAGTGAGCAATAGAGCCAGAGGATGAGAACAGGAGGGAGTCTCGTTCCCACCTAACACAATTCCAGGCTACACCCATGCTTCTGAGTAGACATCTATAGGGTTGTGTATATACAGGCACACGTAGCACAATTGCGTCTTGTGCCCATTTAATTTGTGTGATTTCAGCTGTGTGCAGTTGAAGGCTGACCAGTCAAAATGGCACAAATTAAATGCATGCAAGGTTATCCCGGAGTGAAAAGAGCTTTGAAGAAGAAGAGGAGGAAGAGGAAGTAGTAGTAGTAGTAGTAGTAGTAGAAGAAGAAGAAGAAGAAGAAGAGTTTTTTATACCCCGCCCATCTGGCTGGGTTTCCTCAGCCACTCTGGGCGGCTCCCCAACATAATATTAAAAACACAATAAAACATCAAACATTAAAAGCTTCTCTAAGCACTCTGCCTTGCTTATCTGGTAAGGCCTGCTCAGCGCGCTGACACTGGAAAGGTGCTACAGATACTTGTATGGGGGCAGTTCCAAGGGGGCAGTTGGAAAATATGGGGTTTTGTGTATGCGTGAAAAACCCTCCATGCAAGATGCAATTGTACTGTAGTTTAACGCATTTCCAGCACTGAAATTTGTTCAGCTACGATTGCTCCTAAGGCCACACACTTCTTGGTATCCCTCTGCTAATGCCTCTAACACAAGTATGTGTTTAGATGGTCTCCCCTTTACTTTTTGCCAATTCCAGTGTGGAGGTTCAACGAGTAACAAGGAAAAGAAGCAAGAAAGTCTTAGAAAAGTGCCAGCGGCAATCAAAGTCAGGTTGTGGGGGATAAAGGAAAAACAACCCGAAGGCGATCAACACTGAAATCTAGAATTAAGTCAAAGGTGAAATGCCAAATAGTGCATACTTTTAAAATGTAAGGTAAGAAGCAGAACTGAGTGAGGGGGTGTTCACTTGACTCACTTGTTTTTTAAATCTCTGGTGCTTATATATCTCGAACAGCCAAGTCTGCTAACAACGTTGAAACTCATCTAACCTCCACAAAAAACCACACTCAGCTCCTGGGAAGGTTGGAAAATGTTATCATTTCTTCAGGAAAGTTTGGCTTCTTGCTTTTCCAGGCTCGATGGCCTTCCAAACGGTGTTGAGTCTGCTGTATGTTTTGGAGCCCAAACACAAAGCTATGAGGATTGAAACCTTTCCTCTGTGCAGACCTGTTATGGAGAAGTTCAGCACCAAATAATTGGCATTGCAAAACTGGGTACTGGAATAATAGCCAATAAGCATAAGATCCAAGCTGTGCAAGGGCCCCGTGGGAAATAAAGATGAGCAATCTTAAATATTGAGCTTTTTGTGTCTCATCTAATATTTCCATTCCTTGATGGAGCCTTTCGGCGAGTTGCTCACTCTCCGAGTTGTGTCTAAGGTATATGCAGAGGGCAAGTCAGAAACCATAGAGACCCAGAAAGAGGCAAAGGTGCACTGAGAGAACTTAGCTAATAAGTCCTTCAGGGATCACACATGGAGTGTGTGAATAATAGCAGCAAACAAGAAGTAGCGCTCTTATCGGAAAATGCATTAAATGCTTCTTTGAGTGGATGGGGGGAAAGAGTATCAAAAGGGGCACTGCATTTGATTCAAGAGGCACATGAAGGTATAGGTGTAGGATAACAGCCTTGTGGGAAAGCATACCTGGTTGCTTCCTGGAAGGAACTCATCTCAGAGGAGCTGTATTCTCGCCTCAGGGCAAAACATTCACCTTGGTATACAGAGACGGGAAAACTCCTAGGAGGACCTTCCTGGACCTTTGCTACTGGAGTTCTCTAGGGGAGGGAGGGAGGAGAACCTGTGGTCTGTGGTCCGAATCTGAACAGAAGAAGATTAGACCAAAAGGATAATCTAATCCAGTTTCCTGGTATCACATTGGCCAACCGGATGCCTACGAAAAGCCCACAAGGAGGTCACATACCCTCTGACATTGCTCAGATGAAAATAGGGACATTTATCACTCATTGTCAACTGACCCTCCTCTACCGCCCCATTTCCCCCTCCCCCTGAACATTTCCTATCAGAAGAAGCCACCATCGCCACCACAACAGGACACAACAACAACAGGACACACGCTGTCCACCGTCCTGAGGAAACTCCTTAATCCCGGTTTTACTGTATTTAATTTTATTCTTTGGTAGATTTATGAAAAGAAAAACACATACCAATAAATAAATTTTAGAAAGGGGCAAGAATAGATATGGACAAACAAAGCATTTTTTTTAAAAAAAACCAAGACACCTTTTGTAGTCTCTCCTCCTCCTCCTCCTCCTCACCCTTTACTCCAGCAGCCGCTCCGAGCTGCCCAAGGGAGGAGGCTGGCAGTGGCAGCCATGGAAGAAGAAGAAGAGTTTGGATTTGATATCCCGCTTTATCAATACCCGAAGGAGTCTCAAAGCGGCTAACATTCTCCTTTCCCTTCTTCCCCCACAACAATCACTCTGTGAGGTGAGTGGGGCTGAGAGACTTCAGAGAAGTGTGACTAGCCCAAGGTCACCCAGCAGCTGCATGTGGAGGAGCAGAGACGCGAACCCAGTTCACCAGATTACGAGTCTACCGCTCTTAACCACTACACCACACTGGAGAGGCCATGGAGAGGCAACAGGGTGCTCCCTCACGGCTGCCACCACCACTGCTGCTTGGGACGAGTGCCTGCTCATCTTCCCCCCTGAGCTTGGCGGTGGCAGCACTGGTTGGGGGAAATAGGTATGTTCTGGGATCAAATCAGAAGCCAGGATGACTCTTGTAATTCCGGGACCATCCCTGGAAAATAGGGACACTAGGAGGGTATGAGATCATGAGTGCAAAATATCACCTCTGATACTCAAGGTAGTATCATGACTAGTCATCATGACTAGCAGCCAGTGATGGTCTTATCCTCCAGCATTTGTCTCAACTTCTTTTAAAGCCACCCAAGCAGTCATTACTACTGGCCTGTCAGGTCTCTGAATCTATCGTATTCCAATTTGTGCCAGGGCCCTGTGTCCCCATTGTCCTCTAAACTACCTAACCGATGCTCCTGGCTCAGCGGGAATAACGTATTGCCTTAAGTGTGAAAGGATCCTTACAGGAGCAGAAACACCCTGTGGCTGCAGCGACTGTGCAGAACCCCTCCGGGCTGCGAGCGTGCCAAGTGGCGGCACGTGGCTGGGCAGCTTGCGCAAAAGCCATTTCATGGCACAAGTAGTTTCTAATCAAGACAGACTGCTGCAGGTTGTTCTGGCAGGCGCGTTTGCTTGCTGGCCAGCTGATGCTTCTCAATGCAGCTATTGAGAGAAGCATTTCTCCCTTGCTGAGGCTTTAGAGTGGCTGGCAACTTTTCCAGCTCGATCAGGGTACTTCATCATCAAAGAAGCTCCTTGTCCCAAAGTGTACAATGCAACGTAGTGATGGTGGTGAAACACACACACACACACACACACACACACTGCTTAGGCTCAAGAAGGATTTGCTCCTTTGAACGAGTCATAAACGTATTTCACTTGATAAGTATCCAGCACATTTCATTCATAAAGATTTCCAAGGGCATCGGGGCCAAGAGAGGAATGGGGTTTGAAAAGGGAAACAAAGAAACTATGTATCAGAGCTTGGAAAGTTCATTTTAAAAAGGAACTAGTTCTAGTTCGGCATGTCCCAAAAGGATGCGATTTCAGTTCAGGTTTGTCCTCTTACAAAATGAGCTAGTTTGGTTCACGTTCCTTTCGCAGTTCATTCAAATGCACCTTGGCACTTCCCTCCCAGCATTGATAATGTTATGAGTTGCAGTGCTGAAATATAAAATATACTTAAGAAGATTAAGAAAGCATCTCCCACGCACAGAGATGTATATTGTGTAATTTATTTTCCAACATCATTATGATCTTTAAGCTTAAATGCCCAGAGAGTTTAAAGCATAAAAAAATGTAAGAGAGTGAACTTGAAGATGAACTAGAAATAGTTCAAAGCCTTGGCATATTGGACAAACTCATGAACATCCCATGGTATAATCCAGCACCCTATTCCCCACCCCCAAAGCCAAAACGGGCATGCTGTTAGCAATTGCATCTTGGGCCCTGCAGTGGCTTGATCCAGAGTTGCCAGACTGTGGTGATACGATTAAATTCTTCCCCTTCATTCACAGATAACCCCAGCCAATATGTTGGTTAAAGGTAAAGGACCCCTGGACAGTTAAGTGCAGTCAAATGCGCAGTGGTGTCCAAACTTTTTTCAAAGAGGGCCAGATTTGATGAAGTGAAGGGCCATGAGGGCCGACCAAAGTTGTTAACCTTTTTACAATGAAGTTGTTGAGCTTGTTTATGATTTTACCCCAAAATTATTGAGCTTTTTTTAGGGTTTTATCCCAGGAAGTAAACTGACACAGGGTCTGGATTAAACCGTCTGGATGGACTTTGGACATGCCTGAACTATTGGGTTGTGGAGCTCATCAAAATTTCAGGCCGAGGGAGCCAGCATTCGTCCACAGACAGCTTTCTGGGTCACATGGCCAGCATAACTAAACCACTTCTGGTGCAACGGAAACACTGTGATGGAAACCAGAGCAGCGCACGGAAATGATGTTTACTCTCCCGCCGCAGCGGTACCTATTTATCTACTTGCACTGGCCTGCTTTCAAACTGCTAGGTTGGCAGGAGCTGGGACAGAGCAATGGGATCTCACTCTGTCATGGGGATTCGAACCGCCAACCTTCCGATCAGCAAGCCCAAGAGGCTCAGTGGTTTGGACCACAGCGCCACCTTGGATACCCTACCACCCATGGGATCCGACTTCCCCTTGATTTGCTCTGGCTTGAGGACCAGCCCACAGATGGCAACTGCATAATAATATCACAAAACTAGGACCTGCAACAAAATCCGGTAGTGTGAAGTACTCCTTTTTAGGGTGTCAGCTACCAGCCGAACTATCTTCCAGAGTACTCCATTCCACCCCATTTCCCTCTTTCTTCCCATGCATTTGTTGGCCAGTAAGCATGTTCAGTCATAGAATCACAGAATCATTGAATTGTACAGTTGGAAGGGACCCTGACAATCTTCTGATCCAACCCCCTTCAATACAGGAATATGCAGTTGTCCCATATGGGGATCAACCCCCCTCCCTATTATTATTATCATTATTATTTGCTACTTTTGCAAACCTCCAGGGACCTCTGATCACTACTCTCAGTAGTCTCATTTTGGCTTCAATCCTGTTGGCACTCGCCAGCTAATTTCACTATTAGAAAGAGGGGCGTGGAATATTTGTTTCTTTCAGAGGCAACAGTAAGATCACAATGCATCTAAAACAGGTCAGGCCCAAATGTGAGGAACATGCTTTACATACCAACTAGTGAGATTCCACCATCGGCCAGTGAGAAATGTGCAGTTTCACTGACTTGAAATCCTGCACAGATTTATTCTTGCAGGCTAGTCCTCTTTGCATAGTGTGACATTTAAGTCTTTCAGAACCTCTAAGTACAACAGCTGGGCAATTACCAACTCTGTTTGTTGTGTCGTTTTAAGAAATGAAACTGTAATCTTCCAGCGTTTGCCCGGATAACTGTGACTGCTTCTTCTCCCATTGCTGTTCAGGAGGTTTTAGAGTGATGCCTTAACAGATTTCAGTCAAGAGAGGCAAATGAGATTTAACCATAGTCCACCTCCAAGTATTTTGCCATAAAATAATAACAAATGACAGGAATATCCAAAGAAAATTCCCACTATTTATTTTAGGCTTCCTGAGAATAGACGAACATTATATACAAAAGTTAGGCCTTGTTGACACAAGATCTTTCTTCAGGCAATAGCTCCCAAAACTGCTTCGTCCTTGAATTTGTTTGCACTAAGCTTGCCAGGCCATAATCCAGAGAACAGCCTTGTGTTCTTAGCAGTTCTGCACCTGCAAAAGAGGAACACATTTCTCTCTTATCCACACACACATCTGATTCAATTATTCATCCTCTTTCCCACTTTCTGATACACTTGTGGACAGAACAGGAAAAATGAGTTTTTAAATATCATACTACAAGTGTTGCTCAGCTTACCAATGCAGGATGTCTGTGTTATCAACACAAATAAGCCAGACTGGATTGCTTAACTAAAGAGATTCAAACAAATCTGCAAACTAGCTTCCTGCTGTATTGAGGGGAATCTGCTCTGCTACATGACTCACTAGCATGAGTGAAGGAGGATAATATTTAATCGATACAGTGGTACCTCGGGTTACATACGCTTCAGGTTACAGACTCCGCTAACCCAGAAATAGTGCTTCAGGTTAAGAACTTTGCTTCAGGATGAGAACAGAAACCGTGCTCTGGCGGCACAGTGGCAGCAGGAGGCCCCATTAGCTAAAGTGGTGCTTCAGCTTAAGAACAGTTTCAGGTTAAGTACAGACCTCCAGAACGAATTAAGTACTTAACCTGAGGTACCACTGTATATCCTCTCCTACTATCCTTAGCATTTCCACTCTTTCCCATTTCAGCAGCACCCAGTGTGACACCAAAATTTGGCACCCCTGCCTCTCACCTTCCGTTCTAAGTCATTGTTGTGGCATCCTCTCGGCTCAAAGCCCAGTGCAGGCAAACTGGTCACATTTCCCTCAATCCGCCTCTGCTTTCTGCTGCTGTGTAGACTACCTACCTCAGCCCTGAAAACATCAGGAGTGGAGCTGGTGGGTGTGATTTCAGAAAAGCAGCCTGGTTGGCCAAATGGAAAGGCTTGGTGGGTCAAGTTTGGCCTGAAGGCTGTAGGTTCTCCGCTCTTGCTTTCTGTACTTATTGCTGTCTGTACTTTTTTGCGTTTTCTTCTGACCTCATTGTTTACAAGCCGCTCTCCCCAGTGGTGTAGCATAGGTTGCCAATGCCCGGGGCCGCATGGAGGGATGAGTGGGTGGGAAATGGACAGACTACGCATGTGACTTCATTTTTAAAAAAAAGATATTTATTAAAGTTTCAACATATTACAAAAATAGGCAAAAAAAGAAAGAAAAAAAATAGAAAAAAAATAGAAAATGAAAATACAAGATAAAAACAGTTAAAAAACAGATCAGTCTTTCCATATCTTATCTTTCATTTGCTTGTTTCCCTGACCTCCTCACACCTCCCTTTTTTGTATTCCAGTTCAAATTAGTTAATTCAGCAAATCCTTTCCCTCTTTAATTTTATCTTAATCTTTTATCTTAATATATTATAACTTCAAATTATCACCTGTTAACAATCCACTTTTACATATTCCTTTATAACATTACCACTAAAAACCACTTAACTTCAATCCAACATCATTCTAACATTCATTAATTTTGCAGTATTTCTGTAGATAGTCTTTAAATTTCTTCTAATCTTCTTCCACTGACTCTTCTCCCTGGTCTCGGATTCTGCCAGTCATTTCCGCCAGTTCCATATAGTCCATCACCTTCATCTGCCATTCTTCCAGAGTGGGTAAATCTTGTGTCTTCCAATACTTTGCAATAAGTATTCTTGCTGCTGTTGTAGCATACATAAAGAAAGTTCTATCCTTCTTTAACACCAATTGGTCAACCATGCCCAGGAGAAAGGCCTCTGGTTTCTTCAGAAAGGTATATTTAAATACCCTTTTCATTTCATTATAAATCATCTCCCGGAAAGCCTTAATCCTTGGGCACGTCCACCAAAGGTGAAAGAATGTACCTTCAGTTTCTTTACATTTCCAACATTTATTATCGGGCAAATGATAGATTTTTGCAAGCTTGACTGGTGTCATGTACCACCTGTAAATCATTTTCATAATATTCTCTCTTAAGGCATTACATGCTGTAAACTTCATACCTGTGGTCCATAACTGTTCCCAGTCAGCCATCATTATATTATGTCCAACATCTTGTGCCCATTTAATCATAGCGGATTTCACCATTTCATCCTGAGTATTCCATTTCAACAGCAAGTTATACATCTTTGACAAAATCTTGGTTTTGGGTTCTAACAGTTCTGTTTCCAATTTTGATTTTTCCACCTGGAAGCCAATTTTCTTGTCCAAATTATATGCCTCCATTATCTGATAATAATGAAGCCAATCTCGCACTTTATTTTTTAGTTTTTCAAAGCTCTGCAATTTCAATCTGTCTCCCTCTTGTTCCAAAATTTCCCAATATTTTGGCCATTTGGCCTCCATATTGAGCTTTTTCTGAGCCTTCACTTCCATCGGTGACAACCACCTTGGGGTTTTATTTTCAAGTAGGTCCTTATATCTTATCCAGACATTAAACAATGCTTTCCTGACAATATAATTTTTAAATGCTTTATGTGCTTTGACCTTATCATACCACAAATATGCATGCCATCCAAATACATTATTAAAGCCTTCTAAATCCAAAATGTCTGTGTTTTCAAGAAGCAGCCATTCTTTCAGCCAGCAAAAAGCTGCTGATTCATAATAAAGTTTAAGGTCTGGCAGGGCAAATCCGCCTCTTTCCTTTGCATCCGTTAGTATTTTAAATTTTATTCTAGGCTTCTTGCCCTGCCAGACAAATCTAGAAATATCTCTCTGCCACTTCTTGAAGCAATCCATTTTATCCAAAATTTGCAATGTTTGAAACAGAAACAACATTCTAGGCAATACATTCATTTTTATCGCAGCAATACGGCCTAGCAGTGAAAGCTTAAAATTTGACCAGATTTCTAAATCTTTTTTCACTTCAGTCCAGCATTTTTCATAATTGTCTTTAAATAGATTCCCATTTTTAGCTGTCATGTTAATCCCCAGGTATTTCACTTTCTTAACCACTGTTAAACCTGTCTCATTCTGAAACCTCTCTCTCTCAATCGCTGTTAAATTTTTCTCTAAGACCTTTGTTTTTGACTTATTCAGTTTAAATCCTGCAACCTGACCAAATTCTTGAATCAGTTCCAAAACTCTTTTGGTACTAGATTCTGGCTCCTGTAATGTCAATACTAAGTCATCTGCAAATGCTCTCAATTTGTACTGTTTAGCTCCGACTTGTATACCTTTAACCAATTGGTCCCTTCTAATCATATTCAGCAGGACCTCCAGGACCGATATAAAAAGCAGTGGGGAGATTGGGCAGCCTTGTCGTGTCCCTTTTTCTATCTTAAATTCCTCCGTCACCACGTTATTAACAATTAATTTAGCCTTTTGTTCTGAATAAATTGCACTTATACCGTTTCCAAAGCCTTGGCCTACCCCCATCCCCTGTAGATTCTTCTTCATAAAACTCCAAGCAATGTTGTCAAAAGCTTTCTCCGCGTCCACAAATATCAAAACTGCCTTGGTATTAATAGTCACTTGTAATTTTTCTAAAATATTGATTATGTTTCTCATATTATCAGACAAGTGTCTACCCGGGAGAAAGCCTGCTTGATCTTTATGAATCTCTTCCACTAACACTTTTTTTAGTCTTTTAGCCAAAATGTCTGCAAAGATTTTATAATCCACATTAAGCAGTGATATGGGGCAGTAGTTCTTAAGCTGCATCTTTTCAGTCTCTGTTTTCGGTATGTGTGATATACGCTTCCTTCCACGACTCTGGTGCCCTTTTCCCATCCATTATTTCATTACAAACTTCCTTTAAAGGTTGTACTAACCATTCTCTTAAAGATCTGTAGTATCTAGAAGTCAGTCCATCCGGTCCTGGAGATTTACCTAATTGCATATTCTGAATGGCACCTTCTACCTCCTGTTCAGTTATTTTATAGTTCAGCATTAATTTATTTTCTTGAGAGATTTTTTGTAATCCATTTATTTTCAAAAATCTGTCTACATCAATTTCTTTCTGTATATAGTTGTTTAAAATACCTCTGGAAACAGTTTCTAATCTCGACTGGGTTCTGTATGTTCTTTCCTTCCACTTCTAAATTTATAATAGTGTTTAGTTTTTGTCTTTTTTTCATTTGCCAGGCCAACAATTTCCCACATTTGTTAGCCGACTCAAATGTCTTTTGTCTCATTTGTTCGATTTTCCATTCTATCTCCTGATTCATCATTTTCATGTATTGTACTTGATATAACTTTATTTCTCTCAAGATCTCTTGCGACTTTGGTTTTGCTCTCAATTTCTTTTCACTTTCCTTTATTTTCTCCAAAATTTTATCCTTCTTCTCATTTTGAATTCTCTTCTTTATTGCATTCTGTTGTATCAAGAACCCTCTCATAACCGCTTTGCTTGCGTCCCAGATTACTCTTTTTTCAACATTAGTGTTCATATTTATCTCGAAATAGTCTCTCAAGGTGACTTCAACTGCCTAATGGTGTCCACATCACCCAGAAAATGGCACCCGCAGAGATAAGAAAAGAAGAGTCATTCTAGAGAAGCCAGCTCCTGGTTCGCATGGAGAAGCTGTTTTCAGCAACAGAAGCGCACAGCTGTATTGAGGCATTGAAATTTTGCATCTCTAACAATTTTGCACCTGGGGCAACTGCCCCCTGTGCCCCCCATGGTACATCACTGTCCTCCCCCCCCCACGGTCTTTCACTCGGGATAATGCTTCCTGCATCTGATGAAGTGAACTGTAGTCCAGGAAACCTCACAACCTCATAAATTCATTAGAGGTTAAGGTGCTAGAAGATGCCCTGCTGTTGTTGGTACAAAGAGGGCTCCCGGTTTGTACTGCAGCGGGTGAAAAGAAGTTGTGAGCAATATCACAGCAGAGGGATCAGAGCAGGAGAAGCTGCTTCTTTTAATGCAGAATAGGAATAATGCTTTTTACCGGTGAAGGAGGATAGAGAGCAAATAAGCCCATTGAAAATAGATATCAAGCAAGAGTGATTCTGAAGACTTGTATGGGAGGTTGGAGCTGCTTCAAGTGCTATTTTTATCCATAGACATTAAGTTCTTATGGGAAGCAAAACTTTAAAGGACAGTTATAATTAGGTTACATACTGAGAAACTTATTACACTTTTGCTAAACTTTATCCCATGAGAACATAACCTAAGTGATTTTCGTATCCTGATTCAGCCACGGTCTTCACTGTTCCACCCTGAATTGTTTTGGTTTTTTTTACATGTAACCTAAAGTAGAATAAATATGATGTTGGAACTGCTAAGCACTTTAGTCGCAAAGCTTCAAAGGAAGGTTTGGGAGGTTGTGGACTCGCTTTCCTCGGAGGTTTTTAAACAGTGGTTGGAAGGCCATCTGTCATGGATGCTTTAGATGAGATTACTGCATTGCAGGGGGTTGGACTAGATGACCCTAGGGTCCCTTCCAACTCTATTGATTCTCTGAAATCGGTCTTGTGCCAAGCCAGACCATTGGCCCATCCAGCTCAGTATTGTCAACACTGACGGGAAGAAGATCTCCAGTGTTTCAGACGAAAGAGTTTCCTCTCAGCTGAACCTGGAGATGGCAGGAATTGAACCTGGAACCCTTTGCATTGAAGAAAGATGCTCTGATCTCTGATATCCCTCATGAAAGGCAGGAGGCATGTTCCTTTAAAATGAAAGTGTTTACAGCCAGACAGGGACATAGGATTCTCCTTTATACTATATCAGATTATTCATTCCTCTAGCCTAGTACTCTCTGCTTTGACTGGCAGCAGCTCTCTGCAATTTAACTGGAGATAGCAAGGATTGAACCTGCAGGTGCTCCATTAATAACCCTCCCTATAAATCAAAATCACTCCTAATACGTTCAGTGGGGCTCACTTCCAAATAAGCACGCACAGGACTGCAGCCTTAAATATATATATTTTGGGGGGAAATGATCCAGTGTTATATGAGCATCTAATCTCAGTGTTGCTCACTAGAAAATACTCAGCACTTTTTGGAATATGCAGAAATGGCAAAACTTACCGGAAGAATAAAAAATCAAGACAACAAACTTTTTTTTTATAAAAGAATGGAAATGGTTTATTGAATATTGACAGATAAATTGTAAACAGATAAGAACATGGGCATGATTATTGTAATAACCTGCAGTTTTATGAGTATATATTTAAAGTAGATGAATAAATGAGCAAATTAAGTTAATTTGGCTTTGCAGAAGATATTAAGAATAAATTTAAGGAACCGCAGAAAGAGGGGGAAGGAAGTCAAGTTTTGAAATGTTAAAATGATTGTAAAATTAGTGAAGTGTATAAACCTGCAAAGCATAAATAAAATTAAAGAAGAAAGGAAAAAAGAAATTCTCGACACTGGTAAAATGCTTTGGGTTCACTGTCATTCATTAATTCCTACCCTGAACGCCTGGAGTGTTTAAACAACCAGATGAACAGAGTGAAATGTTTGCATGATGATGCCCTGTATTTCCACTCACCTCCATACATGGATCCCTAATGAATGAACTGACGTATGGATAGGAACACTCTGCCAATGAAAGATGTGAGTTCACAGGCCACCCGCAGGTTTTCCAACCTGGAAGCATGTTCAGAAGAGAGAAGACGCTGTTGCTGGGAGTGCGGCCAAACAGCTTATATAAGAAACATCATTATAGAGAGAGACTGGGCCAAGCTAGTGGCCATCCCAGAGAGCACTATTCTTACAGGCAACGTTTAGAGACAAACCACAACATGAGGAGCCTGGTAGAGGAACCAGCTAGGCAGAATTCAGGGAGCGTCATCTCCAGGCAAATAAACGAATCTGAAAGCCCTCTCTAGCCACAGCCAAGGTGCTCTGAGCACTTATATAGGAGCTAATGGGAGTCTGCAGCCAAACCTACCTCGCAGGATTGATGCAAGAATAAAATAGAGAGGCGGAGAACCATATATGCCATCTTGAGCTCCTGGGAGGAAAGTTGGGATAGCAATGTAATATAATAATAGTAATAATAATAATAATAATAATAATAATAATAATTTGCAAGAGGCATGAGCTGGAACATTTCTACGCAAAATTCAATCTTGAGATTTCAGCCATTAGGGTATGTGGCTGTTTTGCATGTTTTTAAATGTTTAGAAATGTTTTATTTTTAATTGCATTGTTTTATCACTTTGGTGTTTGGTGCCCTGGGCTGTTTTTGGAGGGAAGGTGGGCTATAATTTTAAGAAATAAACGAACCAGGCTTTTAAAATGGGCTCATATTCGCGTTCCATAAGGGTGGTACTAAGAGGAGGAGAGAGAGCTTCCTGCCTCCTTTGTCTGGAGTGGCCCTGAGAGGTCCTCCCTTTCAAACAATTATTTCACAGCCTTTAGGTGGGGCCCCTGCCCTTGAGAGCTGTTTGCAAGGCTGAGTGATGCCTCCAGCCCAGCTCCCTGAGGCTGAGTACACATGACAAATTAGTAAAGATTATTCTCCATTTTTTACACCAATAAGGGCATCGACCTGGAGCAAAAGGAAGATCGTAGCCGATGTGAATTAGGTTAGCATTGAGTTGGTGAAAGGATTTTGCAATTGCCCTTCCTACCCCTTGCTGTATTTGCATCAGGCATAATGAAGACAGTGAAGTTAATTCTGCCAGGCTCCCCGGTCTTATATTCTTGCTTCGCCTAAGGGGCACACACTGCAAACACACACATCAGAGACTAATCCCCAGGCTAAGGTTGCCAGATCAAATTTCAGTAACAAGGGATGCTCGAGAGCTTTGGACTCTGAAGAAGTAAGGGACAGCTATTGTATTTGATGCTAGTACCAAAGTGTGGAACACCCAGGGAGGTCTGGTAGGAAGCGCTATAGCTCAGTGGGAAAGCAAAACAGAAAGTCCCGGGTTCAGGCACTGACACCTCCTGTTGAAAAGGATCAGGTAGCAAGTGATGGGGAAGCAGGAAGAGATGCTGCCAGTCCAAGCACACAATACGAGGCAAGGTTAGATAGGCAAACAGTCTGACCTGGCATAAGCAGATCCCCATGTTCAGCAGGGCCAAGATGTTTTGAAGCAAGAGACATCCGGCAGCTCTGAACTAAAGCTAGGCACTGGGTTGTAGATTGGCCAAGGGGAAAAGCATAGGGTCATGGGTAGGCAGAGTTCAGGGAGTTAGCTTACAGGAGGAGGGCTCTGTACCCACACAATATAAGGTAAAGGGACCCCTGACCATTAGGTCCAGTCGTGGCCGACTCTGGGGTTGCGGCGCTCATCTCGCCTTACTGGCCGAGGGAGCTGGCGTACAGCTTCCGGGTCATGTGGCCAGCATGACTAACCAGAGCAGCGCACGGAAACACTATTTACCTTCCTGCTGGAGTGGTACCTATTTATCTACTGCACTTGATGTGATTTTGAACTGCTAGGTTGGCAGGAGCAGGGACCGAGCAACGGGAGCTCACCCGGTCGCGGGGATTTGAACCGCTGACCTTCTGACCGGCAAGTCCTAGGCTCTGTGGTTTAACCCACAGCGCCACCTGCGTCCCTTACCCACACAATATATTTGCTGATAAAAATGGACCTACTTCCCCTTTCTGTGTCAATGGGACCCAAATCTATTGTTGCATTTAGTCTTGCCTTAAGAGTTATTAACTTTTGCATCTTGGTCCTCTTAGTCAGTGTGTTGCATGGCAGTTCTAGGCTGGGACTAGAGAGCTCTAGGCCTGAGCCTTGGCTTTGCTACAAAGCTCATTACATCACATGGTTGTCATGAGGATAAAATGGCGGGGGAGGAATCGTGTTCCTTGCCCTGGCATCCTTTGAGCAGAGATGAGAGAGATATATAAAAGTAAATAAATAAATTAGGCTAAATTGCTGAGACTGTAACTGCAGGGGATGGGAGCTGAAAACGTTTTGCCTGGTCTCTGAGCGGTATTTGGTAAGGAAGACACAGAAAGAGAGAGAAAGAGAGAGAGAGAGAGAACTAGTTGGATTCTGCAGTGCTCTTAACTGAATGGATTTTTTTTTTATTCTTAAAATATGTTAATGGGAAGGAGAACTTGCCTGTGTGCTTGCTGTTGTGCCTTTGTAATGCCAGTAAAGTGATACAGAGATGATTTACAAAGATGACCCAAATCTTCCCATGCTCCAAAGGCAACAGACCTTGGAAAGTCCAGCCTTCAGGGAAGGTGGCCATGAAGCAAGGAAAATGGTAATGGTTGCCAAATAGCAAAAAATAATCCTGGGTTGTTACTTAAACTGGACATCTAGCTGAAGGGAAGGATGCACATGTGATAAATAGCAGGACTTAGTTATGGAGAACACAAGTCTCCCTCAGTATGTTAAAGAAGCAAACAAACCACTGATTAACCCTCAGCAAATGTTATCCCCACACCATCCTCTGGAAGATGGCATGCAATTTGTGCCACTGGGCAAGTGTCGAGGGAGTCAAGTGTGAACCCCTGCATAGACAAAGCCTGGAAGGTTTTGTGCAGTTCACAAATCGATCTGCAATCTGCGAAAAGATGTTCATTTATGACCAGGGAGCTGAAAAGCTCCCTTAAGTGTGAATGTTGTGAATGCAGGAGAGATCACGGAAGAGAAATCCATTTGTCCTAATCTAGTACCCAACCTGCAGCATGCAGTCACATCGTGGCACAGGGTCAGACCTAGACTGCTGCCTAGACCAAGCATGAAACTGCGCCAGGGCACCAGGGGATGTGTATTGCAGTGGGCACTGGAATGGCACCATCTCACACTTGAGTCGTAGCTCATGGCATACTTGACCAAAGGTTGAGTTCCACTCTTCTAGGCAGCTTGGAGAATTCATTACAGATGGATTTAAGGAAAATCCCATTTATGATTCATGTATATATCTTTTTTAAAGCCCCAAAGGTAGCTTTGTCTTACAGCCAACTTGAAAAAGTGACAGATTCAGTAGTTTGGGGATCACAACAATATTAACATTTACAGTCCACTCAGCAGTAAGCCCCATTGAGTTCCATGGGACTTCTATGTACAGTACATGACTGCAGGGCTATAAGGAACCTTTAATATTCATTTTCTATTTCCTCTTCTTGATGACTGTAGAGCTGGGATGGGGAACTTGTGACCTTCCAGAAGATGTTGGACTCCAAGTCCCATAAGCCTCAGCTGCATTGCCAATGGTCAGGGATGATGGGAGTTGTAGTCCATTAACATCTGGAAGGCACAGGTTTATCCCTGCTAATGTGCTCTGCCAAGTTTCCCAGACTCTTTTAAACGGGATCTTCTGTTACTGTTTTGTCTGTTCCACAGAATATTACAGAGCTGGAATTTCCTGCAATAAGGGAAATGTTATATCCTCCCAAATTCTCACCTTCCTTTTTGCTAAAATCAGGCCCACGAAATAACCCCCTGATGCTCAGAGAATGTAGTCTCCTTTTGCTTGCCCAGAACGTCTCTCTTCCTCAAGCCTGCCTGTTCTAATCTTTCCAGCTAATTAGCTCTTTGTTTCTGATATCTAGCACGTTTGCCTCCTTTTCGATTATTACAGTGATGTCAGCAAATCTAATCAATCAGTGATTGATTTGAGGCAGAAGCAGCTGAGCTTTGCCTTTGGTTCAGCAAATCTAGCGATAGCAGAAGGTTACTGGCAATCCTGATTATCTAAATCTCTACCAGCTTGAATCTGAGGATCAGAGAGCATCATTTTCAAAGTGGAATAGGATCAGTGCCAGCACAAGGGCACCACTCACATACGCTCAAGTGCTTCACATGGAGACATTCTCGTACACAACAGGGGCCTTTTCATAACAACAAACACCACTACCCCACTCCCCAAATGCCACATTGCCGAAGTCTCTTATCTCTGCTGGCTGCGTGCTAAATGGACTGAAATAGTTTACTTATAAATCATGTTTTAATAGAACGTTTACATCTCACAAAGGATCTTGTTATTTGGAGATATCCTTTTGGAGCTCCTTGCAATCCCCCCTTTTTAAATCACTGGCACAACAACAATGTGACACAAATGTAGCACACAAGACAACTTTTGACATTTATTGCTCCAGACCCTCCAGGTGTCCCTATTTTCCAGGGACGGTCCCACATTTACAGAAGCCATCTCGGTTTCTGATTTGATCCCAGAATGACCAGCTTTTCCTTAGGACATCCCTATTTTCATCAGAGAAATGTTGGAGGGTCTGGAGTTATGCAACCCCTGAGCCAAGGAGATAAGTAACTATACAACCTTTAGAAGATATCTGAAGATAGTCCTGTATAGGGAAGTTTTTTTTAAAAAAATGTTTAATGTTTTATTAGTTTTTATATGTATATGTTGGAAGCTGCCCAGAGTGGCTGGGGCAACCCAGTCAGATGGGTGAAGTATAAATAATAAAAGTATAATAATTATTATTATGGAATAGGAGAAATGTTGTGGGGTATGTAGCTCCACGATCAAGCACTTTATAACTCTAACCCAATCCGTAACCCAGCCATATCTGGTTCTGCTTCTGGATGTGACAGATGTGTGGAAGAATGCAGATTTTGCTGGGAAAACGTGCCTTTAATGACACAGAAACTGTTCCTGAAGGCCAGGCCAGGCTTAAGAATCAGAACAAGCAGGCCTTGGATGTATTTATATAGACTTCGTTAAAGTGTCACTGTCACCTACCCTAGCAAGAACTAGTCAGCTGTCAAGCTTAAGTACTGCTGTAGCCTTTTCCTCACGCTCAGCGATTAAAGTGCAATTCAAACTAAGCTTAAAGGACTATTGTAGCCTGTTAACCACAGTGTACGAATAAAGTGTAGCATGATAATGATCACATTGCTCCCCCCCGCCAGTCTTCCCTCAGACATGCATCAGCTATGAATAAAAGTGATGCTTGCTTGCTTGCTTTGCTAATATACTTGGAAGAAGCCCTTTGTGATCTCTGGGCTGACATTTGCAGAGCCTAGAGACGCTACTTAACATGGCTTGCATGAATGTACCAGGACAGAATAATCTGCAGGAGCAGCTCGATAGCATGTTAATGAAGGATCTGACAGAATAAGGAACAGGGAGGGTTGATTTAAATCATGATTTAAATCACCAAGAAAGAAGGCCAATTTAAATAATGCATTCAAATAAACTTTTCCTTTCTGTAACTCACGTATTTCTCAAACAAGCACACGTGCTAATTGGTTGCTATAACAATTAAAAGATATCTCTGTGCAACTTCGTAGAGCTTTTATGCTACCCATGAGCATAATACAAAATCTCTGGTTGTGCAGCCCACATGCCTCTTGTAGTGCAGAATTTGTAAGCTTTAAGGGGAAAAGGGTGAAAGAAAGCGTTTCTGTTTGGCCCTCTGTATCTGCAGTGAATGGGTAAGGACTCTAAGCAAGATTGCTTGGGGCCAAACTAAACGTGAGGATAGGGGTTTGAGAGACCAAAACAGGTGAATTGCTGCTCCATGTTCCTCCCTTACAACATCTAGATATGACGCCATCACACTGTAAGTTGCGATGTACTACCAAAGGTTCTCCTGGTGTTGATGGACTACAACTCCCATCATGCCTGATCAATCAATGGCCATGCTGGCTGGGGCTGATGGGAGTTGTCCAACAACACAGGGCCCCTGAAATAGACAGTTCTGAGTCTGTTATACCACCTTCAGGCACATTTAGCAGCAACAACACTGAAAAGAGTTGAAGGAGACTCTCTGCATTCCTGTGTTATTGATTCCAATAGCAGCTGCTACTGTCACTCAGAAGCCTCTAAAGAGGTGGTGGCTGTTTCACAGGTTGCTGGGTGAGCCAGATCTACCTCTCCTTGTGGAAAATAGGGCAGGGATCAGACTCAGGTAGCTTAATTAAGACATGGAGCATTTTTCAAGGCTAGAAGAACAGTCTGTTACCAAAGCTGTCAACCTTCCCTTTTTTTGCGGGAAATTCCCTTATTCCAGCGCCGTTTCCTGCTGCTTCCTGCTGCTATCCTGGATTGTTAGATATCCTGTAGACTGTCCCCAGGACAGGTGAGGCTGCTGATCCCTTATTTTTGAGGCTCCCCGGGACAGGTGAGGCTGCTGATCCCTTATTTTCGAGGTTGCTGATCCCTTATTTTCAAATCTGAAAGTTGACAGCTATGGTCTGTTACAGTTCTTCTTTCACTATATAACCAGCTTTGGGAAGCCTAGTTCTTGCCAGAGTAGTGGTAAGAGCAGCTTTTGCTATTGCAGTGATGTATGTGTAGTTCTTTAGATTGTTTTGTGTTCAGTCAGCATTTTGGTGTGTGCTGCTGTTTGCCAAGTCAAAAGTTCAATAATAAATGATGCCATGAAGCTCAAGAATCTTTTCCTGTGGCTCCTGGTCCAGCAGGCATGCAGTTTTGTTGGAAATGGTATTTTTTTACAAGCACAGGCTGTTGGGCAGCCTCAGCGCACAGGCCTGTTCTCCTTTTCACAGTTACCTCTTTCATCTTGACTCTAAAGTTCTGATCTTTCTTTCTTTCTTCTCTCAAAATGGTAAATTAGCCAAGCTGTCTAAAGCCCTGGCTTTTGCGAAGACAATGCAGCAATCTGCTGTTTTTAGGTTTCTGCAGCATCAGCATGCCATTTATCATAGACAAAACACAGAGCTCCAAATTCAGATTTGGCAGGTATGGTCATCCTTCTGCTCTAGTTAAAAATACCACTTTACTCCAGTAGCTCCCAGGGCACCCTCTAAAATACATCTTCTACCTTTTTTTAAAAAAAAATGCTCTCGCTGCAGCAGAGAAATGCATAACATGGTCTTGAGACTGAGCCAATTCCAGCTTCATGTAGTCCTTTTCCATCCAAGGTAAATAGCAAGGCTGAAAGAAACATGGAATGCTTGCAGCTGCTGGTTAAGGCTGACGTAGGCTTAATTTATGTGAATATAGGCAAGGCACGTTGCATGTGTATTGGAGAGAAAGAGAGATTGTCCTCTTGTCAATTGTTTTTTTGCCTCTCCATTTAGATCAGGAGTGGCTGGATCCTGACTTCCCTAACTATTTGGACAGGTAAGTGAAGCCTCCCACTTCTCAGTCACCTGCCGGGAAACTCCATATAAAGCATGTTGTAGATTTCCCTTGGTTCCCAGGTACATAACTGCACAGTGCACAATTCACAGGATTCATTCCTCACACTTGCTGCAGGCACCTGCTCACAGGTTCACAGGGACAACAAGGGTGATTGAAAGTCAGAGTGGCCAGACAGGTACAAGGTATTTTGCTGCCTGAGGCGGGGCAACAAATGATATCCCTCCACACACATATACATACAGGTCAAGGTGTGTAGTAGGTCAAGGTCAGTCAAATTGTGGTGGCTCCTGAGGCAGAAAACCGCACAAGGGCCTCTTCCCATCCCTGGCAGTAAACATATAATATTAATAAATGAAACAGCTAACCATTTGTTCCCCACACAAAATCAGCTGCCTGAGCCAGACATCTCACTCTGTTAAATAATAGGGCCAGCTCCAATAAGTATGCCTAACCACTTCCCCATTGTCTTCCATGCTCTTCTGGTATTGCACTAGGAGTACCTGCAAAGATAGCCTTACTCTGAATTTTTCATAGCTGGATATTCAGGTACATTGGGAGAAAAATCTGCATTCTACTCCAGTTGGGTGATGATGAAGTTTCATGATAGCATGTAGCTCAGTGCACTTTAAAAAACAAACAAACAAACAAACAAAAAACCAACAAGGATTCTGGTCTCATTGTAGCCCTGCAGTCCCCATGCTTTCTTAGTGGAAGTTTGTGGCCATGAAAGAGGTTTCCAGCTGGTTTAAATTCCTGCAGATACATGGGATCCTTTCATAAAGTATATTGGCAAACATATCCTGGTATTGATCCTGACCGTTGTGAATGGGAAGCTATGGAGAAATGCATGTGTGCAGATTCGTTACTGCCTTAATGTCTTGCAACACAAGGGTGAACTGAAAGAGGAAATTGGGTAATGTGACTCCAAAGTTTGCTGTGATAGTTTATCATTGTAAGAGAAAATGGTAAAAATATGTGTGTGTTTTAGCACGCTGTGGGTTAAACCACAGAACCTAGGACTTGCCGATCAGAAGGTCGGTGGTTCGAATCCCTGCAATGGGGTGAGCTCCCGTTGCTCAGTCCCTGCTCCTGCCCACCTAGCATTTCGAAAGCACGTCAAAGTGCAAGTAGATAAATAGGTACCACTGCGGCGGGAAGGTAAATGGCGTTTCCATGTGCTGCTCTGGTTCGCCAGAAGCAGCTTAGTCATGCTGGCCACATGACCTGGAAGCTGTACGCCGGCTCCCTCGGCCAATAAAGTGAGATAAGCGCCACAACCCCAGAGTCGGCCATGACTGGACCTAATGGTCAGGGGTCCCTTTACCCTTTACCTTATACATCTGTAGCGTCCTTCTATGAGACCTGCTGCTGCTTTCTCCCTCTTTTTTTAAACCTGAAAAGCATTTCAAAAATTTGTTTACATGGTGGCTGTGCAGACTGAAAGGTATGCATGGGGCATCTCTACCTAGGAAGGAACATATGCTCCTCTGATGCAAATCGGTGTTGTGGGTTTGTAGCCCCAATCCTTCAGTCATCTAACAATTCCCCTTGATCTGGAGAAAGGAAGTCTGAGTTCACCACAGGTAGGTGGTTGTGCCAATGATGCAACCTTTGTTGGTCAGTCCCACACAGACCAATGAGAACCGATGTCAGCTGAAGCACCCTGCTTGTCAGGACGGTGGATCCGAAGCATTAAAATAGCACTTGTGGCAACTAAAACATAGGACCACTTTTTTTGAGCTTTCGTTCTGACTTGTTGGCAAGGAGGCTATGCAAGACACCTTCATCCTGAATTCATCCCGATTTGCTTCTGTGGCAGTTATACGTTTTCCCATTAGCAATTCATTCACCCCACACTTTCCAGTAAGTTTTTCATAAATATAAGGCAATGATTGTTTTGCGTGGGGGGTGGCCTTCTTGATCCCCATGTGCATTAGTGGAGCATGCGTAAACTTGCCCTGCCCCCTTTTTTCCGGCTGCTTCCAGGCTGTGGCGATGTGCAGGTGCACAGTCGCAGGTCAACTGGACACACATAAATTGGTCATTGCCTGTCTTGTGTGAAGCAATCCACCCTTTATTGCTCTTTGTCTGCTACCAATTTAATTAGGTGATCCTGAGAAGGGGAATTCCACCCCCCCGTCCCCTTTCTTTGGGACCTCTGGTCCTCCAGATGTGGTGCACTTCAATTCCCATCATTTCTGGCCATTGGCCATGCTTGCTGATGGGAGTTGTAGCTTAAGCTTAAGCTTCCCTGCTCCTGGTCTACCCCCATCCACTATTGTATCAGCTTCTGTCATTTCCCCGTCACACCTTTTAACGCTAAACTTAAACACCTGAAACCCTATAGTGTTTCCTCATATGGCAGGTACTTCTTGCTCACGCACTGAGATCCCAACACGGCAACCAGCGTTTGTGGTTCATGAACTAATTAAAGTAAAGGTAAAGGGACCCATTAAAGCTATGGTTTTCCCAGTAGTGATGTACGGAAGTGAGAGCTGGACCATAAAGAAGGCTGATCGCCAAAGAATTGATGCTTTTGAATTATGGTGCTGGAGGAGACTCTTGAGAGTCCCATGGACTGCAAGAAGATCAAACCTATCCATTCTTCAGGAAATCAGCCCTGAGTGCTCACTGGAAGGACAGATCCTGAAGCTGAGACTCCAATACTTTGGCCACCTCATGAGAAGAGAAGACTCCCTGGAAAAGACCCTGATGTTGGGAAAGATGGAGGGCACAAGGAGAAGGGGAAGACAGAGGACGAGATGGTTGGATAGCGTTCTCAAAGCTACCAGCATGAGTCTGATCAAACTGCGGGAGGCAGTGGAAGACAGGAGTGCCTGGCGTGCTCTGGTCCATGGGGTCACGAAGAGTCGGACATGACTAAACAACTAAACAACAACAAAGGGACCCCTGACCGTTAGGGTCAGTCGTGACCGACTATGGGGTTGCGGCACTCATCTCGCTTTATTGGCCGAGGGAGACGGCGTACAGCTTCCGGGTCATGTGGCCAGCATGACTAAGTCGCTTCTGGCGAACTAGAGCAGCGCACGGAAACACCATTTACCTTCCCGCCCGAGCGGTACCTATTTATCTACTTGCACTTTGACATGATTTCGAACTAGGTTGGCAGGAGCAGGGACCGAGCAACGGGAGCTCACCCCGTTGCAGGGATTCGAACTGCCGACCTTCTGATCGGCAAGTCCTAGACCTGTGGTTTAACCCACAGCGCCACCCGCGTCCCTCATGACCTAATTGCTAAGCAGGAATTACCATAAAATGTAAGGGAGAACTCTAGTTGTGCCGCAGACCCCAGTTACTCTAGGGAAGAACTAGGCCTGCATATCCTATATTGCAACATCTCCTGCCCTCCAAAGTATGTGAAGATAAGCAGCACCTTTTGTGCACTGGAGGAACAAAGGCTGTGCTCACGCCTTCCGTCAGGAAAATGGCCGTTAAGTCAGTCAGGAAAGGGATCTAAGAAGCAGAGAACCCATGACAATTCCTGCAGATCATTCAGTAATTATATACTTACAGTTGGTGTGGGGGAGGCATAAAATCATTAACGTGGAATAAAGTTTGTTTAGCTGCAGATTGGTTTCAGACTCTGATATATACTGTGCACATAACCCTTGTTTCCTTATTCAGTATGAACCACCCGTCTGCTAGGCGGGCCTGAACTCAGAACTCTGATTGTCTCATGGCCTGGAACAAATAGAGAAAGGTCCGAGACTCCAATAAAATATAATGGAGCTTGACAGCGTTTACAACCTCAAGGAATTTCCTAGCCTTTATGGGAATGGAATAGGAACTGCTAGGGTAGGGGCCTTAGAGGCCCTAGAGGCAAAGGCAACCTGACAAGGCCTGTCATTCCCTCCTTCTTCATTCTTTCCTGTGGCAGTTGCTTTGCTAACCCTGGGGTTGTCGAGGGTTGACCCTACCAGTTCCAATGGTCACCAGCCCACAATGAGATTATGAAGACCTGAGACGACTGGGGAGAGTTCCAAAAGGAGCTCTCCAAACTGGATGAACTGGCAACAAATCGGCAAATGTAGAGCATGAGACTCTTACTCTTCGGGTCATGGGTTCGAGCCTCATGTTGGGTAAAAGATTCCTGCATTGCAGGGGGTTGGAATAGATGACTCTCCTGGTCCCTTCCAACTCTGTAATTTGATGATTCCACACCATATATTTGAAGCACATCCAACACACATTTAAAGCACGTGACATCCCTCAGGAATCCTGGGAACTGTAATGTGTTAAGGGTGCTGGGAATTGTAGCTCTGTGAGGGGGAAACTACAGTTCCCATGATTCTTAGGGGGGAAATGATGTGCTTTCAGTGCCCTTGAGTCACGCACACCAGTGGCAAAACCTACCAGCTTCAAATACTCACTCTGAGCTAGGAATAAGCAAAAGAGAAAATCTCAGGGGTCAATAACTCAATGAAAACATTGACCCTGTGTGCAGCGGCTGTGAAAAAGCAAATTCCATGCTAGGGATCATTAGGAAAGGGACCAGATATAAAACTGCCATGCTGTAATGTCTTTATATAAATCTATGGAGCAGCAACCCAGGGAGCACGGTGTATAGTTCCAAACACACCATCTAAAATAAAAATATTGCAGAGCTGGAAAATGGTTTAGAAAAGCATAGGAGCAGCCCCTTCAAGAAGGACAGCAAATATTTTTTAGGCTTTTTAGTTCAGAAAACAGATTGCAGAGTAGTGGGGATATCAAATGTCAAGGGGCTTAGAAGCCTCTTTTAGGACAGAAGAAAAGGAGCCTGTCACATCAGCCCTTGTGATTGGCAGACAGTATGAAGCCTGGTGATTGGTCAGGTCTTGTGTATATATTGACTGGCCAGCCTATTGGCTCAACTTCAGGGGCAGCCTCAAGTTTCAATCTCCACCACCAAGTGACCTCAGGGTTCCATCTAGGTCAATATTTGGGGAGAGTCACTAATGGACTTGATTTGGCCCTTACACAGGGCCAGGGTATGTATGGAAACCTGAAAGGTGGAAAAGCCATGCTACAACCACACAAGTCTCATTTCAGTTTCTCAGAATAGTTGTGTTGAAAGTGAATTCCCACATGCAATTCATCGCTTACTGGCTGTAATCGGAGCAGGAGGCCATGTATGGTGATGCCATTGCAGATCAATCGCCATGGGCAGAAAATGCAATTCCATTTCATACCTTTTGTGATGAGTCATTGAGTGACGAGATATTGAATGATGTCAGTGCTTGTATAAATCATCCCTGACTCATGCCTCAGAGATAAAGAAGCAGTCCTTGCTGATTTTGCCACTCCCTGCCCTCCATCAGATACATTTTTGCCCTTGTGTACAAGTTATGAGTTAAGAAAGGGTCCAATATCTTTGTGTTTTGAGCGAATAAACTAGCTGTGTTTCTTCTAGATGGGAAACCTCATGCGGCCCTCCACTTCATTCTCTCTGGCCCTCAGAGCTCTCACCAGGCCACACCCACTCACCCGTCCTTTTTTCTCAGGCCACACCCCTCACTGGCTCTGCTTTGCACTATCATTGGTGCTTTTGCCTGTCCTTCAGCTCTGATAACGCTTCCAGCCTGCCCGGTGGCAAGATGGGTGTGAGTAAATGGTCATTTGTTGCTCCACCCACTTTTGCTTATGGTGCCGCCCACCGTTGGTATGTGAACCCGGGAAGGTTGCCTAGAATGCAGTTTCC
Source organism: Podarcis pityusensis (assembly GCF_964106645.2). Classification (NCBI taxonomy): domain Eukaryota; kingdom Metazoa; phylum Chordata; class Lepidosauria; order Squamata; family Lacertidae; genus Podarcis; species Podarcis pityusensis. The sequence continues at coordinate 23,345,981 of NC_138031.1, read as the reverse complement.
TTATCCCTGCTTTAGACCCACCACTTGTTTGCCAAGAGCAGAAATGGGATTTGGAGGACCCTTGAGTAAGATGTTCCTGGTGAGGCCTCCTCCAGGGCCTGGGCCCACCTCCTGCACACTGTCATCAGCATTGCCCATTGGCCTTTGCACTCTTCTTGGTCCATTCCATGCCATTACTCGAGGGCAGAGTGGGGCGAGATGAGCAGAGCTAGCTGTTGCTTCTCCTTGCTCCTGTTACTGCTTGTGTGCTGAGAGGAGCAGGTGTCTAGGCTGAACGGTGGGGGTGGAGACGCTCCTTCAGGTATACTGGGCCAAAGCCATTTAGGGCTTTAAAGGTCAGCACCAGCACTTTGAATTGTGCTCAGAAATGTACTGGGAGCCAATGAAGATAAACAAATAAGACAAATAAATAAGTAACGTTGCCTAAATTGCTGGTGGTAGATACTTATTCCCCCAGCATAGCTTCTGAGACTGGGTTAAAATTTGACACTGGAATTATAAACACATGCACACACAGTTCCATGATGAAATCCCAGTCTCTATTTAAATGTAATTATTTCCCCCCTGGGGGATTAAATCTAGGCCAGCTTTAGAGTGAAAATGGATTTTCTCTCCGGTTCGCAAACACCTACTGCCCTGGCAGCTTGCATGGCGAAGGTGCCGCTAGGATAGCATTTCTGTGATTAACCAAGGCAGATGGAACTAGAAACAACACCACAAACATGTTGCTCCTAAATGAAAAAGCAGATGAGCAAAACTAAATTGGAGGAGGAGCTGGTATAAGCAGTACAGCAATGATAGAAACTGCCTGCCAGGACCATACAGGAAGGGCCATTCTCATTTACATAAGACAATCAACAGCCTTGCTGAATCAAGGTAAAAGCCCATCCAGGGACCAACTCAATACCTATGCAGGGCTGGAACACAACAGTTTCCCTTCGCCGAGCTACACTTCCCAGCACCCTTAACAAACTACAGTTCCCAGGATTCTTGGGAGTGGGGGAATGTGCTTTAAATGTACGATGTGTGCGCAGCCTATACGGACTGTCCGTTGGAGTATTTAAGCCACATTTCCACCGATGCTCAACATGTATATGTGAAAAGAAACACCAATATCACAAGATGCTAAGAAGCCTCTAGTGACTTCCTTCCAAAGCAAGGATGGGAAACCTTTTTCAACCTGAATCTAAAAGGAATGAAAGCTGGGGAAGTGTCAGATGCCTGGGATGTCTTATCACTCGGGTAAATGTGGGGAGTGCAACTTGGAAAGTGGGGGGAAACAGACAAAAAAGTCAAGGAAAAAATGCAGACCTTTGGGAAATGACTACTGGTAGATATGGTAGCCCCCAACTTACTTAAGGGATAAAGGATGCAGCATTTTATAGGACTTTGTATCCATAGCTTTTTTTCTCCTACTGTTTAGTGACGCAGTTGCCTTAGGGGCTCATAATTTCCAACTTCTGTCAAAAGTTGTATGTTGTATGCAGATTCTTGGTCTGCCTACCTCATTAATTCTTCCTCACAGGCAGAGATAATTCCAAACCTTAAATGCTTAGCAGGCAGTTGAGTGTTATATAACTCTCAAGATGCCCCTAAAGTTCCTGCATGTGGTAAAATCAACTGTTCCATATTTACCACTTGGCCCAAAGTGAAGTGAAGTGTGTATTTGGAACTCTTGTTTACACCAGCTCAGGCAATTTGTCTAACTTCCCCAGTTCTGTCCACTCTGAATGGCAGCCGTGCCCGAGGGGCTCAGTCAGAGAGGTATTTACATTACCCACTGCTTGGTTATTATTATTTTTTACAAAAACAAATTGGAGAGGTCAAGTATCAAACTGAAAATTTCTATCACAGAGCTGCAGATTCTTTCCTGAAATGCAAGTGAGACAGAATGGCTTACAACACGGTGATGCATGTATTTATTCCCTGTTCTGCTATCAGACCAGAATCCTCTCTAGTCCATCATGTGGTCTATCACAGTGGTCAACAAGATGGTTTGAGAAGGTTCACCAATCAGGCAAGGAGGAAACACCATTGTTGTTTGAGCCTAGCATTTTTCATAATCAGATACACAAGTGAGAGCTGCAGCAAAATGTTGTCATGCCCCCTACCATGTAACAGGAACTCTGGTCCAGGGTTCCAGCAGCTCATTCCCTCCAAGCAGGAAAGCCCACTCCCCCACTTCAAGTTTTCTGATTTCTTTTCCAATGGACACTCCGTATTTCATGGCCACAGAGTTTGCCCAGCCCTCATTGGGCTGTTTCCCCCCAAAAGAAACAAAAACAACCCCCCCCCCAAAGTTTTCTGGGGTGCTTCGACAAACCATAGGTTTCCCCAGAGCTTGCTGATACCCCTCCTTGATCCTATGTTTCTGTTGGCGCCTGAGTTCACTGTTAGAGAGACTGATACTGCCTTTGAACATGAAGGTTCTGTTTACCTTTCATGGTTAGAACCCATGAATACAGCTGTGGCCTAATCACTTTAGAAGGTATTCTAACCAGTAGAGGCTGGCAGCTTGGTCCAGATGGGTTGTAGTGTTGACATGCCTTCCTAACCCCGCACCACTGCTGCTTACGGAGAGGGAGAAAGGGAGGGGCAAGGCAGTGGCAGCCCCAAGCAGTGCAGTGGGTGCAGTCTGATGCATCCATCCTGCTGCTGCTTCATGCCTTGCCTTTCTCTGTTTCAGTAAGCGGCAGTGATGCACAGCATGGGGAAGGCAACACAGCAATGCAGCTCCACCTGCCCTGCCCTCCACTACAGCATCTGTAGTAAATTCCATCAGTATCCTTTATGAGAGGGAATCCTTCCTTCTGCCATTCTGCAGCCTAGTACATGTTGGCTTCCTTCGGTGTGTCGCGTGTCATAGCAGTGTGAGGCAGGGCAAAACTGTTCTCTCTTTCTAAAATTCTTCACATCACTCACCATTTTATAAACCTCTTATCCTGTCGCCGTTAGTTGAGTTTCCTTCCCCCAATCCCTAAAAAGGCAATTTTAGATTTTACCTGCAGGAAGATGTTCCACCTTTTGATCATTTCAGCTGCCCTTATTTTAATGTTTCTGGCATTATAACACCTCACCATTGTAGTATATTAGCAGCTTCCCCCTCTAATACATTCTAAAGATGTAAAAAATATGTGTAATGTAAAAGGCCCCTTTCCTCTTTAATGCAGCGCAATGTTCTTTCTTTAATAGCTGAAAACAGCACTATATGGCATCACCAAGTAGCAGTTGTTGGTTTCCTCAGAAGGCGGGTTTGTGAAGGCTCCACCTATCTGGTGTATAGTGAGAGCTGATCTTTTTAGATCACAGTCCTGCACACCGCACTGAAAACAGTGGAACTTACTTCTGTGGAACTTATACAGAGGATTGCACTGTCAACTGAACAGAACAGTTTTGCCTGTCCTATTCAGATGTGATTTGAAGAACATCTTGGCCATGTTGCAACCAGGCTGCTCTGCTTAGAGCTTGCTTAAGAAGGCCGAAGCCTCTCAAAACCAGCCATTCTCTCACCCGTTCTGACTGTAGTTGAAATTTCCTAATTTTCTTCTGGAAGGATATTCCAAGCAGGAAACCTCTCTTCTATACAGTGGTACTTCCGGTTACAAACTTAATTCGTTCCGGAGGTCCGTTCTTAAGCTGAGGTGCGCTTTCACTAATGGGGCCTTCTGCTGCCACCGCGCGACTTCGCTCACATCGCAGGGCAAAGTTCGCTACTAGGAGCATCTACTTCCGGATTACTGGAGCTCGTTACCCAAAGCATTCGTAAGGAGGACGGTACGTAACCCAAGGTTCCACTCTATTTTGTTCAGCTGGTTACACCCTTTGTTATGACTGGCAGAAGAAGCCACTGTAGTGAGGTCCTGAACACCCCTCTCCAGTACACGGGGCTAGCCAGGCTAGCTTTGGAATTAAGGAGCTTCTTTACACCATCACCACATAGGTGCCATTCTGTAAGAGTGAATGGGATGGGGGGAGTGGGCACTATCAAGAGAAGCAGGAGCCCCCAAACTGGTGCTGGATGCAGAATCTGCTAGTCTGAACACAAATGCCAAAGTGTTTTGACAACTCTCTTCTTCAGGAACAATATCTTCTCCTTCTTCAATAAGGGGCTTTTTCAAGAGAGGTGTCTCTTGAGGATAAGCCATTAAACCTGACAATGAGATATTGCAATATGTGCATTAACGATCGAAAACAACAACAGCTGAAGAACAAACGCACCGCTTGGAATCTGGAGGTGTTTCCCTCCCTCCACTTCTTTGTATGCATGTCAGTGATTTTACACCTTCACGAACAAGATGGAACAAAAATAGCTTGGAGTTCATAGCAAGGGATATTTCCCTGCTGAGCCAATTGGAGGTGTGGGCATGGCTGCAGGGGGCAATTTTCTCTGAGGAGACACCCAAGCTGACTTCACGTCTGTCCAGCTCCAACTAAAGTGAGCTTCCGTAGGGTGCTGGGTAAGGTCCAATGGGAACCACTAACAGGGATCTGAAAGCAAAGATGAGATTTTCAAGCAGCAGCTCAGAGCCAGTTCCTTCAGGACCCAGGACAGCTCCCAAGGGGAAGATAAGTTGTTCCAATTAGGCTCTTCTATTTTGATGCATACCTGATGATTGCCAGCGTCCCACTAGTATTAAGAAACTTAAGACAGGTGATATACCAGCCTGAAGCCATGTGCTGCTGCGCCATTTAATGGTGTCAGGTTGTACCATCTGACTCCTCCAACGGAGGCACTTTAGAGAAGCAAACTGCTTTTATCCGTTGGTAGGTCCATCTGAATTGCCATGGTTCAACCCTTCCCAGGAGATTGAGTCTCCTTGGAGAAGGAGGAAAAGCAGGACTCATTGAGCTGATTTCTGCACCATCAGTGAGGAGCTGTTGGATCCAAACATCCCTAGGACTGGATGTCTCCACCCAAGTTGCCTGAGTTCTTGGTCCACTCCTCACCCTCAGGGTCATAGGAGCCAGGCAGGAACTTCAGGGCTGTAGCAAAGCACCCAACTAGGTGTGTGTGATGCTAGGTGTGTGTGATGCCTTGGAAGAAGAGGGTCATGCATGGAAGTACAGTGGTACCTCAAAGTAGTAGATTGAGGAACTGACAAAGGGCATAATTTATGGAATTCAAGTACAGTGGTACCTCGAGTTATAAACGCCTCAGGTTGCAAACACTTCAGGTTACAGACTCCGCTAACCTGGAAGTAGTACCTTGGGTTAAGAACTTTACCTCAGGGTGAGAACAGAAATCACATGGTGACGGCAGCGGGAGGCCCCATTAGCTAAAGTGGTACCTCAGGTTAAGAACAGTTTCAGGTTAAGAAAGGACCTCCAGAACGAATTAAGTTCTTAACCCGAGGTTCCACTGTACAGGTTTTTCTTTTATTATTCCATCCATCTAACAAAAATAAACTAATAACACAGAAACTGCCCATAAGTACAGGTTAGCAATAACACAAACACACCAATGAAAAAAAACACAAACCAGTAGGATGGCACTGGATGCAAATATATGTACCAGCCCCGATCATGAAGCTGGCTGAGAGCCAGGAAGGGGTGGAGCCTCCAGATCTTATCTAAACTCTTACTCTGAGCTGCTTCACTGCTGAAACAACAGTCCCTAAGAGCTCCAAGCTTCTGTCCAAAGCCTTGAGAACTGGAGAAATGGACATGGATGCCTGGTCTGTAGTTTGGAGTAGTGGGTGGGTCCAGTATGGGTGTGTGTGTGATATTCCATATGCATCTTGCATATGTCCTTCGTTGAGGACAATGTATGCATCCCTTTAGAATACATTTTGCTCTATAGCACTTTAGTATGTGCAAATTATATGTTTCACCCACCTCACAATTGCACCATATCTTGAGGTTACTTAACTTAAGGTTACTTCTTGCAGTATGGGGGAAAGACAGCAAATGTCTTTGCACTAAGATGCACTAGAACAAACAAATAAATCACAGCCAAATTCTAGAGAACACACAATAAGTTAACTTCACAAGCCTAAACTACATATAAAAGCATGCAATAAACCACCCTCGCATGACATAATAATTATTCATTACATGATTGTGGTGCAGCTAAAAGACTAACCGAGAACAGGGCTTCTTTGTGCTAGGCAGTGGGAAAATGCAGAGTGATATAGAGTCCCAGGCCCCCAAATGAACAAGACGGATTCAGGGGAAGGGAAAAACATAATGAGGGATTTCATGATTAACGGACACAATGTTCATTTAGCAAGTTGTTTTCCCTTGAGGAAAACAAACATTTCCTTGAGGAAAGGGGAAACAGACAAGGATGATGGTGGGAATGGGGATATACTTCAGACTCTTCTTTCTTACACCACCATACACCATTTTAAACATACTTACTCTGAAGCAAGTCCCATTCATTTCAGTAGTGCTTACTTTCTAATGACTGGGGCTGTGAACCTGTCACCAGCTTAACACGCAGCTAGGTGGTTCTTTTTCTCAGTTTGGGATTGATGGGAGGGGAACACATTAAAACACAGCATTTCATAAGACAGGACAGGACAGGCACAGGATAGATATGGGCTGATGCTAAAGTTGTTTGTACCTGCTTCTCAATCCAGGCATTGGAGTGCCCTGGATGCAGAATAAACAGGTGTGCGTACACAGCCTAGATTTAAGGGCAAACTAGAATGCCATGCAGATGTGCCCTACCCTCTTTTGATATGGCAAAAGCTGTTTTGGGAGAGTCAGAGAGGGAGGAGTTCAGCATGTGATGTGACTTCTCTCTGATGTCAACAAGCCTTCTTCTGGCCTGAGAATTGCAGTTCAGGACACATGCTGCTTCTCAGTGTAGTCATCAGCTATGGCGAGGATGAATAATGTATTGACAGCGCCTTTCTCTTTCTCTCTCACATATGACAAACGAGACAGTGCAACGCACGGAGCCGTTTGGGTTTGTTTCACAAATGCCCCTCAAGAGTCAGTCGCTAACTATCCCTATTTCTTCCTTGTGAACAAAAGGCCATTGTGAAATAGCAAACTGTACTGCTACTTTGTTGGCTGAAAATAAATAAATAAATCTATCCACTTAGTCTGTTTCGTACTCAGTGCTCATATAACCTTCAATTAGCACCAGGGAAAGAATTTCCTTTCTTGCAGAGTACATAATTTAATTAAAACATATATCACACACATGCACGCACGCACACACACACACACACACACGATGTACGACAGAGGGCCTATTATATATTGCATGATTTACAACACAGTTAATGTTAAAGCAATGTTAAAGAATTTTGTGGTCAATGTGAACATGATTTGCAAAATGAGGGCAGGAGCAGCTGGGAGTGGCAGAAGCGACATTTGTTAAAACAGATGAAGAGACTAGGTTAGGGATTCCAAGAAAGGAAGTGGGAAGGGAAGATTGATGGGGGCAGGGCGGGGAACCACTGAGCAAATGCAAATCTATATATACATACTCAGGAGTAAGTCCCGTTAAGTTCAGTGGGGCTCACTTCCAAGCAGGTGAGAATAGGATTTCGGCCTGAAGGGTTTGTAAGAGCAAAGCCATAACAATCTATAATAACATTTGTAAACAGCCCTGGGAATGTGGTAGAAGGTTGGTATAAAAATATAGCAAATATGCTGTATGAAGATATATAGCTCCAGCTTCTCCTTCTGTGCTGGGATAGGGGAACCTGTGGTTCTCCAGATGTTGCTGAACTACAACTCTCATCATCCCTGATCACTGGGCTGGGGCTGATGGGAATTGGAGTCCAGCAACAACAAGAAGGCCACAGGTTGCCCATTCCTGTTCTTTGGTGTGCCACACATTACTGACAAAAACTACTAGCACAATATCATTAAAACATTGTTGCTCCAGATCAGCCACATGGCTCTCACCAGTTCCTATATCAATAGTTTAGGAACTTTTACCACTCGGTAACTAAGCTACATCCTACTGCCTGTGCATCTTTTCTGACTGATATAAGGGAAAACACATGAATCTGACCTTTGGGGAGTTTGTAAGTAAACCATTTTAAACTCACCAAAGTTTATGCTGGGGAAAGAGGGAAACTTTGGAAGGAACTTTTAACAGGGACTACTTTTGAATTCACTTGCAACGGCCTATGTTAAATGTTTTACAACCTATATTTCCATGTTTTACTTTGCTGCATCTTTTGTGGTTTTAAATCTCTGTTGGAGTTCTCTCACCAAATAGTACTTGCCCCAAACTTGGATCTTGGCATCCAAAGAAATTTCCATTTTCCCTCTTTGAACCAACAACATATCCTACCATGTGGGAACATCAACAGGCCATGTGGGTGCTCCCACACTGAAGAACTGATTCCTGGCAAGTGTGGAACAAATGTTATGTGGCACTTATGTGAAGTGCTGTGGTGGGAATCTTATCTTCTTCACTATACATCAAATTTCTGTTATACAGCATCAGTTTGATTTCTTCCTGTTGGGCATGTTAAAGAAGGACTAACTTCATGAAGACAGTCAGATTTTCCTCCCAACTTACCCAACTCTTGGAAAGCAAGTTTTCAGAACTGGCCTTACTAAGACAAAACTATTGTTTCTGCTAAGGAAATATTGATCATACGGTTACAATACATTTCCAGGAACATGTAGAAAACTATTTTGGTATGTTTAACAAATGTATCCAAAGGTTCTGCCTTTAACGATCCCCTCTTTGCTTTCCTTCCAACAAAAGATCGCTATGATCTGGCAAATTGTTCTGTTACTTTATCAGCTTAAAATAAAAATAAAAATCTATATCTATTGTGTTTTCACCCAGAGTGCGGTACCCTGAAAATAGAATCTGGGAAAGAATGTCATATCTTAGCAGGCTACATAATTTAATTAGGAAAAAAGGGGGGAGCCCAGAGAAGGTGTTGCAGAAAGCATAATTCTGCAAAAGAACAGTCAGGATAAAAAGAATAAGATCTTTTTTGTGGGTTAAAACCAGTCAATTGCAGATGACTTGTACAATACTTATTATGGCTTCTTATGGCTTCGGGGAAACAAACGTTTCACTCTCACAATTTGCAGAACATTAAAAGAAATCCTTTTTTTCCAAATGCATTATTAGGCATGAACTTTGAAGGTAACTATCATGTATCCCCGTTTTGAAGACAGAAAGCTATTACATTTAACCTCCTGTGGCCATATTTAATGCATTTAAACTCCCATCTTTGGAAACATTGTTTATAGAGTGATGTAATGGCTGCATGAATAGCTCTGGCACCTTCTAACTGGAGTTTCGCTTAACACATGTGGCCCTCGGATGAATGATGGCAACTACAAACTGATTCCATGGGATGCTTTATCTGAGAGCAGGGGTATTTCCTAACTACAGTGGTACCTCGGGTTAAGTACTTAATTCATTCCGGAGGTCTGTACTTAACCTGAAATTGTTCTTAACCTGAAGCACCACTTTAGCTAATGGGGCCTACCGCTGCTGCCGCGCCGCCAGAGCACGATTTCTGTTCTCATCCTGAAGCAAAGTTCTTAACCTGAAGCACTATTTCTGGGTTAGCAGAGTCTGTACCCTGAAGCGTATGTAACCTGAAGCGTATGTAACCTGAGGTACCACTGTATTCTGATTGTCAGTCCCCTGGAAGGTACCTGGAAGGCACAACAATAAGTTCAGAAACTGCATCCACCCACAAACATTCAGGGCTTAGCCTGGGGTGTATTTTTCTCTAACCTTTTGGGGCTTGTGGCCACGTTTGCAAACCAGAGCAACTGTTGCAGGGAACAAAATATAGCTCAGTGAGGAGGAAAGAGCATACTTTGTGGGCACAGGATGCTAACTGACTGTTGCTGTGTTACGGGGTGGGAGGACTGGGGATGGGTAGGGGGGAGGAAACAGAATGTCCTGCAAAGGAACATGGTTCGTATCCCACAAGTGTCTTGGAAAAAACGGAACATCCCATTTTTTATTGTGAGAGAACGGCGGCCATTTTGGTTGCCATGACCTTTTGTGATTTCCCGCCTTTTTTTAGGGCCGTGATCTTGCACAGAGCCCCAAAACACTCATATTTGGGTGGTGTGCCTGAAAAAAAATATGCTTTTGGTGGGGTGAGGAACCGCGGCACAAAATCCTAGCAACCGAAATGGCCACCATGGTATCACAATTTTAAAAAAGCAGGAAGATGGTGTCCTGGATTTTGGCTTCTGATTGTTGGAACGTATGGATTGTTGAGTGGCTGGCAGGCTGGAACCCTGAACAGAAGCATCCTCTATACTGCCCCCCCAAGTTGCTGGTCTCCCTTGTTGCCTGTAAATGAGTATGTATGTGTGTTTCTTTCTCCCCATAGAGCTCAGGGGAATTCCTATGGTGGTGTTGCTCCAAGTCTAAGAACAGTTTGCCTGGTGCTTGAAGATATAACTCATGTCAGAATGAAAGACATATTGATGTGTAATGCTCTCAGGTGACTCCTCCGCAGCAGTCCTTTCTCGTGTACTGTTGTAGAATCCTTGCTGATTTCTTTTTTATGGTCTTCTGTCTCTACTTGTCACTGAGATACGTACATTCCCCCCTCCCCATGTTTGTCACTGGGTTTTGTAAGCCCAAAGTGTTTGTGCCTGGATGTTCCCTGCTCCCCTGAGTCATTGTGTGCATAGTATATTGTCTGCAGGTTTACTCCCTCACTGTTTATACTGGCTGCCCCTAGAGACAGAGTCTTGGGGCCAATTCATACTTCAGCATGCAGCGCTCCATGTTTCATCCCTTTGACTTATCACTCTGTGATTTGTAGCCAAAAGCATGAGCTGCATCGATTAGAAACTACATTTTTGGGATGATGTGAGCCGATGGTGCTGTGGTACTGGGCAGGAGAGGGTTCATGGAGCCAGGAGCACCGCTCTTGATTCCCTTTGTGATCCTAGGAGAGTTGCCAGATATCTTCCTTTTGCTGTGGACTTTGCTCTCAGTAGCTGACCTTCTAAATCAGGGGTGGTGAACCTGTGGTCTTCCAGATGTTGCTGGACTAAAACTCTTATCAGCCCCAGTAAGCACGACTCCTGCAGAGGAGCACCAGAATACACCAGGGGTTGTGTTATATGGTACAGCCCCATCTGCACTACCTTTAGAGCAGTACCACTTGAAACCATCATGGCTTCCCCCAAAGAATTCTGGGAACTGCAGTTAAGGGTGCTGAGAGTTGTTAGGAGACGCCTCTCCTATTTCCCTCACAGAGCTACAATTCCCAGAGTTCCCTGGGGTAAAGGACTGACTGTTAAACCCACTTTAAGAATTTTGTAGCTCTGTGAGGGGGCGTCTCCTAACAGCATCCTTCACAAATTATAGTTCCCACTTGATTCTTTGAGGGAAGCCATGACTGTTAAAGTGCTGTCATGCTGCTTAATATTGCAGATAAAAGAAACATGAAGGAAAATGCAGCTTGTAGACTATCAACTGTAGTGGGTCATCAGAAGATCTTGAAAAGAACTTTTGCCAATGGAAGAACGTCTAGTGTTAGGTTTCTCACACATTACTGCTTGGTCAGAAACTGCCCTTCTGCAGGAGAAAGAAACTTTCCACTCATGGAAATATCCACCAATGTGGATATTGCTTTGGCCATCTTAACATCCGATTCTCAGACATCTTTCCGACTTAACGCTGGAAATTATAAGGCGAATCTTATTGCCTCCCAGATGAACGTCGTGGGTTGCTGACAGTAAACAAGATTAAATACTCCTGACAGGCTGAATTCATAGAACATTCCTATTAAAGATGAAAGAATGTTGCTGAGATCAGACAGTATAGGGTTGAATCTATGATTCTATGGAGTGATGTAAAGAAAGGAAAATAGGGGAGGAATTTCATAGAAGTTCTTGGTTTACTTATGTTCTTGTTAGTAGTCCAGTACTGGTGGCGACAATTTCGCATTCAGTTCTTGGCCCCTGCACACATCAGTGGAAGCATCTAAGCATGCCACATCCCGTTCTACCCTGCCCCTATTCCATCCCATCACCCCCCGCCCCTTCCCCCTGTCCCACCCTCGTTTTGCCTTCTTCTGGGTTCAAAAGGACATGTGCATTGGTGACTGCGTGTCGGTTGGACATGCCTGAAATGGTCATGGCCTGTATTTAGTAAGCAGGGGCCTACAATTCTGGAAGGAAAAAAGAGCAACCTTTAGTCTTCCCTCTTGAACTTGAATATAATTAATTAGTTTAAGGTGTAAATCTAAAATCAAGACCCCTTTGGCGAAGGGTGCTGATATACCAGCATCATAAAAATATGCCATCAGAAATATGCTAACTCTGGATGTGCCAAGTAGAGCCAATTCATTTCACTTGTGGTGTAGGGTCAAATCCTGGGAGCTCCTCCTCTTTGGCCATAATTTCATGGGTTGTGGGGTTTGCTTTTTTGTTTGTTTTGCCAGGGATCCAAAAGGTGAATGGGACCACCCAATGTAACTGAACCGATCACGCTCCCCTAAATCCGCCTGTGTCTCCTCCATCCCTACTGGTTGTGAGACGTATAAGGGGATCCAGCTCCTGCCTGGAGCTGGCTGTAGCAGAGTTGTTGCTGGCTGAACTGCTTTTGCTGATCACTGCGCATCACCTTGCATGTTGTGTGTGATGACACAGAGGCATGTGCTAGAAGCATGTCCCTATCATACGTTTTCCTGGGTGAAGGCGGCATACGGGTGTTTTTGCCAACAAAGTCTCTGGCTAGTTGCTACAGGAAGTATTTCTAGGAAGGCTAGGGGGTGTGTGTCTCTATCCTTTGAGCCCAATTCTCCCCCCCATTGTATGTGTGTGGCTGTTCTTCCAGCTTACGTAGCAACAGCCAATCTCTGGTCCCAGCATAACACGAGTAAAGGATTGTTCTAGCTGGCACATTGGCATAATCTAATAGGTGTGGCCTGCGCTCTTTAATACAATCCACGTTTTCAGTTGTGAAAATCTCCCCATCTCTTTCAGGCCACTGCCTCTTTGGTACTATAAACTCATCCCCAGTGCCCCCTATCCCACTCTACCCTATTAAAAGCATTATTCAGAGTAGCAGTTTGAACAACCCACTAAGAAGATAAAAACACAACAAAACAGTAACGACTAATTGCACACTTATTCAAAACTATTTAGTATAATTAATTCAACATAATGGATGAACTTGACCCGGGGATGCCAACTTTTCAAAGTTCGATTGTCATTAACGCCTCCAGCACCCCTCCAGGTCATCCCAACGTGCCCCAGAGGGCAGTACCACCCACTTTGAGAACCACCAATGTCAATGAACAACGGGCCCTGTTCTGTTGCTTCTGAGGGGGCCGTAGGCAACAAAATGAGGAGTCTGGGCTGCAGTCTACCAAGCTCTGCCGTTGCATGGCTTCCATTGCGATGGGACTTGCACAGCACACTGAAATGGATCCAGGTGGCTCAGCAGGGGTGCTTGTGGTCTGGCTCCCACCTCTTCCAGAAGCAAGAACCGAAGGGCGCAAGTGAGCTTTTCTTGCAACAACAAGCTTTACATTTGGCTTCTCTCTCTTTCTCTCTTTTGCTGTGTGCAGGAATCAGCTAATTATATTACACAGATAGGGCAGCCTGACCTAATTTCTGTTGCATCTTCCAATGAAAGAGTTGTTTTGCGAGGGAGCTGCTTGGAAGGAGGGGTAGGGGAAAGAGAATGTGCACCAGGGGGCCTACAGATGCCTTGCCAAACAGAGGAGACACACTGCCAGGAAAAAAGGGGACAAAGGGTGACACAGATCTGCATAAAATGTATCAGAGATTCATAGAATCATAGGGTTGGAAGGGAAACCAAGGGTCATCTAGTCCAGCCCCCTGCAATGCAGGAATTTTAGCTAAAGCATCCATGACAGATGACCATCCAACCTCTGCTTAAAAACGTCCAAGGAAGGAGAGTCCACTGCTGGATAGCTCAGTAGGCTAGAGCAGTGTTTTTCAACCAACTAGTGTGCCGTGAGATGTTGCCTGGTGTGCCATGGGAAAAATTGAAAAATTCGAAAGATTAAAAAAAAAAAAAGTCAAATTTTCGCCCACTAGGCGGGCGCCGGACTGTGTCCACCCTATTTTCCATCCGTCCTGGGTGGGGATCAGATCGGATGGGATCGGATGAGAGCGGACAGGCGGTCCGCTCTCATCCGATTCCCCATAGAGAGCAGCAGGGCTCTGACATCTCCCTCTCTGCACACAGTGCGGAGACGGAGCTGTCATCCGCCGGCTCAGTGGGGATCAGCGGATCGATCCCCGCTGAGCAGAGAACGGTCCGCAACGTTCGATTCCAGCCAGAATATCAGCTTTGTGTTCAGCCAAACAGGCCCAGGTTGCGCACTGAATAAAGTATTTTATAATTTTTCATATTTCTGTTTACTTACTATTTCATAATAAAGTAATTATAAAATACTTTCTATGTGTTTATTTGATTCCTATTCAAGAGAATTACTTTATATATAGTCAATATAGGCACAGAGTTAAATTTTTTAACATTTTCTAATGGTGGTGTGCCTCGTGATTTTTTTTCATGAAACAAGTGTGCCTTTGCCCAAAAAAGGTTGAAAAACACTGGGCTAGAGTATAATTTTTCCCCCTTCCAGTAGCACCTTAGAGACCAACTAAGTTTGTTATTGGTATGAGCTTTCGTGTGCATGCACATGAAAGCTCATACCAGTAACAAACTTAGTTGGTCTCTAAGGTGCTACTATGAGGGACATGGGTGGCGCTGTGGGTTAAACCACAGAGCCTAGGACTTGCCGATCAAAAGGTCGGCGGTTTGAATCCCTGCGAGGGGGTGAGCTCCTGTTGCTTGATCCCTGCTCCTGCCCACCTAGCAGTTCGAAAGCACGTCAAAGTGCAAGTAGATAAATAGGTACTGCTCCGGCAGGAAGGTAAACGGCATTTCTGTGTGCTGCTCTGGTTCACCAGAAGCGGCTTAGTCATGCTGGCCACATGACCCGGAAGCTGTACGCCAACTCCCTCGGCCAGTAAAGCGAGATGAGCGCTGCAACCCCAGAGTCGTCTGTGACTGGACCTAATGGTCAGGGTCCCTTTACCCTTTACCTTTAAGGTGCTACTGGAAGGATTTTTAAAATTTTGTTTTGACTAGGGCAGACCAACATGGCTACCTACCTGTAACTAGGCTAGAGTACAGTGCTGATAACACCAAGGTTGCAGGTTTGATCCCCATAAGGGGCAGCTGCATTGCAGGTGGTTGGACTAGATGCCACTCAGAGTCCCTTCCAACTCTATGATTCCGTTTCTACTCTACTCACCTTGCAAGGGAGTCTGTTCCACTGTCAAACAGCTCTTACCATCAGAAAGTTATTATTCCTGATGTTTAGTCGGAATCTCCTTTCCTGTAACTTGAATCCATTGGTTCGGGTTCTAGCCTCTGGAGCAGGATAGAACAAGCTTGCTCCATCCTCCATGTGACAGCCCTTTAGATATTTGAAGCTGGGCTATCATATCTCCTCTCAGTCTCCTCTTATACAGGCTAAGCATACCCAACTCCCTCAACCATTCCTTATAAGGCTTGGTCAGCACAAGCTTTGCCTCTCCCTCTTTTGGGAACTGGTAGCAATGCTCAGTGTTGCTCAGAAGGCAGGTGAGTAACATTGCCCCACCTGAGGTGCCCCAGCAAGTTGGAGTTGTCTTTCCTCAGCTGTTGTGAGAATCTGACTGGGCCTTTGGCAATCTCCTATTGTTATGTACTGAAGTTCTCACCCTGGGCCAGCAGGGGGATACTGTAGATAGTTATGCAAATAAGGGATCGAAAGTGACGTTCACTGATTGGATAGTTTTAGAAAGTTGTTACAGTTACGTTGTACTGGAGCTCTATATAAGCAGGCTGACTGAACCCTTCAGTTCAGTTCTGTCCTGGCCTGTGAATAAACAAGAGCTGTTTGAAGAATCGCTGTGTTGTCTGATATGTTCACCCACAACTTAACACCTATAATGGAGGTTGAGGCTGCTTACACACATACATTTAAAGCACATTTCCTCCTCTCCCACCCCAATTCCCTAGGAACCATAGTTTACCCCTAATAGAGCTACAATTCCCAGGATTCTTTGGGGTGGGGTGTTTTAAATGTTTAGGGCACATGCAGCCTGGGAGAATAATTTTGTGCCTTGTGTTTCTTTGGTTCTTTCTTTCTTTCTCAAAAAAAATATTATTTTTTAAACAAACAAACAAACAAACATAAATCTCTATCATATTCAAACCAAACTTAGTAACATTGTTAAGTGACTTCTTCGTGTCCCCCTGGTTGAACCACTATTCTTATAAAATTAACTTAATCACCTTTCTTTCTTTTTTAGAACCTCCAAGCTGACTTCCCTGATTTTTTTGCTTTTACCACGATCAGTTTTGACTGGATTGTATTTGGGGCTTTTTAAAGTATTGTTTTGGTTTATTTTTCTACAGAGCTCCCCTTGGGACATGTTTGTGGTGAAAACTGGTACATACATTTGCTTTAAGAATCAGAATAACACCACCGCAAACAAAAATTCAAAATCCATGCAATGCAGAGATCTCCAAGAAGTAAGGCCACCTTTGCATACATCCCTCTCTTCTGGACAGGTGTGGAAGTGTGGCATTGGCACTGAACAGGTGCCAGGGATTGACCTTGGACCTCCCACATACAAAGTAGACACCTTACTGCTGTGCCTTCCGAACTCTGGGCAGCAGAGTTCAGCTGAGCTGGTGCCAGACCAGGCTCTGCCATTACTGCCCCATGCTGTGCCGCCCCATGGCTGCGTTGAGCTGGGCCACTGGGGTTTTAATTTGGTAGGTAGCACAAGCAGCTCCACTGGTTTCCTGGGCCGAGCCAGCCCAACATGAAATACAACACACATACTTCAGCCGCTGCCTCCTTCTCTGCTTCTGTTTCCCAGTTGAACATTTTGTGGGTGGTATCTAGCTAAGGCTACATCCATACCACGCTAGGATACCACTGAAAGCAGTCATGGCTTCCCAAAAATAATTCTGGGAGCTGCAGTTTATTGCAGATATTACTACTGAGAAGCATGAAGCAAATTGGATGCATAAAAACCGATTCTTTCTGGAATAAAACATTGTTCAGATCTATAAGTTTGATTCAAAGTTTCACTTGCAGAACTTTCTTCAAAACAGAACAAAAATTAGTAAACGATACAGCCAAACAGTGTACTGTACAATATCCTGTGTGTGTCCAGCACAGGCTCAGCATCTTAAAAATAACTTTACTTCTTCCAGAAATCATAGTTGTGTCTCTCTTCCATTCCAGCCTACATTAGCCTGCATCCTACCTAAGGCTATGAAGAGCCATTGTCACATCTTACTCCAATTCTGGCTGGGAATGAAAGACCAAAGGCAACTCCCTTCAAAATGATGACTTGCAATTCAATACCTTAATCACCCGATCTAAGGTTAAACACCACAGGTGACCTAGCAGAGAACAATAACAGTAAATTATCAACCCATCTAGCAGCTTAGAGAGCTCTTCTTGCTCTTCTTCAGCTTCAACAGAATCTTAAACCCGTTCAGCAATACACATAGGCATTTTCCATTTCTTTGTGAATTAAACAATTATACATAACACGGTTTGTTAGGAGTGCTAGGACCCCTGTTCTCCTCCCAAAGCTACAGTTCCTAGAGTTTCCTGTGAAGAGAACCACTCTGAGAATTGCAGCCGTATCAGTCATATTCTGAGAAAGTGTCACCAGGCCTTTGAGTGGAAATGGACAGTGGCCAAAGCCAAAGTAGGGGAGCTTTGCATGACCTCTATTCTGAAGGAACATATGTCTGGCAGAAACAGCTTTTTCACACACACACACACACACAGAGAGAGAGAGCGAGAGCGAGAGAGAGAATCAAAATGAACCAAAATGGTCAAAGGCCTGGAAACGATGCCTTATGAGGAACGGCTAAGAGAGCTGGGCATGTTTAGCCTGGAGAAGAGGAGGTTAAGGGGTGATATGATAGCCATGTTCAAATATATAAAAGGATGTCACATAGAGGAGGGAGAAAGGTTGTTTTCTGCTGCTCCAGAGAAGCGGACACGGAGCAATGGATCCAAACTACAAGAAAGAAGATTCCACCTAAACATTAGGAAGAACTTCCTGACAGTAAGAGCTGTTTGACAGTGGAATTTGCTGCCAAGGAGTGTGGTGGAGTCTCCTTCTTTGGAGGTCTTTAAGCAGAGGCTTGACAACCATATGTCAGGAGTGCTCTGATGGTGTTTCCTGCTTGGCAGGGGGTTGGACTCGATGGCCCTTGTGGTCTCTTCCAACTCTATGATTCTATGATTCTATGAGAAGGACGCTCTCCTAAGTAAATTTCAGTGCAGAGGAAACTTCAAATAGCCAGACACAAATCCCCGAAAAACAGGATTTCTAACACAATTGCAGGGAGGTGTTATTTCATTTGCTAGATATGCTCCTCACCAAAGGCAATGTCATTCCAAATCTGACCTGTACCACTCAGTGCCAACCCAACCATTAGGCAAAGTGAGGCAACTGCCTCAGGCAGCAGATTTGAGGTGTTAAACAAAAGCAATAAATCCTTATTTATTTTATTCTTATTGTGCTACTGCTGCTTAGGAGGGGGAGATGTGCTTGTGGGATTTTCTGCCTTGAGTGCCCAAATAAAAGGTTTGGTTTGGGGCATTCCCATACACCTTTCCTGAGGGTGGGTAGGTGGCTTTTACTCCTCTACCTCAGGCAGAAAAATGTATTGGACTGGACTTGCGCACCGTATAAATATTAATTAACGATTGTCATGGATAATGGCAGCACATATTACTCAGGGCAGGCTTGAAAGCCTGACGAATCCATCCCTCAAGTCAATAAAAGCAGCTCTCAGAGGCAAAAGGAAAGAAGAAGAAGAAGAAAAGCACTCCAGTTCAGACTGTCACTCAGGATGCTCTCCCTGCAGAGATATAAGCAAACAAGCACTTAATGTGCAGCGCATACATAATTGCATTGGGAGGGAGAGGGAGGAGGGGAATAATGTGGCACCCTCTGGCATGAAATATGCAAGAAGCAGCAATTCCACATGGCAAGCAGCACACAATGCTGCACAGGCTTCCTCTTATCTGCAAAAAGCTGCAAATGAATTCGGAGCTGGTTCAGAGGAAAAGGAGGCCTTGAGAAGACGCAGGAGCAAATCACACTCTCCTCCTTGCTCATCGGTGCCCTCTGCGAGGCATGTGTGTGTGCGAGCAAGCTGTCTAATGGGTGTGTGTGTGTGAGAGAGAGAGAGAGAGAGAGAGAGAGAGAGAGAGAGAGAGAAACCCATTTAAATTCAGAACCATGTGGAAGGGCCACCTCTAATAGCAGCTCAGTTGCTGGGGAGATTCTGTGCTTCTCCACTGGAAACCTTCATCACGCGGAGCCAAAAGCATCACTGTCACAATTTTGATTAAGAATTAATGAGATAGAAGGCCAGTTTGAACTGAGTTGGGTTTCTTTGTTTGTAATATTCCCACCAGTGTTTCTGAGTTCCTGGATTGGCAATATGAATCAACTGCAGGGTTAGGACTGGAGTAGAAAGGGATCGGTGACTTTGGCACTTAGCACCAAGGGTTTAAATGATCTGACATGTGTTTGGGTTAAGAATGTCATTTGGCCTGGAAAACCTTTGAAACATGGGGTGCACCAGGATGAGCTCTGTCGTGGTCTGAACACCCCCCGAAGGCAGAATAGTCAGTGTGCCAAGTCAGCCAGTCAACGGCTGTTGGTTTTAGCTAGTAGGAAATGGTGGTGGGAACTGACTCTTAGGTAGCATACACATCATACATTTAAAGCATGTGACTCATGGGAACTGTAGTTTTCCCTACATCAGCAGTGGCAAATTCAGAAGCACAGGTTCCCTTCCTCATAGTCACAGCCATGACCCTTCACAGCCACTCTCCCTTCTAAGATTATACAATATTCTAAGATCATACAATAATCTTATAATTGTATAATAATAATAATAATAATAATTATAATTATAATAATAATTGATGCTTTTGAATTGTGGTGCAGGAGGAGACTCTTGAGAGTCCCATGGACTGCAAGAAGATCAAACGTATCCATTCTTAAGGAAATCAGCCCTGAGTGCTCACTGGAAGGACAGATCGTGAAGCTGAGGCTCCAATACTTTGGCCACCTCATGAGAAGAGAAGACTCCCTGGAAAAGACCCTGATGTTGGGAAAGATGGAGGGCACAAGCAGAAGGGGACGATAGAGGACAAGATGGTTGGTCAGTGTTCTCGAAGCTACCAGCATGAGTTTGACCAAACTGCGGGAGGCAGTGGAAGACAGGAGTGCCTGGCATGCTCTGGTCCATGGGGTCACAAAGAGTCAGACACGACTATACGACTAAACAATAACAATAATAATTAATGATATCTGCAAGTTGCCTTTCAGCTAGATCTACTGCTTTCTGTGCACATGGGCAAATGTTTTGGAGTGCTCCAATATCTTCTTCCTAAGCAACTTTAGTTATATTCTTCTTGAAGCTCCATCATACGTAACAGAACTTGGACACTGTTGTCTTGAACCTGAATCACTTTTATTCCCTGTGTTCCTGCATGCGTAGCTTTTGCAGCCTACAGAACCACAACTCCTTGTGCAACGTTTGGCT
Source organism: Podarcis pityusensis (assembly GCF_964106645.2). NCBI lineage: Eukaryota > Metazoa > Chordata > Lepidosauria > Squamata > Lacertidae > Podarcis > Podarcis pityusensis. Next base: position 23,325,430 of record NC_138031.1, on the reverse strand, counting down.
TCCAGCTCTGAGGCTGCATGCACATGATACATTCAACAGCACATGACTTCTCCCAAAGAATCCTGGGAACTGCAGTTTATTAAGAGTGCCCATCTCATGTATCCTAGAGGTACCCAAGCAGTATAAAAGGATATATTTTCAGCCATTGAGAAAGAGTTTTCTCATCCTTTGTGATGATTGGAGCCAATCAAAGGAGTAAAAGGTAATGAGTCAACCAATGAGGATTGGCTCCTAGGGTCACTCTGGAGAAGGCGTCTGAAGAACACCAAAGATTTGTTATTTTTCTAGCGGCAGCTAGACTGGTGACTGGGAGCGGCCGCCGAGACCACATTGAAAGACCTACATTGGCTCCCAGTACGTTTCCGAGCACAATTCAAAGTGTTGGTGCTGACCTTTAAAGCCCTCAACGGTCTCAGTCCAGTATGCCTGAAGGAGCGTCTCCACCCACATTGTTCAGCCCGGACACTGAGGTCCAGCACCGAGGGCCTTCTGGCGGTTCCCTCACTGCGAGAAGCTAAGTTCCAGGGAACCAGGCAGAGGGCCTTCTCGGTAGTGGCGCCCTCCCTGTGGAACACCCTCCCACCAGATGTCAAAGAGAATAACTACCAGACTTTTAGAAGACATCTGAACGCAGCCCTGTTTAGGGAAGCTTTTAATGTTTGATGTATTACAGTACTTTAATTTTTTTTGGGAAGCCGCCCAGAGTGGCTGGGGAAGCCCAACCAGATGGGCGGGGTACAAATAATAAATTTATTATTATTATTATTATTATTATTATTATTATTATTATTATTATAGATTGGCCTCAACCTCAGCTGCAACAAATTTCTTATAAATTATTAGTGGCAGCTTCAAGACTTACTTCCTGGTTTTCTGTGATCTACAGATAGGAAGCTCGCTCACCATTTGGAATGGAACACATTAGAAGCTAAGGAACCAGCCACTGCCCTTTATTCTTCCCTAATTTGCATGGTGCTGTTTTATTGGTCCGAGAGCACCATTGGTACAATAAGGGAGCAAAAGTGAGGTTGGAAGCACTCCCAAGGGTGGGTGGCATATTTCTAATTTTCACTGAAGTCAATAGAAAGCGGACAAGTGATGACTGCAGCATTCCCTGTTTTTTAAAAACTTATTTATTGAAGAATTGATTCGATGTGGATTGCAGAAATGATATTGTTACCATCAAAACTGCCAGCCAGCAGATAAATATCAGCAAGTTAAGCAGAAGGATTGCCCTTACCTGGTCAATAATAAGCAACATAACTTTATTCCTGCTGCATGCTGCTGTGAGGTTCAGTGGTGGGTTGCTCACCCCCATGGGCTGAAGGATGAATGCAAATTTTGACAATTGAAATCCCACCCTCCTTAAAAAAAAAACAAAATCTGCACACTAGACAGGCATTAGGAAAGGAAGCATTTTAAATCTTCTCTTAGTATTATTGGCACAGTGAAAGGGAAATGCACTACTTTTTTCAGAGAAGGAGTAATGATGTCATTTGCTGGCATCCTAGGGTAATTGATCTTTGCTCTGCAAAGCGAATGAGGTAATAAGTTTACATTCATTTGTCATTTATGAGTCCAGAGGAAGTCAGAGAAGGATGAACCCAATCAAGCAAAGGCTGGATACTTCTTCCTTTTTCTTTGATTTGATTCCTACTTAATGCTAGCTATTTAATGGCCATACTGCTTTTCAAGATTGAGAGCATTCCTGCTTAAAAGCTCAAAGCTGCATTTAAGCTGGCGAAGATCTTTCATTAAAGCTGAATGCATTTTCCAAGTTGAACCTCTGAAGTCAGAAGTGACTCAGTCAAGGCAGCTCCATATCCTCGTCCCTACAGTTCGTCAATAATAATAAAAACAAGAACAAAGCAAACTTAACCTGATGCCAGCTGCCACCAAAGACTCTGCAGTTGTGCTCAAGAAAGTTGCTATCTTTTAATAGGGATCTCAAGCCTCCAAACAAATGTTCTTTCCATTAATTGGATAGAATTCTGCCGTTATAATATTAGAGTGACTGAAGAAATACAGAACTGAACTGTACCATGTCTTGCCAAGAGCAGACTCTGGACCCTCATACAGAAGTGGCTTGCTGAAGTGGGGGGCAGAGCAGCTGCACAAACTTTCTAACAGGTGGGTCACCATTGCTTACCAGGAGGGGGAGAGGAGGTTGGCATGGTGCAAACACATCAGCAGAGCCAGTCCGACACACCCATTGGTGCCTTTGCACCATGCTGACCACCCTGCCTTTCTGTCCCTCTTCCTGCTGGGAATCAACAATGGCCCACCTGATGTGAAATTAGCGTAGTGGCTCTGCCCCACTTGACAAGCTGCTTCTGCCCTCACAGCAACCAAATAATAATAATAATAATAATAATAATAATAATAATAACCAACAGGGAGCACTGCAAGGGTCATCTGTCAGCAAGGATGGCCCTGCCAAAAGGCAAAGTGAGACAGGCACCTCAAGCAATAGGATCAGATCCTCCTGGCATTCCTCCTGGGTCTCTCACCCAGTGATTCCCCTCTGTCTGTGGGCCACACAACCTTCTCTGCACCACCTAACAAACCTACTGCCCTCAGTAGCAGTGGAGGGCACTGTCCTATCACCAGTGTCGAATTAAGAGTAAATTGCCAATGGAATGGGAGGGGGTGTCATCCTTTCCTTTGCCTCAGGCGGCAAGATGTCCTGGGCCAGCCCTGATGTAGTCTAGGCATCAGACTATGCCCTGCCTCTACAGTCAAAGACAGAATGCTTCTGATACCTGTCGCTGGAAGTTGCAGGAAGGGAGAATGCGATGCTCAGGTCTGCCTTGTGGTTTTTCCACAGGCATCTGGTTAACTATTTTGAGAACAGGATACTGGACTAGATGGACCAGCAGGCTCTTGTGTACTGGTCTAGCTTAGATGTGGCAGAAAATGGTCCGTGAGACAAAAATTCCTTTATCTAACCCAGGGTTTCCCAAACTTGGGTCTTCAGGTGTTTTTGGACTACAGTTCCCACCATCCCTAACCACTGGTCTTGCTAGCTGGGAATGATGGGATTTGTAGTCCAAAAGCACTTGGAGATCTCACCTAAGGTAGCAACCTTTTTCTTTTTTCTACTGAGGGCCATATTTCCTCAAGAGCAATGTGTTGGGGGCCACATGCGATTGGGAGATGGGGCTGGAGCCTAGGATGGGTTGGACTACCTACTTTTCTTTCTCTCTTTCTGCTGCTCCCCATCTTTCTGATGATTGGAGGTTGTGCAGTCAGCAGGACCAGCTGGGGACCAGAGGGTTCAGTCCTGCTCAGTTTGACTGCGTACATGCGTTTCCCAGTTGGGAACAGACACACACAGAGCAAAATTGATGTGTGGGGCTGTTTGAAAGCCCTATTGCAAACAACCACATGCTGCTCTTTGTAGATGCTGCCCCACCCAATGTCCTGCCCTCCTGACAATCTCAGATTGTTCCAGGCAGCTTAACCCTGAACAATCCAGGGTTGTCTTAACTGACTCAGTCAACACCTGGATCTTCCAGAATTGGCCTGATTTGGTTTGGGATTCAGGCTTTGACTGAATTCGGTGTACAGCCCTATTACTTTCCTGTCAATGTTGGTTTAAATCTGTGATTTTTGAAAGGTTCAGTCTGCCATCTTGAAGCAAAATGGCACCCAGTGGTTTCCAAACATAGACCAAAACCCACTCCTTCATCTCAGGAACCATAATTCCAAATTGGGTCCCCAGTTTGGAATGGTTCGCTCCACCATTTTGTTTCGAAGTGGCACCGAGTTGCTTCAAAATGTATACAAAACCTGGTTCCTCCATCCTCCAGACTGAATGATGAAATCTCAATAAGTGTCCATATGTATGCCGGACAGACAGATGGACAGACAAAACATTTTCCACAGTAGTGGGTCACTGTGTTACCATATGTTTGGTGTTGCTCCGTGATTTTTAGACCTGTGAGTTGATAAGATAGAAAGAGCCCATGGAAGAAACTGTCTCCATCTGTCTACTCTTCTAATTCTAAATCTCATTCAGCTTAAGCTCTTTACTCATGATTTCCACATTCAAGTTCAGACAGATACACAAGGGAGCAATTGCACCAAAGTATTTTCTGCCAAGTCCATTCTGACAGGCAAGACTACTGATAAAGGTCAGGAAAATATGACTGGAATATAAAGGACATCAAGCAGTCTTACTCAGAATGTGAAACCTTATGATTATGAAACCTTATGATTAAACACACAGACACCAGAATATGTGTGCATCTTTTTATATGCCAAACACAACCTGCTTCTTCTTAAAAAAAGAAGAAGCTGTTTATGACAAACAAAAGGAAAAAAACAATAATTTGTTAAACAACATTTCAGTATGTGGTGCATTATACTTTTGGATTTGACAGTGTTGGTTAAAAATAATGCCCTTAGTAAACTTTCCTTCTTCACCCCAACAGGTCACCCCATTCTTTGCCATGTGCAGAGGGGTGTGAGAGAGTAAACACAATATGCTTCTACGCCGGTTTAGCAATCCCTGCCAGGACCAGTCCCACCATTAGGCAAAGAGGTGGCTGCTTCAGGCACTGATTTAGGTTCCCATGAAAAGGGGAGAAAATTATTATCCTTTTAACATATTATTGTTATCATTGTTATTGCATTTCTATTACAAGGGGGAAGTGCTTGTGGAGTTTTCCGTCTCAGGTGTCCAAATAACTTGGCAGCCTTGGGTACAGTTGTTGTTGTTAATTCAGCTTATACACTGCCCTATAGCTGGAGGTCTCAGGGCAGTTCACAACAAGATGATGGGTGGGTGCTGGGGACCAATGTCTATTGGACCAGTCCTTTCCCCTGGATTAGGACCTTTTGACTCATGTGGCTTCTAGGCCCTTGAACATCTGCATGATGGAAGATTCCTGGATTTCCAGTGGCCAAGGATTGAAGGGGCCAGAACCCTGAGTAGGGCTGCCAAATTTTGAAGAGCAAAAAAGAGGAGACATTTGCCAACTTCTACTTTTAACTATGGATTGCTATGACAACTCTACCCATGAAAAAGAGGATGTGTACCTGGAAAAAGAGGACATATGGCAACCCTATGAGTGTTCACCCCTCCTCAAGGTGAGGAGAACCAGAAGAAGTTATGAAAAAGGAAGTGCATGCCTTATTTCTAAAGAAAGTCTATTTTTATGATGATAAACAGACTAAAGATCTTCAGGTAGATACCACTACAGTTCTGTTTCAGTCAGATCTTACTGGACATCATGTTAATGGTCTCAAGGATGGACTTTTGGCCTGGCCATGCCTTAGTTTCAGTGAAGACAGCTGCCCTGTTTCCTATCCCCTGGTTGGCGTTTGGATTCTTTTTCTCAGACATCTTTGTACGCTTTCAAATTGTCACTCCTCTTTCTGCTTACAGCAAAGTCTTGAGGCACGGACAGCTTTGAAAAAGCACCCAGAGATACTTTCATAAGTGAATAAGAGTGGTAAGAGTGGTGCATTTAGCTTATTGCAGATGTTCTGTTCTATCAAGCTGTCAGTTCCTTTTTAAAACCTCGAGAACACAACGACTTTCGCTCGTCTTCAGCTCTCCTATTAGAATTGCCCCAAAGTGTAAAAAATTCTCTGACACGTTTTCCAAGAATAGGGATGCTAGTGTTGGTGTCCTGACTAATTTCCAGCTGATTAAGCTTCTCACTCCAGTTAATTCATGGCAGGGGCAATTTGCCTTTTCTGCAATGCTTCTCTGAAGGTAGCATATATAGCTGCCGTGTGCCCTTCAAAGAGTTTGCTCCTTTCTCTCCAAAAGTTGCTGCATTCTAGTGATGGCTCAAGCGACGCCTGAAATTTTAGACTGTGTTAAGGTCTGTGTGATCTCTGGGTGGAGGTTCTCCAGCGATGCTATTGTTAGAGGGCTCAGCAACACATGCAACGGTATATGTTCAAATAGGTATGAATAGAGGTGGCATCTAACCCACCTGCTTTCAGCAGCCAAAAGCATCATAGCCAGACACTGGAGAGACCTGTCAGGAGTAAGCATGGACCAATGGTACCAAATAGTATGGGAAACAGCCCTACTAGAAAAATTAACCAATAAACTGAAACTGACACGGGGACAAATAGAAAAAGACACCTTCACCCCGATATGGCTCCCCTTTATCACATACACAGCCCAACAGGACAACAACAAAAATCCACCAACAGCATACAAATCAATATGGCTAACCTGATCCAAAACACACACACACCCCACTCACACATGAAAACAAAGACCACCACAGCCAACCACAAATGAATAACCAAACCCTAGGCCAATCCCAACCTCTCACCACCAAAGGAACACAAGCGAAGAGCAAAGAATCTGCACAAGCAACGCTGACACCAAACCCCAAATATAGTAAGTAAAATAGAAACACCGTTGCGCGACCCCCCCATCTCCCCCCCCTCTTTCCCCCTTTTCTTCCTAATGTCTCAACAAATGAAACTGATTTGTAAAAATGTTACATGGGAAAATACGAGAGAGAGAGACATTGCAAACACTTTTGTAAATCAAGAAAATCTTTTTTAAAAAACAGAAAAAATAGAGGTGGAATCTATAGAAAGCGAGGCAGACCTCCACCCCATTGGAAAGCAATGGGGCTTAAGCCTGCCACTGTATGCTTTAAAGTGTGAGCCTAGGCAGGTTGATCAACTGCTAGCAAGGGAAGGTGACAGGAGAGAGCCAGCAGTCAATTACACAAAGTAAGTGAAATTAACTCTTTATTAGAAAAAAAACAGGACCCCCCACTAGAGTGCCAGGTCTAATGAGAGCACAGAAACTCTTGCCCCTATGAAGCAGTTGCAGAGATGGAAGGTCCTGGCCTTCCCACAGCTGCCTAAGTCCCCTCATCACCAGGGTTTCTCCCAAGCAATCTGAGACCAGAGTCAGCGCTATGAAGACTGCTGAATGCATGGAACTGAGCGCACAACACACTGCAAATCGCACAGCTCAACCTGGCAATGTGTTTTGTGCATTGCCAATCCACAGATGCAGACACAGCATAACACAGCATCTAACGGCGTGCACAGAATCCTGAGAAAATCTGCTTTGCTTTTTTTTAAAAAAAGAAAAAGGCAAAGTTCTAGTCCTCATTGTTTAAAAAAGAAATAAAACATCAAGGCAATATCAGTGCTGTTCCTGGCTAGCTGCTGTGCTAAGTATATTTTTTAAACCAATGGAGGACTTTGGGTTTTCTAATGTTAGTGGTGCCCTGTGCAACCCCAAAATTTGGCTCCCCCTGCTTCTTGCATTCCATTCAACATCATAGTTGTGGAGCCCCCAGGGGCACCTCTGAGGGTCCGTGCCCCTAAATCCGCCTCTGCTTGATACCAGGGCATACAATGCAGCCAATCTGTTAACTGGCAAGATCTCAAACCAAATATGCAGAAATTCAAGTAATTCAAAAATCCATGTTAAAGCGTAGCTGGTTAGAAACCGCTGCCTTCTTAAATTTGTAAACAGATTGAATTCCAGCAAATGTTTGTGTGATAGCAGAGGGCTGCTGAAGATTCCTAGGTTAGTATTAGCTAAGCAATTCCAGCATGGGGGTGGGTGGAGAGAAAATGGGTAGAGGAACACTCCCTGAAACAGTACAACAGATGCATTAGTATATATGATAGTGGTAATGAGTAGCTCCCTTCGCCTCTACACACACACACATACAAAAGAACCATGTAGGTGTATGACAAATGTCTCAGCACAGGTCTGAATTATATTGTGTTGAGAAGGAGAAAAAATTGGCAGGCAGCTCCCCTTAGGAACTCTCAGGAGGCTTGGATTACAAAGATGGAAAGCTGTAATGCTTTAGGTACACAGTGTATCTGAAAGGAATGATCCAGAGATGTCACAACGGGGGGGGGGGGAGGGCAGAGGGATTTGTCTCCTTTCAAACCTACTTGAAACAGCTGGAGCATCATGTCATAAGCTGCTGTGATTCAGACATTTATTTAGGACAGGGGTGGAGGACCGATTGGCCTCCAGATGTTATTGGACTGTGATTCTGAGCATCCTACAACCTTGGCCTGTGTTGGCTGAGGCTGATGGGAGTTGGGAGTCCAACTACATCTAGAGGGTCACAGGTTCCCTATCCCTATTTTATTTATTAAATTTGTATATCACCCTTCATCTGAAGATCACTGGGCAGTTCACAACAGAAAAATACAAAACGAGGAACCCCCCCCCCCAAAAAAAACAAAACCAGAACCAAAAAACAAACCAATATCCCTCCTCCCACAAACACTACTTTTTTTTTTAATCATTTCTACATCGTTGATTTAGGAAATGGAAGAAGCTGTACCAGTTCCCACCTGATTCTGCTCTAACATTATCTCCTGATGGATTTAGGACACAAGAAGGCAAAGAAAACACTCCCAGGAATGCTCCTCTTTGTGCCCTGGCTCCAGTCGATGATTATTTGTTTGACATCAGTTCATTCTGGAGTCTGGCTGAAGAGGAGTGAAAAGAGACCCACTTGTTCCAAAGAGACGCTCACTAGCCCTCTCTGCCTTTTCTCGGGGTCCAAAGCCAGCCCTTGTTGGTATCAGTGGGCATCCATTCAACCACTTTGTGTTGCTTTGGCTTTCTCTAGAGCAGAGGCCCCTGATGTGGTACCCATGGGCAGGAAGGCATCCTTGGGGTCCTACCATGACACCCACAAAACCTCTGAGCCTCCTCTACTCACTGCCCTCTTTGTCACGAGGGGGAAGGAGGAAGTGGGAAGAGGGACACTCTTTCCCATTTCCTCTTTCAGTTCTATGGTGCTTTTCAAGGCTCAGATAAATTTTATTGGATCAAATGCTTGGAAAAGCAAAGTGTGTGTGTGTGTGTGTGTGTGTGTGTGTGTGTGTGTGTGTGTTTTCTCTGTTTCTGTCTTTGGGGGTGGGTGGCTGATCCAAGGGAGAAAAATGGTGAGAGGTTGTGGCATCCATACCACTGTCACTTGCTCAAAAATCAAAATATGTCAATGCCAGGAGCCTGAACTGATTGGCAACCCCTGACTAAGAACATGAAATCACAAGCTGTGTGCTGTGTGGCACAAGAGAACCATTAGTATACTGTGGGAAATAAAATTAACCAAATGATTCAGAGCTCCTGCTAGCTCAGCATGTCCTCTGTCTGCTGACATGCACATCCCGGCGATCCCACGAAGAGTGTGTACATTTTACAAGCTCAAAATGCAGCTAGGTTGTTCTTTTTTATCAATTCAGATCAAAGCTGCTTGGGAGAAAACTGCATCAGAACGCAGTATTACCCAGAGAATGACAGGAAAAGTAGATGCGAGCTAGATATGGATTACGGTTAACTTGTGCTGGAGGAGACTCTTGAGAGTCCCATGGATTGCAAGAAGATCAAACCTACGCATTCTTAAGGAAATCAGCCCTGAGTGCTCACTGGAAGGACAGATCGTGAAGCTGAGGCTCCAGTACTTTGGCCACCTCATGAGAAGAGAAGACTCCCTGGAAAAGACCCTGATGTTGGGAAAGATGGAGGGCACAAGGAGAAGGGGAAGACAGAGGACGAGATGGTTGGACAGTGTTCTCGAAGCTACCAGCATGAGTTTGACCAAACTGCGGGAGGCAATGGAAGACAGGAGTGCCTGGCGTGCTCTGGTCCATGGGGTCATGAAGAGTCGGGCACGACTAAACGACGAAACAACAGCAACAAGTGCATACACCACTTCTCAAAGCAGTGACGAGAGAGCATTGGATGTAAATGGGAGTGTGTACATTGTCTTAGAATCATATACAGTGGGGTGGTTGTTGTTTTTAAGCAGGCAGTGCCAGAATGACATAGAGGATAATATATTCCATTCTGTCAGTCAGACAAAAAGGAGCAGCATCTTTATTGTTTACTGTATTTCAGCCTTCCTGATATGACTTCCTTCCTTCCTTCCTTCCTTCCTTCCTTCCTTCCTTCCTTCCTTCCTTCTTCCTTCCTTCCTGTAAGTACTCAAGCGATTTGCAGTGAGTTACTTATGTTTGATCACTGTTAAGTGAGAAACTGGGTCGGCACAGAACTCTGGACCTCTCTAGCATTTTTCTGTAACCAAATCAGAGGCTTCTTTTCCTGAAAGACACTTTGAGTGAGATTCAGGTAAGTAGCCGTGTTGGTCTGACGCAGAAATATAATAAAAAATTAAAAAATTGTCCAGTAGCACCTTAGAGACCAACTAAGTTTGTTCTTGGCATAAGCTTTCGTGTGCATGCACACTTCTTCATATACTTTGAATGAGGTCCACTTTGCACGCCTCAGAAAGCTGACACAAAGCAGATGGGTTCCTCCAGCTGATCTGTTTATTGAGCATTCGTCCTGGTTTGTTTGCACCAAGTTTACATGGAGGTTCAATTACGTCCAATCTTTATTTAGCATTTATTCTGATTTGGTTGTGGAAAGGCTATATGGCAATGAGCACTCACCCTGCTGCCTTCATCAGGATTTGGCTGCCGGGTGTCTTCCTGTGAATTGCCTGTTCATTCCAGACTTTTCTGTGCCTCTCCCCATCACTTTCCTAACTGCAAAAAAGTATGTTTTGTTTTTAAAGTGGATTTGTTGCACTAGGGCGACAGAGCCCACTAATTTAATTGTACAAACGTAATGGTTTCTTCGGACATCAGTTTTATTGTACATTTGTGATGATTTGTGCTTATGGTGGTTTCAGGGTAACTATACGTGATCCCATTTTCAAAGCTGTTTGTGCCTGAAAATGTTTCAGGATGGACATACAGCTTCGTTTCCATTCGGGGCTGAAATCCTGTAACTTTTCATACTACAAATATTCTGGGTTGTTCTCAGGTTTTTTGTTCTGTTATAGCACACAAGTGCCTCTCCAGAGACAGCAACATTGGGGAAGCATTGTCAAACAACTAATAACGTGGAATCAAGTGTGGACAGTATAAACCTGCCTGCTGATGCATTTATACTGCATCAATGCATTTTGCAGATTGTATTGCAAAAAAAAAGAAGTATGAGGCTGGCGGGACCCCCAATTTCCAAATAGTCCCACCCCCACAAAATACTGATCACAAAACCCTGACAGTCTGGAGGTGCCCAGACAAATGCTAGAGCCAGACCAAAACAAAGATGGAGTCAAATTAATACACACCTTCGGAGAGATTCAAGGGAACACAGGGAGACACAGATCTTGCTGGGGGTCTGAGGTGGTCTTTTGTTTACTCCTGGTAAATGGGAGGGGGAGTGGGAAGCAAACTGGATACAGTGGTACCTCAGGTTAAGTACTTAATTCGTTCTGGAGGTCCGTTCTTAACCTGAAACTGTTCTTAACCTGAAGCACCACTTTAGCTAATGGGGCCTCCTGCTGCTGCTGCGCCGCTGGAGCACGATTTCTGTTCTCATCCTGAAGCAAAGTTCTTAACCCGAGGTACTACTTCTGGGTTAGCGGAGTCTGTAACCTGAAGCGTATGTAACCTGAAGCGTATGTAACCCAAGGTACCACTGTAAATTTAAAGTTTCCTTCTGGCACAGCAAGCAAATGCTAATTGCAGCCTGGCGTCTGAAAGACTGTTTAGGATCCACCACTGCTTGGGGTGGGTTTGCTTCACAACACAGTTTTGGACAACTTGGAAATGCATTCCTGGCCTCCTGATACACATGTGTGGCATTAGGTACAAAACATGCCTCTGTGTGTGTGTATCCCCCCCCCACTTCAAAACACGCATGAGCAACACCTCAGCCTTTTTGCCTGTCATTCTTTCAAATCTGCATTTTGAAGGAGAGAACCGTGAGATCCGTCCTTCTTCCCTGCGTGGTGTGTGTGTTTTTGACGCCTAGGAATCAGCTCCCGGTTCGCAGCAAAAAACCTATTGTGTGTGCAGCGGAATGGCTGGGACCACCATCTAACACCCTGCCTGAGCCTTTAAGTTTCCCTGCATCTCTCTCTCTCTGTGCAGTTTGGATGTCATGTGGTTCTCCTGTTGCCATGGTAACAAGCCTTGCTTGGTGAGCGGCACAGCTGAGTGCAAAATCCCACATTGGGACCATCCCTGTCAGATCTTTGCACAAGCATTCTCTCTCTGTGCACGTGTGTGCATGTGTGTGCATGGCCACCTGGGGGATTCATGCTGGTACATAGCCCCTCCTTGGATGGAAAACTTGGTTCCTTTTTATGAAACTGCTCCAGGGGTGAGTTTCCTTCTCTCTCTCTCTCTCTCTCTCTCTTTCTGTGTGCAGATTTTAACAATATTAAAGATTCTGTACGATGTTGATTCCGGTTTGGAATTAAAATATGGAAATAAGAGAGGGGGTGGGCAGGGAAGGCTTTCAATGCAGTCGAGAATGTTAGCAACACACACACACACACACACACACACACACACACACAGTGGTACCTCGGGTTACAGACGTGTCAGGTAACAGATGCTTCAGGTTACAGACTCTGCTAACCCAGAAATAGTACCTCTGGTTAAGAACTTTACCTCAGGATGAGAACAGAAATCGCATGCCAGCAGCACAGCGGCAGCAGGAGGCCCCATTAGCTAAAGTGGTACCTCAGGTTAAGAACAGTTTCAGATTAAGAACAGACCTCCAGAACGAATTAAGTACAGAACGGGTTAAGTACTTAATTCGTTCCGGAGGTCTGTACTTAACCTGAAACTGTTCTTAACCTGAAGCACCACTTTAGCTAATGGGGCCTCCCGCTGCCCCCGCGCCGCCGGAGCACGATTTCTGTTCTTATCCTGAAGCAAAGTTCTTAACCCGAGGTACTATTTCTGGGTTAGCGGAGTCTGTAACCTGAAGTGTATGTAACCTGAAGCGTATGTAACCCAAGGTACCACTGTACTTAAACCCGAGGTACCACTGTATATATATTTCTCTTTGATGGAAAAAAGGCTGTAAGATGGAAAGGCACCTTTCTCCTGTTAATCAGACCCTGTCACATTTCTGGAAACATTTGCCACAGGAGAACACCAATGGGAAGCTGCAACTGCTTCTAATAGACAGCTTTTGTGCCATACGAAACAAGACAGAAGAGCTTTGTGTTTCACACAGACACAGTTCTGTCGGGAGAATACAAGAGCCTGGTCATTCAGGAGCGCCACTTGGTTCCTGCCTACACTGATAAGAAGCGGACCTATCTGGGAAGAGGTGGACATCAGGCCTAGTGGGGAAAGCAGGTACCTTGAATGTGAAAGGTCCCAGGCTTGATCGCCAACAAAACTCCCCATCTAAAACTTCTAGAGAGAGCTGTGGCCAGCCAGTGTAGGCCTTAGGGAGCTAGGTGGACCAATATAGCGCAGCTTCCTGATAGAAAAAGGTTATTAATGCTACTAGTCATGGTGGCTACGCTCTGCGTCCAGAGACAGAGGCGGTACAGCGGTACCTCAGGTTACATATGCTTCAGGTTAAATATGCTTCAGGTTGCAGACTCCACTAACCCAGAAATATTACCTCGGGTTAAGAACTTTGCTTCAGGATGAGAACAGAAATCGTGCGGCGGTGGCGCAGTGGCAGCAGGAGGCCCCATTAGCTAAAGTGGTGCTTCAGGTTAAGAACAGTTTCAGGTTAAGAACAGACCTCCAGAACAAATTAAGTTCTTAACTCGAGGTACCACTGTAATTCTTCTGCATACCAGTTTCTGGAAACTACAGGGCTCTTGTGCTCAGGTCCTACTTGCGAGTTTCCCACAGGTATCTGGTTGGCCACCGACAAAACAGGGTGCTGATCCACTAGGCTCTTCTTATGTTCCTGTGGAAGAGTATTTGGTGAAATGCAATTAAGTGGGCACAGTATATTGCAGCTTAAGCTGTTCATCGAGGGCTTTGCAGGATCTGAAGGCCTCTTTACAATGTCACAACCTCTGTTATGGGAAACCAAATTTTGTGCGGCTGCAGTTCAAATGCAGCAACACACACAGCGGGGGGCCTGATGCAGAACTTGTGACACGTCTATCCAGCGCTTCAAGAAAAATAGGTGCCGGAACTCACCGTGAAGTTGTTACAGTAAGTGGCTGGCTGACACAGGGCAGCCCGGAACAGATGCTGGCTTGACAACAGCCGTGTTCACTGCCTGTGGAGGTGTTAAAAACTACAGCAAGTTGTCTCCCTAGCTGGTTTGGGAGTTGACCCTGGTTCAGGTGGAAGTAAAATTAATGTGCCCCCGCCTCCCTTGTTCTCTTAGATTCAGGCGGATGGCTAGGACAGCTCAGAAGGGCTGTAGTTTTTAAGGGGTGCTGGGAATTGTAGCTCTGTGAGGGGTGAACTACAGTTCCTGGGATTCTTTGGGGGAAGCCATGCTCTTTGAATGCATAGTGCAGATATGACCTTAGCAACCTTGTGAGCAAATGATTTGTCACCTGGTGGTTTCAATCTCATTGTGCTAGGCTAGTGAGTCATCTTAACTGCCACTTAAACAATCTATTTCCTATCCCCTCTGGCTGCAGCAGCTATCGCTGCTGCTGCTCCTCCTCCTCTTAAAATTTACGGATTGCCTGTTTTGTCAGTGGAGTACCCAACGTGATATATATTCTATAATCGAAAGGCACCAAAGAGCCAAAGCATCGTGAAACCAAGGGATTCCAAAGCTCTGGTGCCACCACCAAGCATGCCGTACCTGGGGGTCCTGCAGCTTCTTCCTGCCCCCGGGTCCCTGAGCAAGGCCCAGTGGATCTCAACCAATGGGGAGCATCGTCTGGGAGGAGGGGCATTCCTACCCAGAATGCCCCTATTGTGGATGCAGTATATTTAGCAGAGAAATGCTTCCATATTTCCCTTGATGTGTGCTCTAGTTTTGCTGCCTGTCAGGACAAAGATAGCTTTCCTGGCAGTACATCAATGTGCAAGCTGCAGAGAAATAAATAAAGTGGAATGCTCATCAGCTTGTAGTGAGTCGAGAGTTGGAGCTGGCCTCACTCCCTTCGCCGTTTGCCCTGTGAGGACTATCAAGAGGCAAGAACAGCCCTGCCAGGCAGAAGGTTGAATCAGCCCGATTTAGGCAGCACTTGGAAGGAAGGAGAAGGAGATAAAGGTGGGATCTGGTGACTGAATGATGCAGAAAGGCAGTGAAATATATCAGCTCCAGTGAGTCCCAGCAAACTCCCCATTTTGTTGGGGGCTCATGTTGCCCACCTGATGTTGTTGGACTCCAACTCCTATCAGCCCCAGGCAGCATGGTTAGTGGTTAGGGATGATGGGAGTTGTAGTTCAGCAACATATGGAGGGCACCATGTAGGATATCCTTGCTCTAAGGTAACCATGGTTTCAGAGGAAAGCCTGAGCTCATGACTTCAATGAATTCTGAAAGACTCAAAGAACCCGGTGACTCATCAACATAAATGTGCTTTTATGTCATGATTTCAAAACGCAGTTCAGTTCATCTGCGAGTTGGCAAATTATTTTGTGTTGTTTGAGCTTGCTGCACTTCAAGTACCCCAAAACAGCAGTGGAAGTAACAACGTCAAGAGATTTATTTCTTTGCTTACAAAGAACCTGTGGCCTCACTGTTCACCACATTTTCACATCTGTCTGTGGATTTGTTTTTCATTTCTGAAACAAGTTTTCACAAGGATTCCTCAGTGTTTTAGTGTGGTTTTCTCCTAATTTTAGTGTGAATTTTAAAGGAGGGCTGTGTTTCAGTTCACATAGCATTCTGGGAAGTGAAAACGAAGTAGGTTCAACCTTTAAATGTATCAATCAATCTCCTTTATTGGCATAAAAAAGTGCATCGTATACATGGATAGGAACACAACACAGTTAACGAAACATAGTAGGAGATACTTTAGGATACAACTGTGTAGACATGATGAGGTATGAAGATGGTTCTTAGGACCTATGGTGACGTAATTTCATAGCGACACTCAAAAAGCTTGCCACATTTTCCACACCGTTGTTACTACAGTTGTTCAGCAGATAAGACACCCTGGAAGAGTCAGTGTGATAAATGCCCTCCTTCAATAAGGGGGCCAAATACTCATCATATATTTTTGCATAAAATGGGAAACAAAATAAAACGTATGTGATGGATTCGGCCTGTTTTGTGCCACAGGGGCAGTATCTTTCAGAGTATGGGATTTTTGAGAATCTACCTTGCAAAACTGCAGACGTTAAACCTTGCAAGGGAAAGAGCTCTGCGTAGGTGAGGATCGTAAAGCTGATGTAATTTATGGAGTGTCCAGGCCAAACGAGGGTGGAATTCCCAACCCCAAAGGTTCCCCATAGAACTGCTATGTTCTGCACTGTCTACAGCAGAAGATGGTTCTAGAAGGCTGTACATGTTACTTATCGTGTCAGATTTTCCTTTCAAGTTAAGAACTGTGGCCTTCCATCAGCCAAAAATCAGGTCTCGTTAATTGAGACTTAAAACGAGAAGAACCAGCTAATTGGTTTCTTTTAAAAATAAAAATGTGAAGACAGGGTGTGGACGACTGTCTCTGCCAGGAGATGAAACAAGATCCATATGGTGCAGATTGGGTACCTGCCTGGCTGTAAAGAAAAGACTGGCAGCATGCATCTAAAAAGGTGAAAATGCAGGAGCGATGTGGGCTTAACAATTATGAAGAATACCACACAACAACACCACACCACACACATACACACATTCCCTCTCTCGCACGGGGCATATGCCTTCAGTGTGGATCACATGGCCAATCTTTGGTTAACTGCCTGCCTGCAGAGCTTCCTGGATATATGTACCGTATTTTTTACTCTATAAGACTCACTTTTTCCCTCCTAAAAAGTAAAGGGAAATGTGTGTGCGTCTTATGGAGCGAATGCAGGCTGCGCAGCTATCACAGAAGCCAGAACAGTAAGAGGGATTGCTGCTTCCACTGTGCAGCCATCCCTCTTGCTGTTCTGACTTCTGAGATTCAGAATATTTTTTTTCTTGTTTTCCTCCTCCAAAAACTAGGTGTGTCTTGTGGTCTGGTGCGTCTTATAGAGCGAAAAATAAGGTGATCTAAATGCTCTAAAAATAAATAATTGGGTAGGTAAATTCCTGTCCTTATTGTACAATTGCTGCTTCGAGGCCATATTGCATCAAATTATGGGTGCTTCCAGATGGCCGCTATTTTCAGGTTGGATTCAGTCACATATCAGCAAATTCAGGCTGCACAATTAAGATCGAAAACAATTGAGAATGAATGTGCATGAAATGGCCGGAGTTGTTTAACCTCCTCGCAAACTTTCTGTAAACAAATGGAGACAAGTGTTCAATAAGCAGGCCGGCTGGAAGCAACTTGTAGAATATCTTTAAATGCTGGTGTGTGTGAATCACATGGCAGGAGCACACCTTGGTTCAGCTCCTGCCTGCAGTGCTTGAGGGTTGTATTTGACTATGACCCAGGGAGTGGTTTTGAGCTGGCTCACAACAGAGACATGGCCAAAGAAGACTTTCCTATCACTAAACTTTGAGGCCGCATTTGATGATGAAGAAGAAGAGTTTGGATTTGATATCCTGCTTTATCACTACCCGAAGGAGTCTCAAGCGGCTAACATTCTCCTTTCCCTTCCTCCTCCACAACAAACACTCTGTGAGGTGAGTGAGGCTGAGAGACTTCAAAGAAGTGTGACCAGCCCAAGGTCACCCAGCAGCTGCATGTGGAAGAGCAGGGATGCGAACCTGGTTCACCAGATTACGAATCTACTGCTGTTAACCACTACACCACACTGGCTCTGAGAGGATCAGAATTGTGCTTGCCTGTCCAGTGTGTAACAAAGAGTGTTCCACCAACCCCAGTCTGCCCTCAGCCAGCCCCACTTCCCTGTCTTGCTGGGAGCTGGCACTGCAGGGAGGAGAATGGGAGCAAAACTAGAACTAGGTGACTCTGCCTGTCATTGGCTCTGGCTCCACTTCCCTGCGCCCCCCACCTGCCCCAATGGACACCAGCCACCACTGCTAATATGCTTCCCAGGGGCTACACATGAAGGTCCAAACTGTGTGGTCTCAGGCCTGGACCATGACATTTTGCTGTCTGGGGCAAAGCAGGACAAGATGCCTTCTTCTCCATTCAATGTACAAAAGAAGAAGAATTGAATCTTAGAGTGGGAAGGGACTGTTAGAATTCCTGCTCCATGATTGCAGTCATGGGATTTTTGTTTTTCACATGATGGTATATGTTTTGACTCCACAGAGTGGAAAGTGACAGAGGCAGGATGTTTGTGCTACAGTACTGTGTTCTGTGAAGTGGGACTGTTGTCCTTTGTTCTTTTTCTCTTTGCTGTCTGATACTAAAGAGAGAGGGAGCCATGTTGCAGTGCTCCGTGTGTGTTTATATGTAAATAAAGTAGATTAGCCAAAATGCTGAGTTGCTGAGGTCTGTTACGCAAAGCTGTGCAAACTCTGCGGATCCCTAAGTGTGCTGGTGTCGGTTGGCATCGATCGCTGTGATGTTCGGGCTGAAGAAAGCTTATGAAACTCCCGAACGATCAACCAGGAGGGAGGGAACATGCCAGTTGGGTCCTACTCAAGTGTAGGCTGAACTCCTGACAGGGACCCCAAGGGTCATCCAGTCCAACCCTCTGCAACTCAGGAATCTCAGCAAAAACATCCAAGATAAGTGGCCATCCAACCTCTGTTTAAAAACCTCCAAGGAAGGAGAGTTCACCACCTCTTGGGTGAGTCTGTTCTACTACTGAACAGCTTTTACTGTCAGAAAGTTCTTCCTGATGTTTAGTTGGAATCTCCTTTCTTGTAACTTGAAGCCATTGGTTTGAGTCCTATGCTCCAGAGCAGGAGAAAACAAGCATGCTCCCTCTTCCATGTGACAACCCTTAAGATATTTGAAGATGTCTATCTTATCTCCTCTCAGTCTCCTCTTTTCCAGGCTAAACATACCCAGCTCCTTCAAGCGTTCCTCGTAAGGCTTAGTTTCCAGACCCTTGATCATCTTGGTTGCCCTCCTCTGCACACCTTCCAGTTTGTCAACATCCTTCTTAAACTGTGGAACCTGGAACTGGACACAGTATTCCAGGTACGGTCTGACCAAGGCAGAATAGAGTGGTACTATTACTTCCTTTGGCCTGGACACTATACTTGTATTGACCCAAGAGCTAAATCTTATCATTTGTATAGCATATATCATGTTGTGCACTGCTGTGTTATATTGTATGAATTGGTAGCCTATACTTTTATAAATAAAACAAGCTTCCCGCCACTCCAGATTAGACAGCTGAAATGAGCAAAATGTGGGGTAACTGGAAATGGATTCTTATGCGGCAGAACTTTGAGCTCAGCTCACATTTGGTTCTTAGAACAAATTCCTGTACTTAACAGCAGCTGAAGGTTCATCCAGACCTACAGAATTGCAGAATTGGAAGGGACCCTGAGGGTCACAAATCCAACCCCCTGCAATGCTTATACTGCCTCTTTCCCCCAGGGAAAGCTGTTCTTTAGCTCTGAATAGGAGCAAACGACAACCAGGTTTTCAGTGGAATGACGTTTGTTCCCATTTAGTGTGAAACAGTGAGTTTTCCCCAGGACAATGGCGGAACCATCAGAAAACCTCTTGGACCCATGTCTGGAAAGCATGGGACAAGCAAAGAAACTGTCTTGGAACAAGTGGAAGGTTGGACAAGCCCTCAACATAAACACTAGGTTCTTTAACCTTTCACTTTGTACCTGGCTGCAGTTGGTGGATCTTTGGGTTCCAGTAAAGCAGATACCCACAAGGCTGAAGTCTCCTGCCTTCCCCTGGTGTAAATCAGCATTTATCACGGCACCTGACAGGAATGACTCTTGTAAGTTAATGATGCATTGTGCCAAGGCATACTTTGTTTTGTCTGTCCTGAGCCTTCTGCCAACCCAGCAGGGAATCACAGATAATCAGCAGCGAGAACTAGAAGGATGAACCAAGTGATGTTTCAGAAGCCCCTTTATTTGCTCAAGAAGGCAATAACTGAACAGCACCTGGAGATGGACTGAACAGAGAACAGAACAATTAGTGCGTTAAGGAGAAATCCGAGTGGAGAAATCTAGGTCATGGAATGCCACCTCATATGAATGAGCAGCCAGAGGGCTTGGTGTAACGTTTCATGGAAGAGGTGGGATTTCAAGTGTTTTTTAATAGCTCCAAAATTAAAGGTGGGTCCTGGCATTTGTTCAGTGGAAAAGAATAATCCCACAGCACTGTGCAAGAATGCTTGAAACAAGCAAGAGAGTTTCGGCGATAAACGGAGGAGGTAGGTTTGAAGGTGCAGAAAGCAAAAGCTTTACTAAACCCAAGAACCCGAGAGCACGCTGGATCATGCAATGGTCCATCTAGTTCAGCAGAGGCCAACCAAATGCCTGTGGAAAACCCGCGAGCAGGACCTGAGCACAACAGCACTCTTCCGCTCCTGCAGTTCCCAGCAACGGGTAAACGTAAGGATGCAAGAGGGAATTGGCAAAGTTGACTTCTGAAACAGATTTACTGTGAATTTCTCTTCATAGGCACATTTTTACATGCAGTCTTGACGAATGCGCCCATTTTGGCAAGCAACGTAATCCTAATCTCACTCGTATACTCATTTTCATGCACACACTTCCCCCCAATAAAAGCATTTCTAGGTTGGCAAACTGCATGACAGGATTTGGGAAAGTGAATTTCGAAGGATGTCTGTGTTTCGGTTCTCACGCTGTTTTGGAAAGCGTGAATTTGATAGATTCATCTTAAAATGCAAACTGGACTGAATTCCCCCCTCCCTGTCCTTACCCTCAAAGTACTCCAGTGGGAATTGAACATGAACACTGTGCATGGCATTCCATGGGGGGGGGTGGAGTGGGGAGAAAATGGAGCTTGGGGGAGTGGATCCTGTACTCGTGAAAAGGACATAGTTGTCTGATACCCCAAACAGTAAACACTCTTACACAGCAACTTTTTCTTGCAGCAGGTCCCATTTGTATATTATTATTAGCCAATCCACTAAGGCTGCGTAGATGTGACCATCTACTTCGGCTCCCATGCGCTCCCACCTCTGGTGTTTGAAGCCAAGCACACAGGACATTAGCCCCAATCCATAGGTATCCCTGATAAATGCTGCCATTAGATCTGCTTCCCCCCAAACCAGCTTCCATCTGATTTGAAAACGCAAATCATGGTTAAGTAGAGGTACAGTGGTACCTCAGGTTACATACACTTCAGGTTACATACGTTTCAGGTTACAGACTCCGCTAACCCAGAAATAGTGCTTCAGGTTAAGAACTTTGCTTCAGGATGAGAACAGAAATCGTGCTCCAGCGGCGCGGCAGCAGCAGGAGGCCCCATTAGCTAAAGTGGTGCTTCAGGTTAAGAACAGTTTCAGGTTAAGAACGGACCTCCGAAACAAATTAAGTACTTAACCAGAGGTACCACTGTACATATATTTGAGACGTCCATTGCGCATGCACAGATGATAATTTAATTTGGGGAGGGGAGGGGGTTGCACATGTGGGGAAAATATATCAGGTAATGTGCACCTGCCCCCCTCTTTCATGTGTACAGCAGCATAAAATTGGAACTTGAAATACTTGGGGGGTCTGGGACGACAACCTCGCCGTGTTTTAAGCCTCTAATGTGTACAGCATATGATGCTCAGTACCATGTACTGAGGCCATGTTTCCCTGGTCTTAAAAACAACCCCTAAGAGGGTAACGAAAACTGGATTATATTAATATGAAAAGCATTCACATAGAAGGGAACAAAATATAATTCTGGCTGCAATCATAGAGGTGTTGCTAGAGACTCCTGCTCTTCTAGGCTGCTTCAACAGAATTTTAGTGTCCAGGTCAAAGGAAGTAATAGTACCACTCTATTCTGCCTTGGTCAGGCCACACGTGGAATACTGTCCAGTTCTGGGCACCACAATTTAAGAAGGATGCTGACAAACTGGAACACGTGCAGAGAAGGGCAACCAAGATGATCAAAGGTCTGGAAACCAAGCCTTATGAGGAACAGTTGAAGGAGCCTAAAAAAGAGGAGACTGAGAGGAGATATGACAGCTATTTTCAAATACGTATGTAAAGGGCTGTCGCATGGAAGATGGAGCAAGCTTGTTTTCTCCTGCTCTGGAGGGCGGACATCAACCAATGGCTTCAAGTTCCAAGAAAGGAGATTCCAGCTAAACATCAGGAAGAACTTTCTGATGGTAAGAGCTGTTCTACAGTGGAACAATCAGGAGGTGGTGGACTCTCCTGCCTTGGAGGTTCTTAAGCAGAGGTTGGATGGCCATCTGTCTTGGATGTTTTAGCTGAGATTCCTGCATTGCAGGGGACTGGTCTAGATGACCCTCGGGTTCCCTTCCAACTCTACAATTCTTTTTCTTCAGGGTGGTGGTTTTTCCATTCCATTTGGCACTCTGAGGTAGGATTTGATCCATGTGAGTGTGTGTCCCGCACTTGTTTTTCTGTTAAGCTGTCACAGACATTTTCAATGCAAGGATGAGGAAGCAGGAGCCTCTTTACATCCCCTTTCCCTTTCTTTCTTTCTTTCTTTCTTTCTTTCTTTCTTTCTTTCTTTCTCTCTCTCTCTCTCATTCTGCAGCATTGGTCTTATGAATAATACAGCATGTTTTAAGTCGAGCCTTTACATTATGAATTCCTTGTCTGCATGAATTAGGAGAGGTGGCCTACATGAACCATATAAAAATACCTGCCTTTTAGGAATTGCTGGCCTACTTCAAATGCCTGTCAGAAGTTGTTGGACTCTGCTGTGTGAGCCAAGCCTGCACGGTCACATGACGGGACATTGTCTAAGAGAGCAGCATGACGCGGCCTTTCGGTGCTTTGCAGGAGCAGCCCAGACCTCAAAGGCTTCCTTTCTTTGCAGTTTGACTCAGTGGCTCCCAGACAATGAAGGGCACCGATTCTTGGAGCCTCCGAACTGTTCTGCCGAGTCATCCCATGACACATTCTCCCCGGTTTGGTGTCTGGGCTTTAGGTGTCAGAGCAAAACACACGTTATCCGCAATCCTCCCAACACATGGACTTATAACCAGTGGCTGCTACAGTTCCCCCTCCTTTTGTCACTTTTTTTTTGTCTTTGTGGGTAATGTCAGAGAGAGAAATGAGTGTTGCTGCTCTTTGGAAAGAGCAGGGAGCTGAGGGAATGCAGACCCTCCAATTGTCCCTGTTTTCCAGTGACAGTCTCAGATTTACAGATGCTGTCCCGGTTTCTGATTTGATGCCAGAATATCCCACTTTCCCTTAGGATATCCCTATTTTCATTGGAGAAATGTTGGAGGGTATAATAATAATAGTAATAATAGTAGTAGTAATAATAATAATAATAATAATAATGTTTTATTTATACCCTGCCCTTCCCACTTCAAAAACCGGGCTCAGGGCAGCTAGCAACAAATTTAAAACACTTAATTATAAAAGCAGCATAAAATACAATATAAAAACATGAATAACAATACAATTCAAAATTCAAAAATCAATTTAGGGGAAATAAGCATTAGATAATCCCCAGGGCTAGCTGGCTGAATTGGTCCTACTTGGGCCAGTGAAGAGGCCAGGGGAGAATTAGCGGTGGGGTCTCAGAGCAGGTAATCTTCATAAAAGGGGAGGGAAGGGAAGAATGTCCCTACTTTCATCAGGAGGTATGGAGCTAGGTGACCCCCGAGCCAAGTAACCTTTAGAAAGCAGCCCTGTATAGGGAAGGTTTTTTAAATGTTTTGTTATATATGTTGGAAGCTGCCCAGAATGTCTGGGTCAACCCAGTCAGATGGGCGGCGTATAAATAATAAAATTATTATTATTATGGAACAGGATGTCCTTATTTTCACTGGAGAAATGTTGATGTGCATAATTTTGCAGTGGGTGCAGGGAATGAGAGACAATGTTCCCTGGGGAAAGCAGGGGGCTTGTGTGTAATTTTGTCCCGCATTTTAGTTGGGGAGAGAGAGCAGCAGAAGTCAGAGGGCTGCAGCTGGCACTACCTATAAATACATGCTTGTATATTTGGTAAGAGGGGCTGGTTGTTTCCGCAGTATCTGGACCTGCTACTTGTTATTATGGTCCCCATGTGGTAGCTGTTTCAGTTTACAGTGATGCTTAAAAAGGGCATCGGATTTCATTGTTATCTGTCCTGCAGCTCTAACATGTGGAATTCTTTGTTGCTGAATTGTACTTTTTTGCATTTGATCTTTTTGCTGGTGATATTTTTAGGATGAAGTCAATTGCTTAGAGATTTTCTGTGAAATGTAGATGCACACACAGACACCATAAACTAACTAACTAACTAACTAACTAACTAACTAACTAACTAACTGCGATTATTTAGTTATTTATTTATTAAAGATTTTCTTGTTTTACAGAAGTATGTGTAATGTCTCTCGTATTTTTCCATGTAACATTTTTACAAATCAGTTTCATTTGTTTGTTGAGACATTAGGGGGAAATAAGGGGTGGAGGGGGGGAAGATGGGTGGGGGTGGGGTCGGGTGGCGATGTTTCTATTTTGCTTAATGTATGTAGGGTTTGGTGTCAGCGTTGCTCGTGCAGGTTCTCTGCTGTTCACTTGTGTTCCTTTGGTGGTGAGAGAGGTTGAGGTTGGCCTAGGGTGTGGTTATTCATTTGTGGTTGGCTGTGGTGATCTTTGTTTTCATGTGTGAGTGGGGTGGGTGGGTGTTTTGGATCAGATTAGCCATATTGATTTGTATGCTGTTGGTGGGTTATTGTCATTGTCTTGTTGGGCTGTGTATGCGATAAAGGGGAGCCATACCGGGGTAAAGGCGTCTTCTTCTGTTTGTCCCCGTGTCAGTTTCAGTTTATTGGATAATTTTTCTAGTAAGGCTGTTTCCCATACTATTTGGTACCATTGGTCCATGCTTACTCCTGACAGGTCTCTCCAGTGTCTGGTTATGGTGTTTCTGTCTGCTGAAAGTAGGTGGGTTATGAGTTCTTTGTGGTGTAAATAGGCATTGTTGTCTTGGAAAACTAACTAACTACAGTGGTGCCTCGCAAGACGAAATTAATCCGTTCCGCGAGTCTCTTCGTCTTGCGGTTTTTTCGTCTTGCGAAGCACGGCTATTAGCGGTTTAGCGGCTTAGCGGCTATTAGCGGCTTAGCGGCTTTAAGAAAAAGGAAACAAACTCGCAAGAACTTGCAAGACGTTTCGTCTTGCGAAGCAAGCCCATAGGGAAATTCGTCTTGCGGAACGACTCAAAAAATGGAAAACTCTTTCGTCTAGCGAGTTTTTCGTCTTGCGAGGCATTCGTCTTGCAGGGCACCACTGTACGTAACTAACTATTGTGCCACTCTGTGCTGCACAGTTCTTGCAGTTGGTGTGCATGTCATGATTACCTCCAAGGTGGCATAACAAAAGGGCATCCCTTTGGCAATTTTCGCACCCCATCTCTTCTGCCATCTTAGTCACAAAGGTGTGGATATATCTCATGACCCCATCCTGCAGCAATAACTTCCTCCACTGAATAACAGCAGGACTTTTATTTTCATTTTCTTGTATTGGTGGGTGCCTCTAGACGGGCGTTTGTTTTCTGTGGGTGTCTTCTGCCACACGTCATTGCCACAATAATAGTGCATTGATGGTGAGTTTATACTGGACCTTCCATGCATCCTTGTGCTTTCTTAGTTGCTCTGTGTTGTAACCCCAATGTTTTCTGCATTGTTGCCATCTGGAGGGGCACTTTTGCACTACAGCGCAACAAAATTAGCGCTTAAAGGTTTTTTAAAACCGTTTATAAATGCGTATAAATGCAGAAATCAATGTGGGGATGTCTCAGTGAGACGAGGGGCATTCTGGCAGCTGTGGAAGTGGTGTGGCAGTGGGCTGAACCATGGCAAGGGAGCAGGAGAAAGCAAGGCCGCGCCTGGTTTTAACTCACTGCGAAAAACACCACCACCAACAACAACAACTAAACAAGCAGATTCAGGTGAGAGGTTGTAGCTTCAGCTCTTTGCTCAAGCTGTGCTGCTTTTAGATTTACAGACGGCATCCCCCCATGTCTGATGCAATAGACTCTATTCCACCCTCTCAGCATTCTGCCACCTCCGTCAGTTTTATATTTAGATCCTTTATCAGTCACACCCAAAAGCATTCCTCCTCCCAGAGGAACTCCTGTTTTGCGACTTCTTCACGGTTTGGCAGCCTGATGCATTTGCGCAGCAGAAACCAGGGGTCAACATTATATTCACCTTTCCCCCTGCTATGGTTCTTTCTCCTCCTTCCTCTTTGATGACGTGCAGAGCTGGAGATGAAGGCAGGAAAGAATCAGAGCCCTCTGTGGAATCTGCTGCCCATAGCAGCTGCTTCACATTCCGTTTCCGCAGTGTAGGAAGCTGCCTCATTCCACGGAGGTGAGGGCTACTGATGGTGACTAGACATCATGGCTATGCTCTGCCTCCACAGTTGGAGGCAAGCAATGCTTCTAAATACCAGGAGAGGAAGACGCTCCTGCGCTCAGATCCAACTCCCATCAGCCCTAACTAGCATGACCAACGATCTGAGATGATGGGAATTGGAGTCCCACAATATCTGGAGGGCCAACCCAGTGCCAATTCATGCAGGAGTGGGAGCCATTTTGCACATACAGTGGTACTTCAAGTTACAGATACTTCAGGTTACAGACACTTCAGGTTACAGACTCCGCTTACCCAGAAATATCACCTCAGGTTAAGAACTTTGCTTCAGGATGAGAACAGAAATCGTGCTCTGGCGGTACAGCGGCAGTGGGAGGCCCCATTAGCTAAAGTGGTATCTCAGGTTAAGAACAGTTTCAGGTTAAGAATGGACCTCCAGAACGAATTAAGTTCTTAACCCGAGGTACCACTGTATTGGAATAACAAACAAGATTTAATTAGAGGAAACCCATTTCCTTTATGGCAATATAAGGCACAATATAAAACACCAGAAGCAAGTTCCATTGAGTCCACCAGAGCTTACTCCCAAGTAAAATGGTTATAGGATTGCAACCTTAAACTGGTTTCCCAAACTTAACTTGCCTCAGTTGCTGAAATGTTTTAAAGATTTGCACGTCTAAGTTTTGTTCCGCTTTGTATAAGGAAGAATAGTTTTTTTAAAAAGGCGTGTGTGTGGTATGTTTTCATTCTTATGTGAGGTAACCTTAATGTTTCACCCCCCCAACGCCTTTAATCTAATTGCATAAATGATGGATATAGAATAATAAAAATAAAGCTTGAGTGGTGGTAGAAGGAAGGAAGCATTTCCGTGTGAGCATCCAGGAAACACCTGGTAAGAAAAAGCATGATGGGCTGGATACTGTAGACTTCTGGTGTGGTCTGGCAAGGCTCTTTTTATGTTGCAAATACTAGTTAGATAGCTTTATGAGATCCAGTGGGGTTATAGTGGATACAGTGTTAGATTAAGACCAGGATTCAAATCTGTGGCCTGTATTTGTTATGTAAATTTGCACATGTGCCATTTTAAAAATTAAATCTCTCTCTCTCTTTTTGCATGGTTTTGTTTCTTCCAGTCACAAGGAGAGACCCAGGCAAAAAGCTGCAGATGTTACCAACACTCCTTCTCCTTGCCTCTGGAAAGCCTGCCCAGTTTCCTCCATTACTATGTTGGCCCTTGGAGAATACCCTGGTAGCTCTCGTGCACTTTCAGGACTTATGTTCACAGCCCGGAGGACTAGAAGCTTATTTGTTTAAAAAAAGAAAGAAAACACAAATGAATTTGGGACTGCAGCCCTGTACACACTTATCTGCAAGTACGTCCCACTGAACTAAAGTATACTTGTGGTAGTGTCAGGCTTTGGGGGATTAGATCCCTCCCACGGTGGCAGCCAAGAAGCAGGGAAATGATACAACTTCTTACCAATCAATTTATTCAATAATTCAAAGAGAGCAACAAAGGAATGCAGTCTTCCCTGAATAATGGTGTTGTTCCAAGTTGAGTTCCACCCACCTACGTCTCCCCTATTCTACATTACCCCTGCATCGGCTAATCTGAGCTTTCTGCCTCTGAGCACTCTGTTCTACTACCCTCAATGCATGCCTGGTCCTGGGAGGGGGTGGTCAGGAATGCTTTCCAAGGACACTGAGTCTGTCAGCTGCCTGTCCCCTGTGCTTCTTCCTGCTGTTCCTCTTCCAATATTTCCCAGCCCTCTGCAGCCTCTGAACTATGCCCTTCTGCAAACCACTGTTCTAAATCTATATCGTCCTCCTGTTCTTGGGAAGGTTCAGAAGAAGGGTCCCCACCATTTCTCCTCCATCCAGCCCCTGACAGCTAGAGTCCTAGTTGTGTGCTTCTCCATAGGCATCTGGTCAGCCACTGTGAGAACAGGATGTTGGACTAGATGGGCCATTGGCCTGATCCAGCAGGCTCTTCTTAAGTTCTGATGTATAGAACTGCACTATAAGAATATTAGGAGATTTTTGCACCTGGTACCAAACTCCAATCTTGCTCTATGCGGTTGAAAAGTACACACAGGCCTGCCAGCAACCTATGGCCCACCTCGCGGCTTTCTGGTTAAGAATCTGATCTTGGACCAAACTCTTAAAAAAAACCTCTCCAGGCCTAAGATTAAATCCCTAAATCCACTTTAGGCTTTAGAGATTAAAAAGTAGTTTTGGATTCAGGGAGGCTGAGTGCATTCAGCAACCAATGGTTTTACGGGGATCTCCCAGTGCTCAGTCTCTCTGGAATTTGGGCTCCTTTGATTTCAGTGCCATGAAGTGGGTTTTCGTGAGGCTAACACTCTGCACGCCACTCTGACTGCCTTAATCTAATTGCTTCGGCAGGTCCGGTAATCTGGAAGGTGACTGGCTGAGTGGGTGCTGCACCCATCTTTCCTTCTCTTCTTCTTCACCCTAAATGACACCTAAACCATGCAAGCTCAAGCAAGCAAGGGAACTCGCGCAGGGGTTTATGAGTCAAAGCCTGACTTCCTGCAGAAGTGCTCCTCAATAGCTTCAAAGGAAAAGGCTTTCCTCTGGAATACCTGCCCGCAGCTTTTACTGGTGATCCAGCTAATGGCGGGTGTGCCACTGGCAATTCACAGAGGTGCTAATGTGCCCCAACACGCCTCTGCAATAGACACTTCATGGCTCTGCAATTTTTGCTTCAGTGCCTCTTGCTTACAACCCATCCCATTCCAATAAAAAATAGCAGCCTCAACTTTATATCGTTAGAACAGGGTGGTCTAAAATGTAGCCCTTCGGAAGGCAGCGTGAGGGCTTCGGGGAGGGTGTCAAATTTTGGCTTCACTCCTCACCCTCACCCCTGTGTGACAAGGCAGTGTGCGACCCACAGATTCCGTGTCAAAGTACCGTATTTTTCGCCCCATAGGACGCACCGCCCCATAGGACGCACCTAGATTTGGGGGGGGGATAAAGAAAAAAAAATTATTTCCCCCCCAGGCGCGGGGCTGGCATGGGGGAAGCCCGAGCTTCCCCTGACCCCAGCCCCCAGAACAGACTGCTGCCTGTTGCCCGTGCTTCGAGCTGCAGGCTGCTGCCCCAAGCCTTGCGCCGGGTGCGCGAGGCTTGCGGACATTTGCCCGGAGGGCGCCCCGTGCTCCGCTCCGTTCCCCCGGGCGCACGAGGCTTGCAGACAGCTGCGCGAAGCACGGGGCATCCTCCGGAGGGCGCCCCGTGCTCCACGCTGCAGGCTGCCGCCCGCAAGCCTTGCGCACCCGGGGGGAGTTCCCCCGGGCATGCGAGGCTTGCGGACACCTGCGCGAAGCACGCGGCGTCCTCTGGAGGGCGCCCCGTGCTCCGCGCTGCAGGCTGCCGCCCGCAAGCCTTGCGCGCCCGGGGGAACTCCCGCCGGGCGCGCAAGGCTTGCGGATAGCTTCCTGAAGCCTGCATTCACCCCATAGGACGCACACACATTTCCCCTTCATTTTTGGAGGGGAAAAAGTGCATCCTATAGGGCGAAAAATACGGTACTCTTGCGGCCCACTTGGTATATGAAAGGTGTTATGTATTCAGTGGTCTGTGTTTGCCTGAGCTTGAGTCTGGACTAAGGATTCTGAGCCCCTGTGTTTCGATACATGATATCCAATCACAGAACATTTCAGGGTTTGGGTCTCTACCATTGGCTCTTAAACTCTGAGTCATGCAGCTTGGAAATTTAGTTTGCAGATTGGAAATTTAGACAGCCAATCACGTTGGCCCAGGCCTTCAGAAATGTAAGCAGTTCAATAAAGGTTCTTGCTGTTATCACTGTGTCTTGCCTTGTGGGAACCCACTTACACTTCAAAAAGTTTGACCGCCCTGCGGTTAGACAAAATACCAGAAGGCCTTCAAGCTGAACCTGCCTGCCCCAAGAGAAGACCTTCACTTCCTCTGTCTTCCTCTGGTCTTCAGTATGCCCATCTGAAATCCTGGAGAGCTGCCACCAGTCAGCAAACACAGTAGACTAGATTGGTGGGCACTAGCTGCCAGTTAGCTATCAGGCTACATTCAAGGTGCTGGTCTTGGTCTGTAAAGTCTTCTACAGCTTGGGGGTCTGTATACCTGAAAGCTTGCGTCACTCCTTATAGACCCAGTCAGCCACTCTGCTCTGCAGGTGAGGTACTCCAGCAGATGCCATCTCATCAGGAGGTCTGTTCTGCACAATGTAGGAATCAGGCCTCTAGTGTTGCATACCCATCACCTGCCCCAGAAAAAAAAGAACATCTTTTTTTTTTTTGCAAGACGACGGAGGCCAAAATGGCCATTGCAATTTCAGGCTGCAGTCTTAACCCCCCCAAAATTACCTTTTCGGAGCATTGATCTTGCGCAGCACTGCAAAACATGCATTTTTTTGCCCAGAAAAGTTGGGGGTGGTGGCGTGATCTTGTGTGGGTCATGTGAGTTACACATACATACCCTCCAACATTCCTCTGACGAAAATAGGGGCGTCCCATTCCATAATAATAATTTTACTATTTAAACCCTACACGTTTTACTGGGTTGCCCCAGCCACTCTGGGCAGCTTCCAGCATATATAAAAACATAATAAAACATTAAACACTAACAAAATCTTCCCTATACTGTACACAGGATTGCCTTCAGACAGCTTGGGGATTGGATAACTCCATACCCTCCAACATTTCTCCAATGAAAATAGGGACAGTCTAAGGAAAAGTGAGACATTCCGGGATCAAATCAGAAACTGGGACGGTTTCTCTAAATTAGGGACGTCCCTGGAAAATAGGGACACTTGGAGGGTGTAGGAGTGAAGCCGTAGAAGATGGTGTCCTGATTTGGGGCCACTTCGTATTGGAGGGCACTTGCCCTTTGAATTCTCACCCATCAGATATTAGGCTCCATCTTGGTTGTCTTTTTGGCACCTGCTGAAGACCTTTCTCTTTCAGCAAGTCTTGTAAATTGGGCTCTTTCCCGGCCTGCATCTGTACGTATTGGATGATGATGATGATGATGATGATTAGCAATTTTTTAT
This sequence comes from Podarcis pityusensis, assembly GCF_964106645.2. Taxonomy (NCBI): domain Eukaryota; kingdom Metazoa; phylum Chordata; class Lepidosauria; order Squamata; family Lacertidae; genus Podarcis; species Podarcis pityusensis. The sequence goes on along the minus strand of NC_138031.1, from coordinate 23,294,139 downwards.
TCCTTGTTTTTTGCTGCCCTGAGCTCCCCTGGGTGGAAGTAGGGTGGAATAAATTTTTTTATAGATGGATCAGTGATCTGATTCGGGATATGGCAGCTTCCCTTGGAGCAATGCCCCTTACTGAAGCAAATGAAGAGCGTGTTCAGGAACACAGCCTTATAAGTACCTCTCTTCCCCCCTTCAAAATCATACCACGCTATAATCAGAAAGCTGCTCTATTAATAGCCTTTCCAAATGATTATTGGGGTATGGTAACTTTGCACTCTTGTCGGTTAGTAAAAAGAACAGTCCCTGGCAACCAGAGGCTGGAAGTTTGTTGCTCTTCAGCTTTGCACAGCCAAGTCAGAACCAAACTCGATGACCTTATGCCTCTTCGGAGCCCTAGCAGTATGGGAAAGGTAAGCTCATTAGCACTATCAATTCAAAGATAAAATAATTCTCACAATGCAACACAACTATTTTGAGCCGTTTCTTTTGAAGCCTTAATTAAACAATCAAACAGGGCGTGTGTTCACAGGCTCGCTGTGCAACGCTGTTATGGCAACATGTGTGTGTGTGTGTGTGTGTGTGTGTGTGTGTCATACCAGGTCCAGGAAGCCGCCAGCTGTTGCATTGCCTGGCAGCATCCTGTTGGCTGTTGTTGTTGTTTAAAAAAAGTCTCAGTGTAGGCTTATGCTGTTGCGCACCATCAATGGTGGCGAAGGGGAAGGAAACCTGCCAAGCGACTTTTGCAGCCTCATAAAAGGGTGTGGTTTAACGAAGCCTTCGCACAGGGGAAGCCAGCTGTAAGATGGAAAGTCCTGAATGAATCATTTGCTTGCAATAACTTCATTAGCTGGGGCAAGTTTCTGCAGGTGTAGCAGGGTGGACTTGCAACAATGACAATAAAAAAAAACACAGGCATTGCAGTTTTCCGAATGCTCGTTCTGTTGCAAAATCTGCCATTCATATTGTTCTGTCAAATGGCTGGGGTGGGTGGGTTAGGAACCGCCCCACTGTCTGGATCCTGTTTTCCAGCCCTGGTCTAGTATGTATGTATTATTCCCCCATAGTTTTTAGTCAAAATATATTTCTCTGGTCAATATTAGTCAATGGACTTTCTTATTCTGCTGTCGCTGGGCAATGGGTCTAGCCAACCTTATTCCTCTGGAAGTACAGAAGCTTGCTGTTGGTGTGGGAGATTCTCACAGATCAGGCCTCACCCTTGAAGAGTTTTCAGTTCAGGCAGACCAAGAGGTCAGAACTTAGGTGTGAAATAAGAGGGGCAGAAATCACAGGTGATGAGTAAAAATTGTTTGAGAGGCACCAGGAAGGGGGAAATATATCTTAGGCGCCTGGTGGTTGGATTTCTGGTGGACAACTTTTGAAAGTACCAAAGAACCTTCAGGGAAAAAGAGAGAGAGAAGTAATGAGATTTCGTGGGCAATTATTTATTTAGTCATTGAATATATATACCACCCTATACCTGGAGGTCTCAGGGCGGTTCACAGAATAAAATCAAAATATAAAACCACATAATCAAAATAAAAACGACAATTCTTTATGTTCTAGATTCAGGTGGGTAGCCGTGTTGGTCTGACTCACTCAAAATAAATAAATAAAAAAATTAAAAATTGTCCAGTAGCACCTTAGAGACCAACTAAGTTTGTTCTGGGTATAGCTTATCCCCAGAACAAACTTAGTTGGTCTCTAAGGTGCTACTGGACAATTTTTTAATTTTATTTTTTTATTTCAATTCCATATGTGTTATCTGCTGTTTTCCATTGCAACCTTTAAAGGCTAGGCTTGCTAATTAACCTGAATGCCCCATTCCAGCTGGGGGCATTCAGCTGGTTTGCGCTTTCACCAATCACACAATGTGTAGAAATCACAATGTGTACATTATGGGAATCAACAGGACTCTGTGTTAATGTCACCTAATGAGCAATTTGTTATAGGCAGAGAAGCAGCAGCAAGCAGTAAATGTTGTCAACCCCATTAAAGATGCATGAGAGCCTGGTTAGGAAAATAAGTTGCAACGCTTCTTTGGTTTACTAAATTAGGCACATAATAGGCATAAGGTATGTTGCACGTGAATTCTTGCCCTTCAGAATAGAGTGTGCTTTCTTAATAATGAGGATATTCCTTCCTTACTTTTTCCCCACTGAGTTTCCTATTTCCAACTTCAAGTTTGCCTGATTAGAGAGTTGGAGGTATCGCCGTGTCAAAACATAAACCTTTTGGTTTAACAGGCAAGTCTGGGATTTAGGTCTACCAGACAGCTCCATGATAGTGGTGAAGTTGGAACGAACCACAGGATAAGACACCATACTTGGTATCAACCGGTTGGGCAGGAAAGACTTCGGTCTGAAACTCTGAAGAGATGCATTTGGTCACTCTACACCGGGGTTCCCCAAACTTGGGTCTCCAGCTGTTTTTGGACTATAGCTCCTATCATCCCTGACCACTGGTCCTGCTAGCTAGGGATGATAGGAGTTGTAGTCCAAAAACAGCTGGAGACCCAAGTTTGGGAGACCCTGGTCTAGACAACAAGGTAGATGGACCAATGGCCTGAGTTGGTATAAAACAATTTCTCACGTTCCTGCTTATTCTCGCAGATCAGAGCCATTCCACTAAACATCACCACAATTCAAGTCTAACACAATGGAATAAGTCCTTAAAGACCTAGATCACAGGTATGGGTTGCAGCGCATAGACGAGGTTGGGTGGACGCATAAATGAGAGCTGAAATATGATACCTTTTCCATTCGTTTTCAGATATCCCCCTGTATTCCATTAGCACAATATTTTGCCTCCCTGAAGACTGTAATTTGAAGTTAAGGAATGAAAATAACATACCAAGAGCAAGCAATTGAAAGGAACATAATACATCTGGAAGGAAATATTTTGAAAACTGCATCTCAGGATGCCACTGAGTAGCACTGAGGGTTCCAATCAGCTGTAAGCAACAGGATAGAAATAAGGATAGGTATAAGTACAGATGCTGGCAGCCAATGTTTTATCTTAGTTAGAGTAGAGGAATGAATTGTTACATGCAGCTTGAAAGAAGAGCCTTGCTGGATCTTGTTAGTTCAACATCCCTTTATTTTCAGTGGCCAGTAGCCAGATGTCTCAAGGAAGCCTGAAGGCAGGATAAGACTCTGTTCCCGAGACATGTCGCCCCAGCTTCTGAAGGTAGCATGTAGCCATCATGGTGGAGTCTGGGCCTTGGGGGGACTTCCGGGTTGGCGCCATCGGCAATGGCGGAATTCCTCTGACCGGGAGGAATTTGCCCCGTGGGAAATTGGGTCTGGACCGCCACGGCGAAGGCGGAGACCCGTAAAAATCACAGGCGGGAGAAGCCTGTGAACGTGGGATTCGGCGGGCACCTTCTGCGCCTCCCCTACTCACGGGGAAACCCGTTTTTGGGGCTCCGGAGCGACGTGGGGTGAGTGGCGCGGTGCTTCGAATTGTCTGCTTCTTCCACTGAGCGAAGCCGCACAGCCGTTGCTGGAGAGCGCTGACTTTTTCCTGTGGACAATTTGACTTTAAAGTAATTACCCGTGAGTAGAGCTGAAACGAGAGAATTGGATTTTTAAAAGTATAATTTGGTATCGAAGCGGGGAGGTTCAAAACAGGAAGTCCGCCTTCCCCTTTTGTAAACAGACTGAGGCAATGAAGTTGCAAGCTGGAGTCCTGGAAAGCCTTTTGTAAAAGATTAAATTTCCATCGGTAAAGAACAAAACCCCCCTTTGGAGGCAGGAGAAGAGGGGGGGGAGTTGTGGACTGAATATGCCTGCAGGAGAGAGCGAAGAGATCTAAAACACCGCCGCTCTGACCCTGGAAACGGGCTGCTAGTAGGACTGACGTATTTTGGAATGTTCATTGACAGCGTTTAGAACGTTCATTGACAGCTAGTTAAACAAGAGAAATACATTGTTTCTACTGTTTCCGGCTGCTTTAAAAAGGAGTAAAAGTAACTGAAAATTGAAACTAACTTGAAACTCATTTTCGTATTGTTTAAAAGAGGATACTATTGACTATTACAAATAGAAACTGTTTCCCCCTAGTGGAAGCCTTTGAAACCGGTTGCTTCACAAGAGTTGGGTTAGGGAAATTTCCAGCTGCAAGTTAAAAACTGTGAGACTCTGGGACTGACCTTGAATCTTTTAAGTGTTATGGTTAATGGAAGAGGAAAAACAGACCACTCAACTGCTGACAAAACATTAAGGTCTGGGAGGACTTGGCAACAATCCAGGAGAGCTTCACCATCAGGCCCCCCTGCTTTTTTTGTTGCAGCCTTTGTACCAGTATATGTAAAACCAAGAGGAATGTCGACAGAAGAGGCTTTAGTGGCTGCATTATTTAAGATAAATGATTCATTGGATCAGCTTCACAGGAAAATGGACACGATAAATGCGAAAGTGGATGTTTCAATCATTAAAACTAACTTAAATATAGAAAGTATAAATAATACTAATACAGAAACCACCCAGAAATTGACACAGGAACCTATTTCGATACGGCAAACTGTGGAGGAGGCCAGGGAAAAAGCTGTTGTTGCTGAATGTAAAGAAACACAACTGGAGAGAAAGAGCAAGAGAGCCCCAGCCCTATAGAAGCAACTTGATGAATATAAGTTGATGCTTGCTATGACTGAACTTAAAGAAAAACAGACGAATTTGAGGATTAGAGTTCACGTTTGGTGGACATGCCCAAGGATTAAGACACTTTGGGAGATGATTCATAATGAAATGAAAAAGGTATTTAAATATACCTTTTTGAAGAAACCAGAGGTCTTTCTCCTGGGCATGGTCGGCCAATTGGTGTTAAAGAAGGATAGAACTCTTTTCACGTATGTAACAATAGCAGCAAGAATACTCATTGTGAAGTACTGGAAGACACAAGATTTATCTATCCGGGAAGAATGGCAGATGAAGTTGATGGACTATATGGAATTGGCGGAAACGACTGGCAAAAATCCGAGACCAGGGAGAAGAGACGGTGGAAGAAGACTGGAAAAAGTTTAAGACTATTTATAGAAATTTTGTAAAAATAATGAATGTTAGAAAAATGTTGGAATGAAGTTATATGGCTTTAGTAGAAATGCTATAAGGAATTAAGTATAAATAGACTAATAGAGTATTAAAGGGAAAAATAAGATTAGAATATGTTAAGATAATTATAGGATAGAAAACAGAGGAAGATGGAAAGGAATTGCTGAAACAATTAATAGAAGTGGAATACAAAAAGGGAGGTGTGAGGAGGTCGTGGAAATAAGGGAATGAAAGTTAAGATATTGAAATTGTTTTGTGTTTTAAAGGGTTTGTGTCTTATTTTGTTAACCTTATGTTTTTTCTTTTTTTTGCTTTGCTTTTTCTTTTCCTTTTTTGTTGTTTCTGTTTTATTGTGTTTAAATGGTTGGAAAATCAATAAATATTATTTTTTTAAAAAAAGAGTCTGGGCCTTGGAACTGGGCTCAGGAAACCTTTGACCCAAGCTCCTGGCAGAGGTGCCAACTTGAATAAAATATTGGAGGGCGGGGAGGTAAGCCCTGCCACTCATAATCAGTCACATGATGTGGCACATTTACACCACTGAATGGCAATGCCCATCAAATATGGAGGGGCCTGGCCTCCTCAAATATTTTATTGAGAGGGCCAAAGGGCTCCTATGGCTGCTGGACTTCTTCCTAACCAAGACGACTTCTCTTTGGCACTGTTTTGAACCATTCTCCCTATCCACACTTCTGGTCGGGGCAGAACCTTGTGCCCAAACGTCAGTTCAGGACTCTTTCTGGGCAAAGAGATCAAACTGTGGTTGAACCGTACTACTTCAGACTTCAAGGGAATGGGGTGGACGGGTTATGCACAACAACATTCATCGATCTGGAAAACCAGCATGTCAGGGAGGCCAAAAGACAACAACACGTTGCCCTAACCTTCTAAAGAGTTTTGTTGCTGTTGCTTCATCTAGAGCTTCAGTCTGGTAATATTTCACCATGTGCTGTTTGTCTAGACCAGCTTATGGCCTGTGCTGGGCTGCAGCTAACAGGAGCTGACGTCCAAAATACCTTGAGGGCACCAAGTTGCAAAAGGTCCGTCTAGAACAGTGTTTCCCAAACTTGTGTCTCCACCTGTTTTTGGACTACAACTCCCATCATCCCTAGCTAGCAGGACCAGTGGCCAGGGATGATGGGAATTGTAGTCCCAAAACAGCTGGAGACCCAAGTTTGGGAGACCCTGGTCTAGGCCTAGCTTAAGCTCCATACATAAGCAAGCCCTGTGATGTTTCCTGTACTTTCTCATCTTGTATATTTACACCCAGGTATGCCCATTCATTTATTAGCAATTTGACAATAGCAGATGGCCCAGTGGAGCTGTGCCCTTCCTAACCTCCTGCTGGCCAAGTTGCTGCTGCATACAGGATGAGCAGTGAGGTGAGGCTGGCTTGGTGCAAACACGCCAGTGGAGCCAATCCCCTTCCCTCCATGACTCAAGAGGCCGTCTGGGTGGAGCAAGGAGCTTTCTGTATTCATGGAAGCTTCCCGTGCATTTGGGAATCCTGACGCTCCAGCTACTGCACAGGAGCTCCCAGAAATACAGGGCGCTTCTTGCTTCAGATAGTCGGCCTCTAGCTCAGTCAGAACGTCTGAAGGGGACTTACCTGGAATTTCCACATTCAGGGGTGCAATACCTCCGAGTACAGGGTGGTTTTAGGAAAGGACTCTTGGCTTTTCCGACCTGCTAGTGAGCGCTCAAAAGCATCCGGGGGCTAGTTCTGGAGGGGGCTGGTCTCTCTTTAATCACCCATCTGATGGCTGGAGCCCAAGGCTCACTCTGCCTTAGACTGCACAGCAGCAAGACTACTGGTGAAATGATGGTGATGAGCAATGTGTTTATTGGGCGAGAGGCCCGAGATCTCAGAATGACTCAAAGTCAGATCTCCCATTAACGAAGGAATCTAGGGCCACCTGCTGCAATACTGGCACAGGAAGGCAGAGCCTGAGAGGCAAAAGGATTACGACACGGGTTTCTACCTGTCCAAGCCACACACCCAAGCAGTCATCCTTCAGAAAAGAGTAAATGACTATTACCATCCTTGACAAAGCATAGGGGAGAATTCCCATTCCCAGGCAAGTTGAAGTTTAATCCAGATTTGATATAAATCAAAGTTAAAACCAGAGTTTAAACCTGTACCTGTCAACAGGTACAACTTTCATTATCATTAAATATTCTGGAATATTTGGCACAGGAGGTGTTTTAGTTTTAGTTTTTGCATAATTTTTATTCAACATGATATTTAGAGCATGCAATAAGATTTGTTTTAAAACTGGAAGAAATAGATTTTTTGGGGGACAGATCATATGAATTCTTCCAAGCATGTGAGGTGTTAGCAGAACTATGGCATTAGACAGATTTATGATCCCACTTCCTGGCAAGGATAAAGTGGGAAAGTGATGTAAGAAGATGCTATTAGGAATCCGCATTGGCTCTTTGAACTACAGATCGGAATGTACTTTCATGCCTACAGTTTGTTTCATTAAACTTTGGTTCCCTACCTGTTCACTGCAGGGTGTTTCATTCCATCTCACTGAAAAGGGTACAGTCTGGCTGAGGCTATTCCCTTTCCTTTAATTCAAATATGTACCTCCATCGCAACCAGGATGGGAAAAGAAAAGCAATTCTAATTCCGAAATCTTAAGGTCACTTTCCATGTTAAAAATACTTTGTATACTGATTTAGCACTTTGAGGTTAACAAAAGAATCAACAGTAGGTAGGAAGGCGACTGGGAGCTTTATGGCAATAAGGAGGAAGATTTATAGCTCTACCTTGAGAGATATTGTAGAGCTGTACAAAAAGAAAAGAGAAAGGATGCAGGAACAGACAAGCAAAATGATCACAGGACTGGAGCATCTTAAGTAAGAGGAAAGGTTATATTTGGGGCTTTGTAGTTTAGAAATGAGGCAAGGTGAGACAAGTTAGAGGGATACAGAATTAAGTACGATGTGGAGAAAATAAGACTTTCCTCTTTTCATAATACCAGAATCTGGAGTCATCCCATGAAACTGTTTAGAACAGAAGAAGAAGAAGTTTGGATTTGATATCCCGCTTTATCACTACCCGAAGGAGTCTCAAAGCAGCTAACATTCTCCTTTCCCTTCCTCCCCCACAACAAACACTCTGTGAGGTGAATGGGGCTGAGAGACTTCAGAGAAGTGTGACTAGCCCAAGGTCACCCAGCAGCTGCATGTGGAGGAGCGGGGACGCAAACCCGGTTCACCAGATTACGAGTCCACCGCTCTTAACCACTACACCACAGTGGCTCCCAGACAAAAGATAGCACTTCTTCACGCTTCTTCGCACAAGTGCATAAGGAAGTGATGGCATCCCCTTGCAAAAGCTTAAACACCTTGGAAAGGGGATTAGATAAATGAATGAAGGGCACGGCTGCTAGTCCTCATGATGGCTGAATAGGCTGCCTCTAAGGTCAGAGGTGCTATATGCCTCTGAATGCCAGTGTATTTGTATTTATTTCATAAAATTTATATACAGCAGCAGCAGTGGAGAACCTCCACCAGGGGTCCTAATTGGGACTGCTAGGGCTGTTTTTCCCAAGCCACCTGCACCTGACCTCATATGCCAACCTGGCATCAGGTGTGGCACAGGCACAGATGCAGCTGCAGAGGAACAACCAGGAACCTTAAAAGGCACTCTCGGTTGTTCCTTGGCAAGCAGGGCTTGCATTCGGCTCCATGGTGAGAGGGCCTGATCTCTGCTGAATGCAGTGCTAGAATGATAGTGGCGCTTGGTGCCCTTTAAATACCTGGCAACACACCTGCAGGAGAGGAAGCAGCTGACTGAATGAGGGAGGGGTCTCATGTAGGAGTGTTAGCATTGCAAGACTCTACATGCATTTATATTAAATAATACAAAAGGAACTTTGGGTGAGGCATGGGGGAAATGTTCACACCCAACAGGGGACAGTGACAGTGTTATATGCTGACCCCTTCTAGAAATGACTATTTCAGGCTATCTAATGGGAAATTTCCTTACATCATACCATTAACATGCTCTGAAAGCAAGTAACCAGATTAATTTTTATAACTTCAATACAGAACATTAAGAAAACAACCAAATACAATCCAATTTAGTTAGGATGCACAGAATACAGCAACACAGAAATCTTCCAAGCTGAAACTGCTTACGTCAGCAAAATCTTAAGTCTTGGGTGTGCAATTATCATAATCACAAAAAATTGGTTACATATTGCGGAGTGGTCAGATGACACTTGGAACAGCAGTTCTGTTTATTCGTGGCATACATTATTGGACGCACTATTCACTCCTGGAAAACAGAACACTAATCTGAGTGTTATCCCTTATTGCGCCATGATGGTCAGCTGCTTTATGAAATTGCTGTGACCCCCAATTATGTTTGCCAGAATTTTCTGTGTATTATGCATACATGCTCCAATCATACAGTAAGTTACAAATACAAGCCCTGTGAAGCAGTCTTAGAAAAACATCTTTATCGAGCTAAAGGAAGTTCTTCAAGGTCAGAACCAGTCTATCTCTGAATACCACGTGCTCTTAGGCCGGGAGAACTGCCTTCATAAGCTGTTTATGTGCTTGCTGAAGACATCTTCTTTAAATATAATCCTGGACTAGATGGACTCTCAAACTGATGCTACAGGGTTTAAACCACAGTTTAAACAGTGGAGGTTTACATAGAATTCCAAGGAACCTCAAAGTCTGCCCAGTCCAGTGATTCCCACTTTCCCCTCCTGATTTTCCTGCCTGTTGTAGCAACTATAATGTGCAGTGCAATATGCTGTCTGAAAATATGCTTTTTTCCTTACTGTCTTTTATGTTTTATTTTATTTCATAGAATTCAAGTTGCATTGCAATACAAAAACAATATAAGAAATAAAAAACAGCAAAAACAGTTTTAAAAAAATCTTTATGAATATTTAATAATGACATGCTGCAGACTATCTGAATAAAGCTCATGGACCACAAGAAGTCCAGAGACCATTTGGGGAACACCTGATCCTTCCAACCACATGCACTCCACTCCTATAGCAGTTCCAAGAGGTGGCATCCCCAATAAGGATGTCAACATTCTGCTCTTAGAGGCCAGTCAGGTGCCTGTGGGAATCCTGCAAGCAGAATGTGAACACAAGAACCCCCTGCCCATCTTGTGGCTTCCAGCAACTGGTATTCAAGAGCATTACTCCCACCAGTAGCAGAGGTGCAGCAGAGCCATCATGGCTAGTAGCCCTTGATAATCCTCTATTCATTTATTGAATCCTCTTTTAAAGCCATCTAGGTTGGTGGCCATCACTGCTTCCTCTGGTTAAACCCAACGTCTTCGCTTAAGGACTTGTAATGGAGGAGAGCCCACCATCTCCCAAAGCAGTCTCTTCCACCCTTTTAACCATCTGTACCATCAGGAGGCTCTTCCTAATATTTATTGTGATAGTGTGCCTGTGCAACATACAGCCCTCAAGGCCGCCAGTCCTCATCCACTGATTTAATCCAGACTCGACTCCTCGTAATTTGAAGTCGTTGGTTCAAATTCTCCCCTCCAGAGCAACAGAAAACAATGAGCTCTATCAACTTTGCAACAGTCCTCCAAAATATATTCCAACACCTGGCAGCTTTCAGCCCTTTTGAAGAATATAGATGTTAGATTTTACCTTTGCAAATGTTATAAACTGTCGTGCATTAAGGAAGTCATAACCTGGTGATGTGCAAATCGCTACCAGAGTAACTTGAGCCACCCAATGAATGAGTGCATTAAGTCTGCATCTTCCAAGCATGCTGTGTAGTCATCCCCTGAAGATCTCTGCAGCGAGACATGCAATTTCGTCTGAGTGCTGCAGCTGTACTGTTCTCCTAGCAAGGCAAAAAAGAACCTAGATAGCACGTAGCTGGAGTGAAGAAAGAACCCAGTACTTGATATGACCTATAAAGCTCAGCTGGCCTGTTAAGAGACAAAACCTGCCTGACAGTGTAGTATTTGACACTGTACATGTAAGTTTCACAAGGGTTCTTGCTAATGCCCAGAGTTCAAGGTTAGGCAGCATTCCAGAGACTAGGTATTCACACTCTTTCACAAGAGAATGCTGTTTCAGCAAATCTACATGCATATAGTGCTGGAAACTTTGATATGACTATGAGCAATTTTGTATGATGCGACTGAGTGACGGCAATAGCACATTTCCCCCAAGATTATGGGTTTGCCTCAAGTGCTACATGCATAGAGTGACCTTGTGCAATGGAATCTGCTCTTCTCCTCTCTACGTACCCCGCAAATCTGTACCATAGGGTCCCCAAAACTTCTAGAACAGATTTTGGGGGTGTGCAGGGGATTGTATGGCAGAGGAGAGGGAAGTTCCATAGTGCGTGCAGTAGTCTACTGCATAAGCATAATGGCAGTGCTGGATACAACCCTGTATCGTGTTTATTTCAAGTATGACTTAATCAATAGACAAACATCTGTTCATTACAGCGAAGCACTTTTGGCAATTCACCAGGACTTTTGCTGCGATGCTACTTTACCTTATCTTGGTGCTTCCAAACCCAAGTTATTCGTGCTTAAGAGAGTTGAGTGAAATGCTTGCTGTCATTTCCATTCCCTGTACTAAACAAATTGCTAAAGCTGCCCAGCTAGCATCAAAGCTTTAATAAAATGACACTTGCTTTAAGTAGGCAGGAAATATCACATTTTACACTTTTGCTTTTTAAAAGATTTTAATCAGACACATTACACTGCACAATTGTGTCTTTATCCAGGATTAACAGGGTACCATCCACAAGATTTGGAAAGAATATTTTTTTCCACATTTATCCCCATCTCTTTAACTCAGCACAGAGAATTCAAGGTTCCTACCACCTCAGTTTTCTCTCCCCCCACCCCGCATGTTAGCTCCCATGTGTGTTGACCTTCCAAGATTCTGTGGTGGCTTTTAACTGATTAGAAAACAAATTATCTGCTGGTAACAGCATTAGTATAGTGTACAAAATCAAGATCTAACTTGCTCAGTGCATAAACACAATGCTACTGATGACAACCATTTTTTTAAAAAAATGCAAATTCTGCATATAAATGGTTCAGTTGTCCTACGGCTAGTAGGAAACTTATGCTTAATTGTTCCCAAATAATTTAGAAGAAAACCCTCTTTTATTTACTGCTCTGAGGTCTGAAATAATACATGACAAGTATCAGCTTTAGGAATGAACTTATTTAAAGGTGGTGTTTTTTTTAACCCCCCCCCCCAAAAAAAAGTCTACTAAAAGTAAAAATTAGTGAACAAGTGTCTTTCAGTTTAAAAAGCACTCAGTTTCAACATTTAAGCATACCACAGCAGTTTGGAAGGCAGATTTCTTGCCTACTGGGACCTAGCTATCATATGATGAACAGGCTGTAATTATCAAGTGAGGAAACAAAACGAACCAAAAGGCTACATTCTAATGTCAGGGGTACAATGCAATGACAGCTACAAAACTGTGAAGATTCATTCCAGAATGACTATAGTAAAGGCAGATGAACTTAAATGGCATAGATCAGACGGGTTAACAAATGCACAAACTGCTATTTACCTTTCTGTATCAAATGTGCAACCTGCATGGGCATGCTTAAGTAAAGAATTAACTGTTTAAAAGATTAAACGACCCAGGCACAAAGCAAAGAGAAGTTGGTCAATATTTCCTTCCAAATATCCAATCAATGGGAAAGCAATAATGCCCATGTCAGTCATCTGCTTCCAACATAAAATGGATTTGCAGTTCTTTCCAGTAAAAAGCAAGTAAGACAGAGCTCCAAAACATGGGCACTATGCATCTGACATTAGAATCTAGTTCAAAATGAAATTTGGATAGTCCAGACATAAACCAATGCTGCAAGATAGGAAAAAAGTAACACCTATCCTGCTACCATTCATCAGTTCCAACTAATCAAAGCTCAGCTAGTTATTATTTCCATTTCGTTAGTTATTATCTCCATTTTGTGTGCCATCCTGTTCTTTGAAACAGATTTATTTAACATTTGCTTTCAAACAAGGAAACCGTTACAGTAGTCATTTTTTACACACTAATGTAGCCAGTGTGGCTGACTTCTCATAGGTGCATTTAAGAGTTTCCACAGTGGAACTTCACAACAGAGATAAATTATTTTAACTTGCTATGGCGAATATGATCATTCAGATCACACCAAAACAAAACTTCAGTTCTACTATACTTCCACCAGCCTGCCAACTAGCATGAGGATTCACTGGTACTGCACTTGTCTCCAGTGCATAAATTTAAGGTAAAAGCTCATTTATATACAAGAATGAAATTTCATAAGGGTCAGTAGAGCAGGCACTCCAAACTAAACAGAGGTGAAAGAAAACACTACTTCGGTCAAAGACATTAAGTGTTTTAGAAAATAACCAGGCTCAAAGCAAGTAGCATACCGAATGGAGAAAGAATTTTTTAGTTAATGTGGACTCAACAGTAATAAGTGTTACAGAGCAAATGACACCATTTAGTTTTTGGCTGTGGGAGAAGTCCACTTGTTAGGATTTCGTAAGGCAAATAAAACAGGTATTGAAAACAGAACTTCTACAAGTATTTTACCTGCGATATTGTAAAATCAAAGTACTATTTTATTAAATGAGTTATTTTACACAATATGAACATCAATATAATTACAACTGTAAAAAATTTAAGAATGAACCAATTTTCAGATTTCCAAGTAGGGCACAACTGTACAGTTACATAGATTCATCTTTACATGACGCCCAAGAGGAACAGCATAAAAATATGAATGTTTCTATAGCCCCTTCATTTTTGCTGATCAACAGTTTGTTAGAAAAGCAGCTGCAGGTTTGTTATGCAATGTCTGACAGTAGAAGAGTCAATAGGTTCCATGAATTCACCTGCAACACAAGAGTAATATTGTTAAATACAGTCTTATTGTCTCATCGAGTTACTAGCATCTAATGATTCAATTGAATGTCATTTCATAAGTAAATGAACTGAACCTCCCTGAACCCTTGCAACAGATAAACACAACAAAATTAGAAGATTACACACATTTATCTTCTCACAGACTTGTTGCCAATTCTGGCAACTCTCCAAGTTGCTACGTAATGCCCTGGCTATATCAAAATAAAGTTCTAAATATGAGAAGCAACAAAACCAAAATCCTTGTTTATGCTTTAAGTTAGCTCCCAATTTTCATAAAACCTATATTGTAGATTAAATCCATTTGATGCAGTTTTACTTATGATATATACTAAATTTATTTAATTCAAAACTTAAATACTAAGCATTCACCTGTGAGCTTTTACGCCTGAACATCTGCCAGTTCTGGAGGGAGCGGAGTCTTCGGATGCTTGCTCTCAAAGTGCTGTTTGAAGGTCTTGGGATCTGGCATCTGTGTCTGATTAAGGAGAGAATGGAGCTTTATGCAAGGCAAAATCCCAAACAGACTCAAATACAGCTTCTTCTCCCTGAATCCTAAAGGACTGCATTAGGGTTTTTGGCTCAAGAGCAGCCAAATTTTGGGAGGGACTGTTCCTCATTCTTTGCCACCTCCTAACTTCCCTGCTTTGTTCTACCTACTCATTCCTACTCAATTCTTACCCTTTTCACAAATTGTACATAAAATTGTGCTCCCTCCCTGCCTGCTATTTGGCTAGTATTTCATGGGTATTCCTTCCTGAAACCAGTGAATTCAGTTTTAACTTCAGTTTTTTGCCTGTTGGGAAGTACAAAATTATTATTTATTACATTTATATACTGCCCTTCATCTGAAGATCACAGGACAGTTTACAATATAAAAACACAACATGCATAATATAATAATAAAAAATAACCCTCCCTCAACACATTTCAAAGGCCATAGACTGTTTAACAGCAAAGAGCCTGGTTGAAGAGCAATGTTTTCCCTTTGTGCCTAAAAATATGTAATGAAGGTGCCAGGAGAGCTTCCCTGGGGAGAGCATTCCACAAATGGGGAGCCATCATTTTAAAAATAGCCTGTTGGGTATTAATGGGAAGAGGTATCAAGAGCCGACTTTCGGTGATGGGCATACGGGAGGGGGCTCACCTTCTCTAACAGCTCACCTGGGTTTTACAGTAGGTGCAGATGAGGGAGAATTCATACCACCCCTGCCAGCCCACTCCCCTATCAGCATGCAACTCCTGGTCACCAAAGGTTACTAGACTAGTGCCTAAATATAAGGCTAAACTTACAAGCAAGACACTCACCAAATACTGGGAATGTATAGAAACACTGTCTAGAAACAGGCAGGTCCCTATGTAACAAGCAGTCTCCCCCAGTATTTGACCAAAATCCCTGCTTCACCAAGTCCTGCACTGTTATTCAGTTGCGTATCCAAGCAGTACCTGTTCCATTTTTTACTCCTCGTTGCACACATCTGTTTGTCCATCCTGCCCATTTTTATCATACGCTGTTCTGTAGGATACTTATTGCTATTGTTTATCAATTATGTTATTATATCTGCTTTCAACTGTATGCTGCCTTGAGTCTCTCACACTGAAGGGAAGCCTGTTGTTAAACTGCCCAGAGGACACACTGTTAGCTGGGTAGCATATAAATAAATAAAAATCAGAAATCTCTTGCCCAGGAACCCACAAAGTGAGGATGTTCCCATTTCCTTCTCCCTCACCTCTTAACCTACTGATTTACTACACGGCATGTGCATGCTGTCACACCCTCCAACTCTTCGAAGCAAAGCGCATGCAATTCCCCAAGTGTTGCAGAAATGATAGGCACTACCGATAACATACACTTTCATCTGATACAAGATTCAAGTGTTTACCATGTAACCTTTTTGACTTGCTAGCACAGGATACCCAACAACTGAAATCAGTAGTAGGAGACTGAACTCATACAAAGAGGCACAAGTTGATATAATAGCCGGTGACAATGCAAAGGGTGTGTTAAAACTTTATGTAGGTTCTTCTGTACAGTGGTGCCTCGCAAGACGAAATTAATTCGTTCCGCGAGTTTTGTCGTCTTGCGATTTTTTTCGTCTTGCGAAGCACGGTGTCGGAAAAGTTTTGGAAAAGCTTCAAAAATCACCAAAGTCTTTAAAAACCTCAAAAAAGGCTACCACACCGCGTTCTATGAGTTGCTCCTCGAAGTCAAGTCGCAACTATATTAACGGTGTTAAGAAAAAGGAAACAAACTTGCAAGACGTTTCCGTCTTGCGAAGCAAGCCCATAGGGAAAATCGTCTTGCGAAGCAGCTCAAAAAACAAAAAACCCTTTCGTCTAGCGAGTTTTTCGTCTTGCGAGGCATTCGTCTTGCGGGGCACCACTGTACTGCCTATGGAGAAGAGAATTCTAGGGAATTATATGAAGGAAAAAGAGCATAGGGAATCCAGAGTCAAATTATCAATTCCATATCTAGAGTGCATATGTAGCACACAACACACATAGATGTTATTTGTCTCTTCCATACAAGTCAAACTTGGGGCCTGGAAAGATTGCCACAATGCTTCATTTTCAAAGCCTCTTACCCTACAGACGGTGCAGGTGTATATTAGAGCAGCTTTAGCTGCAGCCTTCTGATCATGGCCTTGTTTCTTCTTTGCCCCAGCTTGCTTTTTGGCATTCTTCTGCTGTGACTGGATCTTCTGTTGTCCACGAGCCATATCTAAAAATAAGTGCAAAAGGCATTATAGCAGACTGAACCGTATGAGCAATCTAAGGCATATTTGCTCAGAAACAAATGGCTTCAAGTTAAAAGAATTTGCTCACTACTGTGTTTAGGATTGCAGCCATAGCATTTAAGCACTTCTTAAGAGCCAGCCTCTATCTAGAAAAAGCATATTTTTGTAATTACTTGCCCAGGTACTTTCCTCACAACTAGCATAGGTGCCCCATCATTTATTCCCATAAATGAGACAAGAGTGGTTCCACAGATTACAACTAAGAGAATATTTATTCTGTTACAAGGAGGAGGAATTTGGAGGAAAGAATTCAGGCTCAAACCCCTCCATTTAGTTAGAGCAATTGAAGGTGGTGCTATATTTGAGAAGAAACACATGGCTGCTACTGAAACTGGTAGTCCTGGGTCAAATTACAAAACTATCCTGTGTCCTGACATAATTACTGCTGTGCGTTTCCCTGCTCCTGACAGCCAATGATTTGGTGACAGCCCAATTACAGCCCTATACTGTTTCAAGGTACTCTTAGATTAAGTACACATTGTTCCATTCACACGGATATAAATCAGTCACAGAACACAAGGAATTCAACACCTTTATTACTCCAACTAGACTTGGGAGAACTCTAGCCTCTATGAAGTTATTTGTCAGCTATGCTAGGATAATAGTATTTCTGAACTCACTACTGTAGTTGAAAATAAAGGGACATGAACTGACCAGCCACAAAAAGCCACACACACAAAAGGGGGGGTGTGTGTGCTTATTAAGAAAAATGTCTTACACCATCAATCCCCCCAGATGCTACTGGAAACAATGGGTTAAAATGGTCAGGAATGTTTAAAAAAATACTCCAATTCTCCCTTACAAATACATGTCTCTGTACCCACATTCATATCACAAGGCAAACAGAGAAGGGAACACATTTACCAAGGACACTTTGCTTACAAAGCAGGGAAACTTTCTTTTTTATATTTTACACCAAGAGATATTCTTGATTTGTGCCCTACCCTTTCTTCAAGTACTTATAGATAGGAGGTATGATGTTATCCCTTCTTATTCCTCAAACAACTCTATGGGGTAGGTTATGTTGAGCGTATCATTATGGTCCTATATTATTAAGGGAGCTTTATGATTGAGCAAGATTTACATTAATGTCTAAGTTTGCCATCAAAAGTGACCTAGTAATTCTTTCCCACACTATAGCCAGTGCTCATTCCCCAGGTAACACATGAACTCAGAATAATTTCCACCCAGTTCTGGTTTACTTCTGATTGCTCCTTGTATCATTGTGCAAGTGTGTAACATGAAGCTAGAGTCTGTCACAATATGCTGTTTCAGAGCATTTACAGTGTTTTGTTGCAAGAGACCAAGAAGACTGAAGAGTGACAGACAACCAGAGCCTGCCTACACTTCTCCAAGACACCTAGGTTATCCCAGTGTACTCTTGAGTGTGAGTGTGTGTGTGTGTGTGTCCTAGCAGCTTGATAATTTTAACTATTCCCCTGCAAGCATAATCAAGTTGTGATACTAACACAAAACAAACCTCCCAAAATGGAAAGCTGCATATAACTGCATAATTTTTACAAGATATGCCAGTGTGGTGTAGTGGTTAAGAGCGGTAGTCATGTAATCTGGGGAACCGGGTTCGCGTCTCCGCTCCTCCACATGCAGCTGCTGGGTAACCTTGGGCTAGTCACACTTCTCTGAAGTCTCTCAGCCTCACTCACCTCACAGAGTGTTTGTTGTGGGGGAGGAAGGGAAAGGAGATTGTTAGCCGCTTTGAGACTCCTGAAGGGGAGTGAAAGGCGGGATATCAAATCCAAACTCTTCTCTTCTCTTCGTCCTACTGAGGCTCACGTGACTGCTTAGTATACATAGCATCCAATTTTTTTAAAAAGTCAACTTCTCATATGAGTTTTAGCTGATTAGTTTGCATAGTTTGAAGTCAAGTACAAATAGTTCTGAAGCAAAATACACACTTTGTGATCGTATGGCACAGACATAAAAGAGAGAGATGAGGGATATTCTTAAGATTTTGTTTGTCATTGTACTTTTCAAATACAGCTGTATTAAAAATGCTTTTAAAATCGGGTATCCTTTTAGACATTGAAAATATTTTATCACTGATTAACTACGTAAGAGATTTTCTTATAAACCGCTTAGAGGTTTTCTTACAATCAAGCAGTATATAAATTTTGGCATTAAAAGAAGCTGGTATGGCCACTCCTAAAGAAGTCCGCACTGGTCTCCATGGTTTGTGATAGTTACCAACCAGTTGTAAATGAAGATGACATGGGTAGTGGCAGAACAACAGGAGACATTCTTGGAAGAGATCAATTATCTAGAACCATTGCAGTCTGAATTCAGGCATGATTTTGGGACGAATTGGCCTGTTACCCTGATAGATTACTTTAATTGAGAGAGACAAGGAGAGTGAGATTTCTGCAGGTTTCTGTACCACTGACCATGGCATCCTCCAGGATAGGCTATGTCTGGCTTTAGTGTGGTGGCACCTGCCCTTTGGCTTGTGCTTCCAGTGATTATCAGGCAGCCCCCTAGAGTACCGGCATTTTGGCGCCTGCTTACAGCTCACCTGTTCACTCTGGCTTCCCCCAAATAGTGATTCAGTAAAGTTGATATATTAATTTTGATTTGTGATGTTTTGTATTTGTTTTATGACTATAATTTTATTCTATGCTGTTCACAGCCATGATATTTTTCTTAAAGTCAGCGGCGTAGAACCTGCATTCCTCCTGATATTGTTGTACTCCCAACAGCCCCAGTCAGCAATGCCAGTGTTCAGGGGCGATGAGAGTTGTAGTTCAACAAGATCTGGAGAGCTACAGATTCCCTATTCCTGATATAGAATTAGATATGCAATGGAATGACAGCCTATACTTTTTTGGGCTTGCTCCTAGGTTTATTATTTATTCCAAAAACAGTGGTACCTCGGGATGCGAACAGGAGCCGTTCCAGAGCCCCGTTCGCATCCTGAGAACGTAAAACGCAACAGCATGTCTGCGGGTCGCGTTTTGTCGCTTCCGCGCATGTGCGTGACATCATTTTGACCATCTGCGCATGCGTGAGCGGCGCAACCCGGAAGTAACACGCTTCGTTACTTCCGGGTCGCCGTGGAGCACAACCCGAAAATACTTATCCTGAAGCATATTTATCCCTAGGTATGACTGTATAAACTGGCCATTATCAAAATATGCAACTCAAGAGGTTGAACGCCTGTTTTGCATGCAAAAAACCCCAAACTCAACTTGTGATGTCTCCACAAACTCTGGAGAGCCACTGCTGCCAAACAGTGCTGACAATACCAAGCTAAAGGGACTGATTTTTAGAAGGCTGTTCCGAATAAAGGGATGTTCATGCAAACAGGAAAATGGTACACTAAAGCCATTATTAACTTTTGATAACAGGAGCAGTATCAAGTAACAATGGCCAGCTTCAAAACAACCCCAAAGCCCAGGTGAATAAGCATGTATTGAGTTACTGACAAAAACTGCACACCAGGCATGTCCAAAGTCTGCTTTGGGGGTATAATCCAGCCTGGCGGTCGACTTAACCTGGCCACTCTGTGTCAGTTTATTTTCTGGGGTAAAATCCTAAAAAAACCTCAACAACTTCAATCCTAAAAAAAGGTCAAAAACTTTGGTTGGCCCTCACAGCCTTCACTTCATCAAATCTGGCCCTCTTTGAAAAAAAGTTTGAACACCACTGCTCCACACTGAAGATGGCTTGAATTCAGAACAAGACAGAACTCTCCTGCAAATTTCAGTGACTGGGTCAGCAGAAAAAGGGAGACATACTCCTTCCAAGTCTCTGAGTTCCTCAAACACAGTTTATCTTCCTGTATCATTTTCCTCAGAGCATTCCATCCACATGCCAGCAAAGTGATTCACGAGGAAAAGGCAGAGAGACCTATATTCATGTGGGTCATACTCCAACTCCTATGAACCACCCCCAGCATGACCAACCATCAGAGATGATAGGAGTTGTCATCCAGCAATTGGAGGCCCACAGGTTAGCTACCTCTGTTGTACAATGTGTGTGTTCTGACCACAGAGCAGCTCTATAGAAAAGGTCACATATTCTCAGACTACAGATGGGTAACTTTATTATTATATATTCAATTTATATCCCTCCCTTCCTCCCAAAGCAGCCCAGTGAGAACAGTGACAGGGAAGTGAGAATGACTTCACATATGCTGAACCCACATACACTGAATCCATAAAACCAGTGTGACCAGATAAAAGCTTAAGAGTTTTACTATAATTGAACAGCAAAGTTCTCTCATTTTATTAGCATCGGGGATTATTTTTTAAGACTGCAAATATGGTTCTGAAACTTCTGCCTTGCATATTCACATTTTCTATGTTTTAATACAGTCGTACCATGGCTCCCGAACAATCAAAAACCGGAAGTGAGTGTTCCGGTTTTCGAACATTCTTTCAGAAGCCGAAATCATAAGCGATGCTTTGGAGGTCAAATGTTTTTAAGTTGAACGGACTTCCGGAACGGATTCTGTTCGACTTCTGATGTACCACTGTACTGTACATGGGTTCCTCCCCCATCTGCTATCTACATGATCAAAAGTATTTTTGGTGAGATCTCTAGAGCTTCTAATTCCAAAAAACAAGAACAAACTTCTTCTGCATCAAGCCTTGTCTGCACTGTTGCGGTGGCTGGTTATTATTGTTTTTAATACTGAACTGCTGCTAGTGAAGGATAGTTGTGTATATGTGTGTATTATATTGCTACTTCACAGGGCAAACGACAAGATAAAATAGAGAGAACCATCTATACCACCTTGAGTTCCTTGGAGGATATAAATGCAATGTAATTAATAATATGAGAGAAGAACAGTTTCTATTCACTTTCTCCACACCATAAGTAATTTTACTTACGGTGCATGCATAATAATAAGTTATTACCCTGGCAAGATTAATAAAGTAGGGATCAACTGGTTTGCATACTTGTTGCTGATTTCCCAAGATGGTTTCCTCCCCAAATAAAACTCATGCAACTGTTTTGTCATGCCTTGGTGGGTATACTTATGGGTATCTTGGTTGGGACAGCTGAGAATTTAAAAAGGAGGCTGGCCAGGATGTTCATTGTAAAGGCACACCCATGAGACTTCAACCATATCCAATCTGCTAAGTCCTAAAAGAATTTCACTGTCATAACAGCAGGCAGTAATTTCTCCTCTGGAACTGCACACAGCCAACATATGTTATCAGATCCTTCCTTGTTTTCAGCCAGATTCCGATTCCCAGAACAAAACATGTGCATCTAATCTTGCTGTGGTAACCTTCTAACTGTGTATGTCAGGAATATCAGTATTAAATGCCTTCTTCATCAATATTCCTATATTTGGGGTATGGGGCATATAACATGCAGTTTTCCCAAACTCATGAGACTGCAGACTTGTTTCCACTTCTTAACTTAATCAGACAAACCAGGGTAAAAAATGAACAGGCCTTTGCAGCTGAATGTACAAAAAGGTAAAGAAACAAAAATAGAGTAATAAGATTCTGATTAAGCTGTCAAGCATATCACTTGCATAAGAACTTGTTTTCTAGAAGGAAATGTCCAAGTCGGAAAACAACCAGTGCATGTGACCAAGTAACAAATGGTAATGAGGTTTCATATCTCAGGTCTGACACTAGCAGCTGCGTTTTACACACGTAGCACAACACAGATTAATTTACCATTCAGCTTCAATCAAACTCTTATGATATATAATTTTTAATCCTTACTGTACCAAGGAACACACGCAGAGACAGCATTCCAACCTGATTTTAAGCTGTTTCAAGTGTTGATGTGAACAGCAGACTCAGTTCCAACACGTGATGGCAAGGAAAGAAATGAAACAACAAAGAGTAAAGTGTGCCAAGAATGGTGTTTGGCATGAAAGCGTATGAGGCCAAGAGTGGCCAACGCAATACAAATCCTCTTGTTTTGCACAGTCAAGTGCAAGAACCCTAACTGGAGGAAGGAAGGGGGAGCTCACCACCTTCATGCCTGGTTTCCCACTCTGTCCAGCTATCCTTGATACAGCTGGCTAAAAACTTATTTCCAAGAGAGATCATCATGACTTCAATGAAGACGAACATCATATCATTTACCAACTTCACCTTTTCAGGGTGAATTTGGTGCTGCCAGTAAACCTGTTACATGGATAACTAGGGGAAGCCGGGGATCATCTAAAGAGAGGAAACACTGCAAAACTGGTCAGGGGTTTTTTTAAGGTGGAAAAGCCCATTTCAAAAACCTCACAGCACTATGTAAGAAAGTGCAACTTTCTAACAGGCAAACCCAGACAGTCAACCCCCATAGCCATTATTCTACATGATTTATATGTGTAGTGTTCCATTATGTTACTATTATTTATAAGCCGCTTTGGGATTCATTTGAACGAAAAGTGGCATAGAAATATAATAAACCAACCCAATCCCATCATACCCAGCACCTTCCGGCGGGGGCCTAACAGTAACCCCCCCTCCAAACCCTTCCCTCACCCTAAACGTGTTTGGGGTTTTTAAAGGCGGGGGAAACAAATAAATGGGAAATGCCACCACAGGGCAAAACCATAAGGAAACCACAATGTTCCCGAATCCTTCCCCCCCCCCCAAAAAAAAAACTTCCCGTCCGTGAAAGAAGCGGCCATGTGTCCAGCCCCGCAAGAAACACGAGGGGTCTCTTCTACCTTTCTCAGCCCCCCACCCGGGACGGGGAAACTTCCCCACGAGAGGGACGGACGGGACTGAAAAATAAACGCCTCCGGCCGCCGCCCGGCTCGGGTGGAAGAGACTTAAGCCGCCCCGAACAGGCTGCCGGCCTCTCTCCTCTCTCTCCCTCGCCCCCGAGGCCTGGCGGCGGCAGCGCCCAAGCCCCTGCCCTCGCCCCCCGCGTTTACCCGGGCTGTGGGGGTCCCGCCTGCCAGGCGTCCGTCGACAGCTACGGAAGGCTCCGCGCGGCCCAGCAGCAGCAGCTGCCGCCGCCTGCCCGTGAGGATGGAGGAGCCCGTGTGTGTGTGTGTGTGAGAGAGAGGGACGGAGTCTCTCTCGCCGTCCGTCTCCCTGCCCGTCCGGCGGCGGCGGCGGCGGCGAAGTGCGCACGCGCCGCCCCTCCCCGCCGCCGCCGAGAGCCGAGAGTCAGGCCAAGCCAGGCCAGGCCGCTCCCGCCAACGCCTCATCCGGCGGCGGCGGCGGCGGCTGCTGCTGCGCCCGGACCGGGCCAATGGCGGCGCCTCCCTATTACATAACGCGGAGGAAAGGCCTCTCGCTTGGCCTGAGCAGGAAGCCGAGGCGGCGGCGGGGCCTGTCGGAGTTCCCTCCAAAGCACCGTTTCCCTCCGCTTTCCTGTCTGTCAGGGTCACAGTCGGCAAGCGACGGTTTTCCCGCCCGTTGGGGCATCATGGCGGGTTGAAGGGAAGCCGCCCCGCAGGGGAGGGGAAGTCGGTTCCTCACAACAAGCCGTGGAAGAAGAAGAAGAAGAAGAAGAAATAATAATAATGCCGGTCTTTTATAATGCATTCTTTGTGAAGCTTTAGTCAGCCGCAATAATAAACGACGTTCTGCTGCTTTTAATATCTCTCTCTTTCGCCTCCCCCACCGCGCAAGTGTAAAGATCCTTCTCTTGGTTTTTATGGTGGCTTTTGTGTTCAGCTTTCCTTGATGTTTATCATCAGGTCAGCTTGACTCTTCCCCTGACAATAGCTGCTGCTGCGTGCGGCACATAGCGTGGGGGAATCAAAGAAAGCCAAACTCTCCGGTTCATAGAATTGCAGAGTTGGAAGGGACCCCAAGGCTTCATCTAGTCTAACCTCCTGCAATACAGGGATCTCCACTAGATCATGGCAGGTGGCTCTCCCGCCTCTGGTTAGAAACCTCCAAGGAAGGAGAGTCCACCTCCTCCCAGGGGATCTGTTCCTCTGCCAAACAGATCTTACTGTCCAAGCTCTTAGAGGTCAAGTAAGGAAATGTCTGACAAATTTATGTCACACAATGAAAAACCCTGGTGAATCAGACCAGTGATCTCCCCAGCATCCTTTTCCTCATGGGGGTCAACTAGATGCCTTTGGGAAGCCCACAAGTGCAATAATGCCTCACCCCTGTAGCCCCACAACTGATATAGAGACATTGGGCCTGGAGGAAATAAGTCGTCATGAATTTGCCTAATTCCCTTCCCAAACTTAAAAGTTTGTAGCCATCAAGAGGAAGTAAATGCTACAGTGTAACTGTGCTGCGTGAAGAAGTAGTAAAATAAGTACAGTACTAAAAACAGTTAAACATTTAAAAAACAAAGCAGTCAACTAAAAACAAATTAAAATGTGTCAACATAATACATTTCAGGATAGACATGCCTAAACAAAATCGTTTGCAATCCATTTTTGTTTTTACCACGCGGAATAATTGGGTGTTTTCCACTTGGCCGTGGCTCACCTGTGCCTCCAGACCATTAATAAACAAGTTAAAAAGCACTGATCAGGGAGACCCCGCTTCTTTCTTCCATTATGAACACTGCCTCTTTATTCCTACTTTCTGCTTCCTATTATTCAGCCACTTACCAATCCTTAAGATTATCGAATCCTCATTTGCTCTTTTCCTATTGCTGTCCTTGTTTACAGAGGTAAAAAAGAAAGAAAGGAAAATTTCTTCCTCATGTAACCATTGCCTATAATATATAGGGATAAGAGCTGACTTCAAGATGGGCATAAGGACACAACCACATTTGCATGGCCTATTGGGACAGTTCCAGGTCACTTGGTGAAAATACCAAATGGGTAGTTCTCTTCAAAGGCAGGGCCTCACAGGACTGAATATAATAAACTCTCTCAGTGCGAAGAGTTTTAGGATTTTATTCAAAGTTCCGCTCAGAGGAGACCGACTAAAATTAATTGACATAGTTAACCATGGATAACAGTTGGATTTCTCCAAACTCTTGACGTCAGAAAATTACCACTTTGGGGTAATGCCATCGTTTATCTCAGTCCTTCATGCATTTTAGCACGACATAGTTCTGTCTAATGTCCCATTTGAAATAACAATTAATTATGATACCAGAGGAAGAATATTATTAATAAGTGGATATCCTTAAAAATCTTAAGATTTCTCCCCCTGGCCTCCATTCATGACAACTGAAGCAAAATAACAGATTGCAAGCAGCTAATTGTGGCATAGGCCATATCATAAATTCCACAGAAATATGACCAAATAAAAATGCATTTGGCAAGCTATATAACAGAGAAGGAACAGTTCCAATACCCTTTTCATGTGATTTTTGAGGAGAGATTAAAATGACAGATAATATGCTTAGATATTGGAAACAAATTTTCTAGTCAGAAATAATTGGAAGAAGCAAATGATACAGCTGCAAGTATTAAAATCTAACCCCACTCACTTGCGAGAAAGCCCCACTGAATTTAATAGGACTTCTGAGTAGACGTGGTTAGGATCGTGCTGCTGCACAAGAGCACTATGGAGGCAAGCCTATGACAAAATCTCCTGGGATAGGCAGCTTAGGGTACAGCAGATCTCCAGTTCAGCTGGCTGATTCCCAGTTCAGCTGGCATTAAGTCCCCCACCCCAGCTCAGCCAAAGATACATTGGCGTAACTTGCTCATCCCAGTTCAGCTGAATGAGCTGAGACTGGTGAAAGGCATTCCTAGGCTATGGTGGGACTAGGACTAGAAAGGGAGGACTTAGGCTGGATCCTAAGCCTATTCAGCTTGGTCACATCATCTGGCACCCAACACTGTTTTTTTAAAGGCTTGCTTTCCTTCTGCCAGGTAGCTGCAGCCCCACTGATGAACCAAGTCTGCTGTAACATTAAGCTGGCTTAACTTATGATTCACACTAGCTTCCATAGGAATGCTCCCTAAACTAGCTACTATAGCCCAGTTTAACATAGGCAGTAGAATTATGAATGCTTACTATGGGACAGATGGCAGTGCATTCCAGCATGTTCTTGGGTACCATGGTTAGCTTTTGTAAACGTGCTGTCTGTGGCCATTCCTGAAATAGCTTTTGCTTCCTTGCGTCCGATAGCTGTGACACAATCGTGCCATTGTATCTAATTACGCAAGAGCTTTGTTTATCATAGTGTAAAATTTAACATTCCATTTGACACTTCTGAAAGGAGAGGGAACTTAACAGACTTCTAGCAGCAGTGAAGAGAGTAGCTGCCCAAAATGGACAACAATGGGAATAACAGAGTGCGGTTAGCTAGGATAAGTGCTCAAAGTAATAGACTGAGGAACCGACAAAGGCCATAATTTATGGAATTCAAGTACAGTGGTACCTCGAGTTATAAACACCTTGGGTTGCAAACACTTCGGCTTACAGACTCCGCTAACACGGAAGTAGTACCTCAGGTTAAGAACTTTACCTCAGGATGAGAACAGAAATCGTGCGGCGACAGCAGCAGGAGGCCCCATTAGCTAAAGTGGTATCTCAGGCTTTGAGGTCCTCTCCCCTAGCATGGAAGACGAAGAGCAGACTCCATTTGAGGATCTCTCCCTCATTACAGTCGATCAGGTATATGAAGACGAGCAGCAAAATCAGTCCTCAGGGAATGTGCAGGCGACCTTGGAACGGACAGCTCATGGAAGAACCCCGACCAAACCTAAGAGGAGGCGTGTAGTGGTGATAGGGGATTCCCTACTGAGGGGAACAGAAGCAGTGATCTGTGGGCCTGACAAGATGTCTCGGGAAGTGTGCTGTCTCCCCGGGGCTAAGATCCAAGATGTAACTGAACGACTGCAAGGAATCATAAAACCCACTGACAAATACCCCTTCCTCTTGGTTCATGTGGGAACCAATGACACTGTAAGCAATAGCCTCCAGAAGATCAAAAGAGACTACGAGGCTCTGGGCAGGAAATTGAAGCAATTAAATGCACAAATTGTCATCTCATCTGTGCTCCCAGTTGAACGACGTGGCCCAGGGAGAGAGGGAAAAATAGTGGAAGTGAACAGCTGGCTTTGCAAATGGTGTAAACAGGAACGGTTTGGATTCTTAGATCACGGACTGCAGTTTCTTGAAGATGGACTTCTGGCAAGCGATGGGCTGCACCTCACAACGGTTGGGAGGAATGTTTTTGCCAAAAATCTCAGAAACCTCATCAGGAGGGCTTTAAACTGACTAATGTGGGGGAGGGAGACAGTGCTCCTGACGGTAGGAGTCTATCAATTGATGAAGTTGATCATCCAAATGTCATAGACCAAATGGAGCAAACAGCACGCAGACCTAGTGGTGGGAGGAAAAAATCCTTAAATAAGAGACACGGGGGAATGATTAATGGACTTCAATGTCTGTACACTAACACGCAAAGCATGGGAAATAAACAAGATGAGCTTGAGCTCTTGGTACAGCAAACTAAATATGACATAATAGGCATCACTGAAACCTGGTGGGATAAGTCCCACGATTGGAATGTAATAATGGAGGGATACAATCTATTTCAGAGAAACAGACCAGACAAGAAAGGAGGAGGAGTGGCGTTATATGTCAGGGATGTGTATACCTGTGAAGAGATCCAAGATTTAGAACCTCAAAGCCAAAGTGAGAGCATTTGGGTCAAAATTAAGGGAGAGAAGAATAACAGTGACCTCATTGTGGGAGTTTACTATAGATCCCCAAGCCAAACGGAGGACATAGATGATGCCTTCCTGGAACAGATGGCCAAGCATGCAAAAGGAAGGGAGATAGTAGTAATGGGGGACTTGAATTACCCAGATATTTGTTGGATGTCAAACTCAGCCAAGAGCATAAGGTCAAACAGATTCCTCACTGGCCTTGCAGACAACTTCATTGTCCAGAAAGTGGGAGAAGCAACAAGAGGAACAGCCATTTTAGATCTGGTCCTAACCAATGTTGATGACCTGGTTAGTGGGGTAGAAGTGGAAGGATCATTAGGCGCGAGTGATCATGCTCTTCTGAAGTTTACTATACAGCGGAAAGGAGCAGCCAAGCATACTAGGACTCAAGTGCTCTGATGGTGTTTCCTGCTTGGCAGGGGGTTGGACTCGATGGCCCTTGTGGTCTCTTCCAACTCTAGGATTCTAGGTTAAGAACAGTTTCAGGTTAAGAATGGACCTCCAGAATGAATTAAATTTGTAACCAGAGGTACCACTGTATAGCAGAGAAGCGAAACAACTGAGGGCAGACACCAATTTTATGACCTAGAGAAGGAGAAGGAAAGAAGAGTTTTAAAGCTGGCTCCAAGGTTGCATAGCTAGAAGACAGGTGAGACAACTCTTTCCCTAACATTAAGAAAGTAATGTGGGAAGCTTTGGATGGAAAGACTGTTGATTGTGTGGGTCAAATGTTGGCATGCAGATAAACCACATCCCTTGTTTGGTCTGCTTCAAGGACGCACACATACTTCTTCCCTGCCTAACCATTGCATTTGCAACTTGTCCCACTTGGCAACTGTCTCACACATTCCTTCGTTGACGTTTTCAGCTTTACATGGTCAGGGATGGTTCCACTTTTTCACTTCATCCAATCTCATTCTCTGCACACATGTCACACAAACACATATAGGAGACATGCACACTTTTTCATGCCTGTGCGTGGCACAAAAAGCTTGCAGAGACAAACTCACATTCACACAAAGGACAAGTTCTCCCTGCCCCCTGGCAGACACACATGAGAATGGGACTTAATATCTGGCAGTAGGCCAAATAAACTAATAGATGAAAATGCTGATTCCAGAGGATGAGCAGGCAGGTGCAGAAACTGCAGAGGTCAGGGAAGCCTGACGGAGCCTGCTCTGCCTGCCATGACCCACATTACCAGAGAGCGTGGTGGCTGTGGTTGGGAGGGCGGGCTCAGAGCTTAGACCTTCACAGCAGCACCTAGGCCAAGTTAAGCCTCAATGCTGTGGCCTGGCTGGGCTCCATGGCTGGCTTACTTAATGGGATGTAGGGGAGAAAGCAAACTAAGTGTGACCAGCAAGCAAATTGGCCAAGTGGCTGGCTGTTCAAATAACAGGACTGAGGCCTGAGCTGTAGCAGTGAACATGTCTTGTTTGCATATGTGTGTGCACTCCTAAAATACTTAATTATAAATTAGGGTGCTGCAATTGTTGAGTAAGGCCACTTGCCAGGTGAAGACCTCCGATGACAGGCCTACATCCTGCTCCTACTGAACCACTGCTTCTTCGACATGCCTATTCTTATCTGTGTTTATAGCTAAAACTGTTGTCTGTACTGCAGCCATTTCTCCTTTAAGCTGCTGCAGTGCCTTCTTTGTAAGTCTTCTCCTGCTGGCTCTCTCCTCCATTTGGAGTTGTCTCATTATTGAGATCCTCGTGGCAGCGGCTTTCTGACATATTGGAGGAAGTGTAAAATAACAATTTTAGTTTTGATTATCTGTTATAATAACACATGATAATAATAATGGACTCAAAAACGTGAGCAAGTTTGCTCTTCTTGCAGACCTACAAATTAAAATTGGCTCACACAGATTAATCAATTACATATTTGGTTGATTGATCTTCCAAGTAAAGCTTCCAGCTCTGTTTTATTAGATCTCCATCTGGCTTCTCCCTGACTTGCAATCAAGCATATAGTGTATAAAGCGTATCAGGTAGGGGTTGCCAACTTTTTCAGGGCTTTAGATGCATGCAGATTTTTGAGTGAGTGTTCTGGTTGCTTCTCTCCCCTCTCCCGCTGATCAACCTCCCCACCACCACAGTGGCGTAGCGTGGGGGGTGCAGGGGGGGCCGGCCGCACCGGCCGCAACATCGGGGGGGGGAGCGTGCTCGCACTCGAAGCTCTCTGCCCCTACCTGGCTCACTCACAAATTACTTGCCTTGCCCCGGGTGCTGACAACCCATGCTACGCCACTGCACCACCAAGAGACAGAAAGAGAGAAAGAAAGCACAGAGCCAGTAGAATTAATCTGAGTCTTGAAAAGAAAGAAGAGGTGAAAGAGGAAGTGGGAAAGAGCTTCACTCTTCCAACTTCCTGCTTCAGGTCTATCTAGTTTTCAAGGAAGAAAAAGGTAATCACTGACCCTACTTCATCAGTGAGTTGGGGATCTGAGTGTCTTCATGGGTTATAGAACAGAATGCAAGTACCAAATACAGTGAGATGCTTCAACTTTGTTTGTATTGTTGCTGTATTGTTTTTAACACTTGATTGGAAGCCGCCCAGAGTAGCTGGGGAAACTCAGCCAGATGGGCGGGGTATAAATAATAAATTGTTGTTGTTGTTGTTGTTTTGTTCTTTACTTTGGTGTACTTAGCCATCATTAACTGAAGGAAATTATTTACAGGAGAAAACTGCAGCTTAGTTCTTAAACTGGTTAGTACAGTTTTAAGAGGAGGGCCATCATTCTCAGTAATCTACCCACATACCTTTCTGTGTAATCACGTAATTATTAATTTGCTTTAATTGAGGAAGGCATGTATTTCCTGTTCACACTTCTCATTGTTTGTGAAATATTGCAGCTGCCTTTCTGGTGACTGTTGTGTTCAACCCAAATCAAGGATGAAATGAATATACTTGTACTAACAAGAGGCTTATTTTTTTTACTTAGGCTTGAGATTGCTTGATTTAAAATTTCAAAAGGGGTCACTTTTAAGTGGTGGTGTCTGAAGAAACAGAACATCTAACCTATATATTAATAGGAAACTCATTTTTGGTGTGAAGATCCTTGAATCAGAAATGGCACCCTCCTTGTACAAGGGGGAGTTATCAGCAGGCTTGGGAAAACACCAAGATTTGTAAAAGTGGTGGTAAGGGGAGCCTGAAAAGCACTTTCCCAGTACTACTGTCTGCAACCCCATCCCTCTGAACCAGTCCAGAAAGACATCATGGTCAATGGCATCAAGAGCCACAAAGAGATCAAGGAGAAGGAGCAAGGTAGTCCTCCCCTCCCCTCCCCTGTACTTGACTATGGTAATTCATCAGAGTCATCAATTCCAATTCATGTCTATGGCCAAGCCTGAACCCTGATAGGAATGGATTCAGATATAATCTGTATCATCCAAGAATGCCTGTGGTTAGTATTTAGTTCAAACCAATGAGTCCAGGGCTGGCTTGTTTACAGTAGGTGTGGCCATATCCCTGCTTCTTTCAAGGCAACTGGGCCCATTCACTTGCATACTGAAGCATTAACCACACTCCAGAGCCATCCAGTCAAACCTCCTCTGCTAGATTTAATAAACTTGTATTACATCACAGACCAATGGACACTTGCTTTGGAACATTTCCCTTCAAAACCCAAATGGCTTATACCTACTTATGACTGGGCTGTTTCTTATTCCTTTCCTTTTCAATGTTTATTTCCTTCTCCTTCTTTTGAAAAAAATGAAGGAAAACAATGTCAGGTGTGAAAGCAACAATTGCATCATGTGCAAGAATGCCTGAGGGCACATACACTGTTTAGGGTGTGCACCCCATTTGCCTGTGGAACATAATGCGCACATGTGGTGTGAAAGTCACTCTTAACAGCGGTTGCATTTTGCTGATGACTGTCAGACACGGAGATTGGCTCCAGTCCCATTCCTTGGCATTCCTCCCCTCCTAACAAGTTTTTTGAACTAATGAGAATGTCATCAGCAAGGAAGCTAATTATGAAACATATTTGAAACCAAGTGCTGTCCTGATGCCAGTTGCCTGAATCTTTAACACAATTGCTTCTGTTTAACAGTTACAATATTTTATTTAAAAAATATAAAAATAAAGATTTATTGCCCTGTCCTAAACTTTGTGGAGTTTAAAGTAAACAGGAACAGAAGACGGGTGGAGTGCCAGAAAAGCCATCTAGGGTTGGGTGTGAAAGAGGAAGCAGGTAATACCTGCAAGGCTGGGCTGCCCATGAGGTGGACTGAAGCAGCTTTCCTGCCTGCCTCTGCCACTGCAATGGCTTCTGGCAAGATCATGGCAGGCACCTTCCTATTTTACCTCAGGCAGCAAAATGAGACCAGCCACCTCTGAATACTTGGGTCACATTCACACTGTACATTCAGGGCACTGTTATGAACAGTCATTGCTTCCCCCCAAGAATCCTGGTAATTGTCATTTGTTGGGGACACTGAGGGTTGTTAGGAGACCCCTATTTCCCTCACAGAGGTACGATTCCCAGAGTGTTTTTAAAAAATCAAGCCTTCTTTTCAGGCAACTCTGGGAACTGCAGTTCTGTGAGGCGGACAGGGGTCTCCTGACAACAGCACTTCCCAGAATTTTTGGGGGGAAGCCATGACTGACCAAGTGGTATAATGATAATTTAAATGTATGTTGTGGGTGTAACATTTCTGAAGTTCCTTCTTCTGTGCAACTGTGAAAGGTTCAGGAGCCTTGTCCTCTTTTTCCTCTGGCTGCCCTCGGTATGATTCTCATTCCCACCCCACCCCAAGCTAATCTAGGGTTACCATATTTGACATTAGCCGGACGTCAATTCCACCTTTGAAATCCCGGTAATGTCCAGGAGAATCCGGATGTCTGGCAGCCTCAGCTTTTCCTCACAACTCTGTGTTTGGTAGGTAGCCAAGTTCACCTAGTGAGGAGTAGACTTTACCACACCCCTACTTCTGGCAGAGGGAGGTGGGCCTGGTTCTCTCAATAAGAGCCAATATCATACCTCTTCCTGCCACTTTTCCTTGCTGTCCACCCTGAGAAGGGATGCAAGATCCCTTCCATCAGCGACATCCCTGCTCTGCTGCCTGAGGTGCAGAAATGTACCCTGCAACTGCGCCGTTGAGACAGTGGCAGCGAGGGCCCTGCACTCTTGCGAATCAGTAGGCTGCCAGTTGCTGGAGCTCTGAGCTTTGTCAGACATTTATCAGCCACGTGCTATGAATCCATTCGTCACCCCAAAGCTTTGACACTGGGCAAGACATCTTCATGGAGTGGGATCACCTTGAAACTCAGCAGCTGCGAGCATGAATATAATAACAAACCACCTACACTATGCTGTGTTTAGTGTTTCGCTGTGGGTTTTGTAGGCAGCACTCAGCAGCTTTTGCTCCCTGATTAATTTGTCTGTTGGGATCAAAGATGCCATTATTCACTGGGTTTGCAACTATACAGTTTGAGAGCTCCTCAGCCTCTCTGAACCTGCCCCATCCTATTTGGGATTTGAACAATTAAATAGCACTCAGCAGAAGGGGAGACATTTTCTTCAAGCTCACGTCCTTATGCCATCTGGTGGGCTCAGCAATAAATGCAGCAACAGTGGTCCATGATCTCTGCATTGCATGATGTCTGGTGGTTTTTTGTCTTTTTCCTGTATCACATGCTTTGCTGAGAGATTTTGCGACCATGAGCAAAATAACAGGGTAGCATGGAGGCGAAGGGTGGGCTGGAGGTGGAAGATAGAGAAATTTATCTTTCCTTAACAGAGCGCATGTTTTTAACGGTATCCCATTCTTCCTGGTGTGAGTCAGGATCTCCTCTGCAAAAAGAAAAGGGGGGGGGGAAGGAGGGGGAGGCGTAATATTTTTTAAAAACCCATTGCAGTCAATCATGCACAGTTTAACATCATTACCCTAAAAATCTGATGTGATTTTGGCCTGTGTCGTCCGATGCGCTGATTAAAAACAAACCCCCCCCCCCGATGAACCCCATTCAGGTTTGAAGCTTTATTGGTGGGCAAAAAAGAGTGGGGAGCTGCAGCTGAAAACAGCCTACCTTTATTGTCCAAATTAATGATAAAATGCAGTGTACATCAAGCTGTCAGAGCCAATATGCACATTATATGCAACAAGGAGGTAGAATATTGCAATGTTCCACTTCAGTGTGTGTGTGAAAGATCATATTTTTAAATGCCACCCACACACTCACACACCCTTGAATGTAGTAAATTAACATAACAGAGAGAAGGATGGGGTTGTTTTCTACATACAGAAAGCTGTTTGCATGGGGAGCATTCAAAAATACGAACCACATACTAGAGCGAACCTAGCTGTTTAGTTTTCTTTCAGTTTCTCAATGTCCAATTTTAAGTTCAGTTCTCTATATTTCTGCATCAGTTTGTGATTTATTTATTTTTTAAAAAAGCTTCTCATTAAAAATTTTCACTGCCTGAGTGCAAATTTCTCCTAACAGAAACATTTTGGTGTGCAGTTTTGCCTGATGTAATGCATTTTAATGCTGTTTTCACTAATATATTCATTTGTGTACACACTTCCCCCTAATGAACAAATCATTGCACATGTTAGATAGCTGCAATGCAATTTGGGGAAATTTGGGGAAAAAATGCGAATTTCAAAAGCAAGCTGCAAATATTTCATTCCACATATTTTTTCAGGAAGTGCCAAATAGGTAGGTTCACATTAAAATACAAACTGATTGGAATTCCTTCCCCTCTACCTCCATAAACACTTGTTCCCTGAGGCGGTGCCATCAGGAATTCCATCACTTCAGTCTACTCCTGCTCCTGAGCAATGTGTCCATTGGTTTTGTGTCCCCTTTGCCATGTCACCCTATCATGACAATCTCTTCATCCCAGTTCTGAGCCACACACATGCCATGGAATTTCCCCATGACAGTGTTGCCCTTCCTGGAAACCATACATGGGCACGGGAGGAACTGCGACTCTCTTGCCATATGGATTCTCTCCAACGTTGTGGGGTGCCAGCAACGGGTGACAGGTCAACAATAACTCACACAGATCCAGTAAACTCTTTATTCAAAGAAACAAGACAGCGCAGGAGGCCAGGCCTAGTGAACACAGCAACTCTTCCTGGTAGGACTTGACTGTGGGCCTTCCCACAGCTCCCCTGTCCCAGTTCCTTCCCAAGCTATCAGAGGCTCCTTTGTCCTGCTTGTCTTTAATCCACCCTCTTCATACCTTTTTGGATTCTGGGAGACCAGTTTGCAGTGTTCTATTTCCAAGTTGTTCATAAACTAAGCTGTTCTAAAACCAAGGTACCACTGTATCTCCATGCCAGGTAAAAAATCCACAGCCGAATTTCTTTTTGCTGTACAGTCATTAAGACACAGGAGCCGTGCTGGGGGGGAATTCAGTCCTAAGTGTAAAATCTGTTCGTGGAACTTTCAGAATTTTGGGATTTGAGCTTGTAGAAACTAAGCAAAACTACTTAGAAGTAACTTCCACTGAAGTGAATGGTGCTTACTTCCAAATGTGTGCACAGAATTACAGCCTTGAGGCTGGATATTCAGCTCTGCTTGCTTGCTCCATTGGCCACAGTCTGAAAAATCCATAGCATCCCTTTGTGCTTTGAGAGGGTCGGAGCCTTAGGCTGCAGTTGTTTGCACATCTACTCAGATGTAAGTCCCCCATCACTTACTTCTGAGTAAGGATGCATAGAACCGAGCTGTTCATTTGCTAGTGCTCTAGCATAAAATGTGGTTCAATGGCACCTCAAGCATGGGAGCAGGTTAAGACTTGTTCAGCGGGGGTGTGAGAAGAATGGGGACGGATGCATTGTTGGCTGAATGCATCCCTCAGCAATTGCCTTAATTAATTGGCTTTGCTTCAGGATTACCACATTATGACGGCTGGAAAGGATGGCCCCAAATATCTACTGGGGAGATCTTGTGCATAAGTGGATATACAGAACCAAGGAAGAAGCCAGAATCTTCTTCCCAACACCACTGCCTTGCCTCCAGCAGCTGATGCCAGCTTCTTTCTGTAGCCTTCTCTAGAGAGCTGCCTTTCAGAAGACACTTTACCTTTCAATCATTGAGGGCAGAAGAATAGGAAGCAAGCCATACATATTAATGAGGCAGAATCATCAACATTCCAAAAGCGTCTAGAGACACTGGCTTAAAGGAACAAGACCCACTCCAGAAGGGTGAGCGTTGCTCAGAGAGGATCCTTTTAACATGGGGATTAAAATAACCACACAGAAGCATCTTTTGCTACATGCCTTGTAAGGTGGTAGGGTTTCCCCATGTCCTTTTATTAAGATGAACCCCACCCCGCAAAAAAATAAAAAGCTGGGCATCCTATACTTGCAGGCCATATATACTGAAGCAAACCAAAAAACAGCTATCTCTAAAAATTCACACTTACCCCAATGCTGTGATGCAGTTCTCCAGCAAAACAATGCACATATTAGTGAAAACAATGCATATATATATATATGGGCTGGAAGAAGCTCTGGTGCTGCAGATGAGCACCAGAAGAATGGACCAAAACAAACGGGGTATTCTGGGATCCAAACAGAAGCCTGGATTGGCTTCTGTGATCCAGGATGTCCCTCTTAAAACAGGACACTTGTGTGGGGGGGTATATATAAATCACAAATAGATGCAAAATGCAGAGAACCAAATTTAAGACCTGGGAAATGGGATACTGAGGGAACTGAAGCTGACAAATCTTTCCATCCCTAATACTGAGTCAGACCAGTTGGTCCCTGTAGCTCAGTGTTGTCTACACTGACAGAGTTTCGGAACAGAGACTCTCCCAGCCCTGCCAGGAAAGCCATTGCTCCTGAAACTTGAGAGAAAAGAAAGGAAGGGTCATTGGACCTGGTCCAGCAGGCTCCTCTTGTTGTTGTTTAGTCATTTAGTCGTGTCCGGCTCTTCGTGACCCCATGGACCAGAGCATGCCAGGCACTCCTGTCTTCCACTGCCTCCCGCAGTTTGGTCAAACTCATGTTGGTAGCTTCAAGAACACTGTCCAACCATCTCGTCCTCTGCCGTCCCCTTCTTCTTGTGCCCTCCATCTTTCCCAACATCAGGGTCTTTTCCAGGGAGTCTTCTCTTCTCGTGAGGTGGCCAAAGTATTGGAGCCTCAGCTTCACGATCTGTCCTTCCAGTGAGCAGTCAGGGCTGATTTCCTTAAGAATGGAGAGGTTTGATCTTCTTGCAGTCCATGGGATTCTCAAGAGTCTCCTCCAACCCCATAATTCAAAAGCATCAATTCTTCGGCGATCAGCCTTCTTTATGGTCCAGCTCCTCTTATGTTCTAATAATAATAATAATAATAATAATTTATTTATATCCCACCCTCCGCAGCCAAAGCCGGGCTCAAAGAGGCTAACAACAGTAAAAATAACACAGGTTACATGAAATCACAATCAATTGTAATATATTCTAAAATCAATTCATTCTAAAATCAATTCAGAGTCAAATTAATGGCAACCATTGGGCTAGAGTTCTATGATTCAGAAAGAGGGGGTCAGATTGTGCCTTGGCCAAAGGCCTGGTGGAACAGCTCTGTCTTGCAGGCCCTGCGGAAAGGTGTCAAGTCCCGCATATGTGGGAAGAGGTGACCTTTATAGTCCTCTTCTCAGCCTACCAAGTGTTTCGCTACCACTGATTTTGCTGCTGCTGCTCCTCTGAGCAGATGGTGTCTACAACTCTCTGGGACAGTGGTTTTTGGTGGCACTGAGGAGAGAGTGCTGTTGCTGGCCCTCTCCCTATCACTCTTGTTGCCAGTGCAAGAAATGGCATAAGGGAGGTCCTGGGGAGCATCTGTTCCTTAGGATCATTATCAAATCACTTACCCATTACACTCTTGGCATTTCCTGCATATAAAGTAAAGGTAAAGGAACCCCTGACCACTAGGTCCAGTGGTGGCCGACTCTGGGGTTGCGGCGTTCATCTCGCTTTATTGGCCGAGGGAGCTGGCGTACAGCCTCCAGGTCATGTGGCCAGCATGACTAAGCCGCTTCTGGCGAACCAGAGCAGCACACGGAAACACCGTTTACCTTCCCGCTGGAGTGGTACCTATTTATCTACTTGCACTTTGACGTGCTTCCAAACTGCTAGGTTGGCAAGAGCAGGGACCAAGCAACAGGAGCTCACCCCGTCATGGGGATTCGAACCGCCGACCTTCTGATCGGCAAGTCCTAGGCTCTGTGGTTTAATCCACAGCGCAGATAGCTGTATGTTATATATCACTAATGATAAGCAGGCAAGAGAAACCCATCCCATGTAACCTCGCTGGTAATCTGATGTTAGTGCAGGGCTATGGAATTTTGTGGTTCAGACTGCTGCGAAAATATGCTTTCTATTAATACTCTTCTATTAAGTTTTAAGAAGCATAGCTGCACTATCTGTTATTTGTTACGAAACGTTGCATCTGCTAGCTGAAGTCCTGGGATCCGGGAAAGGACACTGAGAGCTCCAAGTATCTTTGAAATTTAGCATCTGTACTCAGATTTCGACAAGGAGATTAAAGACCAGGATCTTGTCAGAATTGCTCATGTTGACAAAAAGCATGCGGAGAACTTGAAACAGCTTTTGCAGGGCTGTTTTGGGCTTAGGGACCCACCAAATCCCCAAGCATGTATGCCTAGTCAGAAACGTCTTACTGCTCAAGCTTTTTCCTCTTAACTCAGTCTAGCTTTTTCCCAGGGTGGTTTCGAAATAAAAACTTTGTTCTGACTTTGTACGTGCAGACAGAGTAGTCCTAAACCTGTTTACTTGGAAGTAAGGCCGTCTGATTTCAATGGGACCGACCCACTTGTAGTTATACAGGGAACTGAAGCCTGAGCTATGCAAAGAGCCCAGTGAATCAGGCTCTAGGAACTGCCTTCTATGCTTTTGAGTCTTATTCTTACTAGTTAAGATGCAAGAAATTGCTGACCTGGAGAGAAAACGTGGAAATTGCAATAATAGGTTAATAGCTACTTTCAAAAGGATTACAATATCTAATTTGTTTGGCTTCTGATTGCTTAAATAAAGATTAACCACCAGAAAAGATACTGAGGTAGATTTTTTAAAAACATGATTATGCAAGTCCCATGAATTCATCTTGATTTGGTTGCACAAAGCTTACACCAAGATTAGACTATGCCTGATCTTTATTCAATATCCATTCTCATTTGGTTGGGGTAAGGTCATACAGCAATCAGAATTTCACTTGCATTTATCCTGATTTGTTTGCAAGGTATTTCTATGCCTCCCCTGTGAATTGTTCATTTGTTCTACTCTTTTCAATACATTTCGCCCTCACTTTCCTAAACGCAAAAAGTCAATTTCTTGTTTGAAGATCAGCAAAGCAATCCCAGAAGGTGTCCTGGCTCATGCCAGAGTGCCAGTCTTTAAAGAGGACGTTCTGGGATCCAAACAGAAGCTGGGATTGGCTTCTATGATCTGGGGTGTCCCGCTTAAAATGGGACAGTCGGGTGTGTGTGGAATCGCCTCTTCGGCACAATTATTAAAGAAGCCCCATCTTCATTTTTCTCCTGATCACCTACACTTCCTATTACATAATTTGTTGTTGCTGTAGCAGAAGTGTTCTTTGCAAGATCTTCTTTCACCGGCTCTGTGACTTCTTGGAAATGAGTCCAGATTGTCCACTGCCTCTAAATGTCGCAGATGGCAAATCTAACACTTCTGAGAAAACGACAGCATGATCTCATGTTGAGACGAGGTACTTGGATATAGTTATTCTTCTTCCAAGGGTCAAATGCGAAATTCAAATCTTACATTTTGTGCTTGGGGAGCCATATTGGTGAGAATTAGATATTAATAGGGCAAGAAATGCATCTTCTTAAAACAGCTTTTGAAAGAAAAACCACCGAACTAACAGCTTCGTAAGCTCCTACGAAAGCTTACTTGGCAGTGAGTTCATTGGACGCAGTGGGGCTTACTCTCCAGTAAAGCACAGGATTGTGTTTCTGTTTTCTTCACTGGGTGCCAAAGGTGATCTCTCCCAAGCTCTGCTACTGTTTCTAGTCAGGAGTGTGAAATTGAAGAATTAATTGAATACCGTTCCTGCATGCATAAAACAGAAGTTTAAATATCAGCATACTTGCTGGAATTTCACACATAACTGATCCAGATTATACACTCCAACATTTATGAGACTGAAACGGGTGCACTCGTATTAAATTAGCAACTCCCAACATCTGGGATTTGATATATATCCCCCTACCCACCCCATGACTGTTAATTTCAAAACATGCAGCTTACAGGAATCAACATCGTTGCCATATTTAGACTGCAATTCTAAACAGAGTTATTAGGTTGTAAGACCCACTTGACACCACTGACCTCTAAGTCAGGGGTGGGGGACCTTGGCTTTAGCCCTTCTGCACCTCTCTATCAATTCCCCCCCCCCCCGATGCTCTCATGGACTGAAATTCCACTTTCTTACCATCTGCAACACACCTAGCCACCTGAGATCCAGCGCCGAGGGCCTTCTGGTGGTTCCCTCATTGCGAGAAGTGAGGCTACGGG
This sequence comes from Podarcis pityusensis, assembly GCF_964106645.2. Taxonomy (NCBI): domain Eukaryota; kingdom Metazoa; phylum Chordata; class Lepidosauria; order Squamata; family Lacertidae; genus Podarcis; species Podarcis pityusensis. The sequence goes on along the minus strand of NC_138031.1, from coordinate 23,253,346 downwards.
AACCAGACAGAGGGCCTTCTCGGTAGTGGCGCTCGCCCTGTGGAACGCCCTCCCACCAGATGTCGAAGAGATAAACAACTACCTGACATTTAGAAGACATCTTAAGGCAGCCCTGTTCAGGGAAGTTTTTAATATTTAACGCTGTACTGTTTTTAACACTTGATTGGGAGCCGCCCAGAGTGGCTGAGGAAACTCAGCCAGATGGGCGGGGTATAAATAATAAATTATGATGATGATGATGACGACGACGATGATGATGATGATGATGAGATGCTTTTCCCCGTCCCTCTGTCTCCTCCTCCCCTGTCCTTGATTAAGATCAGCAAACATACAGGCGCTTTTTCACTTCACTCAGCAGTCCATAGGGTCCTTCCTCAGACTGAGGCATTGGGGCAAACCGACCTCAGAGAGCCACCGCATAGAGCCACTGGCTGCTTCATTTAAGCAGTCTTCGCGGCAGTAGCAGTGCAGACCCTCTCCCACAATCCTTCATCCCAAAGAAAGGCCTTTCCCCAGAGCAAGGCATGGGGGGGGGGGGCAAGAACAGACAGGCTGGGGGAGGCAAAGCTGCGCATGGCCATGTAGTAGGTCAGGAGGTAGGCTCTGAGGTAGGCTGAGAGCCAGTCCACTACTCCTCCTGAGACAAATGTCTCCATTTGCCTAATGGGAGCGCTGGCCCTGCTCATCTGCCATGGTGGCATCGAAGCAGAGTAGGCAAAGCAGCCCCCTTCTCTGTTGACATGGAGAGCGAGGGTCCTGGATCGTGGCGCTTGATGCCCTGTTTTGAGACCTGCCCTTGACAGGTGCCAAATGTCCCTGGTGAGAACAGCAGCCCTGCTGCTTCAAATCTGTATATATTTCGTGCCTCTCCTAGCCTTAGTCATTGAACACTATAACCAAGCAGCCCTCTTTTCTTATAGCCCCGACACCAAAGCTCTTTGCCAGCAGCTTCCCTGGAGCTCGGTGCATTGTGTGGGCACAATAGATGAGAGATGAAAGTCCGCAGGAATCCTCTTGAGAGGGAAGCATTAAGGATATGACTTTTACAAACATCAAGGTGGTTTAGACTGTTTGACAAGGGTGATATTTCTATATTGCTTTTCAGCACTGGCCTGGCACCTAGAAGACACCGAGCTTAAATTTTTATCATTTTGGTGTCCTTTCCCACATAAATAACTTTGTGTCTGATAAATCTGAATCTGCAGAACTAGTTCTCCTGCACAATAAGGGTATCCAATTATTATTTCCCCCTATAGCCAACTTCCATTTCTTGAAAGATTATTCTATTCTCCAGACAGAGGTTTCGGGGACAAGATTGAATTTCCCCTTCTAAATCAACACCTTTACACATAGCCCTTACAACAGGCACGGGGGATATTTGGCCCTCCAGATGTTGCTGAACTACAACTCCCATCAGCCCCAGCAAGGATGGCCAATGACGAAAGGTTGAAGGAGTTGGGTTAGAGAATTAAGAGGCGATAAGAGAGCTGTCTTCAAATATTTGAAGGGCTTTCACATAGATCAAGGACAGCCATCATGGTGTGCTCTAGATGTTGTTAGACTATAATTCCCATGAGCCAATGGTCAGAGAAGGTTGTGTAAGCAGGGCATGACGGACAGACAGCATTTTTCATTCCTGCTTTATCACCTCAGTATTTACGGGAAGCTAGTCAAATGGTTACCAACAAAACACACATCCTGGTGTTGTGCTAATATGGCTGTCTGGATCAGGTACTTTCAGTGTTTTCAGACCCAGGACCCACTTTTAATCCAAACATGCATTTGGGACCCATTTCTTAAAGGTGGTCGTAGGGCTGTTGTTGTGACCCACTTTGGATCAGGTGATGGCTGTGAATATGTGGGGCAGGTGGGGGGTGAAGAGAGGACACCAATCACCTCTTTTATGAACAGTTATCTTGCTGTGAGCATCTGTAAATAGACAACCCTTTGATCTGTCTATAATTTGTCTGCAGATTACGTTGGCGAAAGAAGCTACTCTAAGGATTACTGTTTGATAACTTAATTAGCCGTTCTTCCAAGTCAAGTACAGGGGCTTGAAAACCCCTTTTTCTCATCAGGCAACACAGATATATGCTTAGAAGCGTTGGCACGAGGCTGGAATAAAGCTAATGCCTACAAGTTGCTTTTATTCCATTCTCATGCGTATGCAGTGCTTTATTCCCTAGGAAAAATAGGTGCCCGTACTCTCCGTGAAGTTGTTACAGTAAGTAAAAAGACGTAGGGCTACCGGTACTGCGGATCCTTGAGTACCCCCTGGAAAAAAGCGCTGTGCCTATGCAAATGCAGAGATGCCCAAGGGACTTAATTAGGGCAGGGGGAAGGATTTGCTTCCTCACCTTACACAGCAGGTGGGTGACCAGTATATCTGTAAGAGGTGCCAGCTGCAGAGGGTTGTATTTTTCTGGGTGGCTTTTAATCTTAGCCGGCCTTGAAAGGCTGGCCTACCTGCGCTGCATAGCAAACAGACAGGTTTTTTTATTTTTCTAAACCAAGAGACTTCTCCTCAGTGCTTAAAAAGGGAAGTCATGTTCAGGGATGATCTTGCCACTAGGTATGAATGAGCTGTTACACAACTCCCTGGCAGCATGAATAGAGGAATTGTGTGGTTTTCCTGTACTGTGAAGCCAAGCTTGTAATAATAATAATAATAATAATAATAATAATAATAATAATAATTTATTATTTATACCCCACCCATCTGGCTGGGTTTCCCCAGCCACTCTGGGCGGCTTCCAACTGAATATTAAAAACAGTACAGCATCAGACATTAAAAGCTTCCCTAAAAAGGGCTGCCTTCAGTTGTCTTTTAAAAGTAAAATAGTTGTTTATTGCTTTGACATCTGCTGGGAGGGCGTTCCACAGGGCAGGCGCCACTACCGAGAAGGCCCTCTGTCTGGTTCCCTGTAACCTTACTTCTCGCAATGAGGGAACCGCCAGAAGGCTCTCGGCGCTGGATCTCAGTGTCCGGGCTGAATGATGGGGGTGGAGACGCTCCTTCAGGTATACAGGACCGAGGCCGTTTAGGGCTTTAAAGGTCAGCACCAACACTTTGAATTGTGCTCAGAAACGTACTGGGAGCCAATGCAGATCTCTCAGAACCGGTATTATGTGGTCCCGGCGGCCACTCCCAGTCACCAGTCTAGCTGCCGCATTCTGGATTAATTGCAGTTTCCGGGTCACCTTCAAAGGTAGCCCCACGTAGAGCGCGTTGCAGTAGTCCAAGCGGGAGATAACTAGAGCATGCACCACTCTGGCAAGACAGTCCGCGGGCAGGTAGGGTCTTAGCCTGCGTACCAGGTGGAGCTGGTAGACAGCTGCCCTGGACACAGAATTAACCTGTGCCTCCATGGACAGCTGTGAGTCCAAAATGACTCCCAGGCTGCGCACCTGGTCCTTCAGGGGCACAGTTACCCCATTCAGGACCAGGGAATCCCCCATACCCGCCCGCCCCCTGTCCCCCAAAAACAGTACTTCTGTCTTGTCAGGATTCAACCTCAATCTGTTAGCTGCCATCCATCCTCCAACAGCCTCCAGGCACTCACACAGGACCTTCACCGCCTTCACTGGTTCTGACTTAAAGGAGAGGTAGAGCTGGGTGTCATCTGCATACTGATGAACACCCAGCCCAAACCCCCTGATGATCTCTCCCAGCGGTTTCATATAGATATTAAAAAGCATGGGGAAGAGGACGGAACTCTGAGGCACCCCACAAGTGAGAGCCCAGGGGTCTGAACACTCATCCCCCACCACCACTTTCTGGACATGGCCCAGGAGAAAGGAGCGGAACCACCGTATAACAGTGCCCCCAGCTCCCAGCCCCTCTACACGGTCGGTCCAGAAGGATGTTATGGTCAATGGTGTCAAAGGCCGCTGAGAGATCCAGCAGAACTAGGAAACAGCTCTCACCTTTGTCCCTAGCCCGCCGGAGATCATCAACCAGCGCGACCAAGGCAGTTTCAGTCCCATGGTGAGGCCTGAATCCCGATTGGAAGGGATCCAAATGGTCCGCATCCTCCAGGAGTGTTTGGAGTTGTTTGGCAACCACCCGCTCAATCACCTTGCCCAAGAATGGTAAATTTGAGACTGGGTGATAGTTGGCCAAATTGGCTGGGTCTAAAGATGTTTTTTTAAGAAGCGGTTTAATGACCGCCACTTTCAGCAGGTCTGGGAAGGCTCCCTCACAGAGGGAAGCATTCACCACCCCGCAGAGCCCATCACCCAGCCCTTCCCGGCTCGCTTTTATCAGCCAGGATGGGCAAGGGTCAAGGAGACAGGTTTCACTTGTCCAAGCAGCCTGTCCACATCCTCGGAGGTAACAGATTGGAATTGATCCCATGTAACAGGACTAGACAGAACTCTAGCACTCTCCCACCCTGGCCCTGCTCCCACGGTGGAGTCTACCTCCTTATGAATCTGAGCGACTTTATCTGCAAAAAACTTTGCAAAAGCATTGCAGGAGATCTTGGGGTCCCTACCAGGCCCCGGTGGTGCAGGTGGTTCCGATAGATTGCGAACCACCTGAAAAAGTCTCCTGCTGCTGTTTTCTGCAGATGCAATGGAGGCGGTGAAGAAGGCCCTCTTCGCCGTCGCCATTGCCACTTGGTAGGCTCGACGTTGAGCTCTAGCCCGTGTCCGGTCTGATTCAGAATGAGTTTTCCGCCACCGGCACTCTAGCCGTCTCAACGATTGTTTCATCACCCTCAGCTCCGGGGAAAACCACGGGGCTGTCCGGGCTCCATGCAATCGGAGAGGGCGCTTCGGAGCCAGACAGTCAATAGCCCTGGTTAACTCTGCATTCCAGCGGGCCACCAGGGAATCAGCTGAAAGGCCATCAGCTTGGGATAAAACATCCCTTACCACTCTCTGGAAGCCAATTGGATTCATTAAGTGGCGGGGGCGGACCATCCAAATCGGTCCCACCTCCCTGCAGAGGGGAAGGGTCGCAGAGAAGTCCAGTTGCACCAGGAAGTGATCTGACCATGGCACTTCTTTTGTTTCGCTTTTAGTTAATGTCAGATCACCAACATCCGTAGAGGTAAACACCAAGTCTAAGGCATGTCCACGGCTATGAGTTGGGCCAAAATTATTCAGGGACAGACCCATGGAGGCCATGCTTTCCACGAAGTCCCGAGCGGCCCCTTGTAAGGTCGTGTCGGCATGGATGTTAAAATCCCCCAGGACAACCAAGCTAGGTGTCTCCAGGAGCATCTCCGCCACGACCTGAAGCAGCTCGGGCAGGGAATCCTTGGTGCAGCAGGGAGGTCGGTACACCAAAAGGAATCCTGTACTGCCCCTATTGCCCAACTTCCAGAACATGCACTCAGAGAACTGGGTCTTCCCAATAGGACGCCTGGTGCAGACTAATGACTTCCTAAAAATCACTGCAAACCCCCCTCCCCGCCCACATGACCTGGGTTGCTGTGCGTAAGAGAAACCTGGTGGGCAAGCAGCGGCAAGGACAGGCCCATCTGCTTCATCCAACCAGGTCTCTGTCACACATGCCAGGTCAAATCCTCCATCCACAATCAGGTCGTGGATGGCAGTGGTTTTATTCATCATTGACCTGGCATTGCACAGCAACACTTTCAGGTCATGTGGGTTTCCCTTGCTGATTCCAGTATCCTTCCGGTCAGGACCAGACCTGGAGGCAGGGATAGTCCTCAAACAACGACTAAACCTGCCTCCTCGGTAATGACATGGTCTGGTCTTAGCGTAACTCCTCCTCCTGCCCGTGATCACTGAGATCAGGTGTCCCAATACATTCCCTCCTGTGGAACCTGCCCCAGCCATTCTATTGGCCGAGGCCCACTCCCAGGCAGCCCTGACCCTTCCCCTTAAAAGGCAAAATACATATAATAACTTAACAGAATAATAAAAATAGAAGCACAGCAAAAAACAATAGTGCTAAAATTAAACTACTCCCCACCCTAACTAAATACTTAACCAACCGCAAGCAGAAATAAAATTATAAAATTATAAAACATTATAAAAAACAACAACCACCATTTAAGGTGCAGCAAATTAAAAGCAGTTAAAACATTAAAAACCATTTTGTCACTTGCTGCAGGTAGCTGCTCAGGCCTCTAAACTGTAGTGGTGAGTGCAGGCCCCGCCCCCTAGGCCAGATAGAATTGGCAGGAGAGGGAGCGGTCCTCCCAGCACTCACGCAGGCAGCAACAGCAGCAGTGTCCCAGAGGCCTTGATGGAGGCCCTCAAGCTGTGGCGATGAGTGCAGGCTCCGCCCCCTAGGCCAGATGGAGTTAGCAGGAAAGGGAGCGGCCCACCCAGCACTCACCAGAGCAGCAGCAGCAGTAGTGTCCCGGAAGCCTCTCTCATGCCTCTTAAGCTGTGGCGATGAGTGCAGGCTCCGCCCCCTAGGCCAGATGGAGTCGGCAGGAAAGGGAACGGCCCACCCAGCACTCACCAGAGCAGCAGCAGCAGTAGTTAAAACTGTTTGGAGAATGGACCCTTCTTTTACTGTTCCCATCCTTCTGTTTAACACTTGCGTTAAGTTATTTCTTTTTTTCTGACTCCGATTAATTTTGATACTGGCAAACTCTTGGTTCAACCACACCAACAGTTTTTGGGGTGTGTTTTATACCACAATGATATTCCCAGTGTATGGTGTGGTAGAATGTAGACTTCAGATAATGTTTGTGGCTCTGGCATCAGGTGAAGTGTGCTTGACAACATCCAAACACCCAGAGTCAGAAAACAGTAATTCAGAGAAGGTAAAAAATTTCTCTGCAGGAAATATATGCCCTTGCATGTTGAGTAAACAACACAAGTTATGTTCCTTGAATAAATTATGATTTTTATTTTCAATTGCAAACCACGAAAAACTTATAGTTTAAAGTAAAAATGTCCAGAAAATACTGCAAACTCTCTAGAATAAAACTGAGAACCAACACAGACAGTTTTGCAGGGTGTTTTTCCATTAAGAAACCCAACTTTGGTTAATGCCCCCAAACGACGCTATATGGGTTGTGCCAACCTACGCACTTCTGACACCCCACAAACTTCTTGACAGGTTTCACTTATCATTTTTTTCCATGGGGAAAAAAAACAATGGGCTATTTTTACAACCCCAATCTGCTTACATTGGCTGGGGTAAATAAATATACCCCAATGGCAAAACTCAGTGCATTTCTGGGACATTTTATGATATAGGTGGTTTTTTTGTTTGCAGAAGAAAAACAGTAAATGGTAACTGGCTGAAACCTGGGGGTGTTGTACAGGTGACAAATTTGTAACAGTGTCCTAGAAAGACTACCCTGTAGTTCTACTTATGCATGCACTCCACAATTAAAAGTGCATCTGGGGTATGTTTCTTGCCCACAAAATGTCCTTCTTTAACACCGATTGGTCGACTATGCCCAGGAGAAAGGCCTCTGGTTTCTTCAAGAAGGTATATTTAAATACCTTTTTTAATTTAAGAGGATAGAACTTTCTTTATGTATGCCACAAGAGCAGCAAGAATACTTATTGCAAAGTACTGGAAGACACAAGACCTACCCACTCTGGAAGAATGGCAGATGAAGGTGATGGACTACATGGAATTGGCCGAAATGACTGGCAGAATCCGAGACCAGGGAGAAGAGTCGGTGGAAGAAGACCGGAAGAAATTTAAAGACTATCTACAGAAATATTGTAAAATTAATGAATGTTAGAATGATGTTAGAATGAAGTTAAGTAGTTTAAGCAGCAATGCTATAAAGACGTATGTAAAAATGGACAGTTAACAGGTGAAAATCCAAAGTTATAGTATATTAAGTTAAAGGACTAAGAGAAAATAAAGAGGGAAAGAAATTGCTGAATTAACTAACTGAATTGGAATACAAAAAAGGGAGGTATGAGGAGGTCAGGGAAGTAAGGAAATGAATGTAAGGCATGGAAGACTGATGTATTTTAAAGTGTTTTTTATTCTTTCCCCCCCCTGTATTTTGTATTTTGTATTTTTCTTGTATTTTTACTTTTGTCTTTTGTTTTGTTTTTGTTTTTTCTCCTTTTCTTTACTTATGTAATTCTTCTTTTTGAAATCTTAATAAATATCATTTAAAAGAAAAGAAAAGAAAAGAAAAGAAAAGTCCCTGCGAGCCCCCTCGGTTTGGTCCGTTGGCTCCAGTGTTGGGCAGATCAGTAAGCAGCAACGTCTCGGTACTGCGATTTGCCTCGAGACAAGGAAAGGACAGATTTCCAGATAATTAAGCCAAGAGTCCACGCCAGACTGTTCTTTCTGAGCCATTTGCTTCCTCTTCGCCACCGCACTGCCTTTCAAGGCGCTGTCTTTTTTCTGTAAACATCCACTGCTGGGACAAACCCAGCACCCTTCAGAGATAGCCCTGAAGGAGGGCTGTGTGTGGTCTAGCGGTGCTCCCTGCAAGTTTAACAGGAGCTGCTGCTACTGCTGCTGCTGCTGCTTCGGATACGGAGTTCCCCTACTGTTAATATCCCTCTGCAGAAGACAGATCCTGTGAAGGACCAGCAAGGCCAAATGCGGCCTCCAGACCTCTCTGCCTGGCCCTTGGAACCCTCTCCAGACCACTCACTCCATCTCCCCTGGTCACACTAGCCTTGCATTGCCATCTGCTTGCATGCTTTTTGCCAAGCTGGAATGTGTGCTTGAACTCTGATCGTGCTTCTTGCTTGCCCGGACAGAGGCTAGAGAGGGAAGAGTGAGCATGTAGGAGCTAGTCTACAAAGATAAAATTCACATTTGTTGCCCTGCCCAAGCTTGCCACTTGCCACTCAACTGCCACTGGCATGTGGTCCCTGGAAGGTTACCCAGAGGAGAATGTGGCCCTCAAGCTGAAAAGGGCTCCCTGCCAGGAGGGAGCCAGCAGTAAATCACACCAAGAGAGGCGGAGTTAACTCTTTATAAGTAAAACAGGAGTGTCAGGCCTAATGAGCACAGCAACTCCCAGCAGGTCTTGCTCCCCCATGAAGCAGTTGCTGAGACTGAAGGACACCGCCTTCCCACAGCTATCTAATCCCCTCCTCTCCAGGGTTTCCCCCAAGCAATCTGAGACTGCACCTCTGCCCTTTTCATGCCTCTTCTGGTTCTGGGAGAGCAGGGGAAAGATAAGCTTGTCACAGCAGGAGGGGGAGACACCATGACTTCTTCACCAGACTAATCCATCTGTGCCTCTTGGCTTCCTTCCTCTCCTGCGTCTGATTCTGGACTTCCGTCTGCCACAGACTCCCCCAGCTCACTAAGCCCTGTTACCTCTTCAGCTGCGGACACCTCCTCCTCCCAGTCTTCTCCATCTGACCACTCACGATCATCCCACCACCACTTCCCTGACTCTGAGCCTTCTTCCCTTGGTGCCTTCCACCACTCCTCTGCATCTAGCCAGTCCATGACAGTCCCCTTCCCTGCTGTAGGGCAAACTGTTCAATCAGAATAGTAGATGGTGAAGGATTCTTCCTGGTGCCCCTGCATTCGAACACCCAGTTCATTGTTTCCTTCATTTCAAGCTGCTCTGGCTGGAGGCCTCTCAACTCCCATTGCCCCTCGATAGAGAATGACTCAGCGCAGAATGCTTCTGCCTTTGATTTCCAGGACAATGGATCTTGTCGCCTTTTATGCCTTTCAGGGATGATGTTCCAGGCAGAGGTTTCCCCTCCTCTTGGCTTTGCTTATTCAGTCTGTCAGACTGCGAAAGAGGACTGATTTCTGCGTTCCTCCCTGCTTGGCCAAAGAGGGGGGAAAATAAGGCGCTGGAAGGAATAGGGCAGTTGATTCCATTCAGACAAACAACCATTACACACAGTCCCCTCCTGGACCAGGCAACTTCGTACCCCCCTTTTCTGGGATGCTATCCTACTTTAATGTTGCATGAGGAAGTCTGCTGCTACCTGGAGCAGACAGGAGAGGACAGGTTGGTGACATGCAGCCCCGCCCAATTTTGAAAGCCCTCTGCGGGTGATCGGTTCAAATTTCTATCAAGAGATATTTTGGCACCTGAGGCGAACCGCACGCACCCTGAAGGGGAAGGAGGAGGAAATACTTTGGGAACAAGGCAGGGAATCAATTCATCTTACCCGATGGTTGAAATGGGAATCAAAGGCTGTCATGCCCCCCCCCCCGCTCTGAATCACGCTGGGTGTGGGCAGAACCCAGGAGACCCCAGAGGGCACTTTCTCCATGGGGAGAGAGAAAACCTGCGGCTGAGAGGCTGCTGTAGAGGCAGCATGGAAGGAGGCTGCTGAGGAGGCGGCAGATCTGGAATGTGTGGCAGTGGCAGCAGGCGATGCATTCTTTGCAGCCTCTTTTGATCCTGCCGCCCGAGGCAGTCAACTCACCTTGCCTCATTGTTGGTCCAGTTCTGAAAAGCAGTATGTTCTTCTTTCAGCATTCTGCTGGGCAGGCAGGAAGAAGAAGCAGAGTGGAGACACACGTGTCCTATGTGCTTTACCTCACTTGTTGTTGTTTAGTCGTTTAGTCATGTCTGACTGTTCGTGACCCCATGGACCAGAGCACGCCAGGCACTTCTGTCTTCCACTGCCTCCCGCAGTTTGGTCAAACCCATGCTGGTAGCTTCGAGAACACTGTCCAGCCATCTCGTCCTCTGTCGTCCCCTTCTCCTTGTGCCCTCCATCTTTCCCAACATCAGGGTCTTTTCCAGGGAGTCTTCTCTTCTCATGAGGTGGCCAAAGTATTGGAGCCTCAGCTTCACGATCTGTCCTTCCAGTGAGCACTCAGGGCTGATTTCCTTAAGAATGGATAGGTTTGATCTTCTTGCAGTCCATGGGACTCTCAAGAGTCTCCTCCAGCACCATAATTCAAAAGCATCAATTCTTCGGCGATCAGTGCATTCCAAATCCATTAAAATCTTTGCTCTCCAGTGAATCCTGAGTTTACTTGTCATTCTGGCACTATATTAACCCAAACGATACTCCAGCTGAGGCCTTATCTGATCTGGGTAGAGCCCAATACACAGTGCAGTATTATCTTAGTGCAACCTAAAAGTTGTTGGGAAAAAAGAGAAGAATTTCTGCTCCAGGAATGTAGGAGTCAATCACTGCTGGATGGAAAATTGTGGATTAGCCTTTTGCTCAACCATCCCAATGTGAAAGTGTGTTTTATCCCTCTATCCAGAAGATGGCACCATTGTGCCACCAGGAACCATTGACTCCATTGTTTTCACTTTCTGCTGGAGGCAAAAGGATTTGTTTCCATAACAATGCCTCTGTTTGTGGACATATTGCTGCTGGAAAAGACATCGTCTTGGACTGCGATAGTCTACAAAGTATTGAACTGCAAAGGCCAACAGCCCTGAGGTGATAAATCAGAATCATTGTTGAGGAAACAGTCGTCGTGCTTTCCTCCACCCTTATAATTAATTGATTTAGCGCTATTTGCATGGTTCTGGAGGATGTTGGTGCATCATAGAACAAGATGCAGAAAGCCAGTGGGGCAATCTCTTTAATGGGTGCCAGTTTGAGTTTACGATGCAAATAGCAAGCTGCCAAATCACACAGAACTCTTCTTCAAGGGCACAACTTTCATCAACCCTGACCACTGCCCGTGCTGGTACCTCTGGTTAATAGAGAGGGAAGAGTAGTCACCTCCTTTGTGTTTATTAATTAGCAGTCCCTCTGTCCAGCTAATTAGTTTTACACACCAGCTATTACAATATAAACATCAGTATGGGGTTATGTGTAATACTTACGTATGCCAATGGAAGCAAACCCTTTACATGCAAAGTGTATGTGTGTTTAAGAGAGAGAGAGACAGAGAGCACTCTAAGGTAATGCACATTATTCTGTCCTCATTTTTCCACATCAGCCCTGTGAGGTTGGCTAGGCTGAGAGACTAGTGGCTAGCCTAAGGTTTCCCACTGAACTCCTTGGCTCAGTGGGGATTTGAAATTGGGTCTCCCCCTGGTTTTAGTCTAACAGCTTAAAACAGGGGTGGGAAGACTTTGACTTCTGTCCACAATAGCCAGTCCAGACAATGGTCAGGTATTTATTTGTTTGTTTGTTTGTTTGTTTGTTTGTTTGATTTATTTGTTAGAGCCCTTCATCACAAGAGCACAATTTAAAAATACAGAGTAAAAGCACAAATAAATAGTTAAAACAAAAGCAACAAAGCAGTACCCCGCTTTGCAAAGACACATTTAAAAGGCTGTAGAATAGTAATTAGCCCAAGGCCTGGTTGAAGAAGAACGTTTTCGCCTGGTGCCTAAAAATCTATACTGAAGGCTCCAGGGAACCTCCCTGGGAAGAGCATTCTACAAATGGGGAGCCACTGCAGAGAAGGCCCCGTTCTTGTGTTGCCACTCTCCAGACTTCTTGTGGAGGAGGCACAAGAAGAAGGGCCTCAGAGGATGATCTCAGGGTCTAGGTTAGTTTATATGGGGAGAGGCGGGCCTAAGCCATTTCAGGTTTTCTATGTTAAAACCAGCACTTTGAATTGAGCCCAGAATAGCTAATTGGCAGCCAGTGCAGTCAGACCAGGATCAGTGTAATAGGCTCAAACTGTCTTGCCCTGGCCGCCAAATTCTGCACTGGCTGAAACTCCCAAACCATCTTCAGAGGCAGCCCTGTGCATAACATATGTAGAGAGTTTTAGTCCAGCAACATCTGGCGCTTTTGCTCAATTTCCCTGTGGGATGGTGAGCTAGAAAAGGCCATTGGCTGGCCTGCTCCTGAACGCCCTCTCTGGCCATGGGGAGTCCTTGGTCCAAGCAATGAAGCAGGTCGGACGTCTGCTAGCGTGCAGTTGGAGAAAGTCCCAGTGCAAAACTGCCGAAGCAGAGGCACAAGTGTGTAGCTGCTCCTACTATATGGCAGGTGGTAGCAAGGAGAGCATATCTTTCTGCCTCTGCTGCCTTGTCTGCTCAGAAGGAAGTTATGCTGAGTTCAGAGGAGCCTTGCTCCCAGACAAGTCAGAATAAGATTGCAGACTTTGGCTGTTCTTGCAGGACTGAGCCGTGTGTTTCTGAGCAGGAAGGGAAACGAGGGGAAGTAAGTGGAAGAAGAAGAAGGAAGGAAGGTGAAGCGTGGCCATCCTCTTCTGCAAATCTAAAGGGCAATCACCGTATAATCCAGGAGGGAGCTGGAGCCAGCTGCTCTTGAGATCTCCACAGTTCCCTGCTAATAGGGTGTGTTGTGTGTTTTTGCTCATGTAAAGGGAAGAATCACAGTTGTGGTTTCCAGCTTCATTATAACAGGACAAAGAGATTTGTTTTGAGCCAACCTGTGGCAAGCGTGATCAGGTTGTTGTTGGTGTTTTTCTTGTGTGTGTGTGTGTGTGTGTGTGTGTGTGTTTTTGGTTGATTCTCCCCCATGCTGTTGTTGAAAAATCTTCACATTTGCTTTCATGAGCTTATAGCTAATTGATTCCTTTCTTGGGCTTGGACAGCTTGTTCCCAACCTGCTGCCCCCTGGATGTTCTTGGACTCAAACTCCTAGAAGCCCCAGCCAGCATGGGTAATGTTTAGGGGTGTCTGGGAGTTACAGTCTAGCAATTTCTGGGGGGAACCACATTAGCTACTTCAGTTCTATCAAATGGTCCCTTTCCACAGAAAAGCGAGTTACCCATTTTAGAAACAACCAAATACGCTCACCGCAAATGGCCGTGATCCCTCCCACTGCTGCTTCCATTAGCTGGCGCAATTAAACACCTCTCCAGATGACCTGCTCCTTAATAATAATGCCCAGGCAGCGGAGGGAATGAGGAGAAAGCCTGACTCATTCATCAAGCAGCGAGCGAGGAGCAAAAGGGAGAGTTGGGAACCGGGAGCCCCAGAGAGGCATGAAGGAAGAATGAAAAGGAGTGGGAAGATAAACATGTACTGGAGACGCCAGGACGCTTTTTCCAATATACTAATTATTTTCTCAGACAAAACTCGCTTGGAACAGAGCCATCTTTAGCCTGTAGGGGAAAGAGGTGCAAATTTAAATACAGACCCATAGCAGAGAAGGAAAGCAGCGACATCAGAGGTACCTTGAAGGATGAATTTCTCCCACAGTTTTCATCCTGGGAGCACCCTGCTTTTGCTCCCTGCCTATTACTACCTTAACAGAGCACAGAATGTTTCACTTTCTCAGCAGGCAGCATCCTGTGGGCCAAGGAACCATATCCAGCCCTATAGCCCTCTCTGTCTGGCCCCTGAGACTCTCCCCAGGCAGGCCACACCACCTCCCTCAGGCCACATCCCTCACCAACCTTCCCTTACCCCCTGAGGGGTTTGAGGGGGGGCTGGCTGGAATGTGTCCCTGTACTCTGATGGTGTCCAGATACTTTCCTGGATGGTGATTAGAGGGGTGTGTGTGTGTAGAAACTTGCCTATTGTATACAAATATACTGTTGACATTCATTGCTCTGCCCACTTTTGACCTCTGGATCCACTTGTTACTGGTGTGTGGCCCACAGAAATTTCCCAGAAGCAAGTGCGGCCCTCAGAACTAGAATAGTCGCCTGCCTCTTATATAGGGCTTCATGGGGCTATGAGGCTTCAAGTGTGCAAAGATGACATGTGAGGGAGGTGTGAGACGGCACTTTCCTGCCATATGTGGTGGGTGTTTAAGTCCTGCTTTCGCACCTGTCATGGACCAGTAGGAGAGGAGGGAGGCCAAGAGGCAGAGATGGGTCAGGCTGGTGAAGAAGCCAAGGTATCTCCCCCTCCTGCTGAGATAAGCTGCCCTCTTCTCTTGTCTTTCAGGACCAGGAGAGGTATGAAGTGGGAGGAGCAAAGGAAGGCATGCTGGGGCAGTCTCAGATTTCATGGAGAAACCCTGGAGAGGAGGAGATTTAGGCAGCTGAGGAAAGGTAGGAACCTTCAGTCTCCACAACTGCCACATAGGGACAAGACCTATCGGAGCTGAGTCGCTGTGCTCCTTAGGCCTGACACTCTTGTGCATATCCTGGTTGTTTCTAATAAAGAGTTAACTTCACCTACTCTGTGTGATTTACTGCCGGCTCACTTCTGACACCAGATACCCCTGTGTTGGGCATCCTGTTTGCAGAGTTGTTATGTGCATTGGAACCAACACACATAGGCCCAAAGTGCACAGCCACTTCTTATATAGGACTGGCCTTAGCCTCTGCACACTGAGAAATAGGTAAGGCTTGCTGATCTGTGACAGAGGGAGTGTAAACTGTTGTTTTTTTTGTCCAGATCTCAGGTCCAGTCTCTAGCATCTACAGGTAGAGCTGGAAAAGACTCATAAGAATGCAATAAGAACCTGCCAACAGTCACACTGCAGCATTCTACACTAATAGAAGCTGGCAACAGTACCTCCAATTACTCTGTACTACAAGGCAGTGTTCTTATGAAGCATCTGGTTCTTGGCCAATACATGGCGAAATATCTGTCAGTTGCAGTCAGGGCCTGCTGGGGCTAGACCTGGAAGCTGCTAAATTTGGGTCATTGTGCGGTTGCAGGTTGGAGCACCTCCTTGGGCAGCAAATGGATCCCAGGTACAGGAATGCTCTGCCCACTCAGGCTGGCTATTTCCCAGGAAGGGTTAAAAAGGTTTCCCTGTTCAGGCTGAGACTTGGCCTGGGAATGGGTAAATTCCATTGGCTCTGACTCTTGCCTTGTTTTGCCTTCCCTGTTCTTACTCCTTGCTTGGTCTCAGGAGGCAAATAGCAGCTGGGCAGGGGGTGGGGATTTATTTTTTTAGCATGAATATTCTCTTGTAATCCTGAGTGGGCCAGGGGGAGGGACCCCATACGGTTGGCCTGTATTTTATCCCTATGTTGCAGACAGCTGGTGTGAGGCTGAGGCAGTACGAAAGCAGCTTCCTGAACTCCTGGCTATAAGCAGATGCAAATGGGGGCTTTCTGGTTCATAGGTGCTGCTTTATACCACCTCTCACAGCCCTTTGGTTGGTCAGTGGGGATCAAGTTTCCCAAGTGGGGCTTGAAGTGATGCACATGCTTGTTTATATTTGCACTATCAATGTTCTGATATGTTAATGGAATTGGAAAATAATGAAGATGGCCACAATTAAATATGGCCTTCACTAGTAGCTTTTGTTTATTATACTTCCTGTAATATCTCAACCAGTTAGTCATTAGACTCTCTGGACCTTAGGCAGCCATTTATTATGGCTGAAAATACATATTCCCCCCCCCTTTTGCATGCATTGATCTCAGTACCATGCAAGCGCACATCTATCCTTCAATGTGTCACAAGCGAAGGGATGGCACCCTGCCCTTTGGAGAGGGAGCTGTACCGTAACAGCTTCCGAGGACCCTTGATGAGCATTAAGTGGGCCTTAATTTGCCCCTGGGCTCTCTGGGACTCTGTTCTGAAGGTTTGAAATATGGGAAGTCATAAATAAACCAGCAGCCTTTGGAAAATGGTGAGGAGCAGACAGAGGAGAGGCTTGGGGGTGCACCTCCCCTGTACAACAACCAACAGGCAAGGCTATTTGTGCTATATATTCCAACTGTCCTAAAAAATCCCTATTATCTGGTTTCTGTCCTGAGTAAATCATTCTCCCTGGTTTTGCCTTTTGGGGAGAAGTAAATAAAATGTGTTCAGTGGGATTGAATTCTGCAGCAAGCTCAGTTGTGTGTGGCCTGAATAAATTGTGCAAATTTAAATACGATTTCTTACTTTGCATAATTTATCCTGTTTTGCGACTGATGTGGAAGGGCCCAGACACTGAAACTCCACACCCAGCCACCAGACTATCTTGATTAGCCATCATCTGACCTCTGAGATTTCAGCAAACATCCAGAGCCTACAGTGGAATACCCTACCAACTGCCACATATGAAGCAACCATCATCAGTTGCTTCAGACATACCTTGTGTGCGTAAGACCTATTTTTCATCCAGAATCTTGGGTGAAGGTTTAAGTGCTGGAAGAATATGAGTTATTCCTAGGGTAATGCCATTCTGGATCATTCAGTTGCACTTGCAACAACCTCCCCAGAAATTCAGAGTCTCTAAGAAGGGCAATGTATGTTCCACTTCCTTTGTTCCAGCATTGCAGAGGCATCCTCTCGGCTCTCCCAGCGTTGCTGAACTGACTCTGTTGCTGCTCCATGGCAGATTGCGGTCTGTTAGCCACACCTTGCTTGGTGCATCTTTGGGGGCAGTTGTTATGAAATGAAGGACAGGGAGGGGAAACTGAATGCAAGGAAGACATTTGCTTCGGGATATTGGCTCAGGTTGAATAGAGGGTGTTTGCAATCTCTCAGCTTACGATACTTAACCACTGTACATACTAAACTAGAGGCTAAACACAACTGTTCACTTAGTGCCACTATTTATATTGCATTTAAGGATCATGGCCCTTATTGGTCACCAAAGCAACCATCTTTTCTCAGTGGTAAGTAAGCTTATATCACCATCACTGAGTCTGTGTAGAGCTGGTTCTGTAGAAAACTTGCTCAATATCTGTGTTTGCTTCTGACATGTAAGACTATGGATGAACCCTCTGATCGGAAGGTCGGCAGTTCAAATTCCCGCAAAGGAATGAGCTCCCGTTTCTTGGTCCCAGCTTCTGCCAACCTAGCAGTTCAAAAGCACGTCAGGGCAAGTAGATAAATAGGTACCACTGCAGCAGGAAGGTAAATAGTGTTTCCATGCGCTCTGATTTCCGTCATGGTGTTCCGTTGTGCCAGAAGTGGTTTAGTCATGCTGGCCACATGACCTGGAAAGCTGTCTGTGGACAAACACCGGTTTCCTCGGCCTGAAAGCGAGATGAGTGCCGCAACCCCATAGTTGCCTTTGACTGGACTTAACCACCCAGGGATCCTTTACCTTTACCTTTTTTTATAATACTAGGATTTGGGAACACACAATGAAGGTGAACATTGGAAGATTCAGGACAGACTAAAAGAAGTCCTTTTTGCACAGTGCATAGGTAAACAATGGAATTTGCTCCCGGAAGATGTAGTGATGACCGCCAACTTGGTTGACTTTAAAAGGAGATTATACAATTTAATGGAGGATAAGGATAGCCACAGAGGCTAGCTTTGCCGATCAGAAGGTCGGCAGTTTGAATCCCTGCGATGGGGTGAGCTCCCGTTGCTCGGTCCCTGCTCCTGCCAACCTAGCAGTTCGAAAGCACCAAGTGCAAGTAGATAAATAGGTACTGCTCCGGCGGAAAGGTAAATGGCGTTTCTGTGCGCTGCTCTGTGGCTTAGTCATGCTGGCCACATGACCCGGAAGCTGTACACCAGCTCCCTCAGCCAGTAAAGCGAGATGAGTGCCGCAACCCCTGAGTCGTCCGCAACTGGACCTAATGGTCAGGGGTCCCTTTACCTTTACCTAAGGATAGCCATGAGGACTAGCCATGATGGCTAAGCACTACCTCCAGTATCAAGAGGCTATATGCCTCTTAAGCCCAGTCTCTGTGAATCACCTTTGGGGAGAGCACTGTGATACCCATGTCCTGCTTTTGGCCCACAGGCCTGAGGCTCCCCATCCCCACCGTAACCCAAGGGAACCATCTGCCTTCAGATGCAGTGGAAGAGGCTGCCCCATTGCCAGTGTCAAAGATTCAGCTGAATTTTCAGTACATGGGACAGAAGGGAAAGGTGTCACCCTGCCTTTTACCTCAGGCAGCAAAAAGTCTTGGGCTGGCCCTGAGTATGGTGTCCATGTGCTGTAAAACTCCAGTGAGAGGCAGCCCAATTGTTCCTGTTAGTGGAGAAAAAACCCAACAGTGGCTGAGGAGCAATGGGAGAGTCCATGTCATGGAATTCCTCTCCATCACTTTCATCCTGCAGCTCATTTGTTGTCAGTAAAACAGTTGTGACACATGGGATACCTGAGTTGTTTACATGAAACCTGTGCTGTTTACTGATGCTACAAGTGGCTAATCAGAGCCAAGGCTAGGAATGAGCCACTATAATCTCCTTGTGGCTAGTTACTTAAACAAACCTCACTGAACGTAGATTGGGCACGACAGAATCTCAAGGTAAGTGTTAAATGAAATGATGGAGAGCCAAAGAAGAAGCTAAAAGAGTAGTTGTTGATGATCCTTTCTATAAATGGGACTCCTTGATACCTCAGGGCAATTCTCCATCTTACAGAAGTTCACCATTTTCACTAGTGGCTCATTCCTATCCCAACCGATTGAACTGTCTGTCTCCATGGTTATCACTAATAAAGCTTTTGTTCACTGATGGAGGAACATAAGAAGAACATTGCTGGATCAGGCCAAATACTTGAAAATAGTAATACTGTAGTAATAATTTTAAAACCAGATGGGAAATTTAGGTAGCACATTCAGTGCCTGAAATTATTCTCATTTTATCTTAATTGAAGATGGAAAGATATTTAGCTAAAGAATTCAAGCACACTCTTTTACCCCAGAAGTGCGTGGAATAAAAGGAGGCCTTGACCTCCAGGTGACCATCCGGTTACCCATTACACCTTGTAATGTATGACATCGATATCTGTGAAGGACACAGGCCATAGAAACTCTTTATTGTGACTCTGTCTCAGCAGAATAACGGCTGGCAGAAACAAATGTCACTCAGCTGAAGGTCAGTCCATCCATGGAGCTTAAGAAGTTAATCGCCAGTGGTGTAAAACGCACCCACCAATGTGAAACTCAAACAACCCTTTTGTGCTCCAGAGTTTCCTCCAGGCCCAACACACCTCAGCAAGGGGAACAGAAACTGCCTTCCAATCAGGCAAGAAGAGTCCCGGTTCTTGTCAGTTTTCCCTTCAACAGTCCTGGTTAGAATGGTGTGTAAAAGAGAAGTAAAATATCAAAAAGGGTGGTGGCGGTGGCTGAAGTATCTTAAATGTACCCATTACTCCACAATGCCTCAGCTCCTCCATTAAATATAAATTCTGTGTAAGCTGTTTTCGAATGACAAAGCTTTCTTTCTCCCTAAAACAATAGGCAGGCAGCTGCATTTGGCAGTGCCTGGTAGCCGCCCGCTGGGCCTCTCAGCATCGAGGAATCTGAAGTAGAGCTTACAATGGCAAACAGATAATGTAGGATGATACATATGGGTGTTGGGTTGAGACCTGGGAGACGGGGGTTCAAATCCTCACTCAGCCTTGGAGCTCCCTGGGGGGCCTTGGGCCAGTCACTGTTTCTCAGCTTAACCAGCTTCACAGAGTTGTTGTGAGGCTAAAATGGGGAACCATGTAAGCCACCTTGACTTCCTTGGAAGAACAGGTGGGATATAAGTGTACTAAATCAATAATAAATGTTAAAAAGGCCATCTTACTTTGGGTTGATTGTATGACTTTTTATAAGGGGCTGTCTAGATTGTGGTCACACCCACACCATCCATTTAAAATACACTTAAAGCACATGGCTTCCTGCAAAGAACCATGGGGACTGTAGTTTACCCCTCACTCCGCTACAGTTCCCAGCATCCTTAGCAAACTACGGCTCCCAGGATACTTTGGGGGGAAGCCATGTGCTTTAAATGCATGGTGTGGGTGTGACAGTGTCTTGCTTGGGGGGGGGGCTTCAAAAATCTGCATCATAGCAGACAGTGCACACATTCTTTCAGTGACATGAAGCCAAACAACAATATATTCCAAGTACCGGTATTTTAATTGACATTTGTTTCTGTGAAAGTTAGGGCTGGCTCAAGATATTTTGCTGCCTGAGGCAGAGCAGCTGTTGCCCCCTCTTGCAAGTCAAGGGGCACAGAACCCTAGGCAGGGAAAGCTATTTTGGCACCTGGGGTTAAAAATCCCACATGTGCCTCTCTGGCAGGATAAATGCATGAGATAACTAACCATTCATGACCCTGGTAAGCAAGGCTTTGGTGGGGGGAGGTGGTGACACCTTCCAGTTTAGGAATAATAATGATGATGATAATAATAATAATAATAATAATAATATTTATATGCCACCCATCTGACTGGGTTTCCCCAGCCACTCTGAACGGCTCCCAACAAAATATTAAAAACACAATAAAGCACCAAACATTAAAAACTTCCCTATACAGGGGCAGCCTTCAGATGTCTTCTAAAAGTCAAAGCCACCCCTGCTCATGAAGGACAGAAGATGAGTCTGCTAGATCTGGCCAATGACCCATCTAGCCCCACGTCCTGTTCTCACTGTGGTCCACCAGATGCCTGTGGGAAGCCTACAAGCCTGACATGAGCACATTCCCAGCAGCTGGTATTCAGAAGCATAATGGCTCTGGCCGTGGAGGAAGAAAAGAGAACACAGGACCTCTGAGATAAGGGAGTGGGGCTTAGCAGCTGAAACTTAGTCCATGACACAGGCAAGCCTTCCTCTATTTACACAGGGAATTTCAAGAGAGTCTCTGGCTGCAATACGATGCACATTCAATCGGATGTAAGCCTTGCTGAATTGACTTACCTGTGAGTCAACAGACACGAGTTGTACGGGCCTTTTGGCTAATAATTATGCTCTTGGGTTATGGTGAATCAGGAGCAGATAATAAAGTAATATAGTTTATTTGCAGATCTCCATATGCATTGCTGGGTTCTCAGTGAAATGAAATGGTTGCTCTGGTTACGCTGAGACTCATGATTCTCAAGTTAGTTTGCACTGGAACTGCTGCTGCTGTTGGAACTGCGATAGAACATACAGGTCCGTGTGAGCTTGTGGCTACTCTGCAGGACGTGTGTGTGCTTGAACAAAATGACTCTTACTTGGTGATTTGCATAGTAATAGTCTTGGAAAGCTGTATGGTTCAGGATTGGGCAATCTGTTGTCCCTGACTCATTTGAGGTTCTCTTTCAGTGCTTCAGTTGTTTGAACAGTCAACTCTGCACATTAAAAACTCTGACATGTTGATGATTACCAGAACCTATACAATTTTCATTAGCACTACAAAGCACCCGAAAAATGCATTGGAGGCATGAGTACCTACTTGTATTTTCTTTCCAGGGCCTGGTGTAACTTTCCTTTGGATCTACCCTTCTGAATTCTAGAGGTTATGCAGGTCATTCAAATCTTTCTTCCCTTGTGCTTGCTTCGGCAGCACATATACAAATCTTTCTTCCCTTCTTCCTTTTTTGATTAGATTTCAGGCTGCTTTTTGGTGATGGGGGCCCTGAAAGACTTCTACAATAATATAGCATCACAATAATATTCTTTTGCAACATACAGTATGTACAAAAGTCACGAATGCCACCAGTCGATAATTTCGTGTTACTATTTCAATCTTAGTTCTCCCAAAGCCTGGTGGAATAAAAACATACTCAGATCTCCTAACGATTGTGGCACTGCTGGTCCAGTTAATCTTCACAGGAGGGCAATATCTGTTTTATGTATAAAATGTATGCCCTTCCTGGACTACAATTCCCAGTATACTTGACCATTGGCCATTTGGGCCAGGACTGATAGTAATTGGAGTCCATCAGTCTGGAAGGCGACAGATTCCCCCATCCCTGTGATACAACAGCCACAAATGTAACCAACCGAAGCTCATTTTGACCTAAACAGCCTGGACTGAGCTGCTTAAAGAACCGCCTTAAATGAGAAACTTATGTGCTTTTTGTATTAATCTATTCTCAGTAAAGGCCCACAGAAGTGTAGTGTACATGCACAAATTTCTAGCTTCTCCATTCTGAACAGGTTTCAGCAGCAAAATCTATGAGGAAGATCCTGGGTTTTCCTTCAACGATTTCCTGCTTAAGTAAAGAATGTGATTTTTTGAGTTCATCTGGAAAATAACTCGCAGAAATAGAGCAAAAATGGGCTTAACCATCATGATACGACATGCACAGTTCAGGTATGCATAATGGGGAATGCGAGGGAAATTGGCAAAGCAGGATGGGGCACAAGTTAAAAATGCCTCTGGGAGTTAAACAACTTTTGGAAGCATTGTGCAATCACCAAATATTTACTATGGAAGATTCTACAGGTCTTGATATTTACCAGAGCGGCTGAGAATTCGCTTCCAAACCATAGTGAGTCACCTGTCCTGTAACTGTAATTCTCTACCCGGGCTTCTTTTCTCATGGACAAATTTTGCAAGAAACATTTCTTGGCAAAGTAATTGTGCAACAGAAATTGAGGGTCCTGTTTGTGTATCCATCCAAGAAATGTCAAATGAGTTCCCGTGTATATGATTTTGGGGAAAGTCTATCAGTCTAAGAAAACATTATGTTGGAAGGGGATCTAAGACAGGGGTATTCATCATGATGTATTGGACCTCAACTCCCATAATCCCTGACTGTTGGCCAAGCTGGTTGGGGCTGTTGGGAGTTGGAGTTCAAGAATATCTGGGCCATAGCAAGATTGTTTGGGAATCAATTTGGCTGATTGGCCAGAAAATGGGAGAGTGAGTTTGAGTATGTGTGGGGCAGGGAATACTTTGGAGAATACTTTTTTTTATTTAAAAAACTGCTTGAAATTTCATTTGGTAGGGCAATACCCCAGTAGACTACATTGATCAGCCTCCAGTCATACAACAAGAGGAACCTACAATAACAGTGCCGAAATAAATCTCTAAAAATTCTCCCCTAAAACTAAGAAAATATCATATCTCCTAAAACTAAGATAGCTTGATTGTAATTTTCTTTCAATATCAAATCAGTATTACTTTGATCCATTGTCGCTGGGCCCCTAAAAGGCGTGGGACAAATAGGCTGGGGCCTGCTCTGCCTATTTGTCAATCCGGCACTGTACAATAAACTGTTGCAGTTTGGGGCTCTCAGTTCAGGAACCCAGCCATTCTATGCCACACCTGCTCTCACCTGGTTTCCCATCCACCCCACAATCAGCATTTCATGCCACTGAGCATGCACAGCTCTCTTTGGGCTGTTTGAGAGTTTGCTTTGTAATCATTTAAGTTTTATCCCTAAATGTTTTTATAATTCTGCAAACCTTGGGGTTATTCCAAGCCTGCTGATACCTCCCTCTTATGCATGCTCTGTGTGTGTGTGTGTGTGTGTGTGATGCCTTTTCTGACTACGTAAGAACCAACACTCAGAATGCCCATCGCTGTTAGCATAAGCGCAATGCAAGGGTGGGGAATCTCAGGCTCACGGACTGCAGGAAGACCTCTCAGGCCACAACCTTCCTACCCTGGCCACACCCCTCACCAGACCTGCTCCGTGCCCTCCTCAAATGTTTTTGCCTGGATGAAATATGCCTCTGAACTGTAATAATACCTCTTGCTGATTTGGATGAAAGATGGAGAGTCATGTGGATATGTAGAAACCTTTGGCTTTTGCGTGGCTGGAATGTAGCCTACTTCTAATGTTAAGAGTGACATGCATTACTCCTCCCCTGGTGTAAACTAATATGCCCTGGCTGAATGGGTATTGCACTTTTTGTATTATCACTTATTCCATATTATTGGCTGCCCTGCAGATATTAAGTCCATGGTGTCATGTGAGAGATACAATCCTTGGACATGGTTTCCTTGTTAGCAGAGAATCCACCCTCTGACAATGAATGGCATGTGGCAATGGAACACCAGTGAATCATAATAGTCTCACCTGGATTTTACAAGTCTCAAAGCAGGCTTATGCACATGCCTTCAGCTTAGTTTGGCAGTTTTCCCTAATGTGTGTGTAACTGAATTTAATTCAAGATGGTAACCACGTTGGATTTGATTAATAATAATAATAATAACCCACCCATCTGACTGAGTTGCTCCAGCCACTCCAGGCGGCTTCCAGCATATTTCAAAACATAAAACATTAAACATTTTTAAAATTCGCTATACGTTATCACAACCTGGGAAGAAAACCATTTCACCCCCACCTCTGCATAAAGCAGGTGTGAACAAAGTTTTTGTTTCACCCTGATACTCACCCCACCCTGCCTGCTCTGGATTTTTTGTGTGTGAGTGTATTTACTTACACTATCAATAACTGTTTTACATGAAAAAGCCATTATCCTGGATCTTCTTGGCTGATGCCAGATCAAAGTGATATACATAAACTTTTCCAGAATACCTGAACCTGCCTTTGTTGTAACTCACCCCCAAGGAGTATGGACTTGGTTATCTGACCTTTACTTCTGCTGCTCCAGGCATAAGAAAGGAAGCGAAGCGGGAGTCGCCATCCCCAACTATCTATGGTCTAATTGCATCACGGAGTCTAATCTCCGAAGATCTTTGGTTTTAGTTCCTTTGTTAGCAAGGATGATGAGACTGAAAACAGTGGGGTGTTCATTTGCAAAATAAAAGGAAAACCAACTAAATGAAACCAGGTGCCTGTGACTCTGGTGTCCACAGTAAAGTTGATAATTTCATCAGCGAAAAAGGTGGCAAAACGGGTCAAGATTTTCAGCGGCTATCAAACAAGCCAACTGTAATAGTAAGCATCTAGACAGAATGAAGAATATTATTTTTTAATTTAAGCACTTTATCCTAAGCAGTAGACATTAAAAGTATATGCTCCTAAGGAATAAAACACAATTTTCCCTGCATTGGATCACATTTGCCATTGTGATGCCCATTTACCCAGTTTGCAGGGATCCATTGAGAATACCTCACAATCCCTTTTCTTCTTACCAGAATTATAGACCTGGAAGGGACCACAAGGGTCATCTAATCCAACCCCCTGCAGGTATCTTTTTGCCAACGTGAGGCTCAAACCTACAACCCTGAGATTAAGAGTCTCATGCTCTACTGACTGAGCTATCCCTGCTTCAGGCAAAACTCATTTTATATTCCCAGGCCTTTTAGGGACTCTAGAACTTAGTCTGCTATTCTGAAATAGTGTCTTGTTCCATTTGATTTTAGGCCACTGTAGGTTTTTTGACACACTTATGCAAACTGCTCAGAGATCTTTTGTGATGAAAGCCGGTCTCTAAATAAATTAAACAAACCTAAATAAAAGTTGTTTTTTTTGGTGGGAAATTCAGTTTTCTAATTTTAAAAATTACGTTAGTAAGTTAGTAAGATTTCCTCGTTGTGCATGAGACCATGGTCCACCGTTTGGTAGCTGTGCTTAGTAGACTGCCTCATTTTCCAAATCAAAGCCTTGCCACCCTTTTACCTTAAACTACTGAGTCATTTCAAAGGACTCTGCTAATAAAATCTGCTGCCAGAAGGGCTGGCTCCTCTCTTCCTCCTCCACCTCCTCCCTCGTAGCAACGAACATGTTCTAGCTGCTAGCCTAACCTTTGCATTCCTCTGGAACGAGATGAATGATTAAATGGAATCAGTTTTTATTTTCTATTTTTACTTCCAGTCTATTTTGAGGCACTAGCCTTTCTTTTAAGGAATAAAGGCACATCCTAAGAGTTCTAATGAGGCAAAGCGTGTCCTCACGAAAGGAGAGCACGTGTTGCGGATGGGGCCAGGCAAAGCACCCCATAGTTTTTTTGTTTTTTTAAAATAATATTTATTGAATTTTAAAGAGTTACAAAAAGAAAGAATTAAAAAACAGCATATTTAAGAAATACAAAACATCACATCACGATAATAAAAAAAAGAAACAAGAAAAAAAAGAAAAAAGAAAAAATACAATAAATCTTCCCATAACTTATCTTTCATTTGCTTATTTCCTTGACCTCCTCACACCTCCCTTTTTTGTATTCTAGTTCAATTAGCTATTTCAGCAAATCCTTTCCATCTTTTCCAGTTTTTGTCCTCTATTCTATCTTAATATAATGTAACTTTACTTTCCCTCCTTCACCATTTAGCAATCTATTTTTCCTTAATCCTTTATAGCATTTCTGCTAAAACCGCATTATTTCATTCCAACATCCTTCTAACATTCCTTAATTTTATGATGTTTCTGTAAATAAACTTTAAATTTCTTCCAATCTTCTTCCACCAACTCTTCTCCCTGGTCTCGGATTCAAAGCACCCCATATTTGCCAGGCAGGTAGATTGAAGGGGCCTGGCTTGGATTGGTGGTTGGTGTTGCTGGGGTAAATTTGATGTTGCCAATTTGGGGGTGGGAACAGAGGTTATTTAAACAAGGTTCCCAGCAAGCTGCTTTCTCTTTCGCTGTGGGCACCGGATCACCTGCCCTCCCTCCCTTGTTTGGGCTTGTGCTTTGACCTTGCTATGCCTGTCATGGGGTCGTCCGCCTTGGTGCGAGGGCCTGGTAGGAATTTTTCCATTTGGCTGATTTTTTTGCCATTTGGTTTTTGCCTATTGCGTAGCAAATCGTCACAACTTGTAAGGTTGGCGGTTAGGCATTGGTTTAAATTGGTTGGTGGAGGGGTATGGATTGGCTGTGCCTGCCCCTCCAATGCTGCTGCTGCACGGGAATTCCGTTACAGGAATTCAGGGGCTTACCATCCTTTCGTCCAAACCCCTGGAATCGGGTTTGGGCCGCGTAAGCCCCTGGGAGCATGCAGGGAGAAGCTGAGGGTCTGTGCCACAGCTCCAGTTATCCCTGATCTTGTTCCTCCACACTGGCTTTCGCTGGAATCCGGGAGTCAGTTCTGTCCCCAAGGCGGGGGGGGGGGGGGGAGGACAGATAGTCATAACCAATGCCTAAGCAACCACTCACAATTTGTATGTTTAATAAAGTTGTGGCCAAAATTATGCCAAAAACCTTAAACAAAAATTTGTGAGTGATGTGTGAGTTATTGGGGTAGAGGTGTTTTGGGGGACCTCAGCATGCAACAGCAGGCATTTGAGAATTAAGATGTTAACAGAAGATTTCGTTCTGGACAGAGTGTCTGACTTTTTGCAACTTGAGGAATATTAGATGCGTGATTTTACTTTGCATCTGGGGAAGATAAGATCCATGGTCGAAGGCAGTAATGCTCCCGAATATCAGTTGCTGGAAACTGCAGGAAGGGACACTGCTGCTGTGCTCAGGTTCAGCTTGTGAGCTACCTGTGGTTGTCCACTGTGAGAACAAGATGCTGGATTTGTTGGTCCACTGGCCTGATGCAGCAGGACTACTTTGATGTTCTTATAGGTACATAAATTTGTAGATCTTACTTTGTTGTGGAAAGCCTTTCACTGCGTCCAAGGTAGCCACCATATTGCCCTCCGGAAGTTGGACTACAGCTCCCATAATCCCCGATGATTGTTTGGATTATAGTCCAACAACATTCCCACCCATGTCTTTTGATCTTACCTCCCAATCCTGCTCCTGCAGATTTGATTTTACTTACAGCAAACGTTCAAAACATTAAAACAGAGAAAATATATATAAAATACAGAACATGTCAGTAAATTCCAAACAACCAAAAATCAACAGCAAACACAAAATAAATTCAATATTACCAAAGAATAAAAAAACAATCTAAGCTTGAGTACATAAATATAAAGCAATAAAGTTTCTGGTATGGGTCTTGCTGCCCTTCAAGGAACCTGGCTTGAATACAGTTCAGAGCAGAGAAGTAGACAATATACAGCTGTCTCCCACATCTCTCCTCCAGAGGAGGCTGACAGCATCAAAATGCAAATGTTGGGGAGAGCAATGATGGGAAGTCTCTTCCCCAGCCTCCTAGAAGTACCAATGGCTGGTGCAGGTCTTAGTGCACTCCATCATTTCTTCAATAAGGCTTCAATACAGAAGTTTCACTGGGCTGGTTATATCCTAGATCATAAGAATAAAATTAAAGGAGCTACAAGAACTCAACCATAATTTTTTGCATTGTTTATGGTTTTCCTTCCAGCTGCTACAACTATGGTGCCCAACATAAATCAGCCATAAGGATTATAATTGTTCATCGCAGATTGCTCAAGACATCCGACTAGGTCAAGGATGGGGAAGTTGTGACTCTTCAGGTACAGTTGGACTCTCAACTCCTACCAGCCCCAGTCAGCATCACCTAGGGTCAAGAAGGATGGGAGTGGTAGTCCAACAACATCTGGCTGTCCATCCCTGGATAAGGTGAAGCAACTTAACACTGCTCCATGTCTAGAACATGAGCCCTGAAGAAGCATATTCCAGATCGGTCCAAGGGACATTTAGTACAGTATTCCATTTCCCACACTGGCCAAGTAAGTGCCTTTGGGAAGTCTATAAGCAGGACATGAAGGTGACAGGGCCATAGTTTACATGTATGTGCATGCACGTGGTTCCAGGTTCAGTTAAATTCCTGACATCTCCAGGTAGAGCAGAGAATGTCCTAAATGAAACTGCAGAGCTGTTGCTAGTCAATGTAGGTAGTAGGATGGACCAACCGTGTGACTGGGTCTCTCCCAGTAACTGATATTTGGAGGTACAGTTTCTAAATAGGGAAGATCCATTTAGCTATCATGACAAAAAGCTAATGCTAACAGACCTGTCCTCTGTGAATTTGTCCAAAGCAGGGATATGGAACTGGTGGCTCTCCAGATATTGCTGGACTACATCTACCATCATCCCATCCAACAATGTCTGGAAAGCTGCAAGTTCCCTTGCCCTGGTCTAAAGCCACATACAAGTAGAATAGTAACATTTATAACATTACATCCTGAAAACATTTATGATGTTTACGAATGGAAGCGATTATGCTTTTATTTTTGTTGGAAGCCACCCAGAGTGGCTGGGGCAACCCAGTCAAATGGATGGGGTACAAATAATAAAATTATTATTATTATTAGTCACTTTCACATCCTATGAAAGCTAATTCTGCAAGTCAAATACTGTATGTGCTACATTGCTTTATTTTGTCTATCCTGTTGGGCACTAGGGGAAGAGGGAGAGAAAATAATGACCTCCTTTTTCTCTGAAGTAATATATTGTATATTTTAAACAGCTCATTCTAGACAAGGTGATTAAAAATCAAAGATCAGATAGAATAATGGGACTGAATACATCACATCTGCATTTGAGAACAGACTTCATCAAGGCCGTGTCACATATTTTTTCGCATTGGTGCCACTGTGATTAGCTTTGCTTTGGAAAGGAGAATGTTTACATTATGATTCTGCCTCTGTGTGTCTCAGGCATTGAGGGCTACATGTTGGAACATGCAAAGGGATTCTTTTTGCGTCCTAGATCCTGCTTCATTGGGATAACCATGAAAGCGTTGGTTAATAAAACTTCACGGCCTTTCTTGGAGGATGTTTGCAAGCTTGCAAATGGCCATTCACCCAGTTCAGGCATGTCCAACAGGTAAGATTGTGATCACTTGACTTCTGTGGTAGATCACTGGCTCCCCCCAAAGAAGCTGAACAACTGTGGCTCCCCTAAAAAAACTCAACATTTTACCTCCTCCCTGAAAAAAACCCAACAACTTTGACCCAAACCCCCCAAAAGGGGGTAGATCACTGCAGTTTTTAACTCTGTGAGTAGATCGCAATCTCTTGGGAGTTGGCCACCCCTGTTAGTTGTTCCTTGCGACAAGAAAGGATCCCTGCCAGGTGACCAGCTGGAGATGTTAATTCATTTTTTACTGACTGCGTTTATAGACAGCCTCTCCGCCACAATGACTCCCATGTTGGCTAGCAATAAAAACCAACCAAGACAATCCACGATGAAAACAACACAGGTCTGAAAATAAATCTAAAGCTGATTGGATAGCTCATTTAAATATTTTATTTAAAATGTTTATACATCGTATTTTTGTACAAATACACACCAGTGGCTCACAATAAATTTACCAAATGCATTATCTTATGAAATAATAAAAAAACATACAGTAAATATTTTGAGGGGCAGCTACAGAAATAGAATAAACCAGTGCTTTTTCTCTGGGGGTACGCATACCCCTAAACATTTTGTGAATCTAGGTTTGGCCTCATTGAGGCGCAGTATTTCAATATGAGTAGGAAAATGAGAGTACCCTTTAACATTTTTTTAGAAAAAAAAACACTGGAATAAACAAAGAGATAAATAAATATGCAGGCCAGCCACTCACCTGGTTTTTACTTTTTACTAATAGCAGCAGCAGTAGAGCTGTGAGCCATCCACCAATTATAAATTTCCCACAATGCTCTGGTGCTTAGGGCACTGTGGGCCATTAAAATAGCAGGCAGCTTGGAACTGCTGGCACAGACTGAACTACTGCTATCAACTGCCAGAAAGCCCTCTGCCCCTCTCTCATTCTTACCAGTGGGCAGTTATGGGACTCTTGGCAGACTTTGCCAGGGGAGCCCTCAAACTTGGACCCCTCAAAATAGCCAGCCCTATTTATAGGAGTGAAGACAGTTATTCAATAAGTCTTTCCCCCTTCTTTCTGAACTGTCCATGTGACACAAATAGCCCACACAAACATGTGTGTGGGCAGGAGGACTAATAGACATTTCTGTGGTCTAATAACTTACATGGATTTTATTGTCAGGTTGGATCATATTAAAGACTGCCAGCTTAGTTGTCAAGGTTCTGGGCACAGATTTAAGGCACCATTTTGTGCAATGCCTTGAACAAGTGGCAGAATTCAACAGGCCGGAAGCGATCGTAGGAGATCAAGATACGCACTGCCACCACTATTTCAGCCAACGACATTTCTGCAGAATTCCTACACAACTGTGGAAACAACTGGAGCGGTGTTCACTGAAGATGGGATCCCTTCAAACAACCTTGTTGCCATGGAATCCCAGCGCTTGGTGATTATGCAAAAGGATCTCAGCACACTGGGAATATATTGGCAGCCACAATCAACAGGAATGATGGAAAGCAGAGAAGGTACTTTTCTCCCCTCTTTGAAAGATAAGTGGAGATGCACTCATACGGTCTGCATATCCTTCCCTGATACTGTCTGCAACTTGAGCATTTCTGTGCGGGTGTATTGCATGCAAACCCTTTCAAAGCATCTGTGCACTTGTGAAGGTTCCTTCATAGGTTTTGGCTTTCGTCTCTCACTTACAATTCATTCATATCTATCATCTATCTATCTATCTATCTATCTATCTATCATCTATCTATCTATCATCATCTATCTATCTATCTATCTATCTATCTATCATCAACATACAACAAAAAACAATTCAAAATCCAAATATTGAGATTATTCTGAATCTCGACTTCACCCCTTCCATGGGTCCTAATGGTAATATTTACAGCTGCATATCAATACTTATCCAATTTTTTATCCTTCCAAATCATCCATACTTTCCATTACTTTACAAGTGTGGTTAAAACCCTGCTAATGTTTTAACCTGCTTACAATGATCTCGTAAATAAATTATAAACTTTTCTCATTCTTTTTTAAAAGTTCTTGTCTTCTTGATTTCTGAGCTTCCCATTTCAGCACAGTCCATCAACTTGGTTCGCCATTCGTCTCTGGTTGGGATTGTCTCTTCCCTCCATCTCTAGTCAGCGGACATGGCGGCTGTTTGTCACTAGCAATATTTAATTGATTTCGCAGGCAGTAAGTCTCACTATGTAAGGATACTAGGTTTTGATTTACTACACCCAGCATTCATACCTAGCAGAACTTTCCTCCAGGCTCAATTTTGGTGCTTTTTTTTTCTTTTATAGGTAGGATACTCTAGGTATGGAAATATGGATTTGGTGATACCAATATTTGCTTTATTTTATTCCAGTTTCATCTTTCCAAAATGGCACCTGTGCCACCCCTCTCCCTTAAAGAACAGTAGCTTTGCAAGCAATACAAAAAGACTGTGGGTTGCAAGAAATGCTGACATGAAGCTATTTTACTCATTCTCCCTCTTTTGTGAATGAATGCAAGGAAGCCATTCTCTTTCCCGAAGTGTCAGGATTTAAGCCCAGGTGAAACCCTATGGATTACAGGTCTGACATGGTGGAAATGGGCTGGTTTTTGGGTGGGGGGCGGAAAAGAAGAAAACAGGATTAAAAAAGAAAATAAAAAGCAATCAATGCTCTTTGCTACAGGTAACTACATCAGATAAGCTCAGGCTTGTTCAATTGACGTCTCTCAGACTAAAGAAGGGATTTATTAAGCAAGACATAGACAGCATTATGTGCCTAGAACGGCCTGTGGAGCCCAGAGATCACAGGTTAAATTTAGGTAATCCTGGACACATATGTCAAAATGAAAGCAAAGCCTCAGTAGCCAAAAAAGAACTCTTTTCCTGTGTAAAATGGATCTTGCAACTATTTTCACTTAGGCCTGTCCTTTCAGCAACCACCTTCTAATAGGATGTGGGCAGATGGCAATCCTCTTCTTTGCAGGAACTTGATTTGCCTCAGTCATACCATATTGACACAAGTCAGATTTATTTATTTTTTGCATTTATATCCCACCCTTTTCTCCAAGGCGCAGCAGGTGGCGTACATGGTTCTTCTTCCCTTCCTGATTTAATCACCACAGCAACAAC
The DNA here is from genome assembly GCF_964106645.2 of Podarcis pityusensis. Lineage (NCBI taxonomy): Eukaryota > Metazoa > Chordata > Lepidosauria > Squamata > Lacertidae > Podarcis > Podarcis pityusensis. The sequence continues at coordinate 23,220,296 of NC_138031.1, read as the reverse complement.
CTTGCAATGTCGGTTGGGCTGTGAGGCAGTGACTGGCCCAAGGTCACTCAGTGAGTTTCATGGCTAAGTTGGCTTTTGAACTCTGATCTCCTAGGGTCCTAGTCTGAAACTGCTACATCATACTGTCTCTCTAAGGCTGTGGTATTCCTAAGCATGCTCACTTGGAAACAAGTTTCATTAAAAAAACCGTTGAAATGCAATAATATGCCAGCGGAGGCATGCCTTTTGCTGACTTAGCATTTACAAAGCATTCTAACTAGTTGTTTCCTTTTGAGTTTGGGCTTTATGCTCAACGTAGTCACCTGATTTAAAGCCCCCTAATTGCCCAGGTGTGTCCCCAGAACAGGCATAAAACTAGACTAGCTCTGGTGTAGTCGAAATTATTTCCCCTTACACTGGAACCAAGAAAAAAGGAAATAAAAAACTGGTGAGTAAAAATGAAGAAAAAGGTAACAATCTGACCCGTATCTCCCATCCTGGCCAGTGTGAGTCCAGTAGGAGTTAGAAGCTGTGATTCCACCATCAATTAAAACATTTGATTTAATTGACTAAGATTACTTTAATTGGGTGCCAGTGCCAGTTCATAATGGTATTTTATAAGAGTCTATCTAATAAAGATAAGAATCCACTTTTTGATTTAGCCACTGGGGTTTGAATATGGACAGGGTTGCGAAATTTCAATGAATCTGATTAATCTATTATGACGGAATGTATGTGTGTTATTAAATTAGTATACTTCTACTCTGCCCTCCATCATAGCTGATCTCAGGTTGGAGCACAATTGTAATTAAAACACAAGTCAATTAAAAGAAACCTCAGTTAAAGAGTCCACTGAATTTTAATATTTTTAATGTTTGATGTGTTTTTATATATTATTGGAAGCTGTCCAGAATGGCTGCAGCAACCCACCAGATTGGTAGAGAACAAATAATAAAATTTATTATTATTATTATTAGTAGTAGTAGTAGTAGTAGTAGTAGTACAGTAGTAGCAGTAGTAGTAGTAACAACCAGAACAGATAAAACAAGCACAATGAAAACCATAAAGACAACATTTAAGTCACAAAGCAGTCTACAACTTCCAGGCATGAACTGACTTGAATTGATATCCTACAAATTCCTGGGCAAACAAACGGTGCTTTCACTTGCTGCTAAAATGAAAGAAAAGTAGGTACCCAACATAGTTCTGAGTGGAGGAGGCTCCACAACCAGGGGGCCATCACTGAGAAGACCTTTTCTTGTATCTCCACATAGAAGATGTATCTTCCAATGGTGAAACTATGAGAAGGACCTCCTCTGAAGACCTTAGGGCTGGTTTTCATAGCCAACTTGAGCCTTCAGTCTGGGTTGGTCAATAAATTACAATATGTGAACAACTGATCTATAAAGACCATGAAGTTTGCGGTTTCACACTTATGTAATTTGTTGCTGGGGAAGGATTGTGCTCTTTCTTTGGAAGGGATATGCTCCAAATTAGACATTTATGTGCTTTTCATAACTGAGCCAGGCAATAGTTTTGACTACTTTGAAGTAACTAAGTACAAAAAGGATCGTATGAAGCAAGCCTTAAAAGCATTCTTTTTCTAAAGCATTTTTGGAAGAAGAAAAACACCCGAGCAATTGAACATTGTCTCTTCTCCAGTTGCTGTAGTGAAATAAAGCAAACAGTTGCTCTTGTGGTTTCTTCTAAGGCAATTAAAAGGCGAAGCCAAGTCTCAAGTAGCTTTGGAGAGGCAATATTAAATGCACTGGTGGTTCATTTCACTTCTAAAATGTCAATTTATAAAACATAACAGGATTCCTCCCTCCCTCCCTGTGTTACTGTGTTATATAGTTCAACCCAGGCTCTAAGAGCTAGGCTACACTCCCTACATACTTGGGATTAGGAATAATGCCCATTGAACTCATGTTTACTTTTCAGCATGACTCTGACTACACATTACAGGGCAGATCCATAATAGTTCTGCCAACATTGAAAATTGAAAATGCAGTTGCATTTGTTTGGAGGAACAGCTGGTGCAGAAGGATTTTTAACATTTCCCCTCTGTGCATTTCCCTTGCAAATTTGCACCCAACTGCAAGCTGCTGTTTGCCCCAAAGTGTTCTCCCAAATTGCAAACATCAGCTTGCAGCGGTGACAATTTTGATCAGGAAAGCCATGTGGTGGGGATGTCTCATAACTCCTCTCTACTCCAAAACAACCTGGCAGCACCTCGCTGTGACATTTCAGTTGAAACAAAATCTCCCAGGTAGTAGGGACTTTGGCTCTTTCACTCCAGCTAGGGTGTTGCGGTACAGAAAGCAGCAGTGTAAAGCAAGTGCATCCCTACACAAACTGATACAGGGAGCAGGCGTCAAACTGTGCTGACCCAACATACTATCTCTTGCCTGACATTATGGTTGGGTCAACCATCTTGCTAACAGAATGTGGATTCTCTAGTATGTTATATGCCACTGAATCCAATCAGTTCCAGAAAAATGCCTGCTTAGGATTCCAGTCGGAGAATCTGCACGGAAAAAATGAAAGCCTCATTTGCTCAGTATGTTTACACCAGGAATGGGGAACCTGTGGCCTTTCCATAACCTGTGAGACTCTCACCATCTCTAACCATTAGCTATGTTGGCTGTGACTGATGGGCCTTGAAGTCCACCAGTGTTTGAAGGGCCATTAGTATCTCACCATTGGCTTACACTGACTGTGCAGCTTCTCCAGTCTTTGAAATTGAAAATGGGATATTCTAGCCACCATCTGGACTTGTTCTGAACTTCTGTCATTCTGTCCTCACTGAAAGAACATGTGAATTTTCGGTAGCAGAAAACAATTGGAAAGGCATCTTCCCTTGCAAATAATATGCCCTTCTAATCTGTTTGTATTTTGCTCTTCATAGCATTGAGATGTGTGACCAACGATCAAGTGTAGTAATAATGCCTTCGCCATGTTACTTTTTCTGAGACAGGAGCAAATACATTCTCCCTGCTGCAGCTACCATGTGCATATTAAAGAACCCCAAATTTAGCTTTTGTGCATGATTTGGATTTCTAGATGAACCTGATTTCAACAATAGCTGCCACAGAATTCCACATCTGGAAGAGTTTCAGTATTCAAACTTCACACACCTTCAGATTTTCCTTTTGACATTCAACTTGGAATTTTTGTGGCACACGAAATGGTGATAGATCCGTTGCAAGACAAGATGTCTTACTTCATCAGCAGTGATGATGAGGCAGTGTGGTGTAGCGGCTAGGGGGCTGGACTAGGACCACAGAGACTCCACTCAGCCATAATGACCAAGGGCTGGTCACTCTCAGTCCAACCTTCCACACAGGGATTTTGTGTGGATAAAATGAAAAGAGCAAAAACATGTTTGTTCCCTTGGAGAGAAAATGGGATAAAAATGTTGTCAAAATAGTAGAAAGGGGATACTTTAAAAACAACAACAACCTTAACTCTTGCTCATAAACTTGCATTAGAAACATTTTGAAATTTAACTCTCGCCATTTCAACTGCTCAGTTTTGTGACCTTGTCCTCAGAAGGACAAGATCACACCACCGCTGCAAAACTCCACTCAGGGAAGATGTTCACAGATCCGTGAACGATGGGGAGAAGAAAGTACCATGTAAATCCTCTGCGTAGAACATGAAAAGTGCCCCGAGATTTCCATTTGTTCCATTCACTATACAAACATTTGTTTTTCTTGCCAGACAAGGAGAAAAAGGAGGAAGAGAGAAAAGAGCCTTGTGCTGCCGTCAGTCTTTTGCCTTTGCTTGTATTCTGTGCCACTATTTATTTTGCTTCTTTGCCGTGCAAATAACCAACCATCTTCCAGTGGGAGTAAGCCCAGCCCTTTTGTGCTCTGCAGTCATGGCTGTGTCTTTTAAGAGAAAATTGATTCTCTGGAATGCTGTGTGCGCACATACTTATCTGAGCCCTACAGCCCACACCTGCTGAACAGGTAAACCAGATCCTCAGCAAAGGGCCTCAGCAGTGACATTCCAGCTTGGCAAGCTATTACTCTCTAATTGCTACCTGTCAAACAGGTAAACTAAGCTCTTGGGCCAAGTCCAAACAAGGGCATGTTCCCATGAAATCCTAAACCTCCCAACCTTTGACCTCACTGCAGGGCCACAAATGAATTTAACCAGGGCTAGTTTTTTGGGTGTGTTTTTTTTAAAGACAACTGCACTCTTGAGTGGTAGCAAGAGAAGGCTTGGTTTCCACCTGTGGGAAAAATGGAATTGCCCACAATCATTCCTACAGCGAAGCGTGGCATGACCACAGCATGCCAAAAAGGAGCAGCCAGTTGCTAAGCATGATAATAACAGTCCTCTCTGAAACCAAAGCTCATTGTCTGTATGGCTGCGGCTAGAACGACCAGCATCTGATTCCTCCGTCTGATTCACTGACACTGCGGTGCAAATCTGACAGGTTTCCTGCGGCTGAACAAGTTCTGCTACAAAGCAACATTTAGGAAAGGTGGAACAGGCACTTCTTGTTCTTTCCTTTCTTCCAGTTCAGGCTTGTCCGACGGAAAGCAACAGAACAACAGGATCGACTTGCTCAGAAGAAGTGGGTTTCCAAACGGAGACTTACGCAATAGGCGTGCTATTGTGCAGTTGGTTTTCTGTTCCATTTTAAAAACAGGAATGCAACGTGGTACCTGGCAGTTAAGGGGAAGTAAAGTGGGCCCGTTTGTATGAAGGTCTGCATACACTTCTGAATGCATCAAAAAATAAGGGCAACAATTCCTTTAGTGTCAAATAAAGCAGCACGTATATGAGGTCTAAGTGCAAGCTAGTGGTATTTGTTAAGCAACGAATGAAATACTGGACAGAATGAGACCTAATTGCCACTCTAGCTAGTATTAGTTGCAAGGACTAGCAGTGGTTTTCCAGGGTTTCAAACAGGAGTCCTTCTTAGCTCCACTTGGAAAGGCCAGGGACTGAACTTGTGACCTACATGCAAAACACATGCTCTACCACTGGGTTATTGCCCTTCCCCAAATCTGCCTCACTGGGTTTATTTCTTAAACTATGAGTGCAGAACTCTTCAGATCAGGGTTTCCCACACGCCAGCTGTTTTTGGACTACAACTCCCATCATCCCTAGCTAGCAGGGATGATGGGAATTGTAGTCCAAAAACAGCTGCGAGACACAAATGTGGGAAACCCTGCTTTAGCTTGTCTCCTAGCTATTTGAAAGCCACTTATCTGTAAGCAGGGGCATACCAAGGGCATGGCCCCTTCCCTCCTTTCTTAAAAAAACAACTACACACACACACACACAGCTTATTGTGGGGCTGGACATACTGCAAAGCACAGTGCTTGTGAGACCAGTCACCCACCATCTTAATTCACTCCAAAGTGTAAATCTGTATCTATAGCTATAAATCAGCGCATGCAAATTTTATGCAAATTTGCGCCATGGGCCTCTAAGTAGCTCACAATGCCACCTGCATGGCTGGGAGAATACTCAATGACTCTGTGATGTGGGCAGGACTTCAACTACATGACATTTCCCCATGTAATCAGCACCAGATCTGAAGGAATGGATGCCAATTCCATCAGAGATGCCATGACCAGGTTCAATCCGCATGAGTTATTTAAATGGCGCCCTAGATGTGCAGGAGCTGCTTGGGCTTAAGGGACCCCTATAATGCTTTAGTTGGGTCCCGTTTTATCCCAATATGAGATTAGCCGAGTGCTTTTTACAAGGTGCAGGAGAACTAAATTAAGACTGTGAAAAGCGGACAAGACTGTAAAACATCAGACGTGATGGAAAGCACCTAATGCTGGCACAATTATGCCTACTCAGGTATTACACAACAACATCTCTTCTATATTTTTTTCACCCTCATTTTACTGAGGATCCAGGTGATTGCTTTGCTTCATTCAAACAAAGAGCACTCTATAACATTTTATTTCATCTTTGCTGACATAGCAATAGCCATACCCAGAGAGGCTGACACATGAATTGTTTCATGCAGAGTTGGGAAAAACAAAGCAAGTTTTTGGATTTTGTATAGTGTTAAGACATGGCTGTACCATCCTTCCTTGATCCACGAATGCTTATGCTGGTATTTGTGCATCATGAGAAGACTAAATTAGTCATGTGTTTGTTTAACTGTGTTTATCCAACGGATCTTGAGGCAGTGCAAATAGTCAGATACCACCATCCTTGGATAATCAAGAGTTCGGTTAAATTAGTATTGTTGAAATAGGATCTAAAGGGGCCATGTAGCCTACTTTTAAAAAGGACAGTTCTTTGTTTGAAGGACTGCCTGGTTCAAGTCTGGTTTAAAGATAACAACAACAAAACCCACAAAGCAGGTACCTTGATGTTGCCCATGAAGTTAGCACCTGAGCAGCAGACTGAGCTGGCAAAGAGATCACCCAGTCACAATCTTCTTCATTCCTGTGAGAAAGATTGTATTCCTATGTAAGTTATAGTAATCTTCTCTAAATTGGCACCTATATATAAAAATCAAAATATTTATGCAAATCTGTGTCCTACTCTGTTCTCATTTTGGGGTGATACATTTTCTCTTTTTGTGATGCTTCAGTGGCCACCCTAAGAGGTCATTCTGATAGGGTTTTATATGTGGGTATGGAAATGTAGATGCTCAGCTTCTGCTGAGCAGACATATGTAGAATTAAGTTGCCTGGATTTCTTCAAATTCCCCGTTTCTCCAGGTGAATCCCATAATAAACCTTGGTTTTACAAGCACTACTGGGCATGCAGAAAAGAAGATCTGGCGTGGAGTGTCAGTATCGGGTGGGGAACCTGCAGCTCTCTGGATGTTCTTGGACAACAATTCTCATCATCCCTGACCATTAGCCACATTGGCCGGGGTTGGTGAGAGATGGTGTCCAACAATATCAGGAGGGCCAGAGGTTCCCCACCCAGGCCTACATGGCTGGTGCCATATTTAAAAATGATCATCCCATATCTGCACACTTTTTGCACATCAAAAAGGCATGTCCCCAGGGCACGTCCCCTCAAATACTAGCATGCACAAGGGACTGCCGATCTGATTAAAATGAGAGGGATAGGGAATCCTGAGCTTGCAGATCATTTCTGCAGACCCAATGACCCATTTAAATGAGGCCACACACCAGTTTCCATGTACACTAGAGGTCAATCACTCAAGCATGAGGGAATACCAGTAATTCTACTGTAGACAGGGGTTCTACTCATATTTAACACATTTTATATGCTGCCTGATTTTACAAAAACCTCTAAGTGGCTCACAATAATATTAAAATTGTCAATAAAACATTTAAAAGTAATTAAAAGCAAAAGAGATGAAAGCATATAAATATCTGTGTGTCTGGATAGGCTTGCCTAAACAAAAATGTTTTAAGCAGGTGCTGAAAATTATGATCGTATATTCTTTTCTTATTCTGGATAAAATCCAGTTTTAGATTTAGATTCTTCTTATGTGTATTATATATTCTACTTCATTCTAAAGCTACAAAACGGGAGAAGGAAGAATTGTTTGGATTTGCAGACAAACAGGCTTCTTTGCTACTGCAGAGCATTCCTCATGGTTTTGAAGTTGCAAAATGTCTGTGTAAACATTTAGCACCATATCTAATTATATAGTTCATTGTTCTGCGACTTGGGCACTGCAACCCACTTTTAATATTCACACAATCATACTATAGTTTTCTGTTGCCAAAATGCACTTGCTTAATTGCTCTTAGCAACGGTAATATTGGATCACATGGGGCCTCTTTGAGTGTGCTAAGCTTGGTTTAGGTGGGGACTGGGAGAGGTGCAGTCAACTGTCAGCCACTAATTAGTGACTAATCCCACAGAATGAAATTCCCACACATCAGCAAGGCATCATTTTGTGACTTCCCAATTAGCATCACAACACTTGTTCAGCTACTGATTGGCTGGTTGGTTGATTGTGTGACAGCGGAAATGGGTAAAAGCCCCCCATCCAAACAATGACTATCATCAGTGCAGGTAAGAAAAAAAAATTATTTTTATCATCTACTACAGTACTGTCTTATTTATTTTATAGTACACTACTTTGATTATTGCTTTCATTTTATGGATCAATGGTCTTGTTAGATAGTAAAGTTCATGTTAAATTGCTGTTTTAGGGGTTGTTTTTAAAAGTCTGGAACAGATTAATCTGTTTTGCGTTACTTTCTATGGGAAAGTACGTCTTGGTTTTGGAACGCTTTGGTTTTGGAACAGACTTCCGGAATGGATTAAGTTTGAGAACCAAGGTACCACTGTAATAACAATAACAATAATAATTTTATTATACCCCAGCCACTCTGGGTGGCTTACAACATATCTAAAAACATAATAAAAACACCAATCCTTCAAATACAATTTCATCTTACTGATTTTCAGAGGAGACTAACAGTAAACATTGCACACTTCAATTGCCATACTCTAGTGGTCGCTTGAAGGCAGTAGGAATAATATGCTCCTAAAGTGCATTTACATAGCATATAAAACAGGGAGCTATGTCTTTAAAACTACTAAGCTGACACCTCAATATGAAGTACACTTACCTGAGAGACAGACTTCAGAATTTATCTTCAACAAAAGTAATATAAAAACAGAGGAGAAATTGACTGTCTCTGGATGACAGCCAGAAGGCAATGTTATGTAAATAGTGAAGGAACACATCTTGTTCATGCATGGAAATTCCAAGAAGAGATTGATCCAAGCACAGTTGAAAGTAGAAACAAATATGCACACGTTTTCCACACACACGGCCTTTACAGCGAATGAGGCCGTTCACGTTTCCACTTGTCCTGCCCCTTTCCCCTGGGAAAAGCCGCTCTTTACCACTGAATTGGAGTAAACATCAACTGGGTTTTCTGTGAATTGATGTTTGTGGGATTTCCAGGAGAAAGCAGTGGGAGAAACAGAAAACTTCTTGGACCTGTGCCTATAAAGCATGGGACAAAAATGAAAACCTATTGATTCCATGCTTTCCAGACACAGGACAAGTGAAGTGTGGACAAGCCTAAAGACAGTGGACAAACACTCTCAACAGACTGCAGTGCAGAACATCCTAATGCTAGATGATGGTGTAATTTGCTAACAGTCTAATATAAGCAGTTCACCTCTGCCCAACCAACAACAGTCACATGGTGCATCTATCACTATGTTTACCAAGGACCCCATGTTCCTACGGTGGGGTCTTATCTACGTCATCTCTCCCAGCATAGCTTCATTTCCCATTTGTATGCCATCCAGGCAGCTTATCTTTCCAGATGGCTGAAACAATATTCAACTGAGGCCAGAGGCACTTTGACTTCTAAACTTAGTGTCAGGCTATTGTTAACTATAGCTGGAAAGCAATTTCCAAGAAAATTATGACCAAGCCCTTTTAAGTGTTGTCTTAAAAAAAGAATCAAGCAGTTTTTCTCATCATGTTTCATGTGGTTTGAGCACACCCCCTTCAATTTTGCCTAAAAGTTTCAGAGTATTTCCCATCGGAAATCATTCCCCCCTTGAAAAAGCAAATAAGAATCTGTATAGTTTACATCAGCTACTCAGGAATCTTTCCCGCTATCACTTTCGAGCTGAGATGGAACTATAGGAATTTTATCTTCTTTTCGTAAGCTGCCCTGGAAGCTTTGCTGAAGTCTTATGAATAAATTAAATAAGCCCCCATTATTTAAATAGAAAAATAGGTTTGTATGCAGAAGCTAATATAGCAGGATGCAAATTTAGGCTAGAAACCTTCTTAACTGTCCCTGTTAATGGAGACTTTTTGACATGCAAGTGCTTTCAAACAAAGAACTCCCCCAACTGCATCCCAAAGCTACACAGTTGGTTAGCCTAACCTTCTCCAAAGGATTACTGTGAAGATGATGCTTGGGGGCAGGTGAGTTAAGAAGCCCATGTGTAACCTTTAAGCTCTATGGCAAAAGAGTGAGATAGAAATGAAGTAAATAATAAAAGAGAAGATGCAAGCTTGAGTCACCACAAACGTTCTCGGCCACTGCAAATATTACCCACACAGACACAAATAAAGAACCAAACAATTCATGAAACACCTGGCAATGTTGTAAGCTCAAAGGTGGACCAGTATGCTTCTTTGTCTGTTATCTGGCTAGAGAAAATAATTCTAAAACTCATGGGTATAACATACCGTATTTTTTGCACCATAACACTCACTTTTTTCCTCCTAGAAAGGGGAAATGTCTGTGTGTGTTATGGAGCGAATGCCTGCCGGTGGCGGGGGAGATCTGCTGCAGTCGTGAGCAGAGGATCCATGGTTCCCCTTCCTTCCCTCCTCCATGGTTACAAAGCATGGATCCACATGGATCCTCAGGATTTTTGCATTGGGCTACTCCAAACTCACTGTCAGATCACGTGTCTGTGGCCACAGCATGAACCACAAAAATCATATATCCACTATTTCGTTTAGAATATTTTTTTTCTTGTTTTCCTCCTCTAAAAACTATGGTCTGGTGCGTGTTATAGAGCGAAAAATACGGTACTTGACAGCAGACAAATTGTGTCTTGCCAGTAAGGCATCATGCTTGCTGTCTCACACATGGGCTGTTGCAGTGGCAAACAAGTTTTGCCAAATTTGTACAACTTGCAGCAGCTCATTCCAGACTGAAAGGTTATTGCAATCATTGTGGTGCACAGATTTATATGCACATCAACTGCATTATGAGACTTGAAGCATTAAGAACCTCGCCCACATACCTTCTGTCCTAGTCAGTGTGACTGTAAGGGATTCAAATGCGTGGTGCTGGGATTGCTCCCCTACTTAACTAAATGTGATGGATGGGAGTACTAAGACTATCTAGATTAGGCAGTTTTCTGGTAGGATCCAGCAAATACAGTGGTACCTCGGGTTAAGAATTTAATTCGTTCTGGAGGTCTGTTCTTAACCTGAAACTGTTCTTAACCTGAAGCACCATTTTAGCTAATGGGGCCTCCTGCTGTCGCTGCGCTGCTGGAGCACGATTCCTGTTCTCATCCTGAAGCAAATTTCTTAACCCGAGGTAATATTTCTGGGTTAGTGGAGTCTGTAACCTGAAGCGTATGTAACCTGAAGCATATGTAACCTGAGGTACCACTGTAACTGGCTGCCCTGGCATATTTAGGGGCCTTCTACTGGCTGGTGGCCTGTCAACAGGCTGTGCTGTTAGTGGTTGCAGTGGGGGTGTCTACAGCAGAAGAAACCTCTGCTGCATCCTAGTACCCTCCAGCAGTGTAGACTGGGGGTTAGGATTGCTTTGCCCACCTGTTTAATTACGGTACCGTAAGTAGACTAAAAACATATGTGTAGAATATCTGTAGGTTAGAAATGTATCAAGCTAATTTTATGTGTTGGAAAAACAAAGCATTTACATGAATTAAGCAAGAAATCCTGGGAAATTAAAATGTATAAAAGAATGTAGAGGCAGAAGAATTGTGGAAAGTGTAAACATAAGCATGTTTATTCTGAGGTGTTTGCTTTCTTTACTGGAATAAGGAAGCAAATCCTTCAATAGCGTCATTGTTTATTGACAAAGCATTTAAAGGATTTACTCAGTTAAAAAAGAAGAAGCTTGAAAAATTCAGATTGTGTCGAGAGTGCATTTAAAGAGCATCCACCATGGTGTCTGTTGGTTCCGGGGGAGGGAGATGGGAGGGATGGTCTGACTAGAGGCCTGATGCTTTCTATGCCTTCCTCCCTTTTAGCATATTTTTAGCATGATTTTTTTTAGCCTTCCTGATACCTCTGCTCATATCTATGACCAAAATGCATTTCTACTTTTTAGTCTTCACATTCTATATACAGCTGCTTTCATTAAACAAATGCAGGTAGCAATTTGCCATAAAGGGCAATCTTTAATGCTAATGCTTATATGGTCTACTTCTTACACTGAGGAAGCCAATCTCATCCAATATAAAAGCAGAAGAAACCAACAATAATGGTAGTGTTTCCACTGTAATAGAGTGGTTCTTCCTGAACTAAAAAAAATATTGGCTACGTTCCCTTGATACTTGACTGTATTTGATTAGGCATATGGGGACAACAAAAGTCAACAGAGCATCACTGTAGTCATAAATCCATTTACTAGGAAATGCTCAATGGGGTTTTATTTCTGTGTAAACATTTTAGGATGAGACAGAAAGTCAGTAATATCTAAACCAATTATGTAAATATGCTTTGATCAAATCCTAAAATGTGACATTTTGCCCTTCCCCAAGTCAGAAGCAGCTACATAATTCTCCCATCCCCCAGGTTAATTTATGAGTGCCACAACGCCTGAAAGCAGGAGTTACCAAGGATCATATAACTGGAGATACTAAGTCAAGCTTACATAAAATCATAGGATTGGAAGGGACTCAGAGGGTCATCTAGTCCAACTCCCTGCAAAAAATCTGAGAAAGAAAGAAAGAAAGAAAGAAAGAAAGAGCCCTTCTTGGACACAATGACTCACAGAAGTCCCTAATAATAAAGAAAGACGGTTGCTAAGTTTTAAGATGTAGGAAGGATTAACAGTAAGTGCTACCTGTTGCAAAATTAGCAGCTGGCTTTGTGTCGGGTGCTCCTAACTGAAATCTGGCACAAAAGCTATCATACGTGCAAACACATGATAAGCCTCCCCCAGCACTAAGACAATGCAACATCAAACATCTGCTCTTTTGCACTGAACTTGTTAACAGCATTGCTTTGATACAAGCACAAGCCATTAGCACCTGTTATCCCATAGATTTGTTTTAGCAGTTTTCATAACACATAATTTTAGGTGCTTATAATTATAAGTATAATCTGTAACCTTAGTTAAACCTTATTTGAATACCTGATTCTCTGTCCTCAACTGGCAAGTCCAAACAATATCATTACTAAATGGAGCAAAATATGCACACATAAAGTAGGCTGATGTGTAAAGACAGTTGCCTTTTAACTTGTTTCCTTTCAGCAAAGCAATGTGACAGCAGAGCTACAGATGTTCGTCGAAGAAACTAGCCAAAGTGAAAGTATGAGAAATGATTGTGAACCGGAAGAGTAAATAAAATTTGTGCAACCTGTTCCTAAGCAAGTCCTGCTCTCTTTATTGCTGCTTACTCCCACCTGAAGCATGCACAGGACTGAAGACTTACTCTACTAGTTTGATCTCTTGCAGCACTCACTCCGGTGAGAAAATGTTTGCTTTACTGAGCAGCAGGTTCAGTGGCAGATAAAAAAAAAAGTTACAGGGATGTGGTAGACTTCTGGAAAGGAAAGCTGCACTGTACAGCTTTTCTTGATTTACAGCTTGAAGCATGAATCAACAAGTATTTAAAATCAAGCAGCAGATGGAACCTAAATTTCAATGGGACTTTCATCCACATGTGTTTAAGATTAGGGTGTTAGGCTGTGATCCTAAACTCACATTATCTGGAAACATGTTTTACTGAATTCAACAGATCTCACTTCCAAATAAAACATGTTTGGAATTAAAGTTTAATTTTATTTAAAAACACATTAACATTTGCTAGATCAGGCCAAAAAGCCACCCAAATTAGTATGATGAATGGGAGCCAATGCTAGTCCTGGTCGCAGTAGACGCATTGAAGTTAATGGGCATGAGTTAGGTTTACCAATTTCAATTGGTCTACTTTGAGTAGGATTAGCATGCAATCCTTTGTCCCCATTTGTTTGGCCCCAGTGTTTGGTACTCAGAAGTAAACTGTCTCTATAAACTGAAGTTCCATTAGTTTCTATTTAACCCCCAAATTACAAGGCTATGTTGTCTAATCCTTTTTTTTAAAAAAAAAAACCCAACCAGTGACCACTAGCACATTTTGGGGTGGTAAATTTCATAATTACTTCTGCTTTGCAAACCGGACCATAAAAGTTGACAGTCCACATTTTTATAAGCCCACCTAATAAAGAATACCTGTTTGTGTCATTTGTGGCACATCAGCAAACAGTCTGGAAAAAACCCCTCTTTCTCATTAAGTTTACAATGCCTTCCCTATCTTGGTTGCCTATCTTTATGCACCACAGATCAGTGAGCTAGTTAGTGACTATTTACAATAAATGCACCCTAAACCTATCCATGTTTTCCTGAAAGGCAAGTCTCACTGCATTCAAATTGGCTTAATCCCAAATAAGCAGGCACAGAATTGCAGGCTGAATTGCTGACTGCCAAGCCTCTGCCTGAAGAGAAGGCTGATAGAGCCAGAACAAAATTGCCTCTCTTGGAGAAAAAAAAAAATGTGGGGGAACTCTGTATTTCATTGGCAGGTCATGAAAACATTTACAAATAAGAGATGTGCACTTAGTGAATACTCTTGAAGGCAGACAGGTGCAGAGTACTAAGCACGACAGAATCCAAAGCCTTGGGGAGTGGGCATTTTCCTTCAAATGTCAACACTACCTTTAAAGTCGTGTTGTGCATTGATTTTCACTTATTGTCTGCCACACTGGAAGCCTGTTGTCCGGCAGTAAGGCAGGATATAGACGTTCCAAATAATATTTCAGCCATATATCCATAACCTCGGAGCTTAGTACCAACTAAAACGTTACTGAAATTGCGAGAGGAAGAGAGAGAGAGATGCAATAAATTCAATTCTCTCTTAGCCTGGGAGAAACTCAAGAATAGGGGGAAATGAGATTGGCTTCCTTTTCTTTTCCCTGGCTTTAGCAGCCCAAAGCATGCCACTCCATACAAAGTGAGATTTAGAGCTGAGAAGTCTTCATTGGGGCCTTTTATGGCCCTGGGCAGGCCTGCAAATCCTTGTAAGTCCCAAATTACAAGGAGGTAACGACTTGTGGAAGAAAGGCGCTTTAGGCCCGGCCGTTTCTGTCCCACAACCCCTCTTGCATAGGTCCATAAGCGAGATGGTGGTCAGCTGTGGTCTTCTCGGTAGACTCCACGTTGGTCGGCAATTTTCCTCCCTCCCCGTGGCTGGGCGAGGGTGGAGGCGGCGGCCGCTGGGCCCCGAGAAAAAGGGCCCAAGCCAAGGCAGAGTTCGTGAAGGCCTCTAAGCCCCGCTCTTTCACTCACGCTCATGAGGGCTTTCTTCGCATAGGTATCTCAAAGGCGCCCTTGCGCCCCTTTATTCCCCTCCCACCGCCACCACGGCCTCCCCTCGAGCGTCGTCAAGCACCCAGCGCGGCCCCGAGAGCCTTTTCCAGCCGGCCAGGCCTCGCGTGCCCCGGCATGGCTCCCGCACGCAGCCCGCCTCTGGGCCTGCAGCTAGCGCTCTCCCTCAACCATTCCGGCGCCGCTTTCCCAACGAGGCGGCTTCGCTCGGCGTTCTAAGCGAAGGGCCTTACCTGAGCGCGCCTCTTCCAATGGCTGCTCACCTGAGGCCCCGCTCGGCCCAATCAGCTCGCAGCTCGTCCCTCTTGCCTTGTATCCTTCAGTGAAAGAATCCAAGTCCTCTTGGGAAAGTTTACCTGTAGGCGCCTTTGGGTTTTTGTTGCTTCCCGGCGCGGTGCCCTAAACGGCAGAGGGAGGGAGGGCGGGCAGGCGAGCCTAGCCAGTCTCCTTTTCACATGCGAGGGGCGGGCAGAAGGGGGCTTTACCTGTCCCACTCCTACCTCCGCGGCTGGCTGAGGGAGAAGTAAGAGGGGGGGAAGAAAAGCAGAATTACCAGTAGCTCTGGTTCTGCCGTCCCGGGCGCTCGCCTTCTCTCGCTCGCTCGCTCGCTCACGCGCGCACACACACACCTTTACCTGCACAGACTTGAAAGTCCAGTTTCACCAGAGAGACTGAGGCATCTGGAAAAGGGGAGAGAGTTCATTGGATCAAACATGTCACAAGAGACGGACAAGTAAGTGATCACAGCCAGCTTGCTACTTTTGCTGCTCCTGAACGGATCAACTGGTTGGTTGTGTTTTCTTTTTTTAACCCCCCTTAAAAAGAAAGGGGAAGGAGGAAAAAAAAAGCAATCTCGGTGGTGGACCTACTGGGATTACATTTCTTCTTTTATACAAGGCATAAAAGAGGTTGAATTGCACCCACAGGAGAACTGCTGGATTTCACCTTGCTTTCCCCATTCCTTTTCCAATCTTTTTAATTTATTGATTGTTGTTCGTTCTGAACTCCCAATGTCCCTTCACAAACTTTTGGGAGAACTTTGCTGCTTCTTTTTGTAATTTCTTCCCTTTCCTTCAGGGCCTAGAGATGAAAAGCGATTCTTGGCTTTTGTGTGTGAATGCAACAAAAGAGCTTTTATATACCGGATCAGAAACACGGCCATCTTCTTCCCCTTCTCTTGGCACTTCTGTACCTGTGTTGTGGGACAGAAAGAAGTAGAAGATGGAGCTCACTGAACTCATTTTATTCCAAGCCACTCTTTTTTGGTGGTGTGTGTGTGTGAAAATATCATAAAATAACTGCATTGTCGAAGAGTGTATAGGAAAAATGACCGTGTGTCTTGTTCTCCCATACGCAGTAAGAGGAAGTGATTTCATGCAAAAGTTTTGTCTCCGTTTTTCAACAGATTGCTTGTCATTAAAAAAAGGGAAAAAATCCCAATCAGCATGACATTGAGGGTTTCTACACCAGATGAAAACTTCTGTAAAGTTCTCTTCCTTAAAAGCCAGCACACTTGTGATTCGTACATAGTGGGTCTTGATTAAAGAAGTTGGAATGGTTAGGGAAATCATAATATAAGGACACCTTGAAATAAGCATGGCAGCCTAGTGCTTAAGGAAGTTTAAAACAAATCCAAGTAGCATTAGCATAAAAGCTTCCTTGAACTTTAACATAGCAACTGTGAAGGACATCACGATCCTGGGACTAGTGTGTGCATGTGTGTGTGTACACACTGTAGATTGGCTTCATCTAGTTACTTCTCCTTTAGCCTCTTGCCTGTTCCTGCTTACCTGCATGTGCAAAGTGAGAAAAGATAGGAAGTTTTTCATAGGCTGCTTCTCCTCCTCCACCCCAGTTGTATTATTTTTCCTTTTCAGCGGACATTGCTGGCTCCTTTCTTACTGGTGACTTCAGATCAGATCATGCTCTTGATGCAAAGGAGAGGCCAGCACCTTGCAGTGGGCTGGAACTTAAGATCTGGAGTAGTATAGATATATATTTACCTTGAATTGTTCTTGTGAGCATGTTCACCTCCCTGCTACACACACACATGTACAGAGGGAAGAAAGTCCCTCACTGGAGCTGTGGCCTAGGCTGACCTACAACATACTGTACATCTGGAAAGGGGGAGGAAGAAAAGAGGGAGGGTGTTATTAAGCAAAGTGGTGGTTCTGACCACAGACAGAGGGTGCGGTATCTGACAAATCTCAAACATGAGAAGGTTGTTAGGTGGGGGGAGACTGGCAGGGTTGAGAGGTGAGGCACATGAAGTTTTGTAACCAGAAAATAACTGTATTGTACCCCACCCGCCCGATGTTTCTGTAGGGGAAGTTACTTGTGTATGGTCAAAGTTTCAAAATAAATGGGTGTATTACGACCACTCAACTGCATTTTGTTGCACTGTCAGTTTTTAAAGAACTCCATAAGAAGGTTGTTCAAGTGTGCATTTCAATACATGGTACCCACTAAATTGTGTTAGAGATTGTGAGCTGAAAGGTGATGGTAATTTTGGTTTCATAATCCAGAATGAAGGGGTATACAATTTCATCACCCCTTGGGACAACTGGAAGTTGATGGTTTTGGTCTGTGGTACTTTTTGTGTTACAAAATAAGCTGTGTCCATTATGTTCTGGTATGAGGGACAATAATTTAAAATAAGGATTTTGATCAGTATCTGAAACGTGCATATCTGAAATGTGCTCAAATGTGAGTCAGTCAAAATGTATTGAGAGTTTTGAATATTCTACTCTTTTTGGTAGAAGGGAAGAAACAGGTGTAGGCTGGTTTGGTTTTTGAAATACAGTACAGTGCATTTCACCCTCTGTGACTATGGCTATAGAGATTCATATATTCATGATACACATTTTGGTCTAGTGCCAAAACTTAATTTGTGTAGCATTTAGGCTGCATTATCCTTGATTACTTAACTTAGTACTATGACCCACTGCGTTTGTGGGACTTTCTGAATAATTGTGCACAGGATTGGTCTGCCAGACATATATTACCATTAAGGTGTTGTCATTTACTTGATGTAAGAATTGATACAAAGATTTGAATACTTCTTTATTAGAGAAATGTTGTTGTTTTTTTAACTTCATGAAAGTGCTAAA
Organism: Podarcis pityusensis; assembly: GCF_964106645.2. NCBI lineage: Eukaryota > Metazoa > Chordata > Lepidosauria > Squamata > Lacertidae > Podarcis > Podarcis pityusensis. The sequence continues at coordinate 23,202,166 of NC_138031.1, read as the reverse complement.
TGTTTTCAGTTAGGCCATCAAGTATTTATAATTATTTGCATGTGCGGTAAGACACATAGAACTCTTTGCATATTACTATACTGACCAAAGTGGTAAAAATAAAAATCCCATGTGATGATTTTTACATCCTTTTGCTTGAGATCACTATGCTCACTGTCACCTATTCCAGGTTGGTTGTACCAGTAGAGATTCTTAGTCTTTGTATGATGGATACCACATTTTCTTCCATCATCTTATTCACTGGAAGCATCTTGAAAGGCTTCTGAATTAAATATCAGCTTCTTTTGCACTCTGGTACAGCTGCATTGAACTTGTAAGGATGCAGGGAAATGAAGTTAGGTAGAGTATAGACATGGCTATGTCTGCACTCACAGCAGATCTTGAGGCCATATGTCAAGGCACAACTATTTAAGTGATGGATTCATGGCTGTAGCCAGGAGTTTTGTTGGGGGGCAGGCCTTTGTTGGGGGGGGCAGAACCTCAGATTTGTATTGATTTAGATTGATTTAGGGGGGCAGCTGCCTCCCTGCCCTCCCTTGGCTATGCCTATGGGTGGATTGGATGGGGGGGGATTTAGTTCAATTATCATATGTATTTGACTTTTGAAAAGGTCTTCAGAATTTGCTTGTTAATTCTCTTGTCCTATGCGCTACTTGAAAAGCCGCATTATTTTGTGATATCTTTCAAAGTGATTGTACTCATTAGTTTTGTGAAAGCTATTTTTTCTGCACTGCCCCCCCCCCCGTCCCCATGATGTTTATTGGCCTGTTTCACCTCTTGGAAAATATACAGAAAGAACTGCTAGAGAGCTGAGGAACAGAGGGATGAGAACAAAGGCTGATTTACACAACTCTTTTCATGTAGATAGACTGCTTGAGTGGATCATTCAACCTGACTGCATGAAGAGGTGGCTTTCTGATGTCACTGTTCAGTTTGCCCATCCCTACATGGTGATGCAAGGTAAAGGTGTATAAACCTTACTGAGTGCTGATGAGTGAATGCCAGTTGCTACTGGACAATTTCACCACACAGGTTGAATACCATCAAATACATTTAGGTGTGCATTGAGTTGCAATGACGTTGCCAATTTGTTTTCTAGGGAAAGCTTCAAACCTTAACACCCGCATGACAGGTGAATTTCCCATTGCTGCATCAAAGAGGCTACCTATGTTAGTCTGTTGTAGCAAAAAACCCACAAGGAATACTGTGGCACTTTAAGGTATATGTCAGATTTATTTTAAAGTTTTGAATGTTCTGCAGAACATCTGCATGTGCTTTACATCTGTATGCTGGAAGAAGCTTCACTTGCTGAATTTCTGCTTCTCCTACTGCTGTGAAAGGCAAAGAGCCCTGCCAGAAAAAAATAAATTGTACAAATTGGCCCAAAGTGACAATCTGAGAAGATGGCTTCGCCATCTTTCTTGTTCTGAGTAGACTGTGAGAATGGAAGAGAATGGATATATTCAATAGAAAGATAACATATCAACATATTTTGTCAAAGGTTGCAGGACAAGGGAGTGGGTATCTTTCATCCTGAACGTGGACAGATCCTGCTGTTGTAGAAAAGAGTGGTGGAAATAATTAGTGTGCTGGCGCAACCCTCCTATAAGGAAGGATTGCAAGATTTGGGGGTCATTGTTTAGAAAAACGGTGGGGGGATGACGACTAAGGTGTATACAGTGCTGTTTTTTCTAGAAAAAGAGGCCCCGGAACTCAACGCCTCCATTGTTCGCTTTGGATGGCAAGGGCACCCATCTGAGAGGTGCCGGAACTGAGTTCTGGTGAGTTCCGGCTGAAAAAAAGCCCTGTTGAAATCCCTTCTCAAAACCCACCTTTTCCACGAAGCTTTTGGCATAATCCCATAATGCCCATGTAACTAAGTCTTGTCACATGCAGCTGAAGCAACTGCATACTCCTTCACCCTCCTCTGTTGATTTCTCTGTGTTGAATTTTTGATTGTGAGCTCCTTGGGGCAGGGACCTGCTCTCATACTTTGCAAAGCACCATGTGCATTGCTGGCACCAAACAAATAATATGAACGCCATTATTTTTATAGGCGAGCATTTCATGGTTGTATATAGGGTATAGTGGAAACCATTACATTGTGTTAGGACCCGAGGGGTGCACATTTTGTACCAAGCAGTTGTGATATCCTGGACAGGGGCAATCATCTCAAGAAGGGGTTTCATTTATTTGGGGTTGGGAGCAGGGCCAGCCTGCCCATGAGGCAAGGTAAAGGGTCCCACCAGAGCAGCAGTTCCTGATGTCGAACCTTCTTACCCCCTTGTTCCTGGTGCAGATCTTCCCTGACCCCTTCTTAGCTGACGGGTAGCTATTTGGGGGTCTGTGTCAGGTGCCAAGATGTCTTTGGCCAATCCGGGGCGGGAGGAGTATTGTTTGTTAAAAGACTGCTTGAAGGTATATATGATAAGATTGGCTGGAGGTTTCTGAATTTGCGTCTCCTAGTGGCTTGATTGTTTTGAACTGAAAGCCAAATTAAAACTAGGAAAGTCAATAGAATTTGGTGCCCTCGTGGATGAAAAGCATGAAAGAAAAACAGAATGAGGGCAGGTCTGTAATGGGCTCTTATACTGACTTGTTTGCTCTTAAATCAGCATAAGGATGGAAGCCTTTGTGCAGCATTTTCTCCTTTCTGGATTTTCTTCCCCCCTTCTTCTGTACTTCATTCCACAAGTTTAACCTCACAGTCAATGTCTCTTTAAAACATGCACAGTTAAACTTAAAGTAAGCAAACTTTTAAAGAAAGTAGAAGTTAATTCTCTTCCATTGAATGAGATTTACAAATGCTTAACTTTAGCAGCACCGTGCCCAAATTCAAGTCCAGATTTTGATCCAATAGATCACACTTGCTCTCTTGATATGTGCAAGGGAGTAGAAGACTGTGTTGTAATTTTAATTCACGTGGAATTACTGCGGTGGGGAAGAATCCAATACCAGAAGCTAGTGGGAATTGAATATCCTGCTTGGGAATCTTTCCTGCAAGACTACCAAGGTTTTCCAAATTAGTTTGAATGTTTCCATAATACTGGAATAGTAATTCCTCCATGAGAATTATTCTTTAAATTCTCCCATGAAGGGAAATGTTATGTACATTTGAACTGCCCTTGAGAGAGATAAATAAATACATACTGCAGGGGAGCAATTATAGTGCTATGTGGTATATATGTTTAATTACCTCTAAGTGGGAAAAACTGGGATAGGTTTGGTGCTGTGGTGTGCTTCAATGTAGAGGAAAATATTTTGTGCCTTGTTGGTAACCGTCTTGTTAGAAGGTATCATGCACAAAAAAACCTTTGTTTGCATCCAAATAATAGCATTTTCTTTATTTGGGGTGGGGAAGGAGTGGAATCCTGAATGTTTAAAGAGAGAGAGTAGTAGCTTACCGTCATGTCAGTTCACGTCCGTTTAATTGAGGTTGTCTTTGTATATTATGAAATACTCCAGGCGTCAGTGTTGATGGTTGAGGGCAGCAGGAAACAGACTGGAAGACATGAATGCAGGATAAAAAAAAGAGCCCAGCACTGAGGTCAGAAAAAGGTTTGCAGAGCGAGATTTAGATCAGCATTTCAGAATGTTATACTCTCTTTCATGTAATATTTTAAAAAGTTCAAACAGCAAAAATTGTATATACTTCCTGTGTTCTAGGGCAAATAAAGGTAGTATTTTGCAGATATTTGGAAACTTCTTACAGCTTTTGCAGGGAACTTAACACTGAAATTTCAATATGGGGAAACCACTGGAGGAAGAGCAGAGTCATGGAAGAAGGAATCGGCTATGGAAGTATATGTGTTTCTTTCTGTTACCTCTGCTTGCATGCCCTCCAACATTTATCTGATGAAAATAGGGACATCCTATATAATAATAATAATTTTTCTGTTTATACCCCACCCATCTGACTCGGTTGCCGCAGCCACTCTGGGCAGCTTCCAACATATATATAAAACATTAAACATTTTTTAAAAAAACCTTCCCAATACAGGGCTACCTTCAGATGGCTTAGGGGTCGGATAACTCTATGCACTCCAACATTTCTCCGATGAAACATTTATCCAATGATAATTTCTCTGATGAAAATAGGGATGTCCTAAGGAAAACCGGGACTTTCTGGGTTCAAATCAGAAACTGGGATGGCTTCTGTAAATCTGGAACTGTCCCTGGAAAACAGGGACACGATATCTCCAGACACGCTTACTAGGTAGTTGGCCCCACTGAACACAGTGGAACCCCTGACCAAACTTCCATAGTTTTGTGTTGCTAGTTGGAGCCAGTGTGGTGTAGTGGTTAGAGTGTTGTGCTGGTCAACCATAAAACCATTAAATCCCTGATCAACCATGAAACTTACTGGGTGACCTTGGGCCAGTCACACTCTCTCAGTCTAACCTATCTCAAGGTGTTGTCAGGAGAATGAAATGTGGAGGAGAACCAAGTACCCCACTTTGAGCTTCTTGGATATAAATGTAATCAATAAATAGTGACAATAGGATATGGGGATGAGGATGATGGTTTGGGTTAGGATGCTGGTGCAACTGAAATTGGAAGCCCTGCTTTATTCAGATCCCAGTTTTGCCCCAAATACCAGCGAAAGGTGCGTGAATGGAATGCTGCTTAAAGAATCGCAACAAACAAAATACGTGAAACCAGGGTATTTTGAAACCATCTATCTGTACATATTTTAAGCAGGAGGGTCCAACTTTTTCTTACATGCTTTTAGTTCTTATGTGTATTAAGTCGGAGTGGAATTTAAGCTACAACAACAAAGCTTGTCTTGCTTGGGTCTCGCAACTTTACTGGGGTTCACTGAAGATGATTGCTTGAAATTGCTCGTATTTGGGTGGCTTCCCCACTATATTTAATCTCCAATAAATATTTATAGCCCCACTTCCTTGTGTGAAGAAGTACATTTCTGGCCCGGAGGTTTTAAAACAAGAGACATAATCCCTGCCCCCACGCACACAGAAACAAAAATAGTTCAAACTTTAAAACAGTGCATTCTAGATGTTTCCCAATTTCCCAAGCTTAAAAGACAAGCCTGGAAAGCACAGAGAAACCTTCTAACCCTCGAGAAAGGATTTCTATTCTGTCACTATTCGGATAAGGAAACATGGCTTTGTCCCTGGAGCTATTTTGACGGTATCTCCTTCATTGGAGCCCTGCAGTCTAAAACCTGTCTCGCCTGAATTCCTTTTGCAGTTTTAAACGATTTAAACCTGACTCCAGCGGGCGAGCAAAGTTAGTGCTAAAGCAGGGGTGAGAAGGGAGCAGAGATGATTCCTGCACTTTGGCCGCTTCTAGGCAAAGAGATTTGCAGGTGTCATTCACACTTTATCATGTGTGACACTTGCAAGGCTTGCTGCTAGGCTACAGAGACTTGCTGCTGGGTAGTCCAATACAAACCATCATCTAAACCAGGAGTCAGCAAACTTTTTCAGCAGGGGGCTGGTCTACTGTCCCTCAGACCTTGGGGGGGGCCGGACTATACAGTGGTACTTCAGGTTACATACGCTTCAGGTTACAGACTCCGCTAACCCAGAAATAATACCTCGGCTTAAGAACTTTGCTTCAGGATGAGAACAGAAATCGCGTGGCGGCGGCGCAGTAGCAGCGGGCGGCCCCATTAGCTAAAGTGGTGCTTCAGGTTAAGAACAGTTTCAGGTTAAGAACGGACCTTTGGAACGAATTAAGTACGTAACCAGAGGTACCACTGTATTTTGGGGAGGGGGGGAAATGAACGAATTCCTATGCCCCACAAATAACCCAGAGATGCATTTTAAATAAAAGGACACATTCTACTAATGTAAAAACACGCTGATTCCTGGACCGTCTGCGGGCCGGATTTAGAAGGCGATTGGGCCAGATCCGGCCCCCGGGCCTTAGTCTGTCTACCCATGATCTAAACTCAAAGTACTGTTTTCCCTGCCTCCTAAGCATTGCCGTACTTCCTGGGGGAAGCTGGAGTCTTGCCACAGCCTCAAGTGTAGCATGTGATCCATGTACTAATATACTGCAGAGTGCTATTCTCCATTCTTAGGTGTTGTTGGAGTACACCTGGCTTAGTTGACTGGGGCTGCAGTCCAGCAACACTGGTGGACTAAATGTTGGAGAATGCTGTTGCACAGCAGCACTTGACAACCTGGCGCTTGACAACCTGGTGCCCTCCAAACGTTTTGGACAACCATTCCCATCAGCCCCAGGAAGCACAGCACAGCACAGTGTTTTTTCTCAAAATCGCAAGAAATCATTTTTAAAATCTTTGTCACTTTACACAGTGATTTACCGAGTAACACAAGGGGGGGGGGATGGACCCCTGCCTAGAGGAACTTACAATTTAGCAGGGCTAGAGGTAAGCAGGCAACAAAGCCGGGGTGGGGAAAGAATTTGGAAATGCAGGGTTAGCAAGGTGTTGTGGTTAATTCTGAAGTGCAGGCACTCTTTATTCCAATCCCCATAGTCATGTCCCCATAGCCTGCCTTTTCTAAGACTGCAACATAAAAATGAACTTTTGACTAAAGCAGATACAGTGATACCTCAGGTTAAGAACTTAATTCGTTCTGGAGGTCCGTTCTTAACCTGAAACTGTTCTTAACCTGAGGTACCACTTTAGCTAACGTGGCCTCCCGCTGCCACCACACGATTTCTGTTCTCATCCTGAGGTGAAGTTCTTAACACGAGGTACTATTTCTGCGTTAGCAGAGTCTGCAACCTGAAGCATCTGTAACCTGAGGTACCACTGTACTGTGGCACCAATATCAAGCCAGCTCTTTTCTTTCATGGAGGTTCGGGTGAATTCTGTGTCCAGGGCAGCTGTCTACCAGCTCCATCTGGTATGCAGGCTGAGACCTTACCTGCCCGCGGACTGTCTTGCCAGAGTGGTGCATGCTCTGGTTATCTCCCGCTTGGACTACTGCAATGCGCTCTATGTGGGGCTACCTTTGAAGGTGACCTGGAAACTACAACTAATCCAGAATGCGGCAACTAGACTGGTGACTGGGAGAGGCTGCCAGGACCATATAACATTGGTCCTAAAGGATCTTCATTGGCTCCCAGAACGTTTCCGAGAACATTTCAAAGTGTTGGTGCTGACCTTTAAACCCCTAAATGGCCTCAGCCCAGTGTCTCCACACACATCGCTCAGCCCAGACACTGAAGTCCAGCTCTGAGGGCCTTCTGCTGGTTCCCTCACTGTGAGAAGTGAGGTGACAAGGAACCAGGCAGAGGGTCTTCTCGGTAGTGGCGCACGCCCTCCCTTCAGATGTCAAGGAAATAAACAACTATCTGACTTTTAGAAGACATCTGAAGGCAGCCCTTTTTAGGGAAGTTTTTAAGGATTGATGTTTTTAGATATGTCGTAAGCCGCCCTGAGTGGATGGGGAAACCCAGCCAGATGGGTGGGGTATAAATAATATTATAATAATAATTACAATAATTACTATTACTATTCCTTTCCCTTCTTCTTCTCGCCCCATGCTTTGTTCAAAGTTCAGGTTGCTGAAGTGCTCTAATCGACTCAAAAGATTGCTTACTGTTCTGTGGCATTTTTGGTTGGTCGTAATCAGTAGCATAGTGGCAAATTAAGAAATGTCTGGTCCCCCCACAATAGTCACGGCCACACGCTTCCTAAGACTATAAACTTTCCAAGATTATATAATAATCTTATAATTGTACAATAATAATAATTAGGGATGCATTGATTGTGCCAAACTAGCATTCAAAATTTGCTAGGCTGCAGACCCATTTTGCACTTGCGACCAAGTAAAGATGCCCAGACACCAGGATCTAGAAGTGCATGCCTGGGGATCCTTGAATCTTGACTGTTTTCACACGCTAGCAACACATCCTGTGGAATTCTATCCATTGTGTTTTATCTGCACAATCAGAATACCTCAGGAACCAAAAAGTCATATTGAGAAATATGACTTCCAATCCGCCTGGCCCAAAAATGGCAACTAGGCATTCCGTTTTGGTGATGGTTTAAGGAGCCATTCAGCGCCTCGATTATATATATGAATTTGTAATGCTAGCAGTAGAGCCAGTGATATAAATGACTTTAAAGTTAAGTGTGTTCTGACCATCACTAGTTTTTATTCTGTGAAATGGATACATTGTGCTGCTCACAACATTTTCTTAGATTTCCAAATGTGCCTAGAATTTTGGGTAGGATCTCTCCCAGCCCTGCCCGGAGATACTTGAGACTGAACCTTGGATCTTTTGCAGGCAATGTGTGTGCTCTCATCCTGAGCCATGGCCCTTTCCCATATTGTATGCTGTTCATAGATGTGAGAGCATCACCAAGACATCCCTACAAAGAGATGTAACCTACCTCAACTCAGTGGGCCTGCACCACTTACCTGACCTCCCTCCCTCCAGCCTTGACTTGTCAGAGGGAGGTCAGGTAAGCAGCAAGGCTCCCCTGCGTCATCCACTAATGCTCACTCCTGATGATGGTGAATGGAAGAAAGGCAACCCCAGAAAACCTTGAGAAAGCAGGCAGAGGAGACAGGGGTTTCTAGCAGTGATCAAACCAGACTTAGACTCTGTTTTCTGAAAGAAGATGGAACCCACCTGCCTTCCACCCCCCTGTGCCAAGTCTAGAAACAGCATAACAATGAAATGACCTCATAACCGCTGTTCACATTTTCCCTGGTGGAAATGTATTGGTGCCTTTTCTTACAGCTTATTATTTATGAGACTTATTTAAACACTTTCCTCCTCCTGTTTGTCTGGTATCATCTTGCCACAAAACAAACAAGCAGCCCAAATAAAATAATTATTTTTTTCAAAAGTTTGTTTCGTAATTAAATATTTATTGAATTGCTCTATCTCTAATTAATCTTGGCAGGCAGGGAGTGATTTCTTGGTAATGATGCCAGGCTCAGAAATGTATAGAAGTTAGCAGTGAAGTTCTTTCTCCAGCATATCTGTGCAGAATAATGATCTGTCTTGCCCACATACCTGCCTAATTCCCCTGCCCTGCCTCCCAATACAAGGTGTAGGAGGATCAGTGTTAGACCTTGGCATCCTCAGGCAGTTTCTGATGTCTTGGAGTTTTGAAAAGACCGCTACCTACCCTTGACTCCCTGATCCTTGCTTCCATTGTCTGTTTGTGTGCATGCTTGCTTGCCAGTGGCTCTGTGCAAGCAAGCAGATGGTGGTGAGGATCACTAAGGCATCCTGCCAAGGATCTCTTGAGACCTGTAGCCATTCCTGGCAGGCTGTGAAGCACAGACGGGGAACCTGTGGCTTTCCAGGTGTTGTTGGACTTCCAAGTCCCATCAACCCAAGCCAACATGGCCAGTGGTCAGGGATGATGGGATCTGTAGTTCAACAAGCCACAGCTTCCCCATCTCTGCTGCAAAACAAAACCAGGATAGATATTTAAATAGGTAGTGCCCTGCATAAAAGTAAAGAAACTGTGTTCAAAGGATAGCATGCCATGACTGAGTTTCTAAGGATGCCCTGTCAAGCGCTCTAAGAATATTCTCTCCAGTGGTCTGAAAATGTCTGATTACCTCTATTCTGTGGTGATTTGAGAAGAATTAATATGATGTTTCTCAAACTTTCTTTAAACTTGCTCTTCCTTCTGAGCTCACCAGTTGCTCCCCACAACCAAGGGTTTGATGGGTGTGCATGGAGAATTATCCAGTGCCTCCATGGGCAATCCTAAGAACTTGCGGATCAAACTAATATTAAAAATGTTGACATCATCACCCCAAAAGACACAAACAGAGCAGATCTTTTCTCCAGAAGACTCTTAGTTGCTTTTCCTGCAATAGCCTCTCCTGAGTACCCCACCAGAGGTGGTTGGTTTCTCCAGCTTTCAGAATCCCCCCTTGGAATTTAAGGCGGAGAGATCAAGAGAGACCCCCCCAGCCACAACTTGTCTTGTGGGTCACTCTCGAAATTCTACCGCTCTTGAACTCCTTGCCAGTTTCACACTCAGCTTTTACACACCTGCTGGAAACCTGTGCAGGCTTATGCAGGCACCTAAGAACACATCTTTCCGTAATAGTGAACTCGTTTCTGGTGTTAACTTCTTTATTGCATGAGTTATTTGTTTATTTTTGTGTGTGTGTGTCATCATGGTGAGCTACGCTGATATTTTTTATGAATAGTGATATAGAAATATTTTTCTAAATAACAAGCCTTTGGATTAGTCTCGTCTGTTTGTGTGTGTGTGTGTGTGCTGCGTTTGAAGGTGGTTTTGACTTTCTTAATTTATAGATTGGCATCTACCTCCGGAGTCATTCTCAATTACCTGCTACATCAAAGCCCACGAAGCCTAGCCCTAGGGGAAGGGTCAAGGCTAGGTTGAGGTTGGCTGCATCAAGATCTCTGGCCTTCTTAAGAGGCCTTTTCTATGGAGCAGGCAGGAGCTGTTGGAAGAGGGAGGGCGAGGAGGAAAGGCTCCGCGCTTTCTCTGCACTTGGCAGAGCTGCTGCAGTGTGCCGTTGGAGAGCGCCATTGAAAATGTAATCATTGGGCTCTCCCCCACGTTTTTATCATCTCCTCCCGCCTCTTATCTTCCTCCCCCATGTTCCTTCTGCCACTCACTCTCAGGAAATGGTACCTATAAAAAGTTATTTCAATGAAGCGTGGTGAGATAAGCAGCAAGGAACTCTTTTTCAAACGTCCAGGGGAGAGCGTCAATACTCAGTAGTTACAGGGAGAAAAATGACAGTACAGTGTTGTTGTTTTTTGGGGCGGGCGGGCAGGGGGAGGCTTAAGCACTGAGTGAAATTGCTGACCGGTGTGTGCTCTGTATTCAACACTAAACGAAAGAAAAAGCACATTTCACTAAAGTAATCTAGGGAAGCTCAGTTCCGCAAACTATGAATTATGTCGCTGCAGCAAGGGCACATGATTTATATCATGCATTTTGCTATGCATTCGCTAGTCGTAGGGAGAGCCAGAAACGAACGTGGTTGTCTCTGTGCCATACATTTAAAGTGTACTCTTGTACCACTTGTAACAGCTATGATTTCTCCCAAAGAGTCTTGGGAACTGTAGTTCGTTAAGGGTGCCGAGACTAATTAGGAGACTCCCTAACAGAGCTACAATTCCCAGCACTTTTAGCATACTACAGTTCCCAGGATTCTTTGAGAGAAGGGAAGCCAAATGTCTTTTGAAAACCTTTTTACTTAGGTCTTTACGGCATGATTTTTCTTTTTCTGTATTTATTTATTTTTAATGAGGTTATTCTGGGTCTTCTGTTGCTTTTCATAATTATAAGTTGTACTCTTGCTTGCTATATTTTTTTGTTAATGTGCAGATTATGAATTTGTAAATAATTAAATATATATGGAAGCCGCTGGGGGAGGTCACCGGGCACAAAACAAGGATGCCCACTGTCTCCCTTCTTATTTATCCTGGCTCTGGAACCCTTAGCAATCCAATTTAATGGAACGTGGTGTCAGTAGTATGCTGATGATACCCATCTCTATTTTTTGTTATGTTAAGAATATGGGGAGTCTCTTCCGGTGCTGGGCTGGAATGGACAATGAGGGCCAATAAACTGAGACTAAATCATGACAAGATGGAAGCATTGTGGGTTGGTGATTCTTGGATCCAGGAAGTGTGTAGGCAGCCTCTTCTGGATGGGAGCCTAGGCTCCCTGAAAGAGCAGGTACATAGTCTAAGGCTACCCCTTGATCCAACACTATCTCTGGAGGCTCAGGTAGCCTCAAAGGCACAGAATGCTTTCTTTGAGCTATGGCAGGTTCACTAGTTTGGAATAAGTAGGTTAGTTTTGGGAGGGTGATCATTTTGATCATGGCTATTTTGTCTGAGAGAGTGAAATTCATGTTGTTCCATCTCTTTAGGTCTTTGTTTATTTGTCGCCACAGGGGCTTGTAGTTGTGGAGGTATAATTTATTGAGGTTTCTAGTTACTTGTACCCCATGGTACCCCATGGTACAAGCTTTGTCTTGGTGACATTAGTGAGTTCTTTTTGGGTGTGAGGAGGGGTGTTGAAGCACATAGCTTCTGACTTTGCAAAATTTATTTGTAGGCCTGACACCATTGCAAATGCGTTGAGTTCTCTGTTTAGGGAGGTTGCTGTGTTTATGGGGTCTGGCGTTGTGACCATCTGCAAAAAGCCCTAATTTGTAGGTTCTGCCTTTTATTTCCACTCCCTTGATGTCTGTGGCCGCTCGGAATCGGATTGCTAAGGGTTCCAGAGCCAGGATAAATAAGAAGGGAGACAGTGGGCATCCTTGTTTTGTGCCTCTTTGGATTGCTATGGCATTAGAGTCCATATTGTTAGTTCTGCATTTTGCTGAGGCTTGGGAGTATATTTGTTTGAGGATTTGTAGGAAGCTGGGGGCAAATTTCCTGCTAGTTAGTACTGCTAAATAGGTATTTCCACTCTAAGCAATTATGGGCATTCCTGGA